>NC_057856.1:24375000-25000000 GCF_015237465.2 Chelonia mydas | reverse complement strand
TTTATAAATACAAGCTGAAAAGGCTGGCTCTAGTCTTGAACGCTTCTTTTAAAAAAAAGCCAAAGATTTGGCTTTTTCAGTCAATCCCCCAGCCGTGGAGCCTGCTCATACTGTATTAGGAACCAGTTTTTAAATGGGGAATTGTAGGCAGTTTAAGCTAATGGACCTCAATTGTACACCTAGCCTGGTCCCGTGTACCTTGTAATTGGCCTGGAATTCTGCAGCAAGAGTGGCAATAGCATGGCAGCTTCAGGTAATCATATGGAAGTGAATGCATTAATTAGTGAATCAAGTAACACAACGGTACAGCATTCCTTATTTATATACACCATTCATTACGCCCCACAAATATCACCATATTGTATGGTCTTGTGTTGACATGCAATAGCATTGCAGATATTGGCCATGGTATGCTGGAGGTCTTGGCTGATGGAAAGGGAATGTTTGGGGAATTTGGCAGCTGGTAAGGGTTGGAAGGTGGATTGGGATCATGGGGGGTGGGGTGGGGGGAATGTTCTAGATGTATTCTACTGCTAAAATTCAATGTGAAAGATATTAATATTTAAGTGGCAATGACAAGGCTTTGGTGTCAACATCCCATTGAAATGAATGGAAGAGCTAACATCTTTGAGCTGCGGTTTCAGGCTCAAGGCAGATATTCTTGTATCAGCTCCTTTAACTGTAAGGACTAGATGGACGTGGTGGTGGTGAACTGGTCAGTTCGCCAGATGCAGGTTATTCGAGGCTTTGAGACTGTCCATAGACTGAGGAACTCCATCTACTTCTTACATGGGCTGATTGCAACCACTTACTCTATTCTGAATGCTGCATTGTCTCCCTGTTCCTTACAGGATCCACTTCAGATGGTCTGGAGTCCATCTTTAGTAGTCCAGACCTCTCTCTGAGGGGCTGCCCTCTTTCATTTAACTCAGTGGGGATAACTACTTTCCTCAGGAATGCTGGAGCTGTCAGTTTTCTCATAGCTATCCCTCCTGCACAGTGCTAGCCTATAAGAAACTCAGAACCTGAGTAGATCTTACCACCTCTCCTCCCTCCCACCCCCTCACCCAAATTGCTTTCATAACAGCAGCATGCCTCAGTACTGAATTAGAAATGTTCATGAACGCTCCCTCCCAGTAACAGGAAGGCGTGGTGGAGTACACAGACCTTTGCGGGAGAGTTATGCTTTAATTTTGTTAGCACCAACTGCTGATGTGGTGGCTGTGTTCCAAAAATAGTCTAATTCTGTTTGTATATGTTGGCCCAATAGACTCTTTCATACTTGATGGAATGACTCTCAGTTTAATTAGCCCTCAGACCCAGGAGGATTATACAAGAAGCATCCCCAACGTTGGGGTGTAATAGTGTTTTGAAGATGGCAAACCCTGTGTTCCAGTTCTCTGCAATGGATGGATATAGACAAATCTTTCCAAGTTAGGCATCTTTGATATTGTTTTACTAACATTCCATTGCTCGTGAACACATTTGAAAACGACACTACTGGTTTTTCTACCTTCTGAGCAGCCATATTACCAGGCATGCTTTGTTACTAAGTATAGATATGCAGTATCATCAACTGACCTATATTCTGTCTATTGCTAGCATATAAAAGGGAATCAAAGGAGATCTTAGAATTCACTTCCCTTTTGAAAGGCAATAAGATTATATTCTTGAGTCTTTTAATTTTTCCTACTGTTTACAAGTCTAATTGGGCTCGTATCTAATGCTGTTAAAATAACCGTGTCTTTCTAGATGTAGACGTTAATACAAACCTCAGATACTAATTATCTCCCCTACACCTACCTTCCATCTGTTTGACCTAAATTCATTTAGTAGTGGATTGCAGCTAGATAATTAACATTCCTGTCTCTTATCTGTTCTGTATATGCGGCTCATTTAATGTATGCTTTTTTACTCTGATTATTTTCCCAGAACTAGAATTCTCAATTTTTAGTGTTTTCCTTCCCATTCAGTACCTATGAGGAGTCAGTGTAGAATGTGCTATAGCTCAAGAATATATTTGTCTCTGAAAGGTTTCACTACTAACTGAAGTCCTATATATCCACTGAGCAGGATGAACGCATGTAGTAACAGTGTTAATACTCTGCTACAACTTGCTTTACTTTTGACCTGAAGGATCGCCCATAGCCATGAGAGTTCTATATCCATGGTCGAGCCCAGGGGTGGGCAAACTACAGCCCGGGGGCCACATCCGGCCCTCCTGACATTTTAATTCAGCCCTTGAGCTCCTGCCGGGAAGTGGGGTCTGGGGCTTGCCCTGCTCTGGTGCTCCAGCGGTGGAGCGCAGTCGGGGTCTTGCTCTACTCCACAGGGGTCCCAGAAGCAGCAGCATGTCCCCCCTACAGCTCCTACATATAGGGGCAGCCAGGGGGCTCCACATGCTGCCCCTGCCCCAAGTGCTGCCTCCACAGTACCACTGGTCGGGAACCACAGCCAATGGGAGTTACAGGGTTGGCGCCTACAGACAGGGCAGTGTGCAGAACCACCTGGCCGCACTTCTGGGTAGGAGCCGGAGGGAGGACATGCTGCTGTTTCTGGGAGTTGCTTGAGGTAAGCACTGCCTGGAGCCTGCCCCCCAACCCTTCCTGTGCCCCAACTCCCTTCCCCAGCCCTGATCCCCCTCCAAACCCCTCAGTCCCAGCCTGGAACCCCCAACCCCTCAGCCCCACCCCAGAGCCTGCATCCCCAGCTGGAGCCCTCCTGCCCCCCAACCCCCAATTTCGTGAGCATTCATGGCCCGCCATACAAGTTTCCATACTCATAGGTGGCCCTCAGGCCAAAAAGTTTGCCCACCCCTAGTCTAGCCAATGCTTGGCTTGTGTGTCTACTACTAAAGGTGTCAGTTACTCCCAATTATAGTAGTCTCAGTGGTAGGCATTAGGCTGCTGAACAGAGGACATCAAACTAATTTAATACAAACCACAAGACAGCCACCATCTGGGCAACTTCCAGTTTGCTTCAGCTTCTGGGTTGCTTTAAGATATGGACATTTCTGGTGTCAGATCACTGACAACAAAACACACACTGAATTTAAATGTAAACATATTTTGCAGTCTTGGTAATTAGTTTTATGAATACTTTTGCAGACAGTGTAACTCTAGCAAAATATCAGCAAGATCATTCTAGCCTTTGAAAATCCCCTAGCCCAGACAGCGAGATGTGAGTGGAAAAATTAATATTCTTTCTTCTGTAGGCTACATTTTGGTATGGTTCTTCAAAAGACTGAAAATAGCTATATAGAAAAGGTTTATTCCACACTCCATCTACCTGGATATGTCTAGAGGAAATCTGCCATCCTTTACAAGAGGAGAAATTAACACTTACTCCTTAATACAAACAGTGTAAGAAATGTTATTTTAAAAAGCAAAATCTGAAAGTAGTATACAAATACATGTTGTTCTTGAGATGTGGCCTGTTCTCTACAGTGAAACTGCTGCTTTTCCTTCAAATGCTTCTTCTCTTAATTCCTTTTCAAGGGCTTTATATGCTGCAACTTTCTGAGCAGAAGTGGCTAAATTCTCAGTCATATTCGTTTCCCGTATTTAAAAGAGAACCTGGAGCAAAAAGGGGAGGGGGGAAGTGTCTTTCAAAAAGGAAAAGCTACAACCACCAGCTGAGCCTGTCCTGCTTGCACACTGGGCTGCTCTCAGGAGCTATAAGCGCAGGGCTTGAGCAGGCTCCCGCTGCATGCAGCTACTTGAATCCCATCACAAACGAACCTTGGTGGATAGTCAGTAAACAACACAATGTGGAGATTTAGTGTACTCACAGGGGAGGCAATGGCCTTCTACAGCATAGGACAGCTTAATGATTAGCTCTGAAAGGCTGGAAATTCTTGGACCAAGAAGGCTAACTCCAAGACAATAAATAAATGCCGTGCAATTTTATGTGTCCCCGGGGCTGAGCCCTTAATTGAAAGCTTGTTTGTGTAGCAAGGATGATCTGGCCTCATAGGGTGCTTTTCATAGGCACGGGGCAAAATCGCTCCTCCCTTTGCTGTTGTGCTAGTATGTGAAGCAAGCAGCGCTGTCCAGTGGATAGATTATGGGGCTGGTATGCAGGAGAACTGGGTTCTCTCCCTGTCTCTGCTGCTGACATGCTGTGACCTCAGGCAAGTCACTTCATCTGTGCCTCAGTTTCCCCTCACTCAAATTCTGATGCCCACCTTTATAAAGCACTTTGAGTTCTACACCTCAAAGGTACCATAGTTTACTGTTATTTTGATGCAGTGTTTCAGGGGTGCTGCACTGATATAGTTTGTAAAGTGGTCTAAAACGTAAGTACCTCTAGGAATATGAAACAGTGAGAACTGAAAGCTGGGCCATGTCATTTAAGTGGTAATTTCCCTCTAATTTTGCAAGAAGTACTCAAGCATTTGACCTGGGACCGTTCTTAAGAAACCCTTTCCTCACACAGGCACTGCTACTAGTTAGAGATTGTGCCCGATACCTTTTAGTTAACATTGGTTACACAAAGCATCATCCTGTCTGGGTCTAATTCAGACTATCCCTGTCATGAGATTAACTCACATAAAAGTTAACTAAAGCAGCTATTATTTTTACCAGTTTATCAGAGAGGAGCTATGCACAGCTGCAATTTGAACCAGTCAGCCTCAGACATCAAAGCAGAAGCATTCGCAGTTGAGCTACAAGATCATTGTCACTATTTCTAATGCTCGTGTCATCTTTCCAGGCTTCCTGTCACTAATATCCATTGCAATACATGTTACAAAAAGAGTTAACTGTCCTTGTTAGCAATGGAAGGTATTGTCTTTCAGTAGTCTGGAAACACTACAATGTAAGAATCTGGGTTTTACTGTAGCCCCTTGATCCCTTACTGTGCTAGGTGATGTACAAATACACAGTAAAAGACAGTTCCTGCACTGAAAACGAGACAAGAGGTGGGAAAGGAAGTAGAAGCACAGAAAGGTGAAGTGATTTACCCGAGGGCCAAAAGCACATCAGTAGCAGAGCTGGGAACATAACCCACGTTGCTGAACTCCCCAGGCAGGTCACTATTCACCAGCCCACGCTGCATCTTGGTGGTAGACTCCTGATGCTACCAAATTCTGGTTGGCTTCAGGAGGTTTGCCGGCTTCAGGATTCCAGCAACAGCCCTAACTTTTTCTAACGAGGAAGGGGGGCGTTTGTGAGGGGAGAACAAGTATCCAGTCAAGTCAGCCCACCACTATAAAGTGCTTCAAGAGAAGTGACAATACTTACAGACGCTTTATGATTGTTTTCTCTTCGTTAGACTTGCTTGAGCCAGAAGGTCTGCAGACAGCGGATTCCTTTTCCATTGGCCCAGCCTGGTCCTCCCTCTGTGAAATGCCACTAGCAAAGGAGGGAGATGGGAATTTTTTTAAATCTGTGCTACACCTCTCCCCCGCCACACCCCCATTGTGCATACTGAACCCTTTCTTCATTCTGGCAGCATGTGCCATCTGAGCAGATGATGTCCATATACCTGCTAACGTTTGCAGCACTGTCACGTTTGCTGGGTGTGGTGTCTTTGCACCTTTCCTTTGTGGGTAGGAATGCTGTACTAGTTGTAGTTTGTGAAAAAATGCTACCAGGAACTGTTCTGTGCTGGTCTGTAAAGCGAGGGCATGCACAATGCAGCCACTATGATATCTATTAATGCAGACAGCGACTCAGAAAGCTCTTAACTTGTGCACAAGTCCCACTGAAGTCAAGTTGTGTGTAAATGGTTTCCTGAATAGGAGCTCTAATTTCTCTGGACACAGCTAACCTGGACTAATGCTAATAGTGAATCACTCTTATTTTAATTGTGCACAGTAATTTAGCTTAGATGTAGTGCAGGTATAGCCGTGTCAGTCCCAGGATATTAGAGAGATAAAGTGGGTGAGGTAATATCTTCTATTGGAACAACTTCTGTTGGTTGCATCATGGTTCCCTATCCCATTAATGGGTTAATGGTGAGAGAGACAAGTTTTCGAGCCAGACGGAGCTCTTTTCCAGCCTTGAAGATGAGCTCAGTGTGGCTTGAAAACTTATCTCTTGCACCAACAGAAGTTGGTCAATAACAGATGTTACCTCACACACCTCGTCTCTCTAATTTAGCTTAGAATATTTTTATAAGAACCCCATTGATAATTGTTAGAAGCTTAAATAGCTACAGATGGAGTGTTATGTAATGATTTAATACTCAGTGAGAACTGATTTTAATCCTGTGTTGCATTTGTAAAGCACCTTCCATTCAAAGATCTCAAAGCACTAAATTCCAAGCTTGGTTACATTGGTGCAGATCCAGGGTATCTCCAGCACAGTCACTCAGATTTACACAGGTGTAACAGCAGATTCTGGCCTGAGTCAGTGAAGGTCCACAAGACCTCTGTGAGGTAAATAAGTGTCACTTTCCCTGTGCCACTTCCCTACACAGGAAATGTCCACTGGCTACAGACTTAGGGGATATAGCTGCACCAGTGCAAACCCCTACTATAAACAGGCAAAGCTAGAATTTGAACCAAGGCTATTTCCCCTCCTTGGGACTGGGCTAAGCTTCACCAGTGCAAGCCATGACTACAAGCTTTGCTGGCCTGTATTAGGGCTTTGTATGGCCAGGCAGAGGGTGCTTAGCACTACACCTTCACAGCCATCACCACTGCACTGACCTAGCCTGACTCTGCTTATCTTGAGAGCTGAGGGGAATCAAAGCCCACAATATGCAGATAAGCAGTGCTGTTCAATGTGGGCATTGAGACATACTCCTTCAAAAACACCTGAGACAAACTCACGTCTTTAATAATACATTATCCAGCCACTGAAACATTCTCTGTGAATCTTAAATTTAGGACGTGATATTTTGTGCTATCCACATGCTATATAGCCACATACATAGAAATATATTCATGAAATTCTAAAACACAATTTTTATTTCAAAGGTCCCATATTTATACTACTTTGTTTTATATCTGATGCCGTCAATTGAGTTTTTCAGCACCCTGGGCACCTTGTTAGGAGGTTATCATGTAAATCAAATTATTGTTTTTCCTTTGATTTGCTTGGATTGAAATCCACTACTAGTTGGTAATTAGAGCCCCACAGCTCATGATCCACTTATGAATTAAACATTCACATCGTTAATTTGTAACTTGGATTCCAATGAGCTGTGTTAGGCAACTGGAGAGTCAAGGGCCAACTGAGCCATTAATGGGTGACTGAGCTAACTTAGTACAGCCTGTCCGCTGAGCTGGGGGAGTGGATCCTTAACTGCATTGTTGGCAAAACTTCTGTTTGAGTGGGCAGGTTTGAAACTAGCTTCTCAGCTATAGCTTGCATTATGCATGCCTGTTATAGAAGTGTACTCAGGGTGGATTTATTATTATTTGTATTATGGTATCACATGGGGACCTCAACTGAGATCAGGGCCCCATTGTGCCAGGCACTTTGCAAGGAGAGTAAAAGTCAGTCCCTGTCCCAAACAGCTTATGGTTTAATTAGTCAAGCCAGACAAAGGGTGGGAGGTGAAAACAGAACCAAAGAGGTGATGTGATTTTCCCAGAATCACACAATAGATCAGTGGCAGTGCCAGGAACAGAACCCAGGTCATCTAAATCAGGACCCACCCTAGACCAAATGGTGCCCCAGGCGAGGAGCATCTTCGGTGGCCCCCCTTTGTTAAACTTTTGAATATCTTATTTTTTATTGCATTTTAGCCCATTTCAGGACTTTGCATGATTTGCATACATGATTTATCCCTGTCATATAAGACAATAAATGTGCATGCTAGGATCTGTAAATCTGTATTTATTCATGCCATATATAAGCAAATATGGAATATCTGAGCCATGTTACTTCAAACATTCTATGTCCCCTTTTGTCACTAACAACAAAAACAGCACCCCGAGCCCGGTGCCCCCCATGCCTGGCACTCCAGGAAGTCACCTGGGTCACCTGCCCTGAACTGAATCCTTATCCCTGGGTGAGATTTTTGTAGTATATGCCTTACTCAGTCTTCAGCTGGAGGGTCTCACAAAATATGCATTTTCATCCTGAAGGATGCTAAAGTGCTTTACAGCTATACATACAGCATCACTGAAATGCACACATCTCTGAGATGAAGGGTGGTAAATAAACTAGCATGTATCAGTCTGCACAACAGGAGAAGGGAAATTTTAACTAAGGCAAGCACAGAAACCTCCCTGCTCTTATGACACGTGGCATGGGATACCTAGAGCCTGGTTTTCATTAAAAATGCATGTGTGCAGTTACTATGATTGCATGTGCGAATGAGGTACTTGCACTCACACATAGCCAACCAGGCATACCTACACACTGGATTTGTGTGCCCAAATTCCTACTTTGCACACACAGTTGAAGTAACTGCCTGCAGATGTTGATGTGTGCTATTACACATGTTTTTAACTCACACAGAGCAGGCAGGACTTCAGTTTTAAGGTTGATTTATATCGAAAATTCCTTTTGAAACCCCACTCCCTGACCCCTCTCTGCTTGTCTGTTTATCCTTACACCGTAAGCTTTTAGGGGTAGGGATGTCCCTTCTTTTGTTTTTCTTTTGTTATTAATATTATTAATAATAATATTTATTGTGGTAGTGCCAAAGGGGGCCAACCAAGAATAAGGCCCATTTTGTGAGGCATTCTATAACCACAGAGAGCCAAAGAGTTACAGTCTTGTATATCTGGACAGTGCCTAGCACACTGTGGGTGCTACAGCAAACAAATAATAATAATAATCTCCTCTGACATGATCCCCACATAATAAACAGGTGCTCTCTGCTGACTGGATGACCTAGTGATCTACCTCTTATAGCACTGTAGCTCCTCTTGTGTAATAAGAAGTTGTGCTTTCAGCTGGTTACGTTCCTGCAGCACATCTCTCAACTCCTGCAATGTGAACCGTGGACGATTTGGATCTGTGAGATCTATTATCATTTTGTCTGGTCCAAGGCTCAGCTGTAGAACAAAGGGAAACAGTTTAAAAACCAAACAACTGTAAGGACGCAACATGCCCAGATAGCCCCTGAGCAGCTGTCAGGCTGTACCTTAGACAAAGAATCAGGTTTATCAAACAATAGTAATTTCCATGCTTTACAGACTTTACAATCTTGATTTTTCATACCATTTAGGTGCAAAATAATTATTATTTGTATTTCAGTAGCGCCTGTGGGCCCCCTTGTCCAAGGCGCTGTATGCACATAGTAAGACAGTCCCCACCCCAAAGAGTTTACCTCTGAACTTGCAAAGGAAGTGCTATTATCTGCATTGTCACAGACAGAAACTGAGGCCCAGAGAGATTAAGGGACTCGCCTGAGGTTACAGAGATAATTTGAGTAGAGCTGAGAACTAAACCTAGCTTTCCTGAGTCCCAGCCAAGTGCCTAAACCACAAGGTCATTCCTCCTCTGATACACTTAATTTGCACAAACACAAGGATTTCACGTGTGTGCAAATGGCAAATTAGGTGCTTTTGTGAGAGCAGTTGTATGTAAAAGACAGATGTGCAATTGTACATCTACACTACATGAAAATCAGGGCCTGAATGTCTGAACTTCTCTCTTTCAGCATATTGACTCTGTTCAACCAAAACCATGCCCTGGCACATACAGGACATTGGCTCAACAACCTACAATGTTACAGTACAGAGCCAGTCTCTGCTCGGACAGCTGGGTCAGGATCTTCAACAGGGATGAAAAGTCAACTTCTCCAGTAGGGCCTGTCCACACAATGGCTTGAATCATGCGAGCAAATGCGTTTTCCAGTGTTTGGTGCTAGAATGGGCTCCCATCAGACAAGGATTTTTGACGCTGAGAATTCTGCTCGCCTCAAACCGTGCCTACGCTCATGAGGTTGCCAGCAGCAGTTTCTCAACAGAGCTGTAACTCTGTCAACGTGTGAAAGGTGGGCCAAATGGATGGAGATGCTTCGCCGGACATCACTAGTGTAAAGTGTTGTTAATAAAACCCCATGCCTCCATATTGTTTCCCAAACTGTATGTTGCACAATAAGCAGATCAGTTCCTGAGGTTGCACCTACCCTTATACCTACCTGTTCTGCATTCCCTGGAGGACCCTCCTTTCTGAGTCCCTCCACCTCCTTTTTGAGATTGTCTCTCTCCATCTTCAGCTCCTCCACTGTCAGGTTACTCTCATTCACCAAGGCCTCCAGCATTTCCAGAATCCTCACTATCTTGAACTGCAACTGGGCGACCCTGGTGGGCACCTCCCCCTGGGGCTCGCTGCTTATTTTCAGGATCTCCCTGCCCACCACGTAGGAAATGTCATAGACATCCTCTGCTGTCAGCTGGAAGGGGCTCTTCTCAAAGGCGTTGTCAGGGCCAGGCTCCTCCTTCTCCTCTCCCTCCTCTGGGTGCTCATGACCCTGCATGGCAAGCCCCAGTGGCCAGTCCAGCTCCTTCACGGGGGAGAGGGCTGGTTTCAGACCAGCTGCTGCAGTTGCCGCCTGCTTCGGCCACCACGCTCAACAACTTCCTTCCTCCCTCCTCCTCCGTGAAACTTGTGACCAAGTCCTCTCCTCGGCCTCCAGGGGAAGCTCCTGGGGGCCAATCAGATAACCAGGCTGGGAGGCCGGGGTGGGGCTACCAGGGTTACAGTGTGGCCATGTGGGAAGGGAGGCCGGCCGGGTGAGACGGGACAGCTTCCCTTCTAGCTGCAGGGGCCCCACTCCCATTCTCAGGCAGCGTCCAGGAGACAGAGAGACAGAGATGGGCAGGGAGAACGAGGATGACAAAGCAAGCCCTGGCCAGGGTGCAGCGGCTGCTCCTCCCCCGGGTAACATTTGCAGTTTCCATGGAGACGCCTCCGGAGGGGGAGGGAATCTGAAACACTCCTGGGTAGGGCCAGTTCCCCACCCACGTGCTTCAGGGTGGCGGGGGCCCCTTGTCACAGAACCAAATACTCAGCTCAGCCTCCAAAAGCAGGGGCCAGAGCTGCCCTTGGGATTTAAAAGCCCCAGCGCTTAGCTGCTTTGCGTTGTGCACCCTCTCGGGTCAATACAGCTCGATTCGGATTTGAAGGTGAATTCCGCTTTCCGGATCCCTAGCTTGGCGCCAGCTCCGGCCGTGCCACAGCTAAGCCAGGCGGGGATTTGCTGTGCTGCTCGCAAGCCCCGGCAAACCCATCTGCAGCCAGCTTCCCTCCAGCGGGGAGGGCAGCCAGGCAAATGCATCTGCAGCCAGCCCCCTCCAGCAGGGAGGGCAGCCAGGCAAGTGCATCTGCAGCCAGCCCCCTCCAGCAGGGAGGGCAGCCAGGCAAACCCATCTGCAGCCAGCCCCCTCCAGCAGGGAGGGCAGCCAGGCAAACCCATCTGCAGCCAGCCCCCTCCAGCAGGGAGGGCAGCCAGGCAAACCCATCTGCAGCCAGCCCCCTCCAGCAGGGAGGGCAGCCAGGCAAACCCATCTGCAGCCAGCCCCCTCCAGCAGGGAGGGCAGCCAGGCAAACCCATCTGCAGCCAGCCCCCTCCAGCAGGGGGTCAGATATTAAACTGATAAGAACGGATATAACTTATAAGATAATGTTTGTACTTCATGGTCCAGGAGACACAGACAAGGTTTTTATTGCAGGGCCAAAAGACCAGAAACGTCAAGACACTTGATCACAGCCTTTGATAGGCCGAGAGAGACTACTTATGCTTGATCTTAGCTCTGAGGAACCAAGAAGCGATATGCATCTGCAGCCAGCTTCCCCACAGCAGGGGGTCAGCAAGGCGAGCCCGTCTGCAGCCAGCCCGCTCAGCTTAGCAAGGAAAATGCATCTGCAGCCCGCTTCCCTCCACCAGCGGCCGGGGGTTAGGAAGGCAAACGCGTCTGCCTTTCTGGAGCGCCGCGTTCCGCGGGCTTGGCCCGGCCGGGGTGCGGAGCGTGCGCGGAACGCGCTGCCCTCGCACAACGCCCGCCCCCGGCCGCGGAGCTGCGCTTTGCGCGCGGCGCCCCGCCCCTCCCTGCGCGGGATTTTGCTAAACGGAGGCTTCTGGGGTTTGCGCGCGCGCGAAGCGGCCCCCGCCGACGGGAAGCCGGGGCCGCGGGCTGCCGCCGGTGGGCGGAGCGGAGAGAAGCGGGCCGCGGCCTGGGAGAGGCGGTGAGTGGGCCCGGGGACTGGGCCTGGCCCCTGCACCAGGGACGCCTGCAGTAAAGGGGGGGCGGGTAGATTTGTATGTGGCCGCCCCGGGCGGCTGGACAGAGGGGCTGGGTGTGGGCTGCTCGGGGAAGCCGCCCAAGAGCTGGGGATTATGTGCGAGGCCTGCGTTGTGCTGAAGGTGGGGGGAGGGGGGTGTTGACTAATTTCGGGGACCCTGGGGGGGAGCGTCCCCCGGGTTCTCGGCAGCGCGTGAGACCCCGAGGGCAAAGCTAGGAAGGCGCCGAGCTGGTTGCTGGGTTGCGCACGCTGCAGCGGGCCAAGGGGGGAAGGCTGCAAAGCCCGGCTGGGGGCTGAGATGGGCTGAGAAGCACGTGGCCTGTGGCCCCCACCGAGCGGCCTGTGGGAGGCATCCGGCCTCTTCCCACACACGCTTAAAAACACCCAGTACCAGGCCATAGGCAGGATATTCCCCTAAAATACATCCAGATAATGCAACGCTTCCTCCCACATCAGGAAGCAAATGCTCCCCACCTCCATAGTGAGCAAATCCCCTTCCCCAGGGGGCCGGAGCTTGGGGGAGTCTAGCTGAAAAGAGGATTCCAGTGGAGTTTGTTTTAATTAATCTTATAAGGGGATTCTTTGTCATTTCTGCGAAGTCTAAGGGGGTTTGCTAGCAAGGATGCAGGATGTGTCGAGGGTTTTCTGTGCCCTTCGCGGCCTGTCCAGGAGGCGTGCTAGCAGACAGATCTGTGCTAAAAGCTGAAAACCTCTTTGCATCCAAGTTTTTCTGTCTGTAACATGGGAATCAACCTGCGGTGGAGTGTTGTAAGTTTGTTTGTGTTTGTAAAGTGCTTTTGAGATCCTGGGATGGAAAGTGTTATAGGCAAATGCCAAGTATCCTCATTAACTGTATCTTCCAATTCACCTGTAGTGGTGAACCTTTATACAGAATGTTAGCAGTGACACTGCTAGTGTGTTTGATGTTTGTGTTCCCTCTAGAAAATGAACGAGTGGGCGCCCATAGCGAAAGAGTATGACCCGCTCAAAGCAGGGAGCATTGATGGCACAGATGAAGAGCCCCATGACCGTGCCATCTGGAGGGCCATGTTGGCACGGTATGTACCCAATAAGGGGGTTACAGGAGATCCCCACCTCACTTTATTTGTAGCGAGACTGAATCTACAAACCACAGAGGAGAAGCTGAAGGAAGCCTTTTCCAGGTATGGCGACATTAGGAAGATTCGTCTGGTTAGAGACTTGGTCACAGGCTTTTCCAAGGGCTATGCGTTTATAGAGTACAAAGAGGAACGGGCGCTCTTGAAAGCCCATAGAGATGCCAACAGGCTGGTTATTGACCAGCATGAGATATTTGTGGACTTTGAGCTGGAAAGGACCCTCAAAGGATGGATCCCTCGGAGACTTGGAGGTGGTTTTGGAGGCAAGAAGGAATCCGGGCAGCTGCGGTTTGGAGGGCGGGACAGGCCTTTCCGAAAGCCCATCAATTTGCCAACTATGAAAAGTGACTTCTATGGAGAGGGGCCTGTGGAGAAAAGGGAGAGGAGCTGGTCTCGAGAGGGAGCGAGGGACTGGAGAACGAGGGACCGAGACCTTGAAAGGAACCGAGACAAGAGATGGCTGGAAAGGGAGCGATCGTGGGCTTGGGGTGAAAGCAACCGGGAGAGAGAGCGGGATTCCAAAGAGGAAAGGAGCAGAGGAAGAGAGAGGAAGGACAGAGAGAGAAAAGACAGGGAAAGAGACCGGAGCAGGGAGAGGGACCCTAAGAAGCAGAGAGATGATGACAAACATCGGTAGAAGAAAGTGTCTTTGTTACAGATAAGCTGAACACCTGTGAACTGTGGGGAAGTTTACAACCAGACCCCTCCAAAACCTACTGATTCAAACAACCCTGAACTGTGGTCAGGTTCTAATCGAGGCCTGGGCCCGCCTCCCAAGAAAGCGACGGGAACAGATTCGGTCATTGGGACGCAACCTGTGGCTTTGCTGTGTGCTTCCAGCCTGCAAGGAGCCCTGCTAATTTCCTGGAACTAGATCCTCAGCTGGTATAAAGTGGGATAGAGCCACTGTCTTCAGCAGAACTGCCCCAGCCAAGCAGCTGGCCCATTGTCTCTGGTTTATTGTCCTTTAGGTAATTTCTATGGTGGTTTTGCCAGAAAGAGGGGACAATGACTCCTGCAGTAACCTGTACCTGTGTTGAGTTGCGGATCTCTTATTTACAGAGCTTTTGTTCTCTGTCTCATGTATTATGTGGTATCTGCTCTTTCTTTGGTTTGATTCCCCACCCCCACCTTATTAAATGTAATATGTTCTTTGTGTGGAAGCAAATCTTCCTGTGGATGTATTCTAACCATGCAGTGACTTTCTCCTTTCTTTCTGGAGGTCAGGACTGTAGCAGGATTCCTTAACATGGTTCAAACCATTCTATATAGGCAAGGCCAACATCGGTTATAAACAGGACAGAGACCCAGTTCTGTTATGACATGATCTCCCTTACCCAGTAGTTTACCTTTATAGATGGGCCCTTATACTGCCTTACATTCAGCGTAGCCCTCCCCCACTCACTCAGCTTGGAGCTGAGAGAGCTGCAGCTGGCATTGGTATCATAGTCCCAGCCCTCCAGAGACTGACAGGAGTCCTACAGGAAAAAGAGGAGAGCCAGAACTGGGCATTCACAGCAAAAGTTTTTTTTTAATTATTACTATTTATTGTGAATGTTGAAATGTCATGTTTTAACCTAAAGATGAACTGATTAGACAGAGAAGTCAGGTAACTGGAAGACCCTTCCTGGACAATTATTTACAGCAAAGCAGTTCAAACAAGAAAATGCAGCTTAGAGAGAGAGAGAGAAACAAGTTTAGTCAATGTTAGAAGGCAGATCTTAAGACAGCCAATTATTTTATTTGTTGCTCTTCAGATGTTTTCTTTACGCAAAGTCTCACTAATGTGTTTTATAGAGCGGGGTGGAGGGGTAGCAGGATCTGGGAAGTAAAAGCATTGGAAAGCACAGAGTATTTCATTTACTGCATCTGATGGTATCGGGTTCTATGTAGTTCCATTTCTAAGAATGTTAAGGAACCAGTAATCGCTGTTTGCTGTGGGTTCTCTATTATACTATGCTGCAGGGAGACCCAAAGGAATGTAAAAGTTGTGTGTACCTGTGGAAATAAAAAGGAAATGTTTAAAAAAATTTTAAGCACACCATACTTGTTAGCATTCTGTAAGGAACACCAGACTTACAGATGTGCCTGCATTCCCACCTAATTCAGTGAGATGTAAAATGAAACGTGTGCCCAGACTTCTTGGCTATTCAGAGAATGGCTTGTTTGTATATGAGAGAGTCCAGTCCCTAAATATTTCCTATATAGGCCATGTGCTCACGTGACATGCTAATGAAGTCACCTATTGAAGAAATATCTATAAAATCATCATCTTCGGCTTTTGCAAATGTTTCACACAATTTAAAACAGATAGGAAATGATTCAGCTGCTTGAGAGAGATGGGGATAAACATGATGTTTAGAAATAGTGTTTTTGACTGGTGTTGGGTGCAATGGGGAAACATGCCTTAGGAAATCTTTCTTTTCATGGAGAGCTGCTTCCCTCCTTCATTCAGTCCTCCCCTTTAACTAGCAGAACTTGTATGTTCTAGACATAGAGATACATGAGGGTGGATTGCAGGTCACGTGACTTCTCAGGTTAATTTCCAGCAGCTGTTGTGGCTATGGCACATCTCAATGTAAAGTCTATGGAGAGCTCCCAATCAAAGCAAAGTGACCAGACTTTCATCTGTGTATCCCTTTGTTTTGAAACTCCTGCTCTAGCTTTGAGAATGATGTCCCTGGACCCGTCAGCGGGACAGTTATGCAATGTAATGCAACAGCCACATAACCTGTTGTCTACCCTTTGTACCTCCAGAGCTGCTGTTGGGTGCTGCTCCCATGTGGGTGCAAGAATGATGTAGTTTGTAATTTTGTTATTGTCCCTCCTTGTCTCCTGCTCCTTTTGCACCTCACTTGCTCTTTCTTGCCTAGAGAACACAACTCTGAGGTTACGCCCACCCCAGCTATTTCGCAAAGCAACAAAATGCTTTTCTGGGTCAGTCCGTCTCCCTCGACAGCTGAGCTGGCTATAACATGGTTAAAAGTTGTAATGGAGATGGAACCGAACCATGGCCCTCTAACAAGAGTAAAGCCCAACCCATCCAGGATTTTAGTCTGCTTCTGGGGATGGGTTGGTTGCTGTGTGCACTACGGCTGTTAGTTGTAACTGACTCCCCCACCTCTGTTACAAGTGTAGGGCAGATAAAGGCGTTTTGTGCTAGAACCGGTGAAGTTTCGCTTCTAGCGAGCTCAGCATATTCGTGTTTAGTAGGGAAAGGCCCTGTTGAAAGCTGGGTAGCAGCAACTACGTCAACATTCTGACCAGAACTGTTCCAAATGTTATCTTGCCAGGGCCTCTGAATAAAGTCACTAATTGTTTACACTCTGGCCTAGATCTCCCTGTGCTTACTGCTCAATCTTGAGACTAGTTCAGTCCCTAGTGCAGTGGTTCTCAAACTGTGGGTTGGGAGTTGGGACCCCAAAGTGGGTCGTGACCCCATTTTAATGGGGTCCCCAGGGCCAGTGTTAGACTTGCTGAGGCCCAAGCTGAAGCCAAAGCCCGAGCCCCACCACCGAAGGCTGAAGCCAAAGCTTGAGGGGGCGGGGAGTCATGTAGTAATTTTTGTTGTCAGAAGGGGGTCATGGTGCAATGAAGTTTAAGAATCTCTGCCTTACTGTAAATTAGGGCAGCCTAGAGGCCCTAACTTATGCCCAGCTGTCCAGGGCTCCAAGGGCCACTCTGGCATCTGGGGATTGGGGTGGTGCAGGGACACCAGCCAAGGGCCAGAATAGGAGTGACATGGGAGCTTCTAAGCAGCTCCTGCATCAGCCAAGGATTTTCCTTCACAGTGAGAAGCTGGGGTGTGTGAATGTGTGTGGCGAGAGGGGGAGGGGAGTCCAGCAACTGATCCATTGTCTCCAAGTCCTTATTTCAGTGGTGAAAGTTTGTTTTAGAGGCAGGAACAATAGAAATCTCCTACAGTAGCTTCCCCTTCAAACCTGCACTATTTCCCCCTCCAGGCTTTCCCCTCTACTGATCTGCCAGCCTCTCACTTTAGTTCAAGGAGACTTAGTTTGCATGAGGAGCAGTACAAGCCTTGTGAATGTGTAAAGAAAAGATAAACCCCTCAGCTGTGTGCCAAAAGACAGCAACTCACTCAGGATCACTTTACACACGGTCTTTCAACACCCAATAACCTAAGACATGCACACAGCAAGTCCGTCAGAAATATTTATTAGATTATTAAGATTTACTGTTGGAGCAAAGAAACCTCAAAAGATTCTGCACAGTGAATACAGGACTGCTGTGCCTCTTACCTGACTTTTAAAAGAAGAGCATTTACTTGAATCTGTCAAGAAGCTACATGGTAGATATTCAACTCTCTGTCTATTCAAAGAGAGCAGCTCTTCCCCCAGCAACATCCTTTCAGATGACTGCTCCATCTGAGGGCGTTAGCTGAAAGCATGAGAAGCAGGAAGCCTGCCAAAGAAGCAGTGGGGCCACTGTAGGATTGAGGTGATAAAGGAGCACTCAAGACAAGGCCGTTGCGGAGAAGCTAAATGAATTCTGTGCATCAGTCTTCCTTACAGAGGATGTAAGGAAGATTCCACAGCTGAGCCCTTATCTTTAGGTGACAAATCTGAGGAACCATCTCAGATTTAGGTGTCAGAGGTTGAGGTTTTGGAACAAGTTGATAAATTAAACAGTAATAAATTGCCAGGACTAGATGGTAATCACCCAAGTGTTCTGAAGGAACTCAGATATGAAATGGCAGAACTACTAGCTGTGGTATGTAACCTATTGCTTAAATCAGCCTTTGTGCCAGATGACTGGTAGATAGGTAATATGATACTAATTTTTAAAAAAGGCTCCAGAGACAATCCTGGAAATTGTAGCCAGTAAGCCAAACTTCAGTACTAGGCACACTGGCTGAAACGATAGTAACGAACAGAATTACCACACACAGGTAACACAATATGTTGGGGAAGAGTCCATGCTGCCTTTGTAAAAGGAAATCATGCCTCACTAGTCTATTAGAATTCTTTGAGGTGGTCTACAAGCATGTGTACCAGGGTGCTCTAGTTGATATAGTGTACTTGGACTTTCAGAAAGCCTTTGACCAACCAGGTCCCACACCAAAGGGTCTTAAGCAAAGTAAGCAGTCATGGGATAAGAGTGAAGGTCCTTTCATGGATCACTAAAAGGTTAAAAGATAGGAAACAAAGGGTAGGAATAAATGGTCAGTTTTCAGAAGGGAGAGAGGTAAATAGTGTGGTCCCTCAAGGATCTGTACTGGGACCAGTGCTTTTCATCATATTCATAAATGACCTGGAAAAGGGGGTAATCAGTGAGGTGGAAAAGTTTGCAGATTATACAAAATTATTCAAAATAATGAAGTCCAAAACTGACTGCAAAGAGTTACAAAGGGCTCTCACTAAACTGGGTCACTAGGCAACAAAAAGGCAGATGAAATTAAATGTTAATAAATGCAAATTAATGCACACATAATCTAATGGAGTCTAAATTAGCTGTTACCACCCAAGAAAAAGTTCTTGAAGTCGTTATGGATAGTTCTCTGAAAACATCCAGTCAATGTGCAGTGGCGATCAAAAACAGAAAGCTAAGAACCATTAGGAAAGTGATAAGACCAAAAAGATCATAATGCCACTATAGAAATCCATGGAACACCCACACCTTAAATGCCATGTGCAGTTCTGGTTGTCCTATCTCAAAAAAAGATAAATTAGAGTTGGAAAAAGTACAAAAATGATTAGGGGTATAGAACAGCTTCCACATGAAGAGAGATTAAAAGCACTGGGACTGTTCATCTTAGAAAAGAGATGACTAAGTAGGGATGTGATAGAGGTCTGTAAAATCATGAATGATGAAGAAAGTGAATAAGGAAGTGTTATATACTCTTGCACATAACAAGAAGCAGAGGTCACCCAATGAAATTAGTAGGTTTAAAACAAACAAGGAAGTAGTGCTTCACACAACGCACAGTCAACATATAGAACTCGTTGTCATGGGATGTTTTGACTGCCAAAAGTATAACAGGGTTCAAAAAAGAATTGGATACATTCATGGAGGATGGGCCTATCAATGGCTCTTATCCAAGATGGTCAGGGATGCAACTCCATGCTCTGGCTGTCCCTAAATGTGTGACTGCCAGAAGCTGGGACTGGCCAGCGGGGAATGGATTACCTCATAAATTGCCTTGTTCTGTTCATTCCCTCTGAAGCATCTGGCACTGGCCCCTGTTGGAAGACAGGATACTGGGCTAGATGGACCATTGGTCTGAATTGCTATGGCAAATCTTATGTTCTTACTGTTTGTGGAGTCAGGAATGAAATGGTTAATGTTATGTTTCAGTAGTAATTAGATTTTCAAGGTAGCAGCCCACAGAGATGAATGGGGGACGTTCAAACTGCGTAGTGACATTGTTTCAGATGGGCTGCAGCTTTGGCCCAATAGTAGTGCAGTGGTGTCCAGACTGGGGCTAGCTTGACACACGGAGCTAGAAACTTCCTCTTTTAAGATAAGCACTTAGATATAGAGCTAAGTATTAGTTTATGTATCGTTATTGTCCCAGGTCACAGCTCTTAAACAGTTTTGAAAGTGGTTTGCTGGTTCAGTTTGTAAACCTACTACATTCTTGCAGTGCTTAATGTTGCTATAGTGCTGTTAAAGTGCCAGACAAACTGTGCTATAAAGAGGATTTACAGGAACATCACAGTGAATTTCACAGCAGGATACAGTACAAACTTGGTTTATAAAGAGCAGCAATGGTCTGGTGTGTTATCCCCGTAATTGTCCAAAATAACGTATGCAAGTGCTGCCTCCACCCTATAGCACTTCCCTGCTAGGGGGAACTCCGAACAGTTTGGGAAGCTGCTTTTTTTTCTTTTGAAGTTGAGGAACAAAAGTACGATAGAGAGTAATATATTAAAGGGTCATTATCCAGATTTCATACACCTTAAATGCATCATACAATAGCAGTACCTTCCTGATTTCATTTACATTTATTTTCCCAACTTATCCTAGAAACTTGGAAAGTAGTATTGTTCCCACATTTTGTGTAAGGGCCTAAGCATAAACAAAGTGTATGCCCAATCCACATTTTAAATAGGTAGTGGAGATACTTTCTGTAGGTGTGGCTTCTCTAACATAACTTATGACCTATATTTGTCATCTTTTAAGTGTGTCTAAATCTGGCTCTGTTTTCATAGCACTCCCTTCATAAAATGCTAGTGTTGGACGCTGCTATCAGCATCTCAAATGTGGATGTGTTTCAAGTACCAGACCCCTCCCCCTCTGCTTCTGGGAGTGAGCCTGCCAGGCCAGATAGATTCATGCTCCCGGGGCTTGTGCTAGTGTGCTAAAAATGGCAGCATGGACATTGCAGTTCCAGTGGGGACTCAGGTTAGTCACTCCAGCTCATACCCAGCAGCTAGGGTTGGCTTCGCTTGAATGCCTGAGCTGCCGCCCAAGCAGCATACGCCACTCTGCTATTTTTCCTGCACCAGTTTGAGCCCTGCCAGCACAAGTCTGTCTACCAGGGCTAGGAGACTTGGTCCCAGCTGCAGTGTGGACATGGCCTTACAGGCTAAACCACCCAGTTATTGGAATTGTTCTACAGAACTAATCTGAGGGGTTCTTAAGGAATTATGTACTTGAATGTGTAAGGATGAGACATCGCTGGGAATCTGCAAAATCAGGGTAGGTCTGCACTTAACACTGCAGCTGCGCTGCTGTAGCGCTTCACTGAAGATGCTGCTACACCGACAGGAGAGCTTCTCCCATTGGCGTAATTAATACATCTCTGCGAGAGGCAGCAGCAATGTCGACGGGAGAAGCTCTGCTGTCTACACGGGGAGTTAGGTTGCTACGACTGTGTTACGCGGCAGTGTGGATTTTTCACATTCCTGAGTGATGTAGTTATAAGGATACAAGATACAGAGTAGACCTGCCCCTTACCTCATTTAGAGCTGCGAGTGCATGTAGGCCCCTAACTGAAAGGCCCAACCCTGGCAGGGGTCGATGTGGGGAACAGTGACATTATCCTGTAGAGGGGAAAGGGCCCATGGGCATAGCACAGTTCACTCCCATTTAGAGTACAAAACAAGAGCATTTGAACCATGCTGCAACAGGTTTCCCAGCTCTGCTGAATTATAGATGGATTCTAGCACAGGTTCCCTGGCCTGTACGTACAGGGATTTTTTTTTAAATCCAAGAACAGTAGTATTAAACCAGTCTGTAGGGTCAGAAGACAAGTTTGCAGTCACAATAAGGAAGAGCGTTTGACAAACTCTCTAAAGCTTATTTTCTGCTTACTAGTTTCCTCACTGGTTCAGATGCAGCAGTGTCAGCAACAGTGGCAGCTTTAGTATACGCAGGGTGTTGATGGCTGCTGTAGTTTAGCATGGTGTCCTATCCAACCACTATGCTGTTAAAATGGCAGCAGCAGCTACAGGTACTGTTAGGATATATATATTTTTTTAAATAAAAGAATGTTACTCTAGGGCAGACAAGCCTATAGGCAAATATATGCAGATACGTCTCACCTGTGGCAGAACTGTGCAGTAGCATGACTCTTGATAGTACAGCTGAGCCCACAGAATGGCTTAAACTCCATTGTAACAGAATCGTTCTCTCCCTGCTTCAGGGCGGACAAGGCCTCTCTTGCATGAGGGCTAATGCATAGCACAGTTTGGGGTGCACTGCTGTCAGGGAGTGTGATTCACTGTGACTCTAATGGTCTGGGTGGGCACCCATTCCAGTAACAACTGTCTTACAGATGAATTTGCTAGTGGGTTTTTATGGCCACTACTCTGTTGTTCAAATACAGTTAAAGTGGGGATGGGTTTCATATCACCAACTGAGTTTTTGAGCAGACCTTCCTAGAGATCCCACCTCTAGACAGAGGTGGGATTTTCATTACAGAGTTAGAGCCCACTGCTCCAAGCTGTTACATGTAACCTTGGGTCCATACAGAGCACCACTGCAGTATAACGTGTGTTAGCTTAGGGAATAGCCTGCATGATTGAGGTTTTAGAGTCTATCGTCCTTATGGTCCCAACAGAATTTTGGGGAGGTCCGGAGGTGAGATGGGGGTTGGGATTGTTTCTACCCAGAACGAAGGCGGTAACATCTTACTTAAAATCTCCACTATAGGCGTGTTAAAATGGTTTTCAGCTAGGGAATAAGAACTTGTAAAAGTGCTGCCTGGGGCTTTTTTCAAAGCCTTTTGTGGGAAAGTAATCTATTTCCTGTACGGCAGAGGTCTGCTACTACACAGAGAGAGAGGGGTGGAGGGAAAAAGGGCACAGTACAAAGAAGAAAACAAAATGCAGAGTGTTTAGAATTCCTCTGTGTGAGCAATTCATTTGCTGTTAATACTGCATAACTCAGAGCAAAAGGCAAGGCACACTCACCTTGTACATCAGTATCTACATGCTTTAGGCACTATAAACAACAAGGGGGGGATATACAATCACAGTCCCTCGCAGCTGCTCCAGTTTCTGCATTGTTATCAGTTGACATTCCAAGTAGTTTCTCTGCAACCTGTGAGTTTGACAGGATACAGCTGTGGTAGGACCTGCCCTGGAAATAGTGTATACACTGCAAACTCTCTATTTTTGAAAGTGTCATTAACAAAACTAAGAAAAATTCCCCTTCCCTCCCCCAAGTTAACATAAACATGGTATCAGGGTCTTTGCTAATAGATGTTGTCCAATGCAAATAAACCTCTAATGGCACAGGGGTTTTTTTGGTTTAAAGAAGCTTGTGTTACTGTAGTTAAATGCAAGAGTCAGACAGACTTGTTATTCAGCACACAACCAGTTATCTAGAAGCTTTGATACCCCAGAGTATAAATAACCATTACTACAGAGCCTGGATTCTGTTTTCAGAGAGCAGTCACCAAGTAAACATTGAGGAATCCCTTTGGAAAAGTACGTCTGAAAGAGTCAACGTGTGCCAGGCAAATAAAAAACGATGAGCTGCCAGATTTGGTTACGGAAGCTTCTTGTTACTAGAATGTTCAGATCTACTGTGGTAAGCAACGCGGCTTGGAGTGTTAATCACAGATGCTGAAGGGCCTCTTGGCCTTGTTCAGTGTAGGAGTCATCTTTGTTTGAATCTGCCCATTCGCCAAAAGTATCCTGGAAGTGAACGTTTTTCTGTGTCGTCTGCATGCGTTTTTTATCACGAGAGAAGAAACTAAACCTTCCAGAAAGAAAGACAGACAAATTAGGATCCAGGGGTTGGAGACACGTGAGATAACGGACATGATACATGGTGCAACAAAACTTAAAGAGCAAAAAACTGTTTGACATATGTTCCATCAGGCTTCGCTGCCTTCATTTTGCAGATGCAAACATTATTCAAGATGAAGTCACTGCCATCTCCAGCTGCTTTGTTACTGAAGCTTCAAAAGAAGCTTTAAATGCTGTGACCTCTATACACATGCAGTCTTAGTTTGGGTGTAGTGGTTATTTAAAACAAAAACCTCAAAGAAACAAAAGGATTAGTTTCATGCCATAAACAAAAGAAATTGGCAGTGTGTCTTTTTGGCATGAAAAGACTACAATATGCTTTTAAAACAGAAAAATTAGAAGAGGGAAATAAGTACAATAAGTCACTAAAAATTTAAAGAAATGTTAAAGTGTATACTTTTAATACCTTAGGCCCAGTTCCAGCACACACCTAAACACGTAGGTAAGTTTGCGCTGGATCAGAGCCTTAATTAACACATTAAATGTGCATATCATGTACCCACACAGTGTGTGGGTGCTTAATTAATGGTGTGTATGAACTGATAAGCTATTTTAATAAGCCTGCGATCTGCAATTAAATGCAAAGCTGATACTACATAAAAATAAAAAGTTTAATTTTCCTTGTTTGTATGGTAGAGAAGTTACCAGCTTAAGCAAAATAATGTTATTCTTATAGTGAACCATATATTAAAAAAAATGCAAAAAAGGGTTCGTGCAATGTTAAAATATAATTAATATTTGTTGGGAAATGCAAAAGTTAAGGTACCATCTTAGCATTAACCACAATGCATATCCTTCTGCTTTTATGGTGCTCTTTTTTTTAGGACTTTTTGTTCTGTTTGTATAGTACCTAGCACAGTGTGGTCCTGGTCTAGGAGTGGAGTCCTTAGATTCTACTGCAATACAAATAATAATGTAAGAGTACTACATTAAGCTACTTTTAAGTACAGGATAGATACTACTACATGAGTGCAGTTCAAGCAAGTTAACATTGCTGGTAGGACCTGAATGTTTGCATTTCCTAACTTTTTGATTTAAAGTCTGCAGCCTTAACATTGCAGTGTCTTGCATTTAATTTTCGGTTTGTTTTAAGAAAGTATATATGTCAGCACTACCTGCCACCTTCACCTCAGAGCTTGTAAATTCATTATGCAGCATCTGTTTTTGGTTGGTTGGATTTTTTTTTTTTTTAAAAAGGCCAGATTCCAAGTCCTCCTGGCATAAGTGCACTGCTAACTAGGGCTTTCCCCTGTGCATATTTGTTCCTGCATTTTCAAATGTTCATAACTAATGTTTTTCAAGTTTAGTAAAGCACACTCTTCAGTGAGGACAGCTGCATTTACATGCTAAGTTTCAAGGGTTAAAGTTTCGCCATTTGAGTTACTCTCAAATTATGATGTAGGAAAATGGATATTTTATATATAAACTATTTATTCTAAATCCAGCTGAAGAAATTTTGGTGAACTTGGAGTGTCATTGTTGGGCCAAGAAAGCATGGAAATTCTCAGTCCAAAAGTTGGATGTTTCGAAAGATTACAAGTTTCTATGTGGGAAGGGAAGGAATTTAGAATGAAAACGGTTTTGCAGCCTGCAGTAGAATGGTCACTTCACATGACCACCATAATATCAATCAAAATTCAACCAGAGCTTGCATTAGCAGTAATCAATGCCCTCTTTTGACATAGCCAAGAACATAGTTGAACTTGTTTTAAGTACAAACAATCTGGATAGTGTGGAGCACACAATAGGAGACCAAAACCCACAGTTAACATGTACTCAGACATGTAAATGACAACCTATAAGTAAACTAAACACTAGGAGTTAGCAGAGATATCAGCTATTATATTCTGTAGAATTAATTTGTAGCAGGTCAATAAAATTACAGTTTTTAAAAAGCACTTACGGTAGATATAAAACAAACAGGTTTAGTAAGCAAAATTAACAGATGGTTAAAATGTTCTTATTGAATTAATTTCTTAATGGTTAATGGACAAATTGGTTTAGCATGGTAACTAAGACAAAGTGATGGAACAGAATATTCAAAACTGAGCATTCAGATATTGAAATGAATATGTACTGATTGATCATTCTGATTGGCAGCTTTTGAGTTTGTGATCCTATAGTCAGCCAATAAGAATGCATCCAGCAGTTTATATTAAAAATACATGAGGGTCATGCAAAAAACAACCAAACCAAAAAAGAACCCACAAAAAAAACCAAAACAAAAACACAAAACAAAAAAACCCACGTACAAAACATTAAAAAAAAATTCCTACAAGGGACACAAGTCTTCTTATTGGCTGCAATGTGGGATCATCTGGAATCAATCCAGCTGCTACCATGGGCATTATGGCTGTAAAGATCCTGGTCAGAAAAGTACAGGCACAGAGATAAGACTGGAGTAATAAATAAGACATTCCATAAAAGATACATAGGGTTACTTTGAATTATCACACATGGGATTAGTTAGAGAGAAAAATCTGCATCACCCAAGACAGCTGCTCACTGGCACTTCTGGGTTAGAGAAATTAGTAATTAAAATCTGGTTGTTATGCCATCTTAAAAATATTGATAACGGAGAGGTCAAATTTCTACAGTGATGCAGCACACAGCCTTGGTGTAACTTCACCAAGGGATTATAATCTCTAGCGATGCAGAGCATGAGAATACATTGTTTTTCCAGTTACAGGTTTGTAAAAGAAACAGGCACATACATAATGGTGAAGTGAAGGATGAAGGTGGATGTTAAGAAATACAAACAGTGTTCTACCAATAGCTACTGCTTTCCCATGAATATCTGCATAGGAAATAGGGTTAGAAATGATCCATTTTACAGTTTTAAGGGTATTGCAAGTGACAAAACTGATACTGTCAAGTTAAAAAAAACAAAACAAACCCCATTGCATTCTACTTGGTTAAAAAGGGCCCATGTCTCTCTTCTGAGAGGTTCTGCATCAATACACCTGCAGAAATGCTAACCACAGGCAGCTCGAATACTGGTTTCAAAGCGTTGCAACTATGCTACAAGAAACATTCTTTTAGCTGACTTGCTGTGACATAGTTTCTTTGTAAGTGTTCAGCCCTTTTACTGTGTATCATACAATTCGTGCAACTTGGAGGTACGCTCTGGTGCTCAAAAAACCTGAACATGAGAGCACTTTGGCTAGTATGACTGGTCCACACAAAGCATCTTCATCCATACCTGCAACACCCTCAGCTGTTCTAAGGATTCTCCTCTGCAGATACTGTCAATTGTGGCCAATTTATTTTTGTGCTATGAACTAATGTCAGTTAAGGATAAAGTTGAGATCACCAGAGTCATTTCACTTGTGACCTAATGCAGCTTGGAAGCCTTCCTAACACAGCTGCTGTAGCTGCTATTCTTGGATTCAAACAAAACAAACCAAACATTGTTATATTATTCATCATAGCTCAGACTTCTAGTTTTACACGCCATGGCCCACTCAGTTAGCTGCAGAGCTCAGATATCAGAACAAGATGTAA
The DNA here is from genome assembly GCF_015237465.2 of Chelonia mydas. NCBI lineage: Eukaryota > Metazoa > Chordata > Testudines > Cheloniidae > Chelonia > Chelonia mydas. The sequence goes on along the minus strand of NC_057856.1, from coordinate 24,973,003 downwards.
GACTACTTCAGGCACTATATTGAACAAAAGTGTGGTACTCAAAGGAAAGAAAAAAAAAAAGTCTTTGCAGTACAGCATACAAACAAAATAGAGCCAGCATGTTTAATTCCAGTGCTGGTGCTTTTTCTGCACAAGTATCTCCTTTTAGCTCACGACAGATATTCTCTCCTCACATTTGGCCATAGAGGAGTAGAGACACACTTACTAGTAAATCAGGGTGATTTCAGGAGATCAGTGCCCCTTTAAATTTGTAGAAAATCTAAAAATCAAGCTGTAACTCCAGGGAGGAAAAATTATATATAGAGATTTCAGAACTTCTATTTCCCTTAGCTATTTGCAAATGCAGCAACTCACCAATTGTATGAGCAAATCCAAGATGGCAGAGACTATGCCTGGTGTCCTTATAATACTGTATTCACAGCGAAGGGAAAGGTGTGTTTTAAAGAGGCGGACATACAGCTGTTCCTAAGAAAATGGCAATAAATCTGAATGTTTGTAGTTAAGCTTTGTTGAGAGAGGGAGAGACAGTCTGAAAACAGGAGTGGCAGCTAAGAATGTCAGAGTTCTAATCCTGGCTCTGTTCCAAAGGAGTACTAAGGTAGTGTTTTTAATCTATTAGATCTTATCCCAGTGCTACTGCAGGTTTGGAGAGCTTACACTAGAATAGTGTAGTTACAGTGTCCCTCTATGGTTTTAAGCAAGTGACTTGGGACCTGATCTTACAAGGCACTGACCAGTTCTAGTGCCCAAAACTTCCACTGTCAATGAGACCTGAAGCACAGGAGAGACTCAGCACCTTGCAGGATCAGATTCTAAATCTGACTAAGGCTCCCTCAGCCACAGTTGCATCTCCCAGCCCTGCATCATCACTAGGGTAAAGCTGTGGTATTTTGGTCTATTACTTTGGCTGCATCTTCTTTTTGCCTCCACTTCCCCATCTGTAAAATGGGGATAATGGGATTTATTTACTATTTTGGTAATTAAATGGCTATAGTCTCAGGGTGCTGAAAGTCTGCCTGGAGCAGGAGAGATCTGTCAGCTCAAGGGATAAACTGTATCCCTAACTCTCACCTGGCCAAGAAGCAGCTGGCTACCTGGGCTGTGTTACATCTCCTTCTGGTACTTGGGTGGGTGGGGGGGTTGTAAAGTGGCAGCTGCAGGAGAAGACACTGAAATGGGGGCCTTTTTCTTTCCCAGCCATTCAGTTTCCTTTCATTTCAGGCAATCACATATTCCCCCCCACGAAACCTTGGCCTATATGGGGACTGCTAAAGTCCTGGAGTGCCCCCCAACTCGGGACTGTAGACAGTGCCCCAGCCACGGAGGACTGCTGGTGCCACAGCTTCAGGCACTCCAGCCATGAGAGAGATCATGAGGACAGATGGGTTATGTCTAGGGAGGCTGCAAAAAAGTTCAAGTACGATTGTCGTCTTGGTTAAATTAAGATAAGGAAAGAATTCTCTCCAATTTAACCAAAATAAAAATAGGATCCCATTTCCCTCCACCCACCCCTGCAAGAGGCAGGGGCGGGGAAAACAAAACAAAAACACACACACGTGATGAGAGTGCCAGTTGACAAGAAAGCCAGTTCCCATGGATAGCAGGTTTGGTACACAGTTCCATATCCTGGCAAGAATAGGCAGGGGAGCTCTATGCTCAAGATGACAGTATGTGAATTTATTAAAACGTGAAAGGAGTTTTTGAAAGAAGGGAACAAGTCAAAACAATGGGTTTAACTTTTACTAATATTTAGATACGGGTGATAAATTAAAAGGCAAGATGATTAAAAAAAAATCTGAATATTTGTCTAGAAGTTTTCCACTTGATTAAGTGGCCAGCTGCCCAACATATGTTCCAGAGCACTCCAGAAAAATCAAAGGAAGAACCCAGCGAGACAGCCACTCCAAATATCCATGCTCTCCTGCCATGACTCCCTATGCATATTAGAACCAGAGAGAGCCAGAAGCAAATAATGTCCAGTTAGCATTGCAACAAAATGTGGTCAGTTTACAATTTTGTTCTTCCTTTGCTCAAAATAAATCCAACCCACAAGTTCCAGTCACCACTGTATTGGTTATGGGTCCATTCCCCACAAATGGGGAATCAAGCTAAATAAAGTGAAGGACTAAACAGTAGTACAGGAACAGAACATCTATGATGGAGATGAACATACAAGATAAACCCATAGTCCAAACAGGACATGCTCTTCTCATAAGTGTTATAAAAGTAGGGCATCAGAACCATAATCATGAGGAAAAGTAATCCAAATGCCAAACTCAAAGTATAATTTTCAAATACAAAATAAAAGGTCAAAGTAACAAGTCTGAAATCTGGCCCATTCCTATGCACTAAATAGCATGAGCCAAAGCCTACTGGAGTCAATGGAAACACTCCAGGTACCTTTACTGGAGTTCGGATCAGTCCCCAAGATCATCCAGTGGGGGGCACTATGTAAGTGCAGGCACCATTTTTATATGGAGCTGAAGGTTATAGGCATATAGGGACAGGATGGGAGAGTTTTGCAATTAAATACAAAAGTGGCATATCCAAATAGTTTATGTATTGTTAAAATAGTTACACTATTCACAAAACATGAAAACCTCTTAGTGGGTTCAAAAGCTAGTATTTGGAATAAAAAGGTGAGGGAGTGAGCTGACAATAGATAAACTGAAAAATGAAGTGATTCTATAATTTGGTTTTCTAATCCTGTCCGCACAGTATTATTACTTACACCCCACTATAGGGGGCATGGAGCTTTACAGGTCAGAAAAATAATAGACACAGGGTACAGAGGAGCAAAGAGTTAATTCTATGCTTAGACCTAATGCAAGTGTTCTGTATACAGGTAGGTGCGTACAGGGAAATGGCAAGGCTTGAGCCTGAAGGCTCAGATTCTCAGGATGTAGGAATCTATAAACAGAGCTACTTAGCTGTGGGAAGGGAAGGAGACTGAACTCCAGACCCAGCTGTTAAGTGCTTGAGATTTTGTTTCTTTTGTAACAAACATTCTACAGCTCAGGTGTGAGACCTAGGGGAGGAAGCTTGCTGACATGTTCCTGTTGCTGAGTCTGCTGTCTCTGCCCCAAGGAGTTTACTATCTAAATGTAAGCAAGCACATACGTGGAGAAGTGCCCAATTTTACATTCCTAGTGCACCCAGATCTTACATTGAGCTCAGATGCAATTTGGGGTGCCCAAGGAATGCAGGATCAGGCTTGAAATAGGACCACAGCCCATGGTGAGAGACCAGCAGTACACATTCATATGCAGACATGAACATCCTCAGAGCCTGAATAGGCTGACAAGATGGTTCCAAATAAGATCAGGAGTTTCTGTGGCTAACAGCTTGTTAGCTCATACGCTGTTACAATCCATAGCAACATATGCTATTCTACTCAAGCTGAGTATTATGAACAGTACTCAAGAAGGGAATATTAGAATTTCAGACACCATAGGAGCTCAGTTTATCTGTACCATAAATAGAAGTGCACAGAACACTTATTCTTCTCTCTATTAAGTGTGTGAAGGGAACCTGTCAGAGATAGGAAGTCACTTAGAATTAAATCAGCACTATGTTCTGTTTTGTTTAATAAAACCTATAAAATGTGTTTTTATAATACTGACTATTATAGGATTATTTCCAAACACATGTGCATGTGATATCACTAAATGAAGATTAATGGGGGCGGGGAACCAGAACTAAAACCAACCTAATTACCCCCTCCCCCAAGAAACATGCCCAGTTCAAGATCTTTGGAAGAGAATACTACTTACAGTCGTTTGATTCCAGATTCTGGCTGAGTTGAGGTTTTTGAATTAATTATGGGTGTAGGCTGAGGGGATCTAGTTTCTTCTTCTGTTTCCTCACTTTAAGAAGAGAAAAAAAAAAAAAGATATGGTTAAGTTTTAGTTCTTTCATTATTCTGGAGAAATTTAAAATAAAATTTGAGGGAGTTTTGTAAATTAAAAGAAACTAAGGGCCTGATCCATGACAGATGAAAAGATCCCTCTGACTTTAGTGGGTTTGGATTACACCCTGAGTTTCATGAATCTGAACAAGCTTTGTAAACTAAAAGGAACTGGAGGGGCCGATTCAAACCCATTAAAGTCCGTGGCAATCTTTTCATCAGCAGTGGATAAGGCCCTTAGTTTCTTTTAATTTACATTACTCTTTCAAATTCAAGTCACCCATGTTAAAAGAGGAGTTCTAGAACGGTCACGTGAGGAGGATTTGTAGGGTTAATTATATGCAGTGATTAAAAGTATCAGACTTCTGTGTAAGCTTGTCTCACTCATCAACAGAAATGGGAACAGTAAAAGATATTACCTCACCCACCTGGTCTCTCTAATATCCTGGGATCGACATGGCTACAATACTGCCTGCATTAAAAAAAACTTCAACATTCAAGTAACCCAAGTACCTGCAGTAGCTTTTTAAACTCAGAACAGGACAGAATATTGCTGTGCAGTGTACAGCAATCCCTGGAGAGCAACAGGCTGAGTTTAATGGATCCCACTGTTTATGAGAGGAAAACGGACGATGTGATTTTTTATTTTTTTTTAAAATGTTGATGCATAAGTGCTGGCTTGACAGCTCAGGAGTCCCTGGTTTAGTCAAAGAACAGGTGCAGCATGGGGAGCAGCAAGACAGTCTTCCCCCTACTGATATACCTCAAATGATGGTATAAACAGAGCTCCTGTAAGGGGAGGCTAAGCTCTTCTGTCTTCAGGGCCCATTCAGTCCTTGGCCTCTATGAGGAGACCTGAATCACTGGCATGCTAATGGCAATGGTTACGATAGTTTTATGATTTTGGCACTTCTCCACTGGGTGCTGAACTGCGACCACCACCTCGCTGCCCTTGGGCCACAGAACAGGCATCAGATGGCAATACGTTTTGGGCAGTCGCCACGTGCTGAGGAATAGATTTTAGCTAGTGACCTAGAAGTGAAATGCTCTGCATCCTGTCCTAGGGGCATATAGACCCTATATAGCTTTGCTGAGAATGTTAAATGAGTGTAAGTAAATAATCTGTCCCTACATGAAACACACACAAAAACCAAACAAAAAAAGAGCTGATCGAAAGAGTTAGGGTGTGTGGTTGTTTTTTGTTGTAATTTCAAGCCAGATCTTGTTCTGCAGGTATGGAAAGGAGTGATTTGTTGCTCATTTGAAAAAAAAAAAAAAAAAAAAAAATTAAGCTAAGATTTTTGGTTGTTGGAATTTTCAATTCCCTTCCCCAGATTCTTTTCCTCCATTTTGCCACTAAAAAAAAGAAAGGGAGGAAAGAAAATGAAGAAAAAAAATTGCAAATATTTCCATCTCTCTCAAAAGGCCATTCTGTTTTTTTAAAAATATTTATTTATTTTTAAACAGGCGCTAACAATCTCTCTCCCTTTTAAAAGTATGCATTTGTTTGAAATTTCCACTATTGAGAGGTCACAGGTTTTGGGGAATATTAAAATTAGGGATGATCCTGAACCAAACTCCTCCCAAAACTTGGTGAAAAAATTCAAATATGAACCAGATTTTGGAGCCATCTTTACTTTGTCTTAGGGAAGCCAAGAATCCGCTGCCATTTCTTAGAGACTAAGCGGACACTCAGTTTTGAGATCCAACCTCTGTTTTCTCTCTATTCTGCGCCTCTCCAGGAGTAGCACAATGGAGAAGGCAGAGGCAGCAATACCAACAGTGGGATCCAACACACCTCTTATAATATAAAAGCTCCTCCTGCAACAAAAACACTCTAGACTTCAGTTCATTCCGCTCATGCAAGACATCCCGTAGCTCTTGTAGAGTAAATCTTGGACGGTTTGGATCTTTTAAATCCATAGCCATCTTCTCCGATTCAGAGAGATAGTCATCATTGTTAGGTTCTGTCTGGAGGAGGAAATACAAGCTTTAATTAATTCATTGTGCACTCAATAAAGGCTTAACTTTTCCTTAGAGATGCAATCAAATCATCCATCTCTATTCTTAATATTATAAAAGCCATCAACAACGTTAGGGGAGTGTAGCCAGACAGCCAGCCCCCCCCCTCAGACCAGCATTGCTGGAAACACACGGGAGCCAAAACACCAGGGCACTCCAGCGCAGCCTTTGAAGCTGTGAGAAGCACAGGTGTGCTGTGACAATGTGCCTCTGGGAACATATACAATGATTAGGCTCACAGCAGGCAGAGGCGCCGTGACAGACATGGCTCTTAGCCCCTACTAAAACAGCATGATGCACACACACCAACATCCTAGGTGGGAAAATATTTACCCTGATAAAAGAAGTGTCCAGTAGTCGAAACTTATTGTTTCTCCCTTGCAAGTGTGAACTACACTTGCGAGAGCTGGCGTCACCCCGACAGACCAGCCCCAATTTAGCATAGAAAGGAGAGAGAATGAAGGAGTACAGAGGTATAAGTAGGGGACCTACAGCACCATGATTTTTGAGTGCTTTTCACTATCTATCTGCTGGTCAGATAAGTGACAGCCTCCCAAGGCTTCTGCAGCTAAGAGGGTCCCTAAGCCTTGTCCCTTATTCGTCTTTCCGCGGAATTGAGTGACCGATCCTGGCTTGGCACCGCTGGAATCGAGAGATGCAAGGAGGGTAAGAAGCACCCACATCTGATCTCCTATCTTTAGTGTACACATATTTTGAAATAGAGCTCTATACTTTGTTTTCTTTCTTTGGGATTGTGGCTTCAGTTTTGTAACTCGTTTGTGTGTGTAACATCTCTACATTTAAATAAGTAGGCACTAGCAATTTTGTAACCACATGATTAGAATCTAGTTTAATAAATTTTGGTAACCATTGTGCATAAGCCTGACTTGTTTCTCTGGTTTACTGTAAAGCAGCCAACACAATTAAAGAACCTCAGCCGTTTTGGCTATACAGCCTGGCCATTAGGTGAGAGTACTAAGAGCCTAGCGTTGAGTTGTGCCGCCTCCGCGGGGCAAACTCTTGGGGCACCTGTCAGTCAATCCTGACTGCCCGCTGCGAAGGAGCTCTGAGCTCTAGCAGTTAAAGTCACGGGTGGTTAGGACCTTGGGGCATCCGTCAGCCTAGCCCGGGCTGCCCGCCACGAAGGGACAGTGCGTCCTAGCGGTTAAAGTCACGGATGGTATAAAACGGGCATAGCTGGCACCTCACCAAACATCCCTGGCCATCGGCTAACAGGGAGTGCTATGGAAAACCAAACTACCTTTGCTTCACTGCTCAGGTTTAATAAAATCCCCAGCAAGAATAATTCAATGGTAGGAATCGCAGCGTTCCTCACTGTGCTGGAAACTGCTGGAGGCTAACAACGCAGGGGTTGATTTGGGTTTTTTAGGCCTCAAAGATAGAAGGTGAGATAAAGGCTCACCCCACAGATGGGAGGAGTCAGGAGTGGGTGCCAACAGCAAGGAGGCCCTAAATCAAGGGGCCAGCAGTTAGTGCCCCTGCCCAGGGGAACTTTGTTTTCTACTTTATCCACCCAGCGGCCTGTATTTTCAGAAGTGACTAGTGATTTGGAGTGCCACCATTTTTGGGTATCCAACCTGAGACACCTTAAAGGGGCCTGATTTTGAGGATCCAGGTGTTCAGCAAATCAGCCCCCCCAAAACAAACTAGTCATTTTTGAAAATGTAGGGCCTGTGTTTTGACAGGGCCCTACTTTCCACAGTTTCTTAAAGATAGTTAGTCCAACCTTTTAAAATAAATGACCCTTGCTGTGTGGCTTGTTTAGTGTATTTTCAGTCATAAAGATATGCTTCTTTAGAAGATGTTGCAAGTTTCCCTGAATATATAATAACCTACTACATTAATGCCCTTGCTCAATTAACACCTCTTTGATGTCAACATCAGTGAACCTGAACAGCTGCAAAGAGGAGATCTACAGATGTGTGCAGAGCACCCCATATTCCCTGTGAGTAACAATAGGGTTGGCTTTTTTTTTTTTTTTTTTTTTTTTTTTAAAAATAGACCAGTTACTCCCATCCTTCTATATAACAGTTCTATGTAAGATTCACTCAAAGTTAGGAGATTTCTCCAGTTTTGGTCCTGGAGCCTGCAGATGTTCTGTCTCTTGCATCCTAATTTCTGCAGAACTTGGACCCTTATCTACACAGATGGTTTCTCACACCTGTGTGGAGCCCTACCAAAGTCCATGAGATCCTGCATGGCTCTGTTTGCAGGGATGTGGCCCAAGGGACTGCAGAGAAGGAGAAAAATGTCACCATACACGATATTGCTGCTGTAGTCAGTGACATCGGGTGGCCATATAAAGCAGAGTAAGCAATACGGAGAAAATACAAGTCTGTTGGAAGCGTGTGCTTGGAATCAGGATGTTCTGCAACACAACTGAGAATGCTACGAGATCTGGGACACTTCCAGCTGTAAAATAAATGTTGGAACCGTGCGTGCAGCAAAGTACATTTGAAACTCAATACTTGTTGCAAGAGCTGATGGGGTGCCAGCCCATGGAAGCAGTATCACTGAATGAGCTGAGAGAGACAGATGATTTACATAGTTGTACCTGATGAAGATAAGCAGGGAAGAAAGCAAGCTGCCCACCTCCAAAACTGGATTTTGAAGAGGTACCAAGAGAGTCCAAGAGTTTCCTGGCTGTGTCACTGAAGTCAGGAGTCTGTTGGTGTTCCAGTGGCATAGAGGCTCCTAACTAGGTATTTTATATTCATAGTATAGCCACCTAAATAGATATGTTCCTTTCAACACTCCAAACAGAAAAAGGTAGGTTGAGATCTCATTTCCCAAAGAAAGCTTCTCTAAGTAAGATGCACCCTCATTTAGGGCCAGTATAATAAAAATAAATATTGAGCACTTCTATTCTAAAGCATGGCACTACAGATCTTCAAATCCCTTCAGATCTGACAATGAATTGATCCCAAAGACACTACAGGGTAGGTCAGTATTATTACCTCCATTTCACAGACAGGAAAACTAAGGGTATGTCTACACTGTGCACCTTACAGCCACACAGCTGTGTGGCTACGAAGTGCCACTGTAAGGTACGCAGTGTACCTGCTTTTTGTCGGCAGGAGAGAATTCTCCTGCTGACAAAATAAAACCACCCCCAATGAGGGGTGGTAGCTTTGTTGGTGAGAGAGCATCTCCTGTTGATAAAGCACTGTCCACTCTGGCACTTTGTTGGTAAAACTTTTGTTGGCTGGGGTGTGTTGTTTCATGCCCCTGACTGAAAAAAGTTTTACAAGCGAAAGTGCAATGTAGACCTTTGGTACAAGAAGAGGCAGTGACTTGTTCACAGAGTGAGTCCATGTAGAGAGTCAGGATTAGAACTCAGGAATTGCTGGCTCCAGTCTGATACTCTATCCACTGAATTGCACTGCTTGTCCATGTCAGTCCTACAGGTGATCCATAGTAATAGAAAGTAGAGTCTCTAGTAGAGCTAGCTGGAAAATTAAATCTAAACTATTTTTGCAGAAAGTTTTATATATTAAAATTTTCCAACCAGCTCTAGTTCCCAGGAAACTACCTGTGGTTTTAATTGGCATTAAACTCATTTGATTAAAAAGGGGAAAGGCCATTTATATAACAATTCAGAAAAACTACTGGCTTCCAGAGCTCGCCCTCTAGTTATGAAAACCTATCTATTTATAGCACATTTAAAACAAGGTGGTAGCAATTTTTCCTCTGAAAAGCACTACAGAGTGAGACTGATTAGAATGAGGGAGATGTCAACAGCAGGTATATACCGCTGAAAGAGATAGCCTACGTGTTAGGAGCGTGATCTGCATGCTCCTATTACTGAGAATCCCTGGAGTGCTAGAAAATGGCAATATGCAGCTTAGGCAAATGGCAATATCCAATCCTGTAAACACTTAACTTTAAGCATCTGCGTAGTGCTAGAGAGTTCAATGGGATTTCTCACGTATTTAAAGTTCAACACGTGTGTACCTGTTTGCAGGATCAGGGTCAAAGTCTCCCCACGGTCATTGTTATATCGATGGAAATAACATTCTCTCCATTGGGAGGGAAGGGGTCTAGTGGTTGGAGCAGAGAACGGGAAGTCAGGACTCCATTCCCACCTCTTGCTTTAACTCACTGTGTAAGACACACAAGGTGACTTTTCCAGTAGTGGCCTCCAGTTTAGGGTACCTGATTTTAGACACCACGGGCCTGATTCTTCACAGGTCCAGAGGTCTCACAAGCTTCACTTTGGAATGGTGGGTGCTCAGCACTTCTCAGGAAAAGGCTTAAGAAGCTAAATCTGGGGACCCAAGTACTGGGGCATCCAAACAAGCCACTTTTGAAAGTATGGGCCTGACTGTCTCCATCCCTCTGCTCACCCATTAGCAAAATAACCTTCACCCTCCTCCCAGGGCTGTGGGGAGGGTTAGTTAATGGATGTTTGTAGAAGTGCAAACTATTGCGGCAGAGTATTCTATCCAGTGTCCTGCAAGGATGGAATAGCAGCTTGAATGATGGCTGGTCTCGGTTTGTCAGAATCTTACTATTCAGTTAGGTTTTTTTCTTATTGCAACCTAATGTCATAAGATGGATACTATGGAACACAAAACGTTCAGAGGAAATCATAATTAAGTGCTTTTCCATATAATTACACCCATCTTGGTCACATCCATCATTTCAGAGCCCATTTCAGTTCTGTTTCCTTCCCATCCCCTTCCCCAGATCTCATCTAAGTCAGCAGAGACTGACACACACACACATAGCCAATGCAGCTAAGTTTACTCAGCCCAAGCCAACAACTGATGCTAGTTCCAGAGCAGGCAGTTATTCCAGCGTTCTGCTTGCCACTGCAATTACTGCTTAACCTTCACCCTGGCAGAAAGAATGGGGAACGGCTGTAATTAGAAGAGATGCCACTGCCATGAAACTGATGAGTTACAGCAATGAGAAGAAAGCATCCTTTCTCTCCAGAGACTGTAGACACTTTCACGCTTGCTGGCTCAGGGCCTAGGCCTGTTTACAAATCTGGGTCTCCCAGCTGAATTAACAATGAAGTCATCCCTTAAACTATTAGTACCAAGCTCATTCAATTCATTAGTAAAACACTGACAGTCACTGTCACTTTTCTTGGGGGGGGGGGGGGGGAAGAGGAGGAGAGCCAGGACACCCCAAGCATCCTCACATGCCCCTGTTCACCTCCGTTTTCTCACTTATTTTCCTACTTACTTCTCCGCTGCTTTCAGTCCCCCCCCCCCGCCTGCAGTCTTCTGCAAAGGCATTTATACCATGCTCGTGACCTGACATGTCTTTGCCACCTTAGAGGAGAAGCCAATATTTTAGCGGGCTCAATACTCAATAGGAAAATTCTTTAGAACATTGGTTCTCAAATTGCTTCAGACCATGGATTACTTAAAACACACTGCTCCGGTGTACACCTCCCCACCCAGGCCCAGCTCTGCCCTACAGCAAATGGAGAACTTAGTTATATGGCAAAGTTCCATCAGGACACCAGTAAGGAGACAAGATGAAAGTACATTTGCTCTAATGGGATGGATGTTGCCGCTTGATCCTTCATCCCCACTGCATGTCTTTGTTGTTTATTTCCTCTGTGCCACTATGTAGCACTTCACCTTGAGTCAGAATTACTCTCCTCTCATTGTCTGCATCCCCCATTGCTCTAATCTCACCAGGTCACTTTATAGTTTGGTGCTTTGCATGTTTCTGCAAATATTTGGTCACATAAGCTCAAATTTACTTTCCATGAGTGTCTGAGCTAGTAACACTCCATTGCACAAATGTTAACAGGAAGCTAACGCATGAATAGGGCCAATGCAAATTCATTTAAAACATGCCTACAAATATTTGCAGATTTGTTTGGCAGCATTATCCCTGGTCTGGTCTTGACAGGTCAGTTGAACAATACCATAGCCACTTTAAGGACTCAGTCTTGCTCCCATTAGCGTCAATGGTGCAGGTTCACAGCCTCTCCCCACTTCTATCCGTTTGTAACCAACCCTGAGCATTGTTCATTCATGCTTTAATTCTGAACATTCACAATTAGTTTAGTGAATGGGAAGATGGTCAGTTGTTTGAGCAATGATGTACTAACAAAAAGCCCAGAAAAATCTCATTAATCCCTAGAATGCTGGCATCTTCCAAATGGTCAATGAAATGAATGGGACATTCACTGGAATAAAATGATTATTAGATATAGGTAATCTTTTAAAAGTCACAGTGAGTGTCTCAGTTATGTCATGGTCAATCTGGACTTTTTACATAATGAGTTATGATCATTACGCTTCATGGTTCAAGATAGTCACCCGTTGGGTGTCAGGAAAAAGATTTTGCCTAAGAGATAGTAAATTGCTAATTGAACAGCACTATCTTGTGCATGCCTGTCTGGTACAAAGATTTTAACAGCATGAATCTGGGATGAGGACACCATTAACCAGTGGCAAAAATCACTATGTTGTTATTCAGGTCATCCCAAATGAGTACTGCTAAAACGTATACCTCCCCACTTCATCCCTCTTTATTTTCTATATGCCATGTATGTTACAAAAATACAGCTTTTAGGAATGGGATAGTGAGCTTCGCAATTGTTTTTTTAATTGGGACTGTATTTTGTATTCCTCTGCCTGTAAGACCAGGTGCTTTGTGACCATGAGTCCCACTATACAGGGCTCAGATTAAACTATAACAACTCTTAAGAGTGACCCACAAAAACAATTCTGTGCAGAATAATGTGACAATTTCAAGTCAGTATCTCAGGTCCTACCAGAGCTAGAAGCGTTGTAAATAGGGGCGTCTCCCTTGCCAATGGTATTATGCTCAGCACAGGACTGGCCTGAGTCTCTGACAGGGGAAACATTTAAAAGAGTCCAATTTGGTGCAGTAAAATCAGGGTGGAAACAATTGTCTTGACAAGCTGTTATTTATAAATGGCAGCTGACGCAAGCTGCTTAGAGGTTTAGACTGTAGGAAATATTCCCCAGAGGGCTGGATTAGGGGACAGAGTGCACATGAGGCAGTCAAAGATGCATGATATGATCTCCATGGGATAAATATATCCCTATAGTGTGTGCATGTGCACAACACACACTCCTTTATTTTATATTTATGGTCTCCCAGGGGTTAACTTGTGTGTCCGTCAGAAGTGACCATTCCTATTTGTGGTTCAAGATACATGGCTCAGCCCCTACTTTCAGTCATAGATGTAAACACAAGTGGCAGGCGAGTTTCCCCAAAGCCTGTAACCTCTCCAAGAGTGAAAAGGGTCAAGTACATCAAGTGCTTGGATAGGTTTATAAACATTTTGCTGCAGGGCAGCCTATTTCTCCAGCTTCGTACCTGGAAAGCTCTGTGCTACTCCATTTCAGAGGGCATGTGCCAGTTATCTGCTGAGATGTTGCCAAACACCACACAGTAGTGTGAGCAAGAAGTTACCCAGGGAACAACAGACCCAAACAGAAACGTTAAAGGTATCCGGTATAGAGAATGCAGGCAGGCAGTACATTTCAGGGATCTCTCACAGATTTGCAGTTTGGAGAGATCTCTATGCCAATAATTTACATGGCTTACTGGAAAGTGCTGTGCTTGTTAGATTACAGCAGCACAGAGCCCACAATTGAGACCGGGACCCTACTCTGCTAGGTGCTGAATAGAGACAATTTACAAATTGTTAGATTTACTGTGAGAAACCCCTCCCCCTCAAATCTGTAGCAAGATGACACAATTAAGTTTTAAAGGTATGTGTTAACAAGGACTAACATAGGCCATGTGCACTGTAAATCCAGGAGGTATGTTTGAAGTGGTTTTATATTATTCAGGTTTTTTGTTTATTTTTTTTTTTTTTAAAAAAGGACAAAAATGTTTATTTCTCCTCAGTCAACTGTTCTGTTGGGGTTTCTATTCTAATGTAGATAGAGAGGTAAATATTCTATGCTCAACTTCAGTGGTGGTGACTAATAACTACACTGCCCCTCTGTAGGGTAACAGGCCCCATAATGGTCATTATTAGGACTGCAAGATTCATCTGCCTGCACTAATGGGATACTGAAAATTGAAGCAATACATTACATTCAAGCCAACAAAGAACGACTTGAAGCATCCATGCAGGGTATTCAGAGGGCCCATCTACAATCAAGCTACAGCCAAGTCAAGGGGCTGTGTTACAACGTGCTTTTAATCTGTGACAAACATGGTCATCTACATTACATAGGTAAACCAGGTCCTCCACACCTGCCTCTCTCTCCCATAACTGAGCTGTAGACAGGTTAAGTGATTTGCCCAAGGTCACCAAGAAGTCTGTAGTAGAAAACAAAATAGAATCCAAGTCATCTGACTCCCAATCCTACGTTTTAGTCACAGCTTCATCTCCCTTTAAAGCCAATAAACTGATATTCTTCAGACACACAGATTCCTTTTCCTTCCTGTGAAGGCTGTGAAATGAGCCAACTGTTTAAGTTACGTAAGTGCAAAAGATACAGGGCCCAATTCTCCTCTTCCTTACACCAGTTTTAGACTGTTAACTCCACTGACTTAGAATCCTAGAATATCAGGGTTGGAAGGGACCTCAGGAGGTCATCTAGTCCAACCCCCTACTCAAAGCAGGACCAATCCCCAATGTTTGCCCCAGATCCCTAAATGGCCCCCCTCAAGGACTGAACTCACAACCCTGGGTTTAGCAGGCCAATGCTTGAACCACTGAGTTATCCCTCTCCCCTTCAGTGGGGTTATTCATGGTTTATACCAGTAGAAGTAGTGAAAGGAAAGTTAGGCTCTAAGTACGGTACATTCAGTCCAGCCTCCCCTATACACACACTCAGAAAAAGGCAGACCAATGGAGAGTTTCTTCCCAAAAAGAGGAATTGTTTTAAAAACATGGTGGGGGGGGGGGGGGGGGAAGCTTTAGAATGGAAACTGGAACTCAACCATAACTATATATAAACACTTCTGCTTCCTCGCCACAAAACGCTGTAACACACAGGAGATTTTTAACTCACTCAGATTTTACTGCAGATTTTCAGTACAATAACTTGCAGGCCTATGAAGGTGGATCGGGGAAGCCTGGGCAGTGATCATTGATGCTGCTTTATACAGAGCGGTCATCTGTAGGAACTAGATATGGGGCAAACCCAAAACTCAAATCATAACACCTCCCACAAAATTTGGAGGATTCAGAGCCACAGAACTATTAGAGAAAACCCTGAGCCGTAAAGAAACGGAAGTCTCTAACCCTCAGTAAAACAAAGCGAAAGCCAGGGACCAGAAAAGAAAGTCAGACCATCATTTACATCTCCATAGCACCTTTCCACTCCAATGTGCATGACAGTCACACAGCATCTTTGATGTGGGGTGGAGGGAAGATGCCTTCTGTCACACTGCACACAAGTGGAGTGGATGGGGAAAAGAAATTCTAAGCCAAGGACACCAGGATAAACCCTATGTCTTAGGCATCCTCTTCCTAATGAGGCCAGCAGAAATTCCCATTTTACTTCAGTGAGACTAGGCATAGGTTTCAAGCCTCGATGTCAGTAGCCAGCTTCTCCTCCTGTGATACTTTTAGGCCCACGTACAAGTCCGGGGAGCCTAAAATTTCCACCTATCCTGCAGGGGGGCGGGGAAGAGGAGATTTAATGTTCTAGCAGGCTGAATTCCACTGAACAGTGATGTGTCTGTAAAATGAAGAGAGACCTCGCCTACTGCAGAACATGGGGACTGCTACTGCTCCAATACCATAAACTTTTCAATGACCAATAACAGTATCGCCTGGGGGACCCATTAGAATTTACAGCTGTACAGACAGGGCGAAGATTAAAACCGCTCAGCTGCTACATTTTGGAACACTAAATATTTTAGGATGGGGGGGGGGGGGGGGAGAACAAAAAACAAGAACAAGAACAAAATACCGACTGCCTTGAATATAAGCCAACAGCTGACACTAGAGATATTTTGGCTTGCCCGAGGCACATTTAATACTGCTCTCCCAAATCAACTATTTGTCACTGTATCTGGAGAATTCTGTGATCTGTCATGCAATCAGAAAGTCACACTTCCTGTGATGCATATGACAGCAGCTCGACAGGTTGCTAAATGCATAGATGAGATTTTCTTATTCAATATAGAACTATTCCATCACGGAAGAGTGCCATCAACACAGTATTTGAATGAACAGCTGCCACATCTATAGGACGATAGGACTGGCTACCTCTGGGCTGCAGTTATTCCCAGCTGGCTACCTTATGAAGTTATAAACACATGGTATTACTACTTATTGTGTTAACTGGAAATAAGACATCCTAACACAGGCCCTGCCATGGCCTGGATGCCTCAAATGCACATCAAGCGTTTACACTGCAAAGAATGAATAAAACTTTATAGGGCCTCCCCAGTTCTTCAAGTGCCTTACTAAAGCTGGGTAAGTATTATCATCCCCCACTTTATATATAGCAAGACAGAGGCCAAGAGTTAAGGGTGCCAGCTTTAATCTAGCTAGTACAGATAGTAGTATAGATGTGGCAGCATGGGCTAGCCACCTGAGTACAAGCCCACCACAGCACTTGGACACATTCAGGTTGCCAGCCCATGCCACCCATCTTCACTACTATTACCTGTGCCAACTAGATTAAAGCTAGCTCAGGTATGCCTACCCCTACTACAGTCACACTTTCACCTGCAGTGTAGATGTAGCAAAAGTTACTTGATCAAAACTATGCAGCTCTCTATGCCATTAGAATTGAGGAATTCCTGGCTCCCACTCCATGCTCTATCCACTAGACCACACTGCCTCTCACTACACTAAAAGTCCAAAGATACTATAGCTTACAACAGCATTACATCATCATTTTGTAATTATCTATGGGAACGGATGGGTGGACCTTTGGTTCTTTCTAGCTGAATGTCCACCTTTATTAATGTGACTCTGCTGAAGCCTGCAGCCGGGTGTTTTGGGAAGGACGTGAATAGTTGGAGGTTCACCACATTTGGAGGGCAGTACTAATTTTGAGAGTTTCTGCACTGCTGTTCAAACTGATGCCCGTAAATTCCGGAGAAGGTTTTGGTCACTAAGCAACACAGATCTTTAATCCAAATTGCTACTTATCCCAGGGTCCAGTCTCACAGCTGTATCAGGCCATCTGATCAGAATTCCCATTGAAATCAGAGGGGATCTACACTCCAAATCCGATGGCACAATATACCCCTGGATATGCAGTTGTCCCATAGGATGATGGGAGTCACTTGCCCAGAGAGAATCAAGTGCCTCTTACCTTTATTTCTTCTCCATTTTGGCTGTGCTCCCCTGGTTGCTTCTCTCTCAGCTTCCCAAGCTCCGCCCTTAAAGTGCCCATCTCCTGTTCCTTGGTTTGCAGATAGGCTTCCAGTTCCACCTTCTGCTCAATCAGCGCTTTCCCTTGAGCCTCAACTACTGTGATTCTGTGCCGAAGGTCATGATTAATTTTCATTAGCCTGTTCTGTTGTTGTTGCAGCTGCCATAAAGTGACACAATAAGTTTGCCTCCATTAAACCAGGGTAAATTAAATCACAAGTATTAAATTAAAGAACTAGCAATATGTTCCTGTTGTATTTATCTTGAAAGATCTCCTTTATTTCCCCATTCATTTTTAATCATTTAATTAATCTGCTACAGTTGCAGTCTCCACAGTTGGCTTTCAGAGTAAATGGAGTTTGTTTCCCCCCCCCCACAGCACAGAACATTATCCTCCGGACATATCCAGCTTTTCAAATGCGACATTTCTCTTTGGAATCTATTTCAGCAGAGCAAGGTTCAGGGACTGGATGGCTCATGGGATACCGGATCAAGCTTTGACCTAGACTGGAAGTGATCAAGGTTATTACTGTCTGATAATCATCAATCTACGTAAGAAGATGCCAGGATTGTCACTCTGAAGCCTAACATTTCTGTTGAGACAGTGTGACGTGATGGAAACAGCTACAAGCGTGGTGTTAGCAGAAGAGCTTGTTTTGTTTAGAATATCACCAGTTTCAGTCATCACTGGGTTTGGCAGTCTCTCACTGTCCAGTTTTTAAGTTCAGAGCCATTTTTGGCCTTTTTACACTTTATGAATTAGACCTGCATGACAGCACAAGCTTTACCTAGTTACTTGTATGACGGTAGTGTTTGGAGGACCCCAACCAACATCAGAGCCACATTGTGCCAGGCGCTGTACGTACATGTAGTCCCTGCCCTACAGCGCTTACCATCTCAATAGATGGGACAGCTATAAGATGGGATGGGGAACTGCGGTAAAGAGACATTACGTGACTTACTCAAGGACACCGTTTGTGGCAGAGTCAGGAACTGAATGCAGGTCTCCCCGAGTCCTGTCCAGAGTCTGAGCCACAAGCCCATCCATCCTCTCCTTGATGATGGTGTATGTGAAATGACGTAGCGGTTTCACTCCCTGTTTCTAGGGAGCAGGTGTCTGCATCACAAATAGCACCCCAGTGGGGCTTCCTTGTTGACAGGCTCAGCAGAGAAAAGTAAAGTTTAATGCGCCATGCAGCCATCTCCTGTCCAGAGCTGATGCCTCCAAGGGCAAAGCTGGGCTATGTGAGCCGTGTGGAAAAGTTTGCATTGCCTAAGTGGAGATTTTCTAAAGCCTTTAGGGGAGTTAGGTGCCCCGTTCACTCTGAAAGTCAATAGGAGTTCGGCACCCAATTCCCCTTTGGGCCTGTGAAAAATCTGCTCCCTTATCATTCTTGGTTTCTAGTCATGCCCGCAATGTGAGAGGTTCTTTCCAGACACGGAAGAGGGTTTGGTGCCTGCCCTGAAGGGCTCACAATCTTTTTATCTCTTCTACAGATACACAGACGACTTGACTCTTCAGGGATAATAATCTGGACTTCACAAGCACTAAATTAATTTAAAACTTGTCAAACATCTGTGTGGTTCCTTCAAGGGGGGGAAAAAGGGGAAGAAACACTTACTGCCTCCACATCCTCATTTTTAAGTCCCAGTTCCCGGTCCTTGGCTCTGATCTCATCCCTTTGTTTATCTACCACTTCCTTCAGCTTCTTCATCACTTGCCTCTCCCTCTCGGACATTCCTGGTTTAAAGAAAACAGCACAAAGAAAATAAACTGAGAATGATCATGACATTTGGGAAAGACACTGGACGTAGTCTGATTCAGCCAACAAAGGGGGAGAGGTTGTTGGTTAAATACCTTGGATAAAGAAAGAACGGTTATTTAGCCAATACACTGGATTCACAGATGATGGGAAAACAGGCTATGCAGTTTACAGGGTGTACCACAACACTGAAAAGTGATGAATATGCTTCTGATATATTTATAAACAAATGTATGTAATACCATTACTGTGCTTCTATAGGACATATCCAATGGTGATATTTATATACTGGTCCAATGGATGAATGATGTGTAATCTAATTAGCACTCCCTACAAAGTTTTCTATTTAATGAAGAAAAAGGTTCTCTCTCTGGAGCGGGAGATAGTATTTTGCATTGGCAAGATCTAGTCTGATTTTATACACGTCACTATACTGGGGCCTGAACTAACATTCTGCATCTCCATTTCTAGTTTCTTAGATCCTGCAGTCCAAAGTCAGAGCAAATTTAACAAGAGTTTAACCTGAGTTAGGATCATTCCATATATGTTTTTTTTCCATTCTAACTTCCTCTCTCATTGTAGTGATTCAGATTTAAAATAATTACAAGGAAATTCTATTCTCCCCCTCCCCACCGTAAAGTGTAAAGCCTGTTTGAAGTGTTGTCAAAAATCTCTCCATCAATACTGTTTAAAAGATTAACAAGGGATTAAATTAACCTGTAGTTTGACCAACAATTCATTAGGATAATAACAAAATCACAAAACTGGAAACCCCATTAACCACCAGTATGGAGGGAAGATCAAGCACCTAAGAACTGCAGTTGTGGGCAGTATAGCAACAAAGAACAATACCATACTGTCCTGCTAATGTAACCAAGTGTTTAAAATGGGGAGATTATAAATTCATTGCAATTGCTTCACAGCTAATAATCATTCTACAGAGACCTATAGTTTGATATTCTTAACAGATCGAGTAAGATAACTTAACTGTATCTAATATAGATACATAATTCTGTGCCAGTGAAAGGGTGGCCTGGAGCTAATGGGCTATCAACAAGGCTGCTAGAGATCCCTGGCCAAAGTGCAATTTAGTGGTTAAAGCAAGGATCTAGGATTCAGAATCCAGGGTTCTTTGCCTAGTCCTGCCACTGACTGGCTGTGTGACCTTAAGCAAGGCACTTAACCTCTCTGTTTCTTAGCCTTCCCCTCTATTAACTAGAGATAATAATAATTTACTTACCGCAATGGGGTAATTATGAGGCCAAATTCAAAGCCCTTTTTAAACACACTTTGGCAATTCTCAGCTGCAATGTGCTGTATAAGCAGATTTACCCACCTTGGATTTGCAGTGTCTGTTCTTTGCTCTGTATTGTGAGCTGACTCATTCCTTACCGGTTTTTCTTTTGTCACTTGGGGTGTGGATAGACCCCAATCCCAGGTGAATAAAACTCCCTCACCCCAAGTCAGAGTAGAACCCTTTTAAGAGTCCTGCCCTCAAGAGCACTGATGTTAACAGTGCATGAAGAGCAAGCAAGACAAATAGGTGGGAGAGAGTGAATAATTCCACACCCCTACAGGGAGCCTGCCTTTGACTACCAGTTTTTCTACAGCTTGCAATTTGGAACAGGTGCAGGTTCCTTATGAGTTGCAAAAGCACATGACTGCAGAGGGGGAGAGTAGTAATTCCCATCTGCCACTGCAAAGGAAGTCAGGGAGCTACCTGAGCTATGCAAAAGCAGAAGAAAGGGAATCTCTACCAGGGTGTTGGAAGGAGGAGTGGTATACAGGAAAAGCTGTTGTTTTGGAGGGTGTGTTACTGTCAAAATCTATGAAGCCTCTGGAGTGACTCAGATGTTTCTGGTGAGCTTATTTGTCTTATATTTATTTTCTTTTATTTCTCAGCAAACTGCTTAAACCTGCCAGCCCTACTTCTGGGGCCTGATTCTCTCTCTCTCTCTCTCTCTCCAGTCTCTACTGCTTTGCAAGAGACCCATGATTCTCATTCACTTTACTGGTCTCCTGTGGGGAAGAGAAATGGGCTCCTGGACTACAAACTGGTTTCCTTTTCACTATGTCTGCACTCCCCTGTTGAAGCACACACCTGGGAAGCTAGGATGCTGTGATCCTATTCCCAGTGCTGCTGCTGACTCACTATACGATCTTGGGCAAGTTACTGCACCTTTGTGTTTCTGTTTCCCGATTTGTAAAAAAGGAATGGTAATACAATGGACCCCTGCTAACTCTTACAAAGGAGCGAGAGTCCCATTACAAATGAGTATGTGAACAAGCCAGCATAGCTGAGCACTGTGTGCCTTTACACAGGTATCTTGTCAAGAGTAGTTCCATTTTTATGCATAATGCTTCATCGCCTGCTAGCAAATATCAGTATGGCTCTGTGTGGGCACTGGGACCCACCCATGCGGAGCCAGTTGCAAGATCAGGGCCTAAAACACCTGCCTTTAAAAACTTTCCTTCAAAGTACAGAAGGACTAGCATGTTCTAAAAAGTATGCGGATTAGCAAGTTTCTCCCATACCTTACTCATGAGGAAAGTGTTTGAGATTCATAGCTAGCAGGTGCTATTTAAGGAGTAAAGTCTCATTCTAATGTTCAGTTAACTCTTTTCCCCCCTCCTCTCTTATTTTCCTCTTTAACTCTTGGTGAATATTGAAGATTTCAAATGTATAAACAGATCACTGGGCTTCTTTCCGGGACAAGGGTGGGTGGGGATGTTTTTGTTCCCCAATCATTTTGCTCCTCTACGTTTTCTTAAATATGCATTGCATGTTTAAGTGTGAAATAATTAATCCTAAATGATTCAAAGTTGTGTATCTGCAAGATCTTAAAATGGCACACCCGGCTGGTTTCCCTAAGCACATCCCATCAGCAATTTCCTCTGGATCGGTGTGGTCAATGCATTGTTCCATGGGATGGTAAGAAAGCAAGCAGTTTAAAAAAAATCTTGACTGTTTATGGTCAGGGACTCTGATGCATTTGTAGAGCAGGGCACAGGGCCCACAATATAAATACTTTAATTTAAATATGATGCTTGCCCCTACATTTGCAAGAGGACTTTAATAGGAACTGTCTAGATCATGGTTAAGGGTTCTTGACTTATCCCCTGTCAGGAAAATTATGAAGTCTTAAGGGCTTGATTCTACTTACTTCCTTGGGAGCAGGTTCAGGCCCTGTCTGAGTTTTCATCAAAGGGATTAAGGATCATGGAAATTAAAGATGTGGGACAAGGCTTATGAGATCGTTGAGGATGTCTGCATGCAAGTGCAGGCTACAGTCTCCGAGAAGGAGTTGTCTGATGTTACAATATGACACTTGAAGTCAGATTAAAGATCCAAATATGGGGTAGGACAGGTTCCAGGATAAGCAGATGCAAAATCTCATCTCCTCCCTGGCGATTGTAGGCTCTGATCCTGAGAGCTACAGGGCAGCCCTCAACTCCCATTGCCTTATTAGACTGAGCTGAGGTTGCTCTGCACATTCCAGGATTTGGCCCATAGGCCATATCTCTAGGCAGAAGAGTTAACTTGACTCTGTAATGCTTTCTTTAAGACTCTAGACTGTCTCTTACCTGAAACTGGCCTCAGTAATGGAACCAAACCACATCTGATTCAGGATCTGATGAGAAGTGGAGAGTAACTGAGTGTCTTTAGAACACATACTTGAGAGGTTTTTGTGATTCTTGTTTGTTGGGATCTCATGCTTATTGTACCCATCACAATGCTGATCCTACCTGAGATGGCAGGATGTGTGACCTCCTGTCATGGTATCTGTGCTGCTCTATAAGCTGAGAAGCGTATCTCTATGCCCTCTCTGACATGCCTTGGGCCAGCTCCTTGGATCAGTGGGGGTTACACCAGGGATATATTCTGTTCAGTCACTGGCATTACACCAGATATTAATTTGGTCTCATGAGTAGGAGTGACATTTTTAACATTGCAGCTGCAGCCCAAGATCCTGCTGTATTTACTTAGAATTCTGTTTTCTCCCACACAATTTTCATATTAACCTTGCTCTGTTTCTTGAAGGCCTCTGCTCAACTCCCAAAGACCAGGGGCTCACGCTTACTGCTGTTCTGTCCTGCATACCTTAAGGATGAGTTGCTACAGGCCATTTTTCAAGCTAAAAGAGCTGCCTTATGGAACAAGGCCACTAGAAGTATTTCACTAGGTTGCCCTTTAATGGTGTGAGCACTGCAAGTGTGTTTATTCAAAGTACAGAAGTCCTTGCTCCAATGGACCCCAGGCTATATAGATGCAGAGTATTGGCTAAACATTATTATACATATATGATACTCAGGTTCACATGTCTACCTTTCTGTTACTGCTGAATATTTCCTTTAAATACACTCGGTACATGGAGGTGGGTTATTATTAATACTGCATTTGTCATAGATTCTGTGATTTTCCTAGAATATCCATCATGCTGAGACAATGGGAGTTCTGCAGGTGCTGTGACAGTTGACGACAACTTGAACCAATTTCCCTGAGAAACTTGAGAGCTGCCTGTATAAAACCTGAGCTGTGTGGGAGACTGAGATGCATCAGGAATGCTCAGAATTACGGCTACTGGTTTCTCCTGTGGTCCCAGGGGTGGGGAATCAAATTCTGTGATTTTTTTGGGGGGGTTTGGAGGGTAGCAGAGCTCAGACAGCTGGGTTGAGACCCACTGCAGTTCCTACTGCCTTTGCTGAGAGAGGGGGTTTGATCCTCTTCACATTGAAGTCCCTGGCAAAAATCCCGTTGACTTCCATGATGCAGAATCAGGCTCAGAAATAGGAAAGCAGCATTGGAGAAGGGATGGCAGATCAACACTCTCTGCAGATCAAGTACAAGGGTACTCAAGTGTAAGCTTTGAATTCAGCCCTGGTGAAGCAGGTGCATTGCAGAGGCAAAGGGTTAAGTGCCATTAGTCACTAGTAAGTGCCTGGCTTTTTTAAGGTCTCTAGATGAAGTGCTGTTACTTTTAAAAATTTTTGAAATGAGCTGAATGTTTACTCTGATCTTTGATCTGAGCAGTTGTACTACCAGGCTGTGATCCTGCAGGTGGATGTCTTTGTCTGTGCAGAGACCCAGTGAAGTCAGCATGGCTGCAGATGGGCACTAGCACCTGTCCACACAGAACCAATTGCAGTATTGGATTGTGGTTCAGGACCATGATCAGCTAATCAGATTTCTGCCCATTTAATACTATGTGAGTCAAAACCTCCCAGCTAGCCTTAGAACTTGAGAACTGAGATGAAGCAAGTGCTTAAAGTTACTGGCTCTCTCTCCTTGGTGCTTACGCACTGTCCTGATTATAAATTTAGCCTCTCTCCCAAAATAAAACTCATTATGAGGCCTGAATTAGTGTTTAATTCCTTCCTGTAACCACTTCCCCCTCTTTGTGCAATTTATTGAGATGGTTTCTGAAGTTCTGGCAAGACATCTGAGACCACATGGTGATTTTTCAAAATATGAATTCCCCCACCCCTGAACACTGCCTGTTGTGGATTAATTAGTATTCTGACAATTCAGCAGAAGGGAGCCTGAATAATTGCTTTACGATCAATTATGCTGAACTAAATGCCCAAGTGTGAAAGCTGATTTGTATATTTCCACACTATCCTACATATACAATTATTAAGTGGTTAGATCTATCTGTATTAAAAAAACTCATTAAAGGAAATTTTTAACAAGTTGCTATCCTCAAAAAATCTTATGTTAAACCAAAAGAAAACTAGGTTTTGCTTTTTAAAATTGTTTCTCATCCAAACAAGTGAATAACTCTGTTCCAATCTTTATTTTGTTTCCAGAATTTATTCACAGCTTTTGTATCCTGTTAAAACAGACCTGCAACAATCTACAGAAACAAGCTGAAATGTACAATCAAGACACTTTGATCAGGAATGACTTTTAAAAAAAACAACCCAAAGATACCATCACTGAATTTCAAATGTTAAACTTGCCTTCATGTTTCTGAAATTCCTCTTCTGTGAAATTGATGTCTTTGTGTGACAGGTTTGTCATCAGTTGTTTGTTCTCTTCCTGAAGCTGAGCAATTTGGGTAAGAAGATCCTGTGCTTCCCCTCTCCATACATCCTCCACCAGTTCTAATTCCTAAAGTAAAGCCGGATCATGACAGAACATTAATGCTGTAATATATAAAATCAATAGCCTTTGCCCAAAACTATTTGGAGAATACACTAGCAATTCTCCTCTAAAGCTATCCTTTTATAATAATACTCTGAACTTCTAGCCGAGGACCTCAATTATTACTCCCCTTTCACAGACAGCCACATAATCTCTGTATGGCTCAGTTGCCTTTCTCAAGGTCACACCAGAAGTCCATATAAGAGGCACGAATTGAGCCCAGGTCCCCTGAGTTCTAGGCAGCAGCCTTAAAGTGTAGTATAAACACACAGCTCACAATACTTATGAGGTCAGTCAGTGGCAGAGATGGACATGCTATTTTTTTATTTTTTATTTTTTAAAGAGCACAATGTTCCATAACAGTACAGTTTAGATTCGTGATGGTGTTATGTATGATACTGTAGAACATAGAGGGGTTTTTTCATGTTGTTTTAACCATTAGCTTATGCTTGCTTTTTCTTATTCTAATATACTGTAATCACATTTTGCAGTGTCAACTACACAGAGAACAGCAAAACTATTCAAAATAGCAACTACCTTTATTCAGGCCACTTTGTGTCAAGAGCAGCTGTTACCAATTCCAGGACAGGTCAAATCAGGATACTAAGTATAAAGGCCTCCTGGAATAGGGGAGACCATATTTATATCTTTATTTTGAAAGCTTCATCCCAAATATCAATAGTTTTCCCTGTGGGCAATTTATGCTCCACTTTAATGCATGTGCTGTGATTAACAAGAAAGCCATGCTCAGAACATGGAATCCTAGGCTGAGCTACTTGCTCATTTTTCCACATGTAATTCTATGGGAGCGTGTTGTAACTACGTGAAACTTCAAAATCAAAGCACAGTTCTAACACAGAGCTACAGTTAACTTTGCTGAAAATAAACCATGATAGATAGGCTTGGCAGAATTAATTTTTTAAATAATTTTGATGGATAATATCAATTTTTAAGCAATTATTTTAAATTTTTATAAATTTAAATGTTCACAGTTGTGCAAAACTATGGGTTTAAAAAAAATCAGGAAAAATGCTTAAGTTTTTAAATTTTCAAAGTTGTGGGAAGTTATGGGGGGGGAGTCAGATAAGGGAGAGTTCAGACAATAATTAGTTATTAACAGTAGACTTTGAGATTCAAAAAGTTAGTTTTATAACTGTTAAAATACAAATTGTCAACAACACATGTCAAAATATATAAAGTAAATATCCTTAAATCAAACTCTAAGAAGTTCTCAACAAGCATTTTCCTTCCTTTGCTTGTCTATAAGTTTTGATTATTATTGATGGAAATATTTTTTGTCCGTTTGCGTGTGTGCCGTGAAACCAATGTTTATCAATAAAAATCAGATCCTTCCATCCCCTAATGATAGATCTAAATAAAAACTCTTTATTACAAAATTAGAAGACTATGTTGGCATAAGAACACCTGGCTATAAACTAGCCATGAATAAATTTAGGCTAGAAATTAGAAAAAGGTTTCTAAGCATAAGAAGAATGAGGCTCTAAAAGAGCCTTCCACTGGAAGTTGTAGGGACAAACAACCTGAATCGTTTTAAGGAGAAACTTAATAGACTTATGATGGATTTTATGATGGGATGCTGGAGACAGCATGGGGTTGGATCTGATGGCTAAGGTGGTCCCTCCTAGTCCTATGTCTCTATGAAACCACACTGCCATCCATTTTCAGGCCCAATTACACAGTCATTTTAGTCCCAAATTCAGCCTCATGTAGTTGTTACTTTATAGTTTCCAAGAATGTGCTTGGTGCTTCACAGAATAGACAGAGATGGAACGATCTCTGTTGGGGGTTGAACTGTTAGAGGAGCACAGGGGAATGACAAACTGATCCCCATGTTACAGATATTAATATGTATTACCATTCTCTCTACCCTGAAATATTTATGTCTATGGGAAAAACTTACATCTGTGCTTAAACTTTTTGCCAGACACAAAGTATGCAGAGATCCCACACACTGTGTAGCCCCTAGAATGACATGTGATGATCACATATATAGGTAAACTTTTCTTTTTTAAAAACATGCACTGACTTTTAGAAGTGTCCACACTGAATATCAACTAATATTAAAGTTTCTGGTGCTCTACCCATTATAGCATTCTCTTTTATAGGTAGCATTCTCTTTTAATAGTGAAAAAGTGATTTTTACCACCTCAATATTTGATGGCCCCTGTAAAATAAGCTGGTGGGTCTCAAATCATAGTAGTTTTTACCAGACAGGTGCTCAGGTCACAAAAATGCCATGAGAGTTAGGTTTCAAGGGATACAGTCCCATTCTAGCAGAGGGACCAAGGATTGAAGAGGGCTGGAGAATGAGTTACCTGCTCATTCAGAGATAGTTCTCTAGATCAGGTGGGCGGCAAGGAAAGGGGAGTGGGAAGAGAATCTGCTCATGACCGTATTGTGTCTGTTATGTGGATCAAAAGAGATGAGATCACTCTCTAGGGATTTACCAGTACTTTTTTTCTCCTTCACTTCTAAAGGCACTATTGCACACAATTCCTGTCTGTAAAATGTTAGTTGAGAAGTCTTTAGCCCAGCACTGGGCTTTTTAATATATTTAGCTAAATTTCTACCTGATATCTTTGCAGGGTGTGGGGAAGTTTTGTATTTAACTATCTGTGTTGAGTTTGTGGGGTTAGCTTTGAGAAATTCTATCAATATCTTTATTTTGTATCTGTGTCAGCAACTAGCAATACAAGAAGACACGAGTGATGACACAGGAGTGAGTTTGCTAAAAGAAGCAATTTTTATCCAAATCACAGTCATTGGGATAGTTTTCTAAATAAACCCGGTCACTTCTAGTACAATAATCAAAGCAGCTCATGCTGACCTGCTGCCACATTAGGGTAACAGGGTTTGAGAAAGGATGTCTGTCTCTGGCATCCAGGTGAGCAGGAGTGGGAGCACTATATTGATAGCAGCTTAGTCCAAATACTGCACTGCTCCTCAGAGAGGCCACACCATTTTCAGATCTGGAAGAGGTGGGCCTAGGCCCATCCAATATTAAAGGCCCACGCCCTCAGCTAAGCCTGAGGAACCACTAAGTGCAGGCTACAAGTGAGTGAGTGTGTGGGACAATGAAGGAAAAACAGGGATGGAAGTGAGGTCAAAGGTTGAAAATCAGGGGACCAGAAGAGGACACTGAACAGAGGACCCCAGGCAGTGCCCACTGCTCCGCAAAGGTGTCTTAAGGGTATGTCTACACTGCAATTAAAAACCCGTGGCTGGCTCGTGCCAGCTGACTCGGACTCGCAAGGCTCAGGCTACTGGGCTGCTTAATTGCAGTGCAGAGGTTCCGGCTCCGGCTGCAGCCTGGGCTCTAGAACCCTGCAAGGTGGGAGGCTCCAAGCTCGAGCTGGACTTTCTACGCCGCAATTAAACAGCCCCTTAGCCCAAGCCCCATGAGCTCCAGTCAGCCGCCCAGGCCAGCTGCAGGTGTCTAATTACAGTGTAGCCATACCCTAAGGAGTCACTGGACACCGCACAGAGGGAAGGGAAATAGGCCCCACGGTCCCAGAGCAGCCCCTGTCCTGGGCGGACAGATGGCCAGCCCCAGAGCCGCCCTAGGGGACTGAGCAGGAGTCTGGGAGCCAGACCCGCTGAAGTTCTGCTCAGCTCCGGCTTTCTACCTCTGGGTCTTTCCCCGTCGGGCTAAGGAGCAGGCTGTTTACCCGCCCCAGGGCATTGTCCTCAGCGTTCCCACGGAGCGCCGCGGCACGAGCCGCCTTCTCTGGCCGGGGATTCTGCTCGGCTCCCGGGAGGGCCGCTGCCTGCAGGGCGAGGCGGGCTAAGCAGGAGGCAAGGGGACACGGGCGGCGGATCTCCCCGGGGAAAAGTCCCTACGTGAAGCGGTTTGGGCCTGGCACACCCCCGCTCCCTGGCACTCAGAGCCGGGCCCGTTCCCACCTCCATCCCCATGTCCTCTGGCTCCCCGGGCGGGGGCCTGCAGCGCCCCGGACCCGCCCCCGGCCCGGCGGCTCCTCTCGCTCTTTGTGTTCGGAGCCGCCGAGCGCAGAAAGTCTGCAGCGGCCTGGGGGGGACGACAGCGGCGGGAAGTCCCAGCCTCGGGCGGCAGCCCCGCCCCAGAGCCGGGCGGTGGGTCCCTCCAGGAGTTTGCAGAGGAGTCCGAGCACTTCTCCCCCAAGGCAAAGCGGGCGGGACAAGTTTAGCATTGCGCCCCCCCTTCCGTTGTGAATGCACAAGAGCCCCCCCTTTCCGTTGTGAATGCACAAGAGCCCCCCACCCCCCCAAAATCCCCCACCTTCTGGTGCTTCTTCTCCTTCTCGATCCGGTCCATCCTCTCCAGCCGGAGCCGATCCAGCTCCAGCCGCAGCTCCTCCATTTCGGGGTGGATGTGATTGCGGCTCACCAGCACCTCCAGGATCTCCAGCACCCGCACCACCTTGGGCATGAGGCGGGCGATGGCCTCGCAGCCGTGCTGGTCAATGACCCGCTCGAACTCCTGCCCCACCAGCGAGGCGATGTCGTACACGTCCATGACCGTCAGCTCCGCCACGTTCTTCTCCAGGGCCGAGGAGGAGACACCCCCAGCCCCGTCCATGGCTCGCCCGTCCCTGCGGCGCCCGGGAGTCCCTCATAGGCCGCCGCCGCCGCCCCCCGGCGCTGGAGCCGCCGGCCCTTCCCCAGCAGCGACTTGCCAACTTCTGCCTGGTGCCTCGCCCGTTAAGCGGGGCTGCTGCGGGCTGCGCGCTGGCCTGGCATGTGGGTCGGAACAGCTGGAGCCAGAGAGCGCCCCCGCCGATCCCACCCCCCTGCCTGCCTCCTCCTCTCCGCCCCGCTCGGTGCCAATAACGCGAGCCTGTCACCATGCGAGGAGGAGGACACCACGCATGCCTGCTGCCTTCCGAGGTGGGATAGCAGGAGTTGGGGGTGCGAGATTTGGGGAGCACGTGATGCACCAGACTGCTTTTTTTTTTTTTTTTTTTTTCCTTCTTCCCCGCACTAGGAAATACTTCCTGCGTGTTTGAGGCTCACCAGTGTCTTCCTGCTGGTCGATCTTGGGTTTACACTTCTCCACACCAGCCTCTCAAAACACGGCAGCCGCACTGAAAATCAGTGTGGTGCATCAGGCAGCATGTCTGTGTAAAGTGTAAGTATTGATCCGGGGGGGGAGAAGCTGGAGAAATGTGATGTCAACAGCAAAAGTTCACTTAAAACTGTTAGCTTGATATCTCTCCGCTATTATTTCTCCTGGATAAATATTGGACAGATTCACATATTCTTGATTTAATTTCCCCCTCTCCTCAAGAGCAGGTCTGATTTCATCGGAGTGACAAGGTTTGTCTGTTGCCACAATTGTTTGCTGTACAGCAAACAAAGAAAATAGCTACATCAAAATACGTAATACAGTTTTATTATGCTGATGTAACAAATAATTACTTAGTATAAAATTATAGTGTGATAGCATGTTACTTAGGATACAAAAACAACACAGATTTTTAAATCTGTGTTGGATTAAAAAGATTGAATATTTTATTAATATCTAGCTCGTATTTTTTCTCATAAGTGGATCTCAAAGCACCTTAAAAAGGAGGCAGCAAAAGTTTTGAGAATTCTTTCTTAAGTGAATAGAAAATTTTTAAACATGAACTTTAAAAGTCTTTTGCAGTGGGAACACAGGACCTGATCCTACAAACTAGTTACTACCATCATTAGAAGTCACTTTGTAGTTACAGGTTTCAGAGTAACAGCCGTGTTAGTCTGTATTCGCAAAAAGAAAAGGAGTACTTGTGGCACCTTAGAGACTAACCAATTTATTTGAGCATTTGTAGTTAGTGGCATTACCTAGGATAGAAAATCTGAGTCCCATCCTGTAAACATGAAAGTCAGTGTGTCTACTCAGGTGTACAGGGTCCACGAGCACTGATCCAGTTGCAGGATTTGAATTCTAATATTGGAGTAAATTGATTTTGCTGGCTTAATTGTTCATTGTTGTTATCTTTGGGCCTGATCCTGCAAACACTACCAGGCATAATGTTCTAAGAAGTCTCATTGACATTGGTAGTAACTGTCTGTAGGATTGGACTTTCCTCTGGAAATAGAATTTTTATTTAATGTAAATAGTTTTTTTATATAGTAAACTATGTATATGAATTAATTGAAGTTTAATAGTGGGTTTTTTTGCTTATGCTCATAAATGTATATAATTTATTATTTATATGGAACACAAAAGTGTATTAGATACTAAAAAATCACATTATCTGCCCTGAAGTGATTAGTTTAGACCCTTATCCTGCAATCCAGTCCATGCACTGCAAGATCAGGGCCCTAATTTTAGACAATGAATGACAGCAACAAACAATGGGATTGGAATAAGGGGAAAAGTTACAATAAATAAATTAATAAAGACGTGACTTACTGATAATATCTTATATACTGTGATTTTGGACCTGATCCTGCATTTCTTTCATATGCACAAAATGTCCATTGACATGAGTGGGAGCTTTGAATGCAGAGAAGCTTTGCAACATTGGGCTGAGTATGCAGCGAAACTGATTCACTTCAACTGTCAGGATCACATTAACATTCCATCATAGGTGGTAAAATTACTAACTTCCCCATATTGGCCAAGAGCAGGAGGCATTCATGTTCACTTAATTGTGTGGCTCTATGGGCAAAGAAAGCAGGCCAAATGTATTTGGGTTGAACGCTCTACTTCCCTGCTTAGCATTAGTCACAAAGCATCCAGGTTATCCAGTAAAAATTGACTTTCATACTTTTTGTTAACTAACTTTTTAGTGGCAAAAATGTTGCAGTGTAGAAGGGATGAAAGTGAATAACAGCAAAGTCATCACTTCATGGAAAACATGGCCTAAGGGAGCATGAAAAGCTATGGGAGTATAACGAGAATACATGAAAGGCCACACCAGGGCACCTTAGAGGAACAAATGTGCTGTGAACTGAATATCTTGTCTGGGTTGAATAAAGATGAAAAAAGAATCCACGTGACCACAGACTCAATCAGGAAAAATTGCCCAGCCTTACATACGAATGTGGAGGGGAAAAAAAAGAATAATAAACTGGATAGGATAGCAAAAACCAAGACTAGATACAGCTGTAGGGAGATAGCTGTAAAGGGAAGTACAGCAGAACATCACTAATTCACCCTAAAGATTGGAAGAGACAGTGTAAATTAGAGCCTGGTCAATGTCCATTGATGCCAATGGGTTTTTTTTCATTGACTTCAATGGACTTTTGATCAGGCCCTTAGGGGAAAGGGGCCTGATCCTTTGAAGAGCTGGGTGTTCCCTTTCACTGGAAGTTGAAGGTGTCTAGCATACTGCGGGATTGGACCCTTAGGTCCTGATCCTGCAGGTGCATAAAGAGTTGGCAGGATCAGACCATTAGCAAACAAACTAAAAAAAGCAAGGCTTATCTCATCACAAAATGCATCATGTGACTTCATTTTAATTATTTGATACCTCATAAGTAGGACTGCCAACTTTGTAATGGCACATAACCAAACACCCCTGCCCTGCCCCTTTGAGGCCCCAACCCTGCTCGCTCCATCACCCCTCCCTCCACCACTTGCTCTCCCTCACCCTCACTCACTTTCACCGGGCTGGGGCAGGGGGTTGGGGTGCATGGGGGGTGAGGACTCTGGCTGGGGGTGTGGGCTCTGGGATGGGGTTGGGGATAAGGGGTTTGAGGTGCAAGAGGGGGCTCAGGGAAGCTGTTGGGGGGGCTCTGGAAGGGAGTTGGGTGCAGGAGGGGACTTCAGACTGGGGCACGAGGTTGGGGTATGAGAGGGGGTTCAGGATGCAGGGCCCTGGTGGCATGTACCGCAGCTCCCAAGAAGCGGCTGCCAAGTCCCTGCAGTCCCAGTCCCTAGGCTCATGGGTGGCCAGAGAGGCTCCGTGCACTGCCCTTGCGCCCGCAGATGCTGCCCCTGCAGCTCCCATTGGTCGCAGTTCCTGACCAATGGGAGCTGCGGAGCCAACACTAGGAGCAGGGGCAGCGGGTGGAGCCTCCCTGGCTGCCCATGTGCCTAGGGGCCACAAGGAGCTGGCGGCTGCTTCTGGGAGCCGCACAGAGCTAGGGTGGGCAGGGGCCTCCTGCTGCTGACCGGAGCAGCCAGGGTCCCTTTTCGACTGGGCATTCTGGTCAAAAACCGGATGCCCGGCAACCCTACTCAGAAGCATACTTGTAAAGATAGTGTAGTATTTTTTGTTACAAATTCTTAGTGATATGAGATCTTACTACAGGGATGCCTCTGCTATTAAACCTTTACTGAAAAGTGGGAAGAAAATGTTATTTTGTGACTTATAAAATGTGTGGATTAACTGTTTTGGTTTCTTACTCTTGACTAATTCAAATGAACTATCAGTTTCAATTTATTTTGGAGTCTTCATCTTAAGTACCCTGCTTTTAATTAGAAAAGCTATTTCAGCTCTTACTATAAAAGCATGTAAAATATGATTGTAAACATCTCCCCTGCTATTCTGCTAATACGTGAAAGATCTCTAAATGTTTGGCTCCATTTATTTTGTCTATTATGAAGCATCATCCATACATTGTGGTTTGGGACTTAATCAAAATAAGCAACCTGAATGTTTAAACAAAATGTCCCATACTGCCAGTATCACAGTTTTAGTAAGACAAGCACGGCTAACAGTTGTTTTGTTTTGGGAAAAGATTTTATTTGTTGATATTTTGAGTAATTAACAATAAGAAATTACGATTATATTGTCTTGACACAGATAGACCCATATCTCAATACAAAATTAACATTTTAAGCAACATTGTATATTTACCATATCAAGTTATACCGTTAATATTTTCTTCCCGTCACCCCAAACCTACTTAAACACAACCTTAGCATGGTTCATATGTATATGTGTAATCATTCCTATTACTTTTTTGGGGGGGGGGGAGCTGAATGTTTTTTTGGGGGGCAAGTCTCAAGAAAATACAAAGGAAAGCTAATGGAGGAAGGGGGAGGAGATGTAATTCAGTTATTATCCTCTGCATATATTCTTCTTGACTATCCTCAAAATATAGGATTGTCTCTCTCTCAAAGCATATCAATGATTTAATTATTTCTATTGTTTTCCTGTGCAAGGCATACTACTACTTTTATCTGGGTTTTTTTGAGAATTTGTCTGGGACTGTTCTCACATAATTTAAACCTTCCTTTATAAGATATTCTGTTAATAGTTTTTCCAGTGATCTAAAGTAGCAATCGTTGCCCGATGTCCACAAATTTAAGATTTTTTTTTTTGCTATAAAGAGCAAGAATAGGAGTAACTTCTTTATTCCTTGTTTGAATCATTTTAACGGTCCAACTCCCAGTATACGTCTTTAAGTCCTGTTCAAGTTCTATCTCTGTTTTTTTTATTTCTTTCAAGATGATTTTCTACATTTATTTTTTACTATCCAACAGCTGCATATTGTGTGTGAAAGAGGGTCTGGTTGTTTTGCATTTCATACAAATATCTGGGGAAATACTATGTATTTTATTATATAGAGATGGAGAAATATACATTGTGTAAACTAAAAAGTACTGAATTTGCACTACTTGGTTAGTATTAGAGACAATATTTATCATCTGCATTATCTCATTCTATTATTTTACTGTTGTTTCAGATTTAGTCTGCACTCCATGACAATAGCTTTATGTGATTTGTTCTTTAAAAACATAATCATGAGATTATACATTCTAGACATAATCTTGATCGCTGAAATTTGAAGACCACATATACAATTGTAAAATACAGATAGTTTTGTCTGTTCCTTTCTTCTCTGAAAGTATTTTTAATAAATAAAAGATAAGCAATCTGTGTAAACTCATATTGTGCATACTTTTCTTTTTTTAATATATCAGCTACATCTGTTTGTTTGAAGGGTTGTCCATGCCTAAATAAATCCTTCCATTTATCATAGTAATATTTGCCCCAACATCATTCAGCTGGGGTTTGAAAGCAAACTTTTTTTTTTGTAATGTTGATATTACCGAGATTTGCTCTTTTTGTTTGGTTTTATGCCTCATGTATGCCAATTAGTAAGTGCAATTTTAAGTAGCAAGTGGTATTTCTGGGTGCCAGAATAATGGGATATGATCCAGCTGAGCACCTAATTATATAATGAGATTCAGTTTGTCAGTGTCTGTTGCATCTGTATCCATGATGTACTCTCAGTATTAGAGAGCCATTCCAGTACCTGTCTAATTTGTGCTTCCTTATAGTATCTCTTGAAGTTTCATAATGCCAGGCCTCCCATTTCAACTGGACATTCCAGCCATTCCATTTTGATACTTGGATTCTGATTTGACCATAAGAATCTCTGAATAAGTTTGTTTAATTTCTTCAAGATTTTTTTCAGAGATGTAAAGGGAATAATGGAAAAAGGATACAAGACCTGGGCAGGATATGAATTTTAAGTACATGAAATCTACCTACCAAAGTCTTTGGTAATAATACTCAACTTTCTAGGTCATTGTAAGTAATTGTCATTAATGGCTCAATATTTAATTTAAACAGCTCCCCCACTTTAGTGATACATTAATGCCTAAATATATAATGTCATTACCCACTGCTTTCCATGGGTATATATCATTTATTGGGATCATATGAAGCCAAGGTGTAGTACTGCTGATGTAGAGTAGTTTAATCTGTATCCCAATTCCTGACCAAAATCTTTAATTATTTCATGTAATACTGGCCTACTGTCATTTATGACTTGTAAAAAAAGCATAAGGTCATTCGTATATAATGAAACTTTGTTTTCTATTCCCAATACACTTATTCCCTGCATTTCTGCAGTGTCCTTGATCTTTTCTTCTAATGGTTCAATAATTAAATCAAATAATAAGGGTGGTAAAGCACACCCTTGTCTTGTTCCACTTTATAATGGTATTGGCTCAGCTTTTGTGATCTTTCCCCAAATACATGCTATAGGATTTTGGTAGATTATTTTAATCCACTTCTGAAAGTGTTCCCCAAAACCGTATGTCTCCAACATTCTAAATAAAGGACACTGGTCATAGTTGGGTCAGAAATGCAATTAAGTGCATTTCAGAATTTATTCAGGGTAAGAAATATTATTAAAATAATCTTTTCAACTTTGACAAGGCTAACCTTGTAGGTACTTGAAACACGTAATTAGATAAGATAAAGAACTGTAGGGCATAATCTGTGAAGAAAGAAGTGGTTTGGGACTATTTAGAAAAGCTGGACGAGCACAAGTCCATGGGGCCGGATGCGCTGCATCCAAGAGTGCTAAAGGAGCTGGCGGATGTGATTGTAGAGCCATTGGCCATTACCTTTGAAAACTCATGGCGATCGGGGGAGGTCCCGGACAACTTGAAAAAGGCTAATGTAGTGCCCATCTTTAAAAAAGGGAAGAAGGAGGATCCTGGGAATTACAGGCCAGTCAGCCTCACCTCAGTCCCTGGAAAAATCATGGAACAGGTCCTCAAGGAATCAATTCTGAAGCACTTAGAGGAGAGGAAAGTGATCAGGAACAGTCAGCATGGATTCACCAAGGGCAAGTCATGCCTGACTAATCTAATTGCCTTCCATGACGAGATAACTGGCTCTGTGGATGAGGGAAAAGCAGTGGACGTGTTATTCCTTGACTTTAGCAAAGCTTCTGACACGGTCTCCCACAGTATTCTTGCCAGCAAGTTAAAGAAGTATGGGCTGGATGAATAGACTATAAGGTGGATAGAAAGCTGGCTAGATTGTCGGGCTCAACGGGTAGTGATCAATGGCTCCATGTCTAGCTGGTAGCCGGTATCAAGTGGAGTGCTCCAAGGGTCGGTCCTCACGCCAGTTTTGTTCAATATCTTCATAAATGATCTGGAGGATGGTGTGGATTGCACCCTCAGCAAGTTTGCAGATAACACTAAACTGGGAGGAGAGGTAGATACGCTGGAGGGTAGGGATAGGATACAGAGGGCCCTAGACAAATTCGAGGCTTGGGCCAAAAGAAATCTGATGAGGTTCAACAAGGAGAAGTGCAGAGTCCTGCACTTAGGAGGAAGAATCCCATGCATTGCTACAGACTAGGGACCGAATGGCTAGGCAGCAGTTCTGCAGAAAAGGACCTAGGGGTTAGAGTGGACGAGAAGCTGGATATGAGTAAACAGCGTGCCGTTGTTGCCAAGAAGGCCAATGGCATTTTGGGATGTATAAGTAGGGGCATTGCCAGCAGATCGAGGGACGTGATCGTTCCCCTCTATTCGACATTGGTGAGGCCTCATCTGGAGTACTGTTTCCAGTTTTGGGCCCCACACTACAAGAAGGATGTGGAAAAATTGGAAAATGTCCAGTGGAGGGCAACAAAAATGATTAGGGGACTGGAACACATGACTTATGAGGAGAGGCTGAGGGAACTGGGATTGTTTAGTCTGCGGAAGAGAAGAATGAGGGGAGATTTGATAGCTGCTTTCAACTACCTGAAAGGGGGTTCCAAAGAGGATGGATCTCGACTGTTCTCAGTGGCAGCTGATGACAGAACGAGGAGTAATGGTCTCAAGTTGCAGTGGGGGAGGTTTAGGTTGGATATTAGGAAAAACTTTTTCACTAGGAGGGCAGTGAAACACTGGAATGCGTTACCTATGGAGGTGGTGGAATCTCCTTCCTTAGAAGTTTTTAAGGTCAGGCTTGACAAAGCCCTGGCTGGGATGATTTAGTTGGGGATTGGTCCTGCTTTGAGCAGGGGGTTGGACTAGATGACCGCCTGAGGTCCCTTCCAACCCTGATATTCTATGATTCTATGATCTTGCCCTCAAAAGGAATGAACTCAATGATTGAATAGGCAGTTTCCATATCTTACTGCTATGATACAGCAGTGATTTAAGAATTATGGCCTGATCCTGCTGCACTAATATACCTCAAACTCTTAATGACCTCTGTGGGAATTTTTCCTGCATTGAGTCCTGCAACTGGCAGTAGATCCAAGAAAATCATCTGTCTGTGATTGAAATGAACATGGTCACCTCTGAAAACAAGACAAAACAAACAAATCATCCCACGCAAACAAACATTTTATTGATGCCAACAACAACAAAGTATAATTCCAAAGCTATCATCTAAGGGACACTACTTTAGCTCTAATCCCAGCTCTGATGCTAATTTGCTATGTGATTTTAGACATCATGAAACCGCTCTGTATCTCAGTTTCCCCTTCTGTAACATGTAATAATACCTTTCATGCCTAATGTATAGGTGTGTTGTGGGGTTTAATCAATGTTTGCGAAGCACTTTGAGATCCTTGGATGGAAGGTACAACCGTATAAGTATCATACAGACAAGTAAAACTGAATTATGTGAGGATATAAAGTCACCTCCTTTCAGAGACTGAAATTGCTCCACTCCTGAGATACTTTGCTTCTGTCTTCAAAAAATCAGGAGCTATTAATAAGTTGCTCCATACTCTGATGTTCATTTCGTGTGAAATTATCTGCTCTCTCTAGAGTGGGGTGGGGGGAAGTATTTGTTCATGCTTTGTGTGTATAAAAAGATCTTCTACACTTTCCACAGTATGCATCTGATGAAGTGAGCTGTAGCTCACGAAAGCTTATGCTCAAATAAATTGGTTAGTCTCTAAGGTGCCACAAGTACTCCTTTTCTTTTTGCTCTCTCTATGTGCTTGAAGTTCCATTAATTTAGGGAGAACAGATTACTAGAGTCAAGATTCACTGTGCAAATTTAATATGGGAATTTACCTGTATTGCTTAGCTCTCTCTTAAATTAGAAATCATTTTGTTACAGCATTGTTCAAAAGTGGGTTTGGCAAAGCCTCATCTAGTCTTAGTGCCCAATATGTATTTCAGCATGTTCTCCTAAAATGCAGAAAATCCTAATTCATGATCAAGACAGTAATTTAGACAGTTATAATGTTCCTTTTGTTAATAAATGAAGGTTTTGAGCTCACTGTGCCCTTACTTCATTTCAATCATCATAATTAATGATGATGTTATTCCATATGTTAAATGCTGTCTCTCTCTTTGTCCATA
This sequence comes from Chelonia mydas, assembly GCF_015237465.2. Lineage (NCBI taxonomy): Eukaryota > Metazoa > Chordata > Testudines > Cheloniidae > Chelonia > Chelonia mydas. The sequence continues at coordinate 24,933,850 of NC_057856.1, read as the reverse complement.
GGTCCTGATTCTGCAAAGACAACAATGAAGTCAATGGGATTCTGCACACGCACAGGGGTCTATACAGTTCTCTTTGCAGGATCAGGGCCATACTTTGTCCAACCATTCTGTTGGCTAGTCCAAACCATTTGTGATGTGGGATCATGCTGTTTTGCTGAACAGATTTAAGGAGATTGATGTTATTTTATGGTGTTTGGGTTTGTTCCCGAGCTATCTGTCACAACATAAACCATGGTAAATTGGATGGTTTTACTTCCCAGCCAAGTTATACTTAAAAGAGTTCTGCATGAATCTATTTTAAAAGTTACTACTTAAAGGAGTCCTACATGAATGTGTTTTAATTTCACTTTTATACTCCATTTAAATTTACCTTATCAACATGTTGCAGGGAGCTGGAAGCTCCTCCATTCATTCAGCTTTTTTTTTTTTGTTATTCTGTAGGTACTTGTAGCCTGAGCCTGAAACTCTGACTAATAAAGCTAGCTCAGCTGACTTCAGATGAACTACTCTGGTGAATAAGGAACAGTCAAGAAAGAGATATAGCATGAGTCTTACTTGTCATTAGTTGCAAGTGAGCTGTAGCAGAACTTTAACTACATGCAGCAAATATTCTTATTAACTGGTTACAAAATGCAAGTGAAACAAGGCTTATGAGTTTTAGCTGAAATAATACATGTGATGTTGACACACACATCTTACCTCAGATGATGGTTAATCACAATGGTTCTTTGGCAAGTCTCGGCTTATGAACATTTGGGTAGATGGCCCAACTGTACTCTAGCTTTAAAAACTCTTCTGTTGGTTTGGTGCAACAACAACAAAAATTAAATCAAACATGACTCTTTGTTTCTGTGACTGGCAGTGTTGATTATTTTCCTCCCATATTAACATTGAAAAGTGTACACAAAAGAGGACCCTGTTAACAAATGGAAAGCACCCACCCTCTGACTAGAAACATACATATGTGATGCAATATCATATGTATATCCATCACATTTTAATGCAGTGCCTGAGATATCTAATTTTACATTTCTATTCTCTCTATAGTTCCCCATTGCTTAATTTTCTTGCTCAACTAGTCCTATTTCTAGTGGCCTTATAATACTTTTTATTTATGTAGCACCTTTCATTTAAGAATCTCAAAGTGCTTTTTATCAGCATAAATCCTAGTAAAGTAAGTAAACATTGTCTCAGTTTTGGTGAGTAGTATCATTAATTAGTATATGTTATTCAGCTTTAGAGCTCACTTTTGTCAAATTCAGACCCTGCAGTTTCTGCTTCCTGATCACGGCAGGAAAAGTGGCTGTAAAGGATTGTCTTAAGCACAAACCAAACAACACAGAACAAATATTTTTTGCAGCGTTGTTGTAGCCACGTTGGGGCTGAGATACTTGAGAGACAAGGTGGGTGAGGGAATAGCTTTTAGTGACCCGACAGCTGTGTGAAAGAGACAAGCTTTCAGGTGACACAGAGCTCTTCTTCGGGTCCTGTACCCCTGTGTAGCTCGAAAACGTGTCTCTTTCACCAACACAAGTTGGTCCAATAAAAGAAATAATAATGACAGGTAAGGGGAAATATTTACTTGACTGGACAAATGCTAGGTCCGCCTTCCCATGGGAGTGTTTGTCAGCACAGATCACAGTCTGGGGGACCCTATCGGGCATTTCCAGAGGACGGGTGCAGTAGAAGAACCAGGTCAGAGAGAGCGGAGCCCGTGTTATGCCTGGCTTTGCTGGCAGCCTTGGCAATTCTTCACCGCAGTGATCCCAACCCGGTGAACTCACCACTGTGCCCGTAACGAGCCCAGCTCGGGGTAACCCGTGACAGGAACCTGCAGCTGCTGCAACCTGCTCCATGGTGGGCTCTGGCTACCTGAACTCCCCTCTGTGTCTTAACGGCCCCCTCCCGGCCCGGCCCCTCTCGCACTGGCCTCAGTGGTTCCCCCCCGGGAGGCTCCTGCCCCGTCCCGCGGGGCCCCTTTGTGCCCTGACATCCCCATCCGGGTCTCACAGATCCCTGATCCGGACTCGCTCCTCACAGGCCTCTGACGGGCCCTATCTCATGTCGCTGCGCGGATTGTCCCCTTCCGGCCCCCGGCCGTTGCCCACGCGGCGCGGATTGGCCCTGTCGGGTACCGTACCGCCCCCTGCGCAGCGCGGATTCCCGTTGCCTCCCCCCAAAGTCTGCGCCTCACGGATTGGCACCGCCCACCCTGGCATGTCCCTCGGTGGCCACCGTAGCGCAGCCAGTACGTGGCAGTGGGTCTGTCCTGGCCTATGAGCGGCGGCCCCGTGCCCCGGAAGGGGCGGGGTGTGAGCAGGAAGAGCCCCCCTTCTGCCGCGCCGCTCGGTCCCTCTTGGCTCCGCCATGTCGCCGGTGAGGGCGGTGCTGGCGCTGCTGGCCGCGCTCTCAGCCCCGGCTGCCGGCTACTTCGTGAGCATCGACGCGCACGCGGAGGAGTGTTTCCTGGAGCGGGTCCCGTCTGGCACCAAGATGGGGCTCATCTTCGAGGTGGCCGAGGGGGGCTTCCTGGACATCGACGTGGAGGTGAGGCGGGGGAGGGCGGGCAGGCCGGGGGCGGGTAAAGAGAGGGCGGGAACCGGGGGTCTCGGCCCCGTGAGGAGGGAGGGAACGAGAGCGGGACGTGGGGAGCGGATCTGCAGGGAGAGCTGGGGCTGTGGACTGACCTTGCCGGGGGGAGTGGGGAGGAGGGTAGGCCGAGGCAGGCCATGCCATGGAGGGGGTGATCCGTGCTGTAGGTGAGAGCGATGGGCTCTCATCATGGCTGGCGGGCAGGGGCGGCGTTTTTGGCCATTGCCTTGAGCTTGTGGGGCTGTTGGTTGCTAAAGTGTAAGGGGGGCTAGCCATGGCTGGGGGCGGGGGGGGGGGGCGGCGCAGCTGTTCAGGTGGGATGAGGGTTCAGCTTCTGGTATTGGCTCACCCCAGGGCGCATGGAATGTCCTGAGCAGAGCCCAGCCCAGCTTCCCATCTGCCCATGCTGAAGAGAGGATGATAAACTAATGCCTTGATGAGGCAAAGCGAAGCTTTTTAGCATCTGGGAGCAGAGCTGTGTCAGGCTCTATCTTATCAAGGGTAAAAGCAGGATCCTTTAAGGGCCAGGGCAGTGTATGGATGTGCTCTATTGTGGTGTGAGGGGATTCTGAGTGTAACCATTGGGTGGGGGGTAGGTAGGTGAGAGCAAGGATGTGAAGCTACTGACAGCCTGGGGGGGGGGGGGGGGGGGGGGATGGAAGAGATTTTGCACCCTGAGCAGTTAGTAGGCTAATGGCTAGTAATGGGGAGAGCTCAGAGCTATGAAGGTAGGGAGAGTGATGATGGGAGTTGCCCTGGTGGAGATAAATCCGAAGACAGATATGTGTTAATCACAATTGGCTGGAATGTTCATATAGCTCTCTCTTTGGTCATTTGCATTTCTTTATATGCCAGGCTTACCTGCCAAATTTCTATTGGCAGAAGCACTATCACGCTCATGCTAGGTCATGGTCTCTGCTGCTGGTAACTTGAGATGTCCAAATTCCCCCAGAAGAGGCTAAATTACATCTGCAGATCAAGTTGCCCAAGGCCAACAGCTTTCTATTGTCAACATAACTGCAGAAAGCACCTGGAAAAGGCACTACTATGTCTAGTAACTGCACTTTCAAAACCACCCTCTTAAAATCTTCCTTCCTTTCTCTATCCCACATCCTCTTTTGAAAGCTTTCAAAATAAGCAGGGGATGTGGTAGGGGATGTTTCTTACAGAATAGTGCTGATTAATTTGGGGGGCCCACAGCAGTTTACTAGTTTTGATGCATGAATTTGGACTTAACTTAGTTGGATTTGACTGACATATTATGAATCGTGGGCTGTTAATTTTTTTAACACCTTCCCCCCCTTGCCCTCCCCCCAAAGAAATCCAGGTCGGTAGGAGAATAATGTACACACTTCATCTCAAAGAATCCCAAAGACACTTCAGTCTACAAGTGGAATCTCTTCACCAACCACAGATGCAGTCAGCTTTGAAGTGGAACATGGCAAATATTAGGCTTATCTTGAGCACTTTCACAAGAGGATGTGAGATATAATAAAGAAGGACAATACTGAGGGTGATTTTGTAAGTGGAATGACTAGATGTAGCAATACCTCTTTTTGGTGCTTTTTGCAGTTATGCAGTGACATTATACAATAGGTAGGAGAGGTACTGAGGAAAACTATTAAATGCAGTTTAAACTCACAATATCTAGGACAGCAGAATGTAATGAAACAAGGCCAAGATGCAAGTTTCAACACTCGACTTTTGGCAAAAAAGAGCCTTAACATCTTAATGACCGCAAGTTGTCAGTACATTGGTTCAGTCATATCCTAAAAATGGCACCTGCAGCAGCACAGAATCGTATACTTAAAAACAATAGTGATTTGTCAAAACAAGTAAGTTGGTTTCTCATTTACTTTCCTGACAGAAATGGAGGTTAGGGTTCTGTGTTTATCTTATGTTTACTTTTGGATGCTAATGTTCGTTTTGACCGTTGAAAGATAATGCAAGTCTTGGCAGTTAAAAAGCCATTTGCATCACGTTAAAGAGGTGTTTTCTGAAAGGTTCTAATGCAGGTAGAAAAATGTCATACTGCTTTTTGGTTGTGGGAGGTAAGAGATTATATAGATTCTGTTGGTATTGCATATCAATTGTAGGAGTGCTGTGTCCAGATAGAATATCATGAGTTTAGTTTAAATTTGCTTTTTCTAAATGCATGATTTCAAGACACACACACAGAGTAGTGAAATTTTCTTTTTTGCCCCCAGATTACAGGGCCTGATAATAAAGGGATTTATAAAGGAGACCGAGAGTCCAGTGGAAAATACACATTTGCTGCTCATATGGATGGAACTTACAAGTTTTGCTTTAGCAACAGAATGTCCACCATGACTCCTAAGATAGTGATGTTCACTATTGATATTGGAGAAGCTCCAAAAGGGCAAGACATGGAGACAGAAGGTGAGAAGAACTTCTGGAAGGAAAATGGTTCTGATTTGTGACCTTGAAACACTAATCTTAGAAGCTTTTCTCTGCACACATCCTTCCGAAGTACTGTACAAGAAATCTCAGAATTCGTATCTCATTTAGTCGCTTTAGTTTGTCATTTTCTTGAGCAGCTACAACTGGGTCTAAATATTTTTAGACACTACTATACAACATAATGCAAAATGACTGGGAATCACTCTGCTGCCTGCAGGCACTAATGCTTTCATTCTTTAGTCTTTTCCTAAGTTTCACACTTCCAGTTCAGGTGTTCAGCGCTGTGTAGATTACTACATGCATTAATTGAATTCTTTGATAAGTGTGCTAATATGTAATTTTCTCCTAGCCATGTAAATTACTGGTTTATCTGCAGCTTTTTGTCCTGTACTCGTGTTCATCTCTTACACTTTTCCCTAGGTGGTGGAGATACCTGGGATGGTATGTGTACTGCTTTTTGAAAGCTCATTAGCATCTTGTCTTTTGCATATGTTTATTTACTAACATCTAACTTGTGCTTTTCCTCTTCTCTAACATCTGTTTGTTAGCATGAGAATGTCTTTTTAATAAACTACACAAAATGAAGGTCTGATCTTGATCGATGCTGGTTACCTGCAGCTTCTATTGTGAGGTCTGGGTGCTTAGCATCTCTCAGGATCAGGCCCTTAAACTGTTAATGAAGATTTGTCTTCAGGGGGTTATTTATGGCTAGCAGGAGACATAATCAGGAGTTTTTGTTAAGTAGAATTCAATTTAAAATACTGAACACCTAGTAACTTTAGATATTTCATAGTTGTTGTTTTGCTTTCTGGTATTAAAGTGGGCATGGGGAATTGAGAGCATTTTGGAGGGGAATGAACCCTATTATATTCCTTGTAATATAATCTTACAGCTAATGTATAACCTGTAAGTGAAAAATTACAACAGATGTCATTTACTGTAGAATTAAATTAAGGTTTTGGGAAACGGACTGAATCATAAAATTTAGAAAATCATGCTACAGTACAGTAATTAGCAAGAAGACAGTATTACCTTTTGTCTTCTATTATAGCAGATATGTAACCCATGTGTGAAGTGAGTGCTTGACGTTTTCTTGAAATATTTAACAATTTTCTAACTGAGTTCTTATTCATAAGAGATAGTTAAAAGATTCTCTCAAGTCTGTGAATAGCACACCTATCATGCAGAATACTGACACAAGTCTAGTTTCTTCAGCTTAAGGCAGATGTTTGCCGGTAAGCAAGTATCTTTTCAGCATGTTTAAACAATCCATACAGTAGTAATCTTTGTTCTTACTAATAAGCTACCCATATTGCAGTAGCCAGCTGGTCATGAGAATGGGTGGTGTATCTTGATATCTGTAAGGTAAGGTCAGTATTGCTCAGGCAACTATAAAGTGTTTTTTTGGTGACAGAATTCATAACTCATGAGTTATTTTCTCCTTCCTAAAAGAAGTGTGGCTTTTGAACAGCCTTGTTCTTTCTCTTATCACTGAAGAAAAAGGTCCTTCATGTAGCATTTAAGGCTGCATCTAAAATATCTGTCATTTACAAGCAAAAGTAATAGTATGGTGGCTCCCAAGTATTGTCCTTAAATGTCCCATGAATTGTCCTGAACTTGTAGGTAATTCCTGCAAGATATCTGAACTGTTAGTAGCAGAGGTCAACCTCTGGAGGAGTGTCTTGAAGTTCTTGGTGCTAGAGAATTCTGATAAGTACACTTTATTAATCTAAATGTTACAGAGTTGCACATTGCTCTCAGCATTGAAGGCAGTAAACTGTATCCTACTGTCATCTGACATCCAAACTAAATACTAGCTCTCTTGCTCCCAGCATCTGGTGAGCCACCTCAAGCCATTGTTCTATGATAATCACCCGGTGTTATTTTCCTCTTCCATTATCAGGCTGCTGTCATGTCATGCCAGTACTTGGAAAGAAAGGTGTCTTCCTTCAGAACTTGTTTTATCCCATATGTCAACTACAAAGGAAGGTCACAAGAGGAGTAGCCAAACACATCTCTTCAGAAACTTATCTTGTTTAGCCAACATCACAAGTTTAAACTAAATTCTCAGTTGCTGTGCTGTTGGCAAATTAGCATTAAAGCTCTGTACTATTTAAGAGAATGTGTTTGAAGGACGTATAGTGAAGGTAATCCTAACAGGACAGGCATTAGCACAGTATTGTACTGATTTGATATGATCAGATAAATTTTGCACCCTGCTTCTCTGGAAAAGTATATATATGTTGAATGTCACTGATCTGTGTTGACTATAAAATTGGTCACCCCTGCCCTGGCCTCCAAGTTAGATACCATGGACAAGGAGGCCTACCCAAATGTAAAATAAAATTGTAAAGGAAGAAACCTGTGAACCTGACTCCGAGATTCTTAGAAATATTGTTCCCATCATTGTCAATATCAGATTTACTTATCGAATAATCTTTTCCTACAAGGTTGAAAAGTTTTCAGCTGTATAGACCACATTTTACAAAACTAACCATAGTATGGAATTAAATATAAATATTCATCCACTTTCAGGAGAAGCTGTTTTTGATATGTCAATAATACAGACTTTCTGACATCTTTTAAAATTATTCTGCAGCTCATCAGAACAAGCTAGAAGAGATGATTAATGAGTTAGCAGTGGCCATGACAGCTGTAAAGCATGAACAGGAGTACATGGAAGTTCGTGAGAGAATACACAGAGCAAGTATGTGGCTTTCTTTGACTTGCATGCTGTTTTTTCTTAAATGTTGGATATTTTGAGCTTTAGAGAAAGTATCTAGAAACTACATTTGGTTATTTGAGAATTTTAAAACTCTCAAGTCCTACTGGCATGATAGGATCTCAATGTCCTATCACTTCATTTCTTTCTTTAAACCTGGTTGTCCCTAGTGTAACTAAAAAATTCTGTTATGCAAAATGTGTATCTGCTTTGCCAGTGTAAAATTTGAAAGATAAAGCAGGAACTATTTGCAATTAGTAAATGGTATGTTCATGAATGTCTCAAGGTCAGTGATACGTTTTCTGGTGGTAGATGGATGCATTATTTCATTCATGAAATAAGTCTGGCTTGCTTTGCTGTAATTGAGCCTAATTCACCTTGTCTTCCTTATGCAGAGATAGGCCTTTGGACATTAGTGGAACTATTGCTGCTCATGTGAGGAAGGTGAACAGGGTCTAAGACGCAATCCCCACTACTTAAATAGAATTGGCAGATAGAATAAATACAGTACAAATAAAGGGAAAATCTGTTTTCCTGTGAAACACATAACTGTACGTTAGAACTTTCTGTATAGGAACTTAATTTTTAAAAAGATTCAATACATATAATTTTCCACTACTTTGGGGCTGAATTTGTAAATGTACATTAACATCAATGTCTCCTTATCCTCATGGATTCAAAATTACCTTGATAGGTTTTTCATAAAGAGAAACATAATCAAAGGCTTGGGGGAAAATGAGGCAGATTCCTGAGGGGACATCCATCAAACAAAATCCAATTATTAAATTCTTCCATTGCTGCATTTCATTACACTGGTTCTAGCAGTTGTGGTCCGTGTTTATAATTTCACATCCAGGAAGAATGTGTCTTCATGCTTTCTTCAAGCAATAATGATTACTGCAAAAGAATTGACCTAATGTTTTGTGAACTAGATATCCATATCCAGTTTCTGTCTTCCTAATAGTGTCTATTATGCTGTTTTTTTAAAGGATATAGAAGATATGATGGTATAACATTAGGCTCTAGAAGAGAGTGTTTTAAACGCAGTGGCAAACTAGTTGTCACATGACTCAAACAGTTTGCTGCTGTTACTACCAGCATTATTCTAGAATTTTACCTGAGAGTAACAGCTCATTCTTGACATGCCAGTGAACTCTTTAAATGTTTACAGTACAAATGCTTTGCAGTATGTGTAAACTAACCTGTTTTAGTGGTAGTTGGCTGTATTTTTGTTTTATCAATATTGGAAACGGTACTGACTCTGTAGAACAGTGGATTGATAGACTTGATACTGTGAAGTTAGGAAATGCAATTGTTGCACTAAAGGGGAAGAAAGCAGGGGAGTAAATCTGGAGTAAGGTACCAGGTGCGGCCATCAAACTTAGTCTGGGTTAGTAGGCATTCTCATGGAGATGGGATAGGGCATTGAAAGGTGCTGCAACTCATGACTGATCTTGAGATTGAAAGAGCTTCTGGTGTCTGAAATAATTCCAGTAGGAAAATTGCCCCTTGGATTGGAAAAATGGACATGTAACTGGCAAATTCTGCTTGGACCTTTAGACCTTATAACCCTTTTGTAGCTGTAATTTTAGAGTGATGTGTCCTGTCTGTCAGCTTTATTGACCTTTTAGAGAGTAACACAGTCATCCTAGACCACTTGGCTGTGACTGCAGAGTATGCCAGCATTCTACGGGTTGTATGGATGAATGCACAGATGTGTATAGTGCTTGCTGTCATAACCATATAGACCTTATTTAATACCTTACACCATACTTATTTAAATATTTTAGTAGTCATATACTTCTGTTTTTTCTCCAACAGTTAATGACAACACAAACAGCAGAGTGGTACTCTGGTCATTCTTTGAAGCACTTGTACTAGTTGCCATGACACTGGGACAAATCTACTACCTGAAGAGATTTTTTGAAGTCCGAAGAGTTGTTTAAGAACTTTTCCTGATGATCCCAAACACTCACTTTACTATCTACCAAACATCTTGGTCACAAAACAATATCATTTAGTTTCTAAACCCTAATTTCTGAACTATAAAACTTATTTGCTTAAGTTCCTAGTTAAAATGAAATGTTTTTATATATCTTCTGTAGCAAAAGCTGTGTTAAAATATCTAGTCACTTAATTGGCATAATTTTTTCACTTGAAATCTGCCTAGTCTTTATGCTAAGCGAGGTCTAAACAGACTGCAAATGCTATAATTCAAACGTAGTAATAAGCAATGTTACTGTCTTTTTCTAACTTTTTTTCTGTTTTCATAATTAATTGCAATTCTGTTTAGGGAAACAGTAAAAGGTCCTAAAGTGACTATTTGCATTCTTCGCACCTTTAATCCTGCAGTAGACATTATGGAATGAAAATAATCCCCTCTTCACTTTCATGTACTGCCCAGAAGGGCAAATGAAGCAGAACTTCATTCTAATATGACTGATAATGAATAGAAGACAGCTGGCATTTCCACTATAGTATGCATACTTGGTCACAAAAAAAATCCACCGTAATGATCTTAATTACATTGATTTGTTCCCTACATTCTTTTTAATTAAAAACATTGATATTAAAATACATGCTTTCCTTTTATTACCAGACAATTATGTGACTTTAGTTTCACAGGTTTATAACTATCAAAGCCAGTTGTGTGCAGTGTCTTGGTAAACAGTAGTTATTAACCTCATAGTGCTTGCAGGTCTGAAGCTCATACTGTTGGCACTATTGCAGAATGCACCAGTGTTCAGGAAATCTGGATTTCTGATGCCAAAGGGTTAATGGTTCTTGGGGTTTATTGCAATGCTATGCAGCCCTTATTTTAAGTGGTATTTTCTGCCATTATCTGGTCCTAATTAGCATAATGCTAAGTACTGGTGTGTTTTTTCTTTATTTCAGGCACATGTGGATTTCATTTTTTGTATAAACAATTACTTTATTTTCTTGGTATCTGATGCTGGGTTTAAAAAATTTAAAGACTCGTTTATGGTGTGGGTGCTGATCCAGGATTATGTTGTGACTGATGTATATTAGTTGTAATCTTTTTTTCTTTTTCTTTCTTTTTTTTTTTTTTTGGAATGGGGTGGGGTCTTTTCAAGAGGGGGGGAAGGTCTACAAGTAACACACAACCGTTTTGTACAATTAATTTAAAATTTGTTACAGGTTTTCATGTTCCAAGTAAACTTTTTCAACCTTGGGCAAACACTTGCAGCAGTTCTTCAAAAAGGGTGGCTGTTACACCTTAATGCAACTGTTGTGTGCCAATATTTTTGTGTGAAACACTTCAAAATTGAATTCTAAGATGTACATTTAAAATTGCTTGTGAATCTAAATATGACCCAGGTTCAATAAATAAACAAATTCTTAAAAAATTGTTTTGTCTTTTGACAGTTAACTTAGGACATTCTCTACCTTTTCATGTTTGAGATTTTGCTTTTTAAAATATTTTAAGAAAAAAATGAGTGCAAAGAAAAATACACCTTAGTTGGAATATCCTACTCTGTTTATGGGGTAAAAGAAATTTTGGACAATACTAAATATACAGCTTTTACTAATAACGTGCAGCCACGCTTGTATTTGAATTTTATTAGTTTTCTTATCAACCTGTGGAAAGTTTTTGAACTAAATATACAGTCAAATGAGTACAAATTATTTGGCCTGATTTTTGCAGGGAAAGCTAGTTGGGCACTAGTTGCTTTAGCATTAAGTGCAAAACAGTTTGATTAGAGTTGGGTATTTGAGGGCATGTAAAGAAAATGTTTAAAATGGGATGTTAGCAAAGAGTAGATGCTTGATGGAAAATGCTTATTTTATTTTTGTAGGGAGGCTTTTTTATGTTTAAAACAGCAGGATAATAGTTGCATTTCACTAATACCCTATAGTGTTCATGCAAAACTAAATAAAAACAACTTTAAAAATTGAGACATCTGACCCAGCAGAAGAGGAGATGGGGAATCTCTCTTTCTTATTTCAAGCTGGTACAGGTGAAAGCACCTGGACTGCTTGTGAAACAGTATCCACATAGGTTTCAGAGTAGCAGCCGTGTTAGTCTGTATTCGCAAAGAGAAAAGGAGGACTTGTGGCACCTTAGAGACTAACAAATTTATTTGAGCATAAGCTTTCGTGAGCTACAGCTCACTTCATCGAATGTCTCCACATAGGTGCCTGAAGCACTTCATGGGCTTTCCAAGCACCAGTACAACTATCTGCTGTCCATCTTCTAGCTTCTGTGCAATTATGTTGCTGACTAGTGGTTTCTGATTCAGGTCTAATCTGCCCACCATAGTGACAAGCACATTTCTGTATCATCATCAAGATCTGGATTTTACTATGCATATCCAGGTAGTATCCACATAACTAGTGCTGCTGCTTTCCTAGCACATCTACAATCTGTCCTTGGTTGAGCCGCCATTAGGTATAATGGGCTCTTAGTTCATCATAAATATAAATTTCTAATGCATTTTATGAAATGCCTGGTCTGTAAGCTCCTAGACTATTATGTGGAATATTCAAATCTGATCCCTTTAAAATGTAATCTTACTGTGTGTTCAGTAACCCCTCAAATTGGATGCCTTTGACCTAGATGTCATAAGTTGTCCATTGAATATATTGCTTCCTTGATACCTTCAATATTAAAGTTTTTATATAGGAAAAATTAAGGCTATAGGGTACCTTATACTGCATCTACATCGACTGTCCTCAATCTTGTTAATCAGAGGTACAGCTGGCTGAAGCTAGCCAGCATATCCACTGTTACCTGGTTAAGTGTGAAGGGCACTTGTATACCAATTACTATGTATTTCAGTTTGGAACTTCAAAATTTCACAGAGGCTACTGAAGAGCAGTTATTCACCAAATGTTGACCTCTTCCCATAGTGACTTGTGTTGTGAAAGGTACATTTCTATGGTCTCTACTTATCTAATGGAAGGAGAAAAGAAAAAAAATCTCTTGCCTAATAAAGCAAAGTCAGTGGCAGAGAAACTCACCAGTACCCCACCGCTCATACCCATCATGACTTCAGGCTTGCCTACTAAGATGTAAACAGATGTGCTTTGGTACATGTTAAGCAAGAACTTCCTAAATGCATAGGACCTGATTCTTGTCTTTTGTAAGTTTTACACAGACATGTTCCTTCCTTGGTGCTGGTGCAAGGAAGGTCAGAACTGGATCCGTATCTCTTAGCTAGAGGAAATACTTACCTTCCTGTCACTTTGAGGTTATGGGGTGGAAAATTCAGCACGTTCGCCTGTGGCAATCTTGAGTGATGTAAAAACGCTCAAATAAATTGGTTAGTCTCTCAGGTGCCACCAATCCTCCTCTTCTTTTTGCGAATACAGACTCACACGGCTGCTACTCTGTAAAAGGAACTGGTGATGGTTGAAAGGTCTGGACGCTAGAAATCACCTCTGAAGCGCTAACTCAGAACGTGCTCAAACATTTACCCTGGGTACTGTGGAATAAAAGCCTCGAGAGAGTGTAGAAGGACGTGGCTAAGTCCAGAAGCAGCCGCGGAGCAGTTCCTCACGCTACTGTCCGCCTCAGCGGCGCTGTACCGGCACCCTGCTGCAAAGCGGAACGCATCTGCGCCCGGCCGCTGTTTTCCCACGGACTCATTGACGGCGGGACCCAGCCGGGCCGGGGGGAGCCTGAGCGGGCGGGCAGTGGCACGAGGAGCCTGTTCAAGATGGAGGGGGTGACCGAGGGGCGGTGGGAGTCTCTGCCCGTCACGCTCAGCCCGGGCGTCCTGCAGACCCTGCGGGAGCTGGGCTTCCCCCACATGACCCCCGTGCAGGTAGGGGGTGGGAGCCGCCCCGCTTGCTGGGCCGTGGCGGGTGGCTCTGCGGTGCGGTCCGTGCTCAGTACAGGGGGCCCCCTGCCCTTCCCCCGAGCCGGTGCTCGCCGCCATCCCCTTTCATACGGCGTGGGGGAGAGCTCGGCCGTCTGTCCCCCGGAAGATAGCCGGGGTGCCACTCCCGTGGTATCCCTCAAGGCGGGCTGCGCCCCTCCCCTCTTAATACGGGGGGGGGGCTGTGAGCGACCCCCTCAGGGCTCCACTGGGCAGTTGTACCTGCTGGGCCCTTTAATAGGGGGGAGGCTTTGCCCCCCTCCCCCCGCGTGCAGCGGAGGCTCCTGTGAGTATTTTTATGCTGCTTGTCTGCCCCTCCGGTCAATGCAAAAGGGGGGAGCCCATCACATAGCGTCCATGGTGTGACCTGTGTGCGCTGCCTTTTTTTTAATGTGAAGGGGGAGGGCCCCTTTGGTGCAGTTTGTCTCTGTGTACGGTGCATAGGGGATGGCAAGCCCCAAAGGAAGATGCTCCGTTATGTAATGAGTAGCGCCTGAGAAGGCAGTAGGTGCTAGTGTGTGCTGCTCTAGTGATCTGATGGAAATGACAAGTTGGTTCAAGTCCTCTGCTTTAGATGAGGGGCTGGTGCTTAGAACAGAGTCAGAACTCCTGGGTTTTCTATTCCTGGGTCAGTCACCGCTCAAACCCGCCCTCCCCAGGTCTCTCTATTCCTGCCCCCTCACCCCAAACCCCTCCAAACACATGTCTCCAATTATTGCCACCCTGTCAAGCTTCCCATCTGCAATGCATGCTATCCCCACCCTGCCAGGTTCCCCTTCCTAGCCACCCTGGGGCCCTCTCAAGACCCCCATTTCTCTTGGGGCAGGTCCCTATCTCTGTTTCCCCCTGCACTTCCTGTGTGACCTAGAACAATCACTTAACCTCTCTGGGATTCATTTTCCCATCTGTAAAATGGGGTTGATGACACTTATGTGCTTTTGTAAAGCACTTTTAGATTCTTGGGTGAATTGAGTTACATAAGATTTGTTTAAACCAGTGAGGATGTAATTGCGCCATATTTCTGTCTCCTTTAGTCTGCAACCATACCTTTGTTTATGAACAATAAAGATGTTGCTGCAGAAGCGGTGAGTATTTTGTGAATTGAATTCTCTGTTTATTTTTTCTTACAAGTATTTGCATTCATGAAAAAACTAACATTGCTTCAATTTTCACAGGTAACAGGCAGTGGCAAAACATTAGCTTTTGTAATTCCCATATTAGAAATTCTCCTCAGACGGGAAGAGAAGTTAAAGAAAATGCAGGTAAGACTGAATTGAGGGATTCTGAATATATAAATAAATATATAGCTGTAACTTAAGATTGAAGACTTATAGGACTACTTAAGAGTCAGGTTACACATGTGATTAAAGGTTTGCAGGATCAGCCCCTCATTACATTCATAACCAGGAATAAATTGAAAACACTTTTTTAAAGTTCTGTGCTGCTTTTTATAGATTTGTTTAAATGTGTTCCTGAATAGCTTGTGAAATTGATTAGTAATAATTTGTACTTGTATAATGCTTTTTGTTTACCAAGAACAAAAGATGTCTGTAAACTGTTAGAGAACAAGATATCTCAGGGACTATGACCTTTTAGTTTTTTATTGTACTGTCTCTTGATTTCTGAACAAATTTGAATTCACTTCACTGCTACTTGTCACTAAAGATCTTTGTATTGCCTTAAAAAAAAATGTTGTGCACCCAATTAAAAAAAAAGGGGGGCATTTCAAAGGGATTTTGTGTTACTGTACTGTGTGGCCAGCTGTGTAATGCATCCCATTTTGACATGTTTCAGGACATGACGGTTGAATTGGATCACTTGTTTATTTCTCAGCACTTTAACAAAAATGGTGTTTGCCCATGGAAACTTTAGCATCATAATTTCATAGTCACAGCAAATAGTAAATGTCTTTTGGGGCATTTGTCTATTTCTGTCTTTCCTTTTGTTCTAATGAGCAGGTTGGAGCCATAGTCATCACACCCATAAGAGAGTTAGCTGTTCAGATTGATGAAGTGCTATCACATTTCACAAAACACTTCCCCCAATTTAGGTAGGTATGCTTAGGTTTGTAATGAAAACAGACTTTTCTTTGGCTTTTGTTTGCAAATTTGTGAGTGACATGTTTCTTGTTTCAGCCAGATTCTTTTGATCGGTGGTAGGAATCCAATAGAAGATATTGAAAAATTCAAAGAACATGGGTGAGTTGACTGATAATGTGTTTCTATTGGTGCCTCTCAGAGCAGAAATGAGGCATATTCCCTGCCCCAAGGAGTTTACAAATTAGGGTGCCAATCCTGCACATATTCAAGGATGTATTTAACTCATTGCCTTCTATAAATCAAGTTATTTATGTGCTTGTGTTTGCGGGATCTGTCTCCTGAATTAGACACGGATAATGAGGGACTAACAACAGTAGGAAGGGATCAAATGTAAAATCTGTGTTACTGACCAAGGGCTTGTTGACCTGAATTTTATGGGTTAGTTGTTCTGGCTCGCCACTGATCACGTCCGACCAGAAGATTTATAGGTTCTTGTCCAATTCAGACTACAGGGTCCGAGAACTCAGAGAGTTCTATATCGGGAGAGGACTCTCGAGGTGCTTGACAAAACCACTTACACTGAGGACAGTACCAAATTGATAAAAAGCTTTATTGAGATTAACAAAAGAATAATAAATGCTATGATTCTTCTGAACGCAAAACAGTAAAAGAATGCCAGAACTCCTGGTGGTAACATTCCTATTATAAGTACCTTAACTTAACATACCTCGAGGCCCCGGTAATAGGAGGTGAAGGACCAGCTTACTCCTGGCATGCTCGATAACAGGATGGTTCTGGTTTCCCCAATAGTTAGGAATGTTGAGCACTACACAAGCTGAGCTGATAGCATGATAGAAGATAGGAGAACAAAGAAAAGAAAGCTAAAGCTCCCTATGATATCCTTACAAGGTATTTTATAGGATCCTGACACTATGTAATTCAGATCCAACCTACTATGCCCAAATCTTATTTCCATACCCTAAGAAATTTATGGGTACTCTTAGCCTATAGGTTAGTGGATTATGACACTTACTCTCTCCATATTATCTCACTCCAAAAACTGCCAACCTAGGCTCTCTTGGCAACTTACAAGTTTGTGGTATACCATGTGGTTACCAACCGGTTGCAGATGCCGAATAAACCTGTTCAATGTTGTATGTAGTTCCTCCCTTTGGTTCCCCAAAGTTCAGGGACCATTCCTATCTGTGCCACAGGTTGCCAGCTTTTATGCTGACTTACTCTTAACTGATTATACTTTTACCTATTTAGCGGATCTTACTGGATACAGGTTGGTAGGCTTTTGCATTTCAGCAAAACTTATTCTATGTATAATTATTAGGAAACACATATTGTATGCCTCAACACATCCTAATTTCATAGGAATTAATACTGATAAAATATACGAATCATATATAAAATGGATTAATTCATAAAGAAAAACATATTATTTGATATGGATGGCTGAATTAGTAGGATATAATAGCTAGAAAAGTAATCCTATGGGCTACAGCTAGTGCATAGCATAACTTAAAGTGTTGGTGTTTTTTTGTTTTTTTTTTTAACTAAAGAGATATTTTAGTTGGCTTACTTAGTGTAAAATGTCACAGCAGGGGTAAGTGCCAAAGAGGATCTTAAATAAATGGCCTTGTGGTTCAGCTTGGGAAGGTGTGGTTGAAAAAAGCATGTAAAAAATTAATGGATCTTTTAAAAAATACTCTGCATTCACTTAATTGTGAGAGACCAATCTGTGGCCTTGTAACACAGGCTCCTGTGCTCTGTTCCTGTCTACAAACTACTCTGAGACCCTTCTCCTGGTCCAACACCTTGTGTAGTTTATTTACAAATGGATTCCTACCACCTTCATAACATATACAGCTCCTATAACAAGCAAGGGAGAGCAATCTCTCTCTCCCCCCTTACTGCCTGCTTTCCCCCTTTCCACTTCCTTCCTGGCTAATGGCTTAATTAGCCTTTCTGCCCTGCCCCACTAACAAATTAGGCACAGCTCTGCTTAGTCATCTCCATTCTGCCTTGCTTGATTGGAGCTGCTGTGAACAGTGCTGACTCAGCCTTTCTTGCTTGGCACTCTGTCAGAGGCCTGAACTGGGAATACCAGAATATTGTCTAAGTAATTTGATACGTAATTTTCACAAACTGCTTTCTGTGGTGATACATATGTGGAAATTCTGAAATAAAGTGGCATAGGCTTGGTGGTCTTGTTTGCATGCCAGTACGCTTTTTCAGTTTACAGCTATTTTATAGCTATGTAAGCTCTAGGATCAATACAAGTAGCTGCGGAGCTGTTGCATGCACAAGTTATTTATCTTTAGGGTTTTGTTCTTTTACCCTTCAGCATAATATCTGAGCACATTATATGTTAATAAGACAGACAATAGCAAGGTCTTTAGTGGACTGAGCTCTCTTCCATTGTCAGAAGTGCACAGGTCAGTCCCCACTTGAAGATTCCAGACTGTGTTTTGAGTGGAGGTTTGTGGTATGATGAGATTCTGGGGTGGTGTTGACATCCAAGTACAATTAAAATATAACCTAAGCTGTATGCTCCCTATCACCAATAGTGGGAACATCATTATAGCCACACCAGGCCGTCTAGAGGATCTGTTCAGAAGAAAAGCAGATGGGCTGGATTTAGCAAGTTGTGTGAAATCACTTGATGTGCTGGTATTGGATGAAGCAGACAGACTTCTAGATATGGGATTCGAAGCAAGGTATTTTTTTAATATAATTCTAGTAGTACTTGCCATTCCTATAATGCTATCCATCTAGAGCTCTCAAAGCATTTTAGAACCATTAATGTGCTCAAGATGTTTATTATTCCTGTGCTACCGATGAAGAACTGAGTCACAGAAAGGTTACATGACTTGTAAAAGGTCACACAGTGAGACTAAAATTTAGAAGTCCCAGGTCAATTTTTCTATCCAGGTGTTTGTGATACCCATCAAGATAGTATATGAGAACCTCAGAAACCATTAATGTGTCCTTACAATACTCCTTTCAAGTAGGGAAGTATTATCCCTGTTTTTACAGATGGGTAGCCGAGGCACAAATAAATTAATGTCCTTGTCTATGTTAAGGGAATTTGCAAGGCCTAAGTGACTTGTCGCACTGGGAATTAAACCTGTTTCTCCTGAGTCTCAGTCAAGTGATTTAACCACAAGATCCTTCTGATTTTGACCACTGCACAATGCCTCCTTTTTTAACTTTATGATGGGTGGGGAAATGCATGTGAAGCTTATTTATACCCTTCTGCTATTAATGGTACCATTGCACGAAACAATTTGGTATTTCAAATATGAAACGAAAATTGATCATACACTAATGTAAACTGAAGAGGAAGAAATACCGAACTATAGTATGTATCAAGGATCCACTCTTCTCTTATCTTGTCGTCTTTTTGAGCTTCCTTGTACGTTTTTATCATTCTCTGCAGAGCTTGGAGGAAAAAGAGAAGAGCCAAGGGAAGGGGGCAACATAACAAGGCTAATAATCAAAAACATAGTTATTCATAGGCCTAGTACATTCAAGTAAATATCATCTGACCTCATATTTAAAACCTCAGATGCAAACACACATGAGGTATAATCAGTCAAGCAAACACACAATTGTTAGTGCAACAGCCGGTGTTGTGCACAGCACCCTTTTGTAAAAATCATTCTGTTTTAAAAACTGATTATAAAACTTCCTCTTGATGGAACTCTGGAGCTATTTTCTTTTTAAATTGTGTTTACTTGCAGTTTAAATACCATTCTGGACTTTTTGCCCAAGCAGAGACGAACAGGCCTGTTCTCAGCAACTCAGACTCAAGAAGTAGAGAACCTGGTGAGAGCAGGTCTCCGAAATCCTGTCCGCATCTCAGTGAAAGAGAAGGGAGTGGCAGCGAGTAGCACTCAGAAAACACCCACACGGCTTGAAAATTACTATATGGTGAGGCTCCCTGCTCCCCATGTTTGTTGTTTCTCT
This sequence comes from Chelonia mydas, assembly GCF_015237465.2. NCBI lineage: Eukaryota > Metazoa > Chordata > Testudines > Cheloniidae > Chelonia > Chelonia mydas. Next base: position 24,914,255 of record NC_057856.1, on the reverse strand, counting down.
TTTAAACATAATGATGAACTCAGAATGTTACACTCTGGTGCACTGCAGTTTGACAGTCATGTTGCCTTCAGAAACAATGCAACAGTGAATATTCTAAGACTGCAGCAAAAACAGCTAGCAACATTATTGCAGTAAACAAAAATTGAAATAGGAGCTGCCCTCAGAAGGATTCATGCTGATAAATCAACTACTAAAGCAAGCCTAAGGCCTTTCAAATTCCTCTGAAGCAGTATTGTCAAGTAGCTTGAGTTGGAGACACTAAGTCAGGATTGCTGGCCTTAATTCCTTGCTCTGCCATTGATTCGCTTTCCATAACCTTGGGGAACTTGCTCAATTTTTCTGTGCCTCATTTTTCCCTGTCTCTGAAATGGGGATAATATGTAACACTCCTCAACCCTTGAGGTCATTCTGTATTTATTCACTGAGGAAATAATTTCAACCAAGATTTGTAATTAGGTCAATAGTTCAGCTTCAGAAACCTCCAATAATAGGTAACTTTAAAGCTGAATTCCAGCGTTAATGTTTATTTCTTTTTAATTAACTTAAGTAAGCACTAATATACATAAAGGACCATGTTCCCACACTGATGTATGTGGAATACGTCTCAGCAAGCATTAACTTGTATAAAATGCCTCCTGTATTAGTGCACGAATCAATCACAAAGGCTCTGTACTGAGGTGAATTGAAGAAACAAGCAAATCAGCTCGTCTTGAACCCACTGTTTTATTTTCCGTATGTTTTTGATGATGTGTAGATATGCAAAGCGGATGAAAAATTTAATCAGCTGGTGCATTTTCTTCGACGACACAAGCAGGAAAAACATCTAGTCTTTTTCAGGTAATTCATTTGGGGTTCTTTGTGAAAACAATGCTACGATTATTTGTGTGCTCAGTGCTGCATGAGACATATGCTAAAGGTGATCTACTAGGGAGCATATTAACCACTTTCTGTGTAGACTACAATGCACAAAAAAGGGGGGCGGATCATTGCTTCACATTAAAATTACTTATACTTTGTCATAATGAAAGAACTGCTCAGGCCATATGAACTTTCTGTGTTTATTTCTTAACCACAAGGTATTATCATAGACAGCTGTACATTAGTCATTAAAATAATGCTCATACTTTTAGTAATAAAAATAGGCAATTGGTATAGCACCTTTCAGAAGGATCCTCGAGCCCTTTCCACCTGTAAGGCTAGATCTTACATTCCCACGATTAATTCAGAGTGATTTTGGGTGTGCAAGGAATTCAGAATCAGATCTTTAAATTGACAGGTAAATTATAGTAGGTAAAGCAATTTCTGTACTTACAAAATGGGATGGAATATAGCTGGTGTTTAACTATCAAATGGTGTTGATGTTAAAAACAGGAAGTTATGAAAAATATTGTCTGACACTTCAGGGGGTATTTAGTGAGACAGAATGTAATTGTAACCCTTTTTAGAATTTGGCCAGGGTACTGAGAACCAGTGCTCCTACTCAAGTGAAAAACAGCCTGGGATATTTGGAGACCAGAAGTGGCAGGACCTCAATTTTAGGTCCCATATGAAAGGCCTGTGCTGTCACAAAACAAATTAAGCTGGTTATAAAGACATCTTTATATCTTGGATGAGTTTATAGAACAATAGAACTGTTAGTGCTTTAAGGGACCCATAGGAAGCCATTTAGTCTAACATCCTGCATTGCTTTTCTTCAGACTCACAATATCTCTCTCCTCAAGAATATATCAAGTAGAAATAGTTGAGTCTAGAAAATGTATTGTAAAAGCTCTTCAGCTACATTCCCATTTTTCATAGTAACAAATTTTCCTAGCAAGAGACTGGAGGGCTCAGAGTGCTAGTAATGGGGATGTCATTTGCTTTCAGCTTAGCTGTTCAAATCCAGCACAAGTTGTTAATGACTGTAACTCATCATCTGGTGGCAGTCCTGTGTGAAATGGGTTGACCGTCTCAATCCAGTTCCCTATGGATAGCTGTATCACTCATACCAAAAGCATGATTGGTAACTTCAGTGTGGAGGAAGTTTGCACTGTCCTGTCATGTTGTACCTGTTCTGTGGCTAAGCAGAGCACTCCAAGACTGCAGGGCTTTTGAGGCAGGATCTTTCACCAGCGCTAAATCCACATGCAATTGTAACATTAAAAATACAGCTTACAAACAAAAGTTGATGCTGACTTTTTGTGGTTTTCATTGTCTCCTCAGTACCTGTGCCTGTGTGGAATATTATGGGAAAGCTCTGGAATCCTTAGTTAAAAATGTGAAAATAATGTGCATTCATGGGAAAATGAAACATAAACGTAACAAGATTTTTACCGAGTTTCGGAAACTCCCAAGGTAGGAGCGTTTGAATAGACTACTCCAGCGAAAGGTGTAAATGCTAAGAAACGTAAAACTTCATCTTCAGCGTGGGGAAGTACACACCACATGAGAATAGAAATGTGGCTTTCCTGTTGAGCAGGCTGCTATCCAGGCTACTGAAGCAGCTGGGATAATGTGGATGATATAAATCACACTCACTTTTATGTGTGTTTAGGTGTACTGAATGAGGAAAAAATTCAGATTAATTGGTAAAACAATAATACAAACTGCTCTCAGGTAACTCCCATTTGAAAGAGAAGTGATGGTGAAAATTCCCCTCTGTCTGATAAAAGGAGTTGAAACCCATGATACCCATTTATTAGTATATGAACAAAAAGAATGTGGGTTTATCGCCAACAAAATGCTTTTTCATTTCAATTAAAGTTATCTGCTTTTGTCAGTTTTGCAATATGTGCAGTCATTAGGGCCCAACAATATTTGTCTCTCATTGGAAAAAGGCTGGAATTCTTGCCCTGTGATGTTCTTTTTATTGCCATCCAAGCATTAGGACTTCAGTTTTAGCTGTCTATGTGAAACAGAATCATTTCCCCAGTCTCCTATTGATAGTTTAAAAACTGCAGTTAGATCATTTGATCTTTCTTTAATATGTTTATAGTATTTAGAAGCAGGGGAAATAATTTAAATATGAAACTTGTAAAGGGAAGAGTTGATTATTCAGTTTCAATTAGTGGTATGTAGGAAAGAATACAAAATACATTCCTTCTCCTAAATACTTAGTGGAATTTTCATTCAATGTGAATTTTAGTTCGTCTGTAATATGTCCTCTAATTTTGATAGTCATATTTTTAAAAAACTTAAGACCAAATATTCTGCCTTGACATGCACCCCCACAGCCTCCAATTGGGATGCATGATGTATAAATCAGGGCAGAAGTTGGGAGCTGTTGGCTGGCGCTTCTCAAATGACTATTTAATCAGAAATTTGCATTTTCTTCCAACTTTCTAGTGGCATTTTAGTTTGCACTGATGTGATGGCCCGTGGCATAGACATTCCAGAAGTAAACTGGGTTTTACAATATGATCCACCTAGCAGTGCAAGGTACAACTTCAATTCTTCATAAGAACTTTAATCCCACTTCTGTTCCTGTAAAAGTTCTATTTAAGTGCAGAGTGAGCTCGGTACTGTACAAAACACAGTGGAAGACCTACTCCCTGCCCAAGACTTAGTCTGAATGGATAGACAAAACAATGTAGTTGTCCCACATGCCCAAAGGAAGATTGGAGCACTGCAGTTTTTGTTAAAACTGACATTTTAACAGCACTTATGGATGTATAATCGCACTTATAGGTTAGGTGGGTTAACATTAATAAAATGGTAGTGGACATTTACATGAGTATGGAAGAGAGTTCCTAGCATAAGGGCTGGCAGGAGAGAATACCAAAGAGGCAATAAGGTGGGAGACATTCAGGGAATGAAAGAAGTAAATCAGCAGAGATGTAGGTAGGGGCAGAGCTGTTCAGGAAGTGCTGTAATGAGGGTTAAAAATAAAGCTAATTAAAGTAACTATTTCCCTATCTGACAGCTACCAGTGTCATCATTTTACCATAACACACACACACAAATATTTGACAAATCTCCTTTTAACATGAACATTTAAATTCTTATCTTCTGAATAAAAGGATTATATGCTGCTTGCACTGAATTCAGGTAATGCCTGTTGTTGGTAGTTACTCATTTACATCAAGAGTACAGTAGCCCTAGATCTTCCCTTCCATAAAACCTGCCATTCCACTCATTGTCTTGTATTACTTTAAAAGCAATTAAACATCTCATCCTGTTAAAACAACTTTCTGTTGTGTTTTTAGTGCCTTTGTGCATCGCTGTGGTCGAACAGCTCGAATTGGCCATTTAGGCAGTGCGCTTGTGTTTTTGCTTCCCATGGAAGAATCTTATGTTAATTTTCTCTCAATAAACCAAAAGGTGAGTTGGCTTTTATTTCCTAACAGCAGAAATGAATTAAAATGAAAACTAATTCATCAGACCTAAAACCAGTTTTTTGAAATCAGACTTCATAAATTTTAAAACATGTATATGAGTTGTTTTAACCTAGCCGAGTAACAAAAAACAGATGTGAGAGCTATTTATTAATTAAACTAATTCATCTCCCTGTTAAAGCAGGATTGTTCCCTGCATTGTGTAATTATCTATTTAATCTATAATAGAAAAACTGTATACCTTTGTAGTGACATCCTTCTCATTTTGGGGCTGAAAGTAAAATAATGGTCTTAATTCTACCAGATTAGCAGTAGAGATTGGTGAGATCTAGTAATTGGAGTTGAGTGAGGATTCATGCATTCTGTTCCCTGTTCTCTCACAATTCAATGTGTAAACTTGGTTAGGCCCCTTAACTTTGCCTCGGTTTCTTCATCAGTAAAAAACATGAGGCAGGTAAATATCCTCCATGTGTTGAGGCTTAATTGATGTTGAATTATGTGTTTGAAGTTCCAATGCTTATTTTAAGCCATTACATTTACCTCTTGTTTATGTTTTTTTCTTTTTTTGGTTAAGTGTCCCATGCAGGAAATGAAACCACTGAAAAATGTGGTAGATGTTCTTCCAAAACTGAAGTCTCTGGCTCTGGCCGACAGAGCCATGTTTGAGAAAGGGATGAAAGCATTTGTATCTTGTGTGCAGGCCTATGCCAAACATGAGTGCAATCTTATCTTCCGAATAAAAGGTAATTCCCAGCAGCAGCTGCTATTTTTACTTTACTTCAAAGACTATATTCAGTTTGGCAAAAGTTACAGTGTTGTTGCACAAGCACTGCAGGCTCATCCACTTGCCAAGTTCCCATACACATAGTTACCTTCTGTTAAGTTAAATATTGATACCATTTTGAAGATGTAAAATGCTACATAATCATGAATTACTGACTCCTGAAGTTCTGTTGAAGGAAGGTGTAATCCTATTTCATAGTGGGGTAAACTGAAGCACAGAGGTTGTGATTTTGTCAAAGCCACAGAGGGGAGCCAGAGTCAAAGTTGCAGATAAGAACGCAGCCAATGCCATTTTGGCAAAGCAAGAAAGCAAATCTTAGAGAGACATAGACCACTGCTTACAATGCGCAGAGATCCTTGTCTGACTTAATGAAAACAGTAAAAGATGCATTACTTCTTGGTGACAGATTTTTCTAAAGACATCTAACAGTGGGCTGATTTTGCAGAAAAATGCATTACTTTAAGGACTGTTTATATGATGAGTGTGGTGACTGAATAACTTAGCTCTGGGTCTGTGAGGTAAAACTGGGCAAGGAATGATTTTTCTGTCTCATGAAAGTTTGAGATTTTGAATCTTTTTCCTGTCCTGAAATCGGATGAAAAGTTTGTCTTGAAAATTTTTGCAAACCAATAAGATGAATTTTTTTGATTGGGTCAATCAAAGTTTAGAAACGTTTAGTTTTTTACCCTTATTTTACTTTTTTAAAAATAAATTTTAGAATTACTTGTTAAACATTGCAGTGGGACATTCTGACAACTTCAAAACTTGTTCCCTACAATTATTTTGAATTGGGAGATTTGTGGAAACTGGCCCTATCTTGTAAACAATTTCCATTTGGACAAATTGATATTTTTTGATTGAAAAAAAATTTTGTTGGACAATTTCCCACTGATAGGCACAGACTTCCAGAAACCGCTAAATAAAGAAGCAATTGAGTATCAGGATGCAAGCAGTATGTCAGGGAAGGAAGGGGTTTTACATACATAAACTCTGTCTGCATTTAACCCTATGCAACTATTAAGATATGTACCCCCTCCTTCACAACCCAACATAACTTAGCCCCCAACCCAGCAAAGTACTTAAACATGAGTAGTCCCATTGAAATCAGTGGAACTACTCATGTATTTAAGTACTTTGGTGGATTAGGTCTATTACTTTGTCATATGCTAATATCCTAATCATTATTTTAACAGATCTGGACTTTGCTAGTTTTGCTCGAGGTTTTGCTCTGCTGAGGATGCCAAAGATGCCTGAACTAAAAGGAAAGTGTTTTTCAGACTTTGTTCCTGTCAGTATTGATACAGACTCCATTCCATTCAAAGATAAAAATAGAGAAAAACAAAGGCAAAAACTGTTAGAGCAACAAAGAAAGGAAAGACAAGAAAATGAAGGAAAAAGAAAATTCATAAGGAATAAAGCCTGGTCAAAGCAGAAAGCCAAAAAGGAGAAGAAGAAGAAAATTACAACGAAACGGAGAAGAGACGAGGTAAATTAAGTTCCTCAAATTCACATGTGACTACTTCAGTATAGTCACAGCCAGGTTAGAATGCAACACTCCCAAAAAGCAAGGGGGTATAAGGACTTCAGTCTGGCAGAAAGTTAGAGAACTGTCTGTCCACACTGCCTGCCTGCTACCCCCGAAGACAGAATTTGATGAATTCAAAAGCAAGTTCCATCCATTCCTCCTCTGCCAGTGACTGGATTCCTTAAGTTTCACTCCTCAGAGCTGTAAACAACATGAAATGAAGGGAGCTGCAGTACCTGAGTTTCTTGCATTCTCAAAAGAGTGTGTAAGAAAAAAATTGAGCAGTGAGCCCACTATAGAGAGGGATGAGGCTCTACTCCTTGCCTGGCTTCTGTCAGCAGAACCCTGTTGTAAGCCTCCAGTAGCAGAAAGTCAAGATGGGCCATGAAAGCTATGGAGGCCTGAGCTCTCCAGGTATAGTCCAAAATGGGCAGCATGTAGGAAATACATTGGTTCACACCTTCCTCAGCCAGCCTCCTCTAGAGCAGGGGTCTCAAACTCAAATGACCACGAGGGCCACATGAGGACTAGTGCATTGACCCGGGGACCGCATCACTGATCCTCTCCCCTCCCCGCTTGCTGGCCCCGCCCCACCTCTTCCCACTCCTTCCCCGAAGTCCCCACCCCTGCTCCACCCCTTCCCTTCCCCCAGGGTGCAGGGTGTGGCAGGGGGCTCAAGGCAGGGAGTTGGGGTGCGGGATGCAGGAGGGCTCCGGGATGGCAGCGGAGCACACCGGGGCCAGGGCAGGCTCCCTGCCTGCACTGGGGCCCCCGTGCTGTTCTGGGAAGCACCTGGAACCACGTCCCTGCTCCCCGGGGTAGGGGGGGCAAGGGCACAGGGCTCTGTGTGCTGCCTTTCTGCTCCTCCAGGTACCTCCCCTGAAGCTCCCATTGGCCGTGGTTCCCTGTTCCCGGCTAATGGGAGATACCGGGGGCAGTGCCTGGAAGCCATGGCAACACATGCCCTCTGCCCCCCCCCCCCTCCCTGGGCCACAGGGACAGCCGCTTCAGGGAGCAGCGCGGGGCAATCATGCGGGCCGTAGTTTGCCCACCCCTGGCCTGTAGGTAGGCTGGGGGTGGGGCGTGGGCTGCTTGGCGGGCCGCAGGAAATAGCTCTGCGGGCCACGTGTTTGAGACCCCTGCTCTAGATTAAGATGTGAGGCTGCCCTCTCCTTGCAAGTGGCTCAAACTCACTATATTCCATGCAATTTTTATGCAAATGTAATGTTACTTTTAGCAAAGCAAAGCTCTTTGTATTAACTTTGACCTCTCTTCCCCCCCCCCCCCCCCCCCCTTTTTCAGTTGGCAAGTTTAATCTTATCTGGGGTTTCCTTTAATAGGGTCAGGGTTGAGTAAGCAGCAAAAAGAGGACTTAAGATTTAAATAGTATTTTGAATGTTAATAGAAGGGAATCCACTGTTCCCCATGTCCCCTTCTGTTGCTAAAGCGTCTTTAACCCTTATTGCTGCCTCGTGTGTTGCCGCACATATAAGGGACAGCCTAATATGGCTATGCAATGGATGGCAGCAGCACAATACATGTAACAAAGCATCAGCAGTAAAAAATGAATAGGGTTATTTCTAGACTGTTCAAATATATAGAACATAAGCATTTAAGTACAGGAGTAAATCACTGTTTCAACTATCTGCAGGGCTCAGATATTGAAGATGAGGAAATGGAGGAGCTGCTGAATGACACACGACTTTTGAAAAGGTTAAAAAAGGGTAAAATTAGTGAGGAAGAGTTTGAGAAGAGGCTGCTGAGCAGTGAGAGAAAAGTCAAAGCTGTGGTTGACTCAGAGTCTGAAGATTGACAATCATGCTTCAACCATCTCTCCATGAAGATGTCTCTCGTTTTAGTAAAGCTGTACTTTTACACAAGGCCGCTTCATGCTGTGCTTTGTGTTACCTACAAAACTGTCTTGGCTTCCATAAGTATTATGTGCATCTAGTAGAATCTCTACAGTCTCTACTGGGGGCACAAGCATAGCTGCAACTTTGAAGACAGAACTAAATCAGATGACTGTTCCAAAACTGAATGCTTCGGGTAAGAAATGTAGAATTCAGTTATCAGGTGCCTGGTGGATTCTTTTTGTTCAGATGTGTACCTAACATATCTGGAATTATTAAGTAATTTTTAAACCTGTTCAGAGGTTGTATGTGGAGAAAGGCAGTTTAGGTGTCAGGCTCATAATGCTGCACCCCTCTACAAAAATTTATTTTAGAGCGTCAGACCCTCAATGACTTACACTTCTGTTTGCACACTGGTCCATTTATATGTAATAAATGAATTCAAAACTTGCTGCTTTACTGTAAAAATCAGAAGGCTGCTGGTAATGAAGCTAATCCTTATACAGTTTCCTTTCTACAACATGTTGGGATAGTTTATATCTGTCAAACTCTGCAACTGTAAAGAGATGGTCATTGAACAACAGAGCACAACGTGCAGTGAATCTGCTCTATTACAGATAAAGTTTAATAAGTTCATCGCTGACAGCTGATGGAGTTAACACACCTAGATCTGTAAACAGCAATGTAATTAATGATGGTGAGGTGTAGTCAATCCAGGGGTGCTCCTCAGTTAGACTTCGGTTTGTTTTCAGGGTGTCTGCTTTGTACTGGGGGGGGAGAAGAAAACCATGAGTGGTCACAAAATGATAGGCCATAATCTTTTTTGAGCTTGAATAATAATATGGCCTTAACCAAACTTTATCGACCCAAGCTGTAGCTGAAGGAACCCACAGCTCTAACCACAGCATAGAGTGGTGCCACCTAGTACGGCCACTTCATCATCTACACAGTAATAGATAAGGTTTATCGTTCTGGAAAGAGTTTCCCTTGATCCAGCCATTCTGCTCCCAGCTGCTTGTCCTGTGTACTGAGTGAGCTGCTTCAGGAACAGTATGTTGGTAGCACTGAGGGGGAAGTGCTGCTGCTTCTGGCAGTTTGGTTGAGTGTACACAGAGCAGGAAGCTTTTCAATATTATAAAATACTAGTAAAGTGCGTGAGGGTGGGAAAATCTAAATTGGCAAACACACTTTTGTTTAAGCTGTACTGTATGTTATTACAGGTTGGGTGTGGCTTTGACTTACTCTAGATAAAAAAATGTAAACTACATTTTCAGTGCATTAGGTGTAAATTTATGGTTAAGGTCTTAAATTTATGATATTATTTGCTCACAGAACCAATTTACACGCAGCTCTGCGGGTTAGAAAGTATTCTGAATTTCCCTTACCTTAAACTTATCTGGGACATCCTGTTGATTTAGAGGGAAGAGTCTTACAAACTTGAAGCTTTCTGCTACCACGTAAAACGGTTTATTCTGAGCTTTGGCGCACACAGCCATTTGATTTGTACCAATCTGCGGAGACAGTTAGATGAAAAACAGTATATACACTCAGTGCTAGAGTGACAGTAAACTTCCATGGTTCCAACTGGTAGACCCTTCAAGTGTACTTAACATCTAAACTAAAAGCACTTCTGAAAAGGCTGGAACTCATCCTAGAAATAAAGCTTAAGAAACAGTATGCTCTTTTAAAAGAGAGTTTTGTCTGTGCACCATTACGGGTCACAACACCCCTGTGAATAGACAAGTATTATCCTCATTTTACAAAGCAGGAGACTGATGCACAGAGGAAGCAGTAGTACAAAAGGGAACAGCAGCCAGGAGTCCTGACTTCCACTCCCTATTCTGACAAATGAAGAATACACCTGTTAGTGTGTTTCAGGTCAGGAAAGTTTCATCTTTGTTTATTCTAACCAGCTTTCATGTGTAATGTACTCCTCCTTCAAGCCAAAAAGTTATCTTTCTATCTGCAAACTCTAACTAGTCTTTAGGCCATATTCTATTTTGCATATCAATATGAAAGTTGCAGACAGAATATGGTTATTTTTAAACAGTAGTGTAAGCAAAATAAATCTATTGCTTTAGATATAGACTTATTGATGCTGACAACTATGTAAAACTGAAACTGATTGGACTCTGAAGCAAAACAGATTTTAGCTTAAACTTTAAGTATATTGTAACCATGAAGACTATTCAGTTGCAACGGACTGTAGAAGGTGGCAATTTATTGTAATAGTCTTAATCATGACACTAATACACAGGGGTTATTCACAAATAATTAGCAGCAGCAATCGGAGTTTCCTGAATTAACCTCCCCCTGCATCATCTAGAAGAAGCCCATTAAGCTCTAGTGAGTAAAAATCTATTAGAAATACAATGCAAACATTGCTCACATTTTCAAAATCTATCAACACGCACAGACTGGTCCAGGTATATGAAGAATCACTAATTTAGCACCTCTTACCTTGTTAATAATTCCTCCGCTTTCAACCACGCCTTCAGCACCAACTATTACCAGGTTCACTCTCTCCATGATGTAGCTGTTTAAGAAAAAAAGTTAAATCATATAGTATAGTACTAGAAATGTGACTTAAACAATTTTGTTAATACCTCATGATCATTTTGCTTTTCCAGTACACTAGTCATTCTTGCAACTATCCAGATATATGCATGCAGCCTCTTCATATGTCCTTGGAATTATCCTTCCTTGATCTCCCCAAACAGGAATATAAAATAACCAGTGCTTCGCCAAACATACTTGAGGCATTAACCTCAAAAGTTCCTGAGGATATTTTGGCTGAAGTCTAGTAGTTACTAGTAATCAGTTACAGAAATTTAGATATTCAATATTAACTTCATAATAGTCTATCTTAGCTCCATATTTCAAGATGGTCACAACCAAAATATACTTTTAAATAATTCCAAATGCCTTTAATCCTGTGTTTTCCCTGCTTTTGATGCCCCCTCACATCTGTTTTTCCCTTATACTGATAGAAAGAAGATACTTTTTGGATGAGAGGTGCTCTATAAAAGTACAGAGATAGCATGTATCCTGGTGCATGAAGGAAATGCAACACCAACTAAAATGCTCATAAGGAGAGAAGTTCTGTTTTTTCAGTTCTGTCTCTAAGAGTTATCTGGCCAGATACTATGAAATCAGTGACCTGACTGATTAAGTTAACTATGTTGTAAAATATAGCAAGTTAGAGTGGTGTGTATCTTCTTGACAATTGGCTCTCAGGCAATTGGATAGAGAATTAAGTTTTAATAATGCACTGTTCATAAGAACATAAACTTAAGAACGGCCATACTGGGTCAGACCAAAGGTCCATCTAGCCCAGTACCCTGTCTTCCGACAGTGGCCAATGCCAGGTGCCCCAGAATGAACAGATGATCCGTCCCCCATCGCCCATTCCCAGCTTCTGGTAAACAGAGGCTAGGGACACGATCCCTGTTCCACTCTCATGCATTTAGGACTCAAATTCTGGTATCTAGTAAGCAATTATTCGCTTTTTTAAAAAAAATCCAGTCACAGCACTTGTGTACATATAAAGCATCTGACTTTAAAAAAAACCAAACCCTTAGCTATAGCATCTCAGCTCCTTTTCTCCCCCATATCCCTAAATGCTACACTTAAGTTTAATTATCTTTTTCAATTTAATATCTAAACATTATCAAATACTTCTGCTTGATTTATGGCAATCACATTATCCTGTTAAAAGATTTAGCTCGTACAGTAGCTGTGCCAGTTGATACTACAGTGAAAGGTTAAATTAGCAAAACCATCCATTCCAATTTGAACAAATTTTTGGGAAGTTCATATATGTTCATTAGTTAAAATGAAAACCAGAAGGACAATGAAAGGCTTGTTAACATCTAAGAATTTAATTAATATACTTACCCAACTGCAGCATCTAGAATCACAGTCACAGGAACGTTGAGCTTGCTAAGGGCCTTTGCCATTTTTTGCCTATTAAAATAACGTTTATGAAGTTTTGAAATCTTCCTTTAAATAGGTCAGTGAAATTCATAGATGTGATACAACTATTTTTTTCCAGTATGTATGAATAAAACCTGATAGTTAGGGCCCTACCAAATTAACCAAAATGGACCATGAATCAAGTTCATGGTCATAGGATTTTTAAAATAGTAAATTTCATGATTTCAGCTATTTAAATCTGAAATTTCATGGTGTTGTAATTGTAGGGGTCCTGACCACAAAAAAGTGTTGTGAGGTGGTCACAAGGTTATTGTAGGAGGGGGTTACAGTACTGCTACCCTTACTTCTGCACTGCTGCTGCTGGCAGCGCTGCCTTCAGAGCTGGGCAACTGGAGAGCGGTGGCTGCTGGGCAAGAGCCCAGCTCTGAAGGCAGAGCCACCACCAGCAGCAGCGCAGAAGTAAGGATGGCCTTGAATGGTATTGCCACCCTGACTTCTGCACTACTGCGTGCAGGGCTGGGCCCTCAGTCAGTAGCTGCCGCTCTCTGGCCACCCAACTCTGAAGACAGCAGTGCAGAAGTAAGGGCGGCAATACCATACCATGCCATCCTTACTTCTGCGCTGCTGATGGTGGGGTGCTGCCTTCAGAGCTGGGCACCTGATCAACAGCCACCGCTATCTGGCTGCCCAGCTCTGAAAGCAGCGCAGAAATAAGGGTGGCAATACTGCAACCCCCCTAAAATAACCTTATGACCCTCTTGCAACTCTATTTTGGGTCAGGACCCCCAATGTGAGAAATGCTGGTCTCCCCTGTGAAATCTGTATAGTATAGGGTAAAAGCACACAAAAGACCAGATCTCACGGGAGTAAACCAGATTTCATGGGCTGTGAATTTGGTAGAGCGCTACTGATAGTAGAGCCCACACATATCTGCATCTCCCTATTGGTAACTGTGGTTTTGCAATCACTCCTTTTTCTGGTTTCTCCCTGTTGTATGAAAAACTCACCACAAATAAAGGGGAAACAAGCTGACTATCAGGGAAATAGTGAAATTGACAATACAAGGAGTAAAACTGAAGATTCCCCTCTAATCATTCAGTTTAGAAATCATAGGTATGACTTGTAACTATATAAGGTAAAAGACTCAGACAAAAGTGATTAAATTGACAGTTTACTGTACATTTAACACCCAGCTTTTTCATCTGCTTGGTGTTAGATACAAGATACTATGAACAGAGCGTACTGTGAAATGTTACTTTCGTGAAGTGGATAAATCAGTTTATCTGGCCGATCTTTGGGTATTTCAGTTGTCATTAGAAATATTGGCCAGATATTAGAAATATCTAATTTCTAATATTGGCCAGATATTAGAAATATTGGCCCAGTTGGGTGCCCAGAGAGTGGCAGCTACCCGGTTGTTATACAGCATGTATGGTTTGCTATTTTCCTTACTTCCCTCACACTAAGTTGTATCCTTTGGAGACTGACCGCGCTGTACAGATCTGTCAGTAATTTATACTATGTAGTGTCTCAAAGGGAACTCATACTTTTTTAAAAAAAAAAAAACCCAAACACAAAAACCACCAAATTTTTGGTGAACATTTTTATCCTCCTATTGTTACGAGTAACACTCGCTACTAGTAGCTTATTTTAAAAAATACTTCAAGTTGACTGGCCTTTTAAGCAATCCTTCTTAGAGGAAAAATGGGTTGCCTAGCAGGGGTTGGTCATTAAAGTTTTGTTACACCTTAGCTGGAAAGCTTGGGAATGCTGTAATGTGTTTATTTAGTACAGGGAATTGCCTACTGATAGCGGTTCTTTAGAAGGGCGTTGCTGTAGACTGTCAAGAGGGATGTGATGTTTTGCAATGAAATAGTTACCTTTCAATTATTCAAAACAGGAAAAAGCTGTTCTTAAAATATGACTCCACTGATAGACATTAGCTCTACAGCATCTTACTAATCAAGAAGATAAAATTGACATATACTTGCCCAGCTTGATCGGGCTGTGATTCAGTAATATAAACACTGAAACGCTTCTTTGATTCAGCAGCTGCCTTTAACACTCTGAGGACCACTCTCGAATAGGCATGCGTTAATATTCGCTGTTAAAGTAACAGACATTTTACTGCTTTAGCAAGTTTCAGGAAAACTTTGTTATTGTCATGATCTCTTGTAATTGTTTACCATGCACAAGTGTTTTAAACATGATCTTCAGTTACTTTAGATGATATCCCGATTTCACAAAAATGTAACATTTTAAGAGTTGTAGATACTTTTGGTGACCTGTCCAATGTTAAACTCCTGTATTTTTACAAAGCATGGGATGTCAAGCCATCAGGAAAATTGGACTTTATAGGTCCCTTAATTACTGAAGCCCTGACGCTGAGAGGGGCTGAGAACCCACAACTTCCATTTAAGCCAGTAGTTGTGGGTGTCAGTACCACTTAGAACTGGGCCACAGGCTTAATGTCAGTTTGTATGGAAACAAAGGTGGAGGGAAGGAAGGAAAGAAAGAAAGAAAAAGGGAGTGTTAGAAAATATTTGAATATGTGGCATAAACAAATGTGATGACTAATAAATAGGAATAACATCTTCAGTTAGGAAAGCCAACATCAGATAATGTAGTCTCCTTAACAGATGAGGATAAAACCTTCCTATTTCCTCCATCACTTGAAATAATGGAACACCCACAACAGATTCATCAGGCCTGACATACTTACAGCACCATCTTTGATAAATGTATGGCAGAGTTTTGCAATTTTATTTCTTGAAAGAGAGATTCTCCTAAGGAAAAGTTCCCCTCGTTCAATCATGATTTCTTTACACTTTGAATAGTCCTGGAAAAAGCAATAAGAACAAAAATTAAGGCCGAGGATTACTTTGTGAGTGGTGTTACTTTATGGATGAGTGAAGCATTACAGTTGGTGACAAACTTACCGAGTACTCCAGTGAGGTGAGACTGATAAACCTTAGAAAGAGCTCTCCCCCTGAAGAGACTGCCACTGAAGAGTCAACACCAGATAGAGTTTCAATGGCATTTTTGAGATTTACTCTCAAACCCTGAATGGTCTCACCTGAGAGAGAGAGAAATGCAAACTTCATTTCAAAACAAGATACTCATTACAAGCTGTCAGCTTCCACCCCAAACCCCGCTTTGCGTCCAGGATTTATAATGGTGTTAAATATATTAAAAAGTGTTTTTAATTTGGGGGGGGGGGGGGTCGCACTCAGAGGCTTGCTATGTGAAAGAGGTCACCAGTACAAAAGTTTGAGAACTACTGTGCTAGACAGAAGTTTAGGTGTATTCTGGTGTGGCACTAATGGGTGTATTTTAAACAATTCCAAATGACTAACTTGGTATTTCTTCTTCAGTGTGTTGGGATTACAGTGGAAGCTTATTACACCATGTGAAAGTTTTTCAACTGATTCCATAAATTTGAGTACAAAATCTATAGTCTTGTAAGCCCTACCTGCAGCATGCCCTCCATCCACCTTTCTCTAGAATAACAGTCATCTAAAAAGAGAATAAGCACTCCTGAAACTTGCATCGCTGCCAGGAATGAAAACTGATGAAATACTACTACATAGTCAACAGCAGTGTTGACTATTCCTGCCTGCCCATCAACGTGCTTTGACTGTAACCTGAAGGAACAAGTTCTTGCCATTAATGAGGTAATTCAGCACCCATGCTCAGTCAAGACTTAGCCACTCTGTGAGTAGAAGGGCACATATCCAATGCAGCAGATTATACTTAATGAAACAAACACCAAATACATTTTGAAAACCTTTCTTGTACTACTTCTGTTTCCCAGATTTTGATTAGTAATGCACGCTTCTCACAGCGTGTGCTCATTTCTGTACAATGTCCACCAGACAACTTTCTTATTTCTAACTTTGGATGGAGTGTAGCCTGCTTTTTTATTTTTCTCCTCAAAGACCTCCATGTTTAACTCTTTTCTGAACTTTTAAAAACAGTATGACGTTCAGGTTCAAAACACAGGGCTTGCCTTTTATTGCAATGCAGGAACTGGACTGTTAGTTTTGCTTGTGGAAAAAGAAAAAGCAAAAGCAGGATCTTGGAAGCAGAGATGAACTGCAGTATAGCTTGCTTCTTGAGAAAGCAAAAATTAAATGATCACCTGAAATGCAACAAAGCTCTGAATTCCAGTCCCCTGAAACACCATGAACGCGATTAGGTGTGTGTCATAAATGTTTAGGATTGGCAGAATTTGTTTTTTTTTCAAAAAGAATTTGGATGGCTAATATCAATAGTTATTTGCGAGCATTATTTAATTTGCATTGATTTGCATTTCACAGTTCTGCAAAATTTTGGGGTTTTAGCATCTTTTCAGTTTTTATCAACTAACAGTTTTCACAGCTGCAGGCAATTACCGGGGCGTCAAACAATAATTTATTAGAGAGCTTCATTCAATAACGACCAGGCAACATCTTCTGTCGGTCTGTGCGCGGACGGTGAAATCGATGTTTATAAAAACGGGATCCGTCCACGCCTATAAATACGGCAAAGGTGGTCGGTGAGGTGTGTTACCACTGCCCTCTACAGGACGGACTCAGGACTACTCGTCCTATGGGACCATCTTCCGTTAGCCCTGGGGCAGGGGCCTGTGCGCTCGGGGCAGGGTCTGCGGGGTCTCGTCTCGCTCTGCAGCGGAGCGCGGGCTGGGCCGGCGTTGGCTGCGGGGGCCCCTGTACCTTTGTCTCTCTTCAGGAACTCCAGCAGCGCGCGGATGGCGGCCACGGCCGAGGCCACGTCAGGATCCTCCCTCATCTGGGCTTTGAAGGCCTCGATCAGCTCTGCAAGGGAAACGGGGCCCGTCAGCCGCGGCGACCCGCCCGGCAAGCCCCCACCTCGGGCTGGCCAGGCCTGGTCCCCCCCCACCCCCGGGTCCGGGGAGCGGCCGGGCAGGCGGGATCTCGTCGCGCCCCCGCCGGCAGGGAGCACCCCAGGCCGCGAGGGAGGCTAGCGCACGTACGCCGCGGCGTATACACCCGCTTCCAGGGGCGGCTTTGGCGAGGGGCCGGTTAATCTGCCACCCCCGGATCGGGCCCCTCTTACCTGCTTCGTTCATGGCTGCAGCTGCAGGCGGGACCGGGCCTCTGGGAACAGCAAGAGCCGGGTCCGTTTCCCTCTCGCACGCGCAGGGAGCGGCTGTCCCCGGCCGGCCCCTTTTCGTGGTGACACCGGACCCCACTTGCACCAGCGCCTTCCCTACAGGCCGGCTCCTGCCGCATCACGCATGACGTACTGGGGCAGTGCGACTAGTGAGGGGTGACCTCATCTCCAGGCGCCGGAAGTGGCGGCCTAGCCGGTGTCTGCTCTCCGCCTGCCTGGGGCTGGGCACTATGAGCGCAGGTGAGTCCTGGCCAGGCGCCTCTGTCCTGTCGCCCGGGGGCCGCGCCGGAAGTGTGTGTGTGTGGGGGTCCTCCTCTCATCTCCCCCGCGCTCTCCTCAGGGTCCGGGCCGAGGCCTCTCTCTACTGCCACCTCTCCCCCCCCGCGGGGTTTGCCGCTGGGAACCCTCGGCCCCGTCCTGTCTCCTTCCCCAGCCCTCTGCTGACAGCCCGGGGGCTGCGCGCTCGTTGGGGGCGGAGAGCGCCGCCGTCCGGCGGGTGGGAGAGAAGGGGTGGCGAGTTGCCCCCTCCCCCGCCCCCCAGCGGATGCAACTGCTGCCTGCGAGGCCCCCGCCTGTTTGCAATCGGGGGCCGCTGAGTTAAGAGACAGCTGGGGTTTGTAAGCAGCCAACACCTCTTTTCCCTCTTGCCATTCACATGCAGCCACAGTAATTCTATCTCTTCCCCCCATTTGTTTTAAACATTGTTCCTGCGCTGGGATCTGTGACTCCCAGAGAGGCTGATAAAAATCCTGAAAAGCAGACAGGTGTAAGCAAAACACTAGAATCGAATTAGCTCGGGAATAGCCCCTGACACTATCTCTGCATTTCTAAAGTGTGTCTTCCCCCCCATATCTGGGTTCAAAAATATATAATGCTTCATTATGCATAACATAATACATTCTACTCCCCTTCCATGTTTTATGCCATTCATGGAATTTTTGGTAATAAATTTATGGAATAACTGCAGTTATGCTGAATCTTAACGTGTTTGTTTGATCACACATTCTTGCTAACTTTTTTTTTTTTTTTTTTGCTATTGTGTGTGAGACTGAAAAGTGTTCCTAAAGAAAAATGTGTCTAATAGCAGTAGAATATACAGCCCTGATCCTGCAAACACTTATGCACACTCAACTAAATGGGCATCAAACCAAATATGGATCTAGCTTATGGATCTTTAAGTTTTGGCCTTCCCATATTTCTAAAGAAGCTGTTACTTGATGCCATAGTGTCAGTGTGTTGTCTTTTCTCAAATATATGTGTTGTTATTGCTTTTCTAGATGATGAGCTAAATCTCTTAGTCATCATTGTTGACACCAACCCTATCTGGTGGGGGAAGAAAGTGCTAGGGGAATCAGAGGTAAGGCTTCCTGACTACGATGGGGTCACAATGAAGTTTTCCAGAAGACTTTTTCTGTAATTTTTTGACAACTCTGTTTTATTTTAAATGCATGACGATCCAAATTGAACTGCATTTGCTGGAGAGAAATTGTGAAATACTCTTTGGATTCAAAATTATGTCAATATTACATGATGATAAGAGTTGCAATAATATCTTGTCATGTCTAATGCCCCTGTAAACAAATGATATGCTGGATTGGTTTGCGTTGCAGCGGTTTATCTGACTGAATACAGGATGGAGAGTCAGGTACTCTTGAGTTCTAATCCCAGTTGTTGTCACTGACTTGCTCTGGAGTCTTGGCCAAGTAAATTAGTTGGAAATTTTCAAAATTGGCCACTAATTTTAAGAGCTCGACTTGACGCATCTTGGGCCTTGAAATCAGTGGAAGTTGTCGGTGCTCAGCACCTCTGAAAACCAGGCTGTTGGTTTCTCAGGTTGGACGTGCACAGTTGATTAGGGAACACTTGAAAATTGTAAAATCTCTATTCCTCGGTTTCCTCATCCTTAAAACTGGGATAATAATACCCACATCAGAGTTCTTGTAAGGATTAACTAGTTAATCTTTGTACTGTGCTTTGAAGGTGCTGAACCATATATAAATGGTATTCCAAGGCCAAACATGTTCTGGAGCATGACAATCATTATTAGCGGTTCTGGGGTGTGTCAGTCTATCATATATAATATTTATTTTAATTTCCATTTCTGTCTCTGTATGCACATACATAGAAGTGGGAAAAACACTTTCCCAGACACTTTCCCACCTACTACAGAGAGGATTATCTGCCTCTTGAATTTCATGTTCATTCCCTTTGTAAATTCCAAACCCTAATGAAAATATTACCTGTATGTGCAGATTTTTTAAAAGTTCTTTTATTTAAATACAGTGGCTCTTATGGTACATCTATTTTTCTGAAAAAAGAAAAGGAGGACTTGTGGCACCTTAGAGACTAACCAGTTTATTTGAGCATGAGCTTTCGTGAGCTACAGCTCACTTCATCGGATGCATCTGTAGCTCATGAAAGCTCATGCTCAAATAAACTGGTTAGTCTCTAAGGTGCCACAAGTCCTCCTTTTCTTTTTGCGAATACAGACTAACACGGCTGTTACTCTGAAACCTATTTTTCTGAGATTTTCATACGTATCCTTTCTTGATTTTTCTTTTTTCAATAGTTTACATTATCAAAATGCCTGGATGCAGTAATGGTGATGGGAAATTCACATCTATTTATGAATCGCAGCAACAAACTTGCTGTAATAGCAAGTCATACACAAGAAAGGTACAATAACTTTCTTATATCAGTATCATTTTTATTTATAAAACTTCCCTTCATATCTTCCTCTTTTGAATATCTCAGTGTGCTGAAGAGAATAATTCAAACCAAGGTTAAAATACATAATCTATTAGATACCATTTAAAAAAAAACAAACTAATAAAAACAGCGAGGGGAGGGGATTCTGGGTTGGTGATTATTGAATGCAAAAGAAAACAAGAGAAATGGATTGTAAGAAGAAAGAGGTGAAGAAAAATAGCTTTTGAAATTAAAAATAAAAACCTTGACTTTTAAATCTTGACTGTTAACAAAAGAGGTGCAAGTTCCCTTCTTGGAGATTGTCAGAATAACTGGGTGCTTGCTTGCTGAGCTAAGAAATGATGGGGAGTTCCTTAAAGGCAGATGGTATCTGAATGCCAGTGCCCATTAGGATGAGTGTCAAAGCGAAAGTATTTAATGTTGGTGGGGCTTATGCCATTTAGGGCTTTGTAAACACACTCCTTACATAGTTATTAGTGTCCTGGGTACTAAGAGTTGTTTGGAATGAAATTTTGTCACGGTGGTTGAATTTGTGGCTCTTCACTTATTTCCTTAAAAACAAATGATTAATAGTGTGCTGCTGTTTCTTGCTTTTAGTCGTTTCTTGTACCCTGGAAAGCACTGGGCATTTGCAGATCTCTTTGGAGATGGTGGTAGTTTCGTAGAATCTAATTGCTCTGGCAGCAAAGATGGAAAATATGAATTATTAACTGCAATAAATGAAGTAATCGCAGAGGAGCTTAAAGACCTGATGACAAAAAGTAAGATTTTTTTTTTTTTTAAAGAATATAGCCATCTTGGTTAATTTGGTTCCACATTCTTGTTAGTTTTTTTTAAATGCTGTTTAAAGTAAGAAAAATAATACTTTGAGATGTTATGTGAAAAGGACACTGTTAAGGAGATTAAGTTCCACATTTTACCTATCTTTATAATGATGATGATCTACTTGGGAGCTGGGTTGCAAAAACAACTGTACAACTGTTTAGAACACACCTGAAATATTTTCTCCCATTCTAAGCAGCTCAGTACCAGAAAGCTGTAATCAAGCTGGAGGGAATTCAGAGAAGAGCAAAAAACCTTAGGGGCTGACTTAATAAAGACTGAAATATAGACAGTTGGCTAAATGGTAACTAAGGATATGATGGCGGTCTACAAGTCTGGATGAAGTAAAGGAAATTCCTAAGCTTAATATGAATAACTACAAAATAGCTGGAAAGAGCCCTAGGAACTGATGGAAAACTCCTTTGCATTTGTCTTCCGAAGCTTATTCTCCATCACTCCATATTTTGTTAATGTGCAATTATTTGTTTCAGGCCAATGGGATACTGAATTATTGGACCTTTTATTAGAGCCTATGTTTTCATGTTATTTGCCCAAGACACAATTCAAATGAAATGTTTTTAGCATTCAAATACTTTTAATTTGTACAAAGGTCAATTCTTTGTATTTTTGGATTACAGCTGACATGAAGGGCCAGCAAACGGAAACTTTGTTGGCAGGATCACTTGCTAAAGCACTTTGTTGTATCCTTTTTAATACTGGAATGTTCAAAATCTCTCTCTCTCCCTTATGTTGTTCACACTGTCATTGTAGGGAATCTTCAACTCTTCTGTGGTAGCATTCTGTGTTAGAATATTGTCAGTTTATTATGCTAAAGTTATGACTTATGAGTATAATACCATCAGATCAGAAACTTCAGTAAAGTGTGTGTTGGTAAAAGAGGGTAAAATTGTTTAGTGCAGGTAGTACACTTCCTTTCTGTTTTGGAAGGTTTATAGATCTGTTTCTCAGACGTTCCTAGAATAAAGTGTTTCCTGAATACCAAGTGGAATAGATATTCACAGGATGAACAAGGAAGTAAAAGGTATTGTCTTTTCTTCTACTTGAATATTTACCTGAGTTTTAGAACTGGGGGGGATGCTGAACTTTTTTCAACTGGCAGCAGTGGGCAGTATTGGTTGTCCTAATAATCTAAACTGCCCAATTTGAGCACTGATTGAAGATCGGCAGTATAGGGGTTGACGTGTAACAGGGTGTGCTGAGTCAGGAGCTAATTCAGCACCCTGTCACTGTAATACCCACCAATATATGTAAGTGGGACTTAACTGGAAGACAGGTAGTTGACAGAGGGTGTCAATTAACTGAATAGCACTGCAACTGAAAGGCTAATGGAAGCAGAAGCAACCCCAGCAGGTGGGATTATATAAATTGACAGGAAGGAAGAGTGGGGATCTTGAAGGAAGACTGAAGAAGGCAGAACAAGGTGCTGCTTGTACTGTTCTCTTCCTAGAGGCAAATGGGGCAGCTGGCTATGGAATGTAAATACATGTAAATAACACTGCAGGCTGTGGCCTGCTGAAACACTATAATAAAGTCTGGTGTTGGTGAAGGAGACCTGGAGTGGTTGTGGTCTGTGATTAAGGCCTGAAAAGACTCTTGGGGGATCACCTCATGACACTGTATGTAAGTTGATCTTTATGACAGCAAATTAATACAGCCATTTGTGTTGGTGGTTTTGTGATGTGAACATCTATGCGTTGGACTGAAATTACAACCCGAAAGCCATTATGATGACTGTCACACGCTTGTGACTTGGTCTGTGTTTGAATTAGTGAATTGTCAATGAGAGACTGAAATTCCCTTGCTTTCTACTATCCAGTTGCTTTTTGAGAATGAATGAATGTGGTGGTATCTGCTTTCACACCAATGTTGAATTAAGTCTGCTGGTATTTGTCAGATTTTTCTGTCTTGCTCTTTTCATGGTACTTGGTCTTCTCAGTATACCAATAAAGCAGTCTCTCATGTACCTGCTGCAAGTAAGGTGTATGATCATACTCCATACATTAGCCTCCAGTATTTTTTCTTTGAAATTGTGTAGTAACTATGAAACACTAATTCATGTTTCTTTGTCTCCAATATGTAGCCAGCCAAGATATTAAATCAAGAATTTTGGTAAGAGCTTCTGTATTAAATTTTCTTAATGAGCTTTGATATCCAGTAGTAGTAGTGTGTAGGCTAACAGGTGTCAATTGCTTTACCTAGGTCATAAAAGCTGCAGAAGACAGTGCATTGCAGTATATGAATTTCATGAATGTGATCTTTGCAGCACAGAAACAGGTGAAGTTAATGTTTTATTATGATAAATATTCAATTATTTCAATATCAACATGTAAACATAAAGATTGTCTCTCCCTGTTATGTATGTGCTTCTAATTAAGGGGTGCTTGGGGATGTCTGAGCATCTTCTTGCCATGGGAGGAGGCAGCTGAGTTAAAATGTAGATCCAGGTCACCACACTGTAACACAAAATGGCCAAAATTACTACTGAGCCTTACCCCCTACGCCTTAGAATTAGATATTGTATATTAGGTAAGCTTCATCTGTGGTCCTCCCCATATTGCCAATTATTGGACAGGGAAGGGTGGATGATGTGGTACATGCTATGGCTAAAGTAAAAGACTTTGTTTTGGTGCCGAAGGCCCATAGCCTCAGCAGTCTGTTCATATGTATGTAGTGTGACTTACAGCTAAAATAGATCTCAGCAGTAACGCTAATGGAGAGTTATAGTTATTGTACTATTGTAATTTCCATTTTCTGTAAGCCTCATTGTTTTGGTTTCAGAATATTTTGATTGATGCCTGTGTTTTGGACTCTGATTCAGGACTCCTACAGCAGGTAGAATATACTTTTATTACTCATTTATTATGTTGGTTCTTAGATGAAGAATTGAAAATAGCTATTTTGTGACCGCTTGTTTGACACATTTGAAATCACTCTTCTCTCAAACTTTTTGCACCCTTTGCTTGGAGATGGAAAGATCAGAACTGCGCAAATCAAGCCTCAGTCTTGTGCGATAATGAACAGGCTCCCATTTGCTCCCTTTTATGTGACAAAATCTTAAATCCAGCTCTCTCTACTTTATCTCCTGGATACTCTGTCACATCAGAATTTTTTTTTTATCCGTTCCTCTCCCCCTGTTATTGGAACATACTGTCCTGAATCTGAACTGTTGTCTATTTAACAGACACTGATTGCTGGAAACTATTGCCCTCCTTCCAGGGATAAAAATTTGTTGAGTAGGCACTGGTTTTGGTGGCATATATGGATCAAGAATCTTAATGTAGGATAGTACATGAAACAATTGAGGATTCTTTCAGTTTTAAAATTTCAACTGGGAATCCAGCAAAAAAAAAAAATGTTCAGGTGTATAAGCAATGTAAGAACTCTGATTTTAAGAAACTTAATTAAAAAATAAAGTTGGCTCTGTATCTAAGTTTGAGGTCCATTGACATCTACTTATTTCTAACATCTGTCCTTTATTGCAGTACCAAAGAGAGGGGAGACACTTTCTTGCTCATCTCTCTCTCCATGGACAATTCTCCCCCTTTAAGCTTCCCCTGAGGCTGTTCAAAAGCCAGGGATGGACATATCTGGGGCAACTGACTTCTTTAGAATCTGAAATCTGTGGGACTTGAAAAATGTGTGACTTTTTTAACCTTTCTGTAGCATATAGCAATTTCTGTTCAGGTTTGTGTCAAAATTGTTCCTATGTTAAGTGCTTGAAACGTGTGCTTTCCAGGCTTGTGACATTACAGGAGGCAAATACTTGAAAGTGCCCCGGATGCCATCCCTTTTGCAGTATTTGCTGGTAAGTTAACTTGAAAAAACACTTGAGGGCTGCTCTTACTGCTGTTGAAGTCGGTTGCAAAATTGCTCTTGACTTCATTGGGAGCAGAAGCAGACCCTTTGAGCTGACATGGAAGTTGGGAACCCTGACTGCTCGAAGGGATTCAGCTGTATGATATGCTTCAGTAGATGCTGCAGTGGGAGGTCATGGGAGGGTATGGACCAGCATCACAAGGGACAGGCTTTGCAGGAGGGCTGTCACACTTGGCTGGCATAGTCATTTGTGACGCTTCACTGTGGTGAGGGGATATCGTGAAAGAAGACTGGGAAACTGAACAAGGGGAAATATCTTTCCAAGTATCTAAGAATATCACTTACCTGAAGTGCTTGTGCATAACATTGATTTTGCCTGGGGAGACTTGGAGGAAAATGACAATATGATATAAGCTTGTACTACTGGGTTGCTGGTTTCAATCCAGGCCAGGCTGGTAATGACTGAAAGTAGGTATTATGTGATGGCTGTTCCTTGGTCTATTTGAAATGAATTGGTCTAGTCCAGTTCCTAGTGGACAAGTGCCTATGATGCAGAATCCACCAAAATTGACAGCAACTGACAACCTGGTTGGCATTTGCTGTATAGTGCTCAGTGAGTGGATAGGCCATGACGACTGAAGTACGCTCTTACCTGCAGAGGTGTTTGCAGCAGGTTAGAATTTGAGGCGTGGTGGTGGTGGTAGTGGTAGGAGGGAATGAGGGGCAGCAAACCTTCCATGACTGTTCTTTGTTCTTTATGGATTCTGTGGATAAATTTGTGATGTGTCTCCGGGGTATCATTCTGGCACCTCTAACCCCCACTAAACTCACACATGCTTAAAATTGATGTTGAATGAAGGTTGAATTAATATCATGTTTTAAAATGACTTGATTTTTAAAAGGCCATCTTTTATTTATTGCGGTATGAGCATCAAAACATTTCCTGGAAGGTGAATGAGGACAAAATTCCCTTCTTCCTCAAATTACTTAATGACCCAATGCAGTCATAGAGGTGAATTTCTTTGGCAGGTGGGAGGGTAACTTTCTTCTCTGCAATAGTTTTGGTGTATATAGCAAAGTCGTTTAACACAGTAGTTTCCTCCCAGATTCTAAAATACCCTCCCCTTTTTTAAATTTATACAGTGGGTATTTCTTCCTGATCAAGAGCAAAGATCCCAACTAATCCTTCCACCCCCCATTCATGTTGACTATCGAGCGGCTTGCTTCTGTCATCGAAATCTCATTGAAATAGGTTATGTCTGCTCTGTGTGTTTGTCAAGTAAGTTTTACAAATATATTTAACAGAACTGACGTAATTTCTCTTGTTTCAAGGTAACTATTTTAGTGAAACTGGCCTATTCTTTTATTTTCCAGTATTCTGCAACTTCAGCCCTATTTGTAGCACATGCGAGTAAGTACGCTTCTTGACTTTTGTTTGCTTGTGTAGGCTTGGCTTAGAAATGTATTCAGCATATCTTATTTTTCTTTCTTGTATTATTTCAGGACTGCTTTTAAGATTTCATTACCACCTGTCATGAAGGCCAAGAAAAAGAAACTAAAACTAGCTATATAGCAACCTTATAGAAACGCACCAACCATTACCTCCTGCATGTAATTCCATGAAACAGCATGTAGCTGAGAAGGTGGCATTTTTTTATAGGTGTGAAAGAAATAATTGTTCAAAGTGTTCAAATCTATGTTGCTAAACATTTAAAAACATCACAAATGTTGTATGCACCATCCCTATAAGCAACAAATGGTTGTATTGGTGCATGCTCTGTATTATTTTAAAATCAAATCTCCTATTTGTGACTATCAGGAGCCAGAAACTGCTTGTATAAAGCAGAGGGTGCACTTACCATCGTAGAACAACATAATAGCATCCCCGAGTCTGTTTACAGTTAGAGACAGAATGCAAATATTTAGGCCCTGATCCTGCATGAATGTTAAAGTAAAAGTAAGCATGGCTGTGTATGTTTGCAGGTTCCAGGCTGTAGTGTTATGGATAGATTCTATAGTTCTTTTCAACACGGTTTGTAGTTCAATTTCATTTGTGAAGAGGCAAGTTTGATATATATTTTTCCTTTTCCCCCCACTAAATTCCCTTTTAGTGGGTATTATCTGCTTTAAGTGTGTTTTATTCTTTTCTCACTTTGATATCTTCTCCCCAAAATGAAAGTAGTCTGAAAATTATTCACCTGAATAATCTATTACCAGGTAATACAGAGATGAGTAATTTTCCTTTTGAAGTTCAGCAACAGAAGCATCTGTGTATTTTTTTTTTTTCTTTCATGTGCAGGGATTTGTTTTTATGATATTTTGAAACTGGAAAACAGTTAATTGTCTGAAATCTGATCACAAGTTTCTTTTTTAGATTGACTAGCACCGAAGAAAGATAATGTAGGAAGGCCTCTGTTATGAATTGATTTTTTTTCCCTGTATCTCAGCAGGTGAACGCATGGTGCATGTTCTCAGTTTTCCAAACGTTTTGTGTTTAAACCAAACAAAAAATGTAATTCCCTATTTTTAATTCCCTATTTTTAATCCGTAACTGTATCTTTTGGTGTTTTAATCTATATTTAATAATTGTTGTACTATTCAGAGGCAATATGGGAATAATTGTTTTCCAGGTAGAAAACAGGACTGTAGATAAAGTTCTCTTTGTAATGGTATACGCAGGAGATGATGATTTATAATATTTTCATCAGGTTTTTGCCTGTGTAACCATTTTATTGAAAAAGCCAATCTTTTACTGGCTTGTTTATTAGCTAAATGCAATTTTATATGAACACTGTATTTATAGTTTGCTTTATATACATTTTTGTAATAAAGTGACTTTTTAAAAAAATAAGCCTTTTTTCCCCTTCCTTTTATAACCTTAAAGGCAACATCATCAAAGTTTAATTTAGTATGAGGGTCCACACCAGACAAAGCATCTTGCATACTGCTGAGTATCTTGATTAATATTTTAGCCTTAAACATGTGCGATAAAGAAGGCAATATGAGCTCTTGCAATGTAAAATTAGGCGTGGTTTGTAAACTCTGTTGGTACATACTGTTACTCCTGAGGACATTCTGCGCCTAAAAATTCTGTGCACAATATTTTAAAATTCTGCAAATTTTATTTGTCGAATAAATATGGAGGCTCCAGCATGGCACTGGGGAGCACAGGTCACTGGCTGCACAGAGGTGGGAGATCACTGTGCAGCTCCCCCCTGGACACGGACTCAGCGGTGAGGCTGCACCTAACCCTGACATAGCGCAGGGACTGGGCCTGCCCCAGAAACACCCCAGAGCCCTGCCACTCCATGCCAGGTGAACCAGGTGTGGGCAGGCAGGCTCAGCAAGGCAGGATCCAAGTGTGTAGGGGCTTAGTGTGGGGAGATCCAGCTGTGTGTAGAGAGGGCTCTCTGTGGGGCAATCTGGGTGTGGGTGGCTCAGTGAGGGATACGGGTGCAAGGGGGATCTGGGTGCAGTGGTAATGGGACTCTGCCAGGGGGTCCAGGTGAAGGTGGTTGGGGCTCGGGGAGGGGACTGTGTGGGGTTAGAGCTCGGCAGGGGGGTCTGGGAGGGCTCAGTTGGGGGGGGGGGGTCTAGATGCTGGGGGAGTGGGGCAGGGATCCAGGTGTGGGTGGCTCATCGTGGTGGTGCAGGGGGAGTGGGGCTCATTGAGGGGTTCTGAGTGCAGGGGAGTGAGGCTCTGGGAGGGATTGGGTATGAGCGGGTCTGGATGCACAGGGGTTAGGTGGATGGTGGAGCAGCTCCCTGTACAGGGATCATTCCCTCTGCAGCTGAGGAGCTATGGGTGTAGGAAGTGGGGTGGGGGGAGTATGCAGAGATTCCTGCAGCTGGGGAGAATTCTGGGGGTGGGTCTGACCTGGCCCCAGGGGCTGTGCAGGGGAAGAGGAAGTCCCGTCCTCCCCATCCCCAGCCCAGCCAGGACTAGCAGCTGAACCCAGCGCAGGGTAGGAGCCACCAGCTGGGTCTTCCCCAGCCACAGTGATTTACCTCTCTGCCGGCTGCTGGCACCTGAAACATACTGCTGGGGAGCATCGCATGGCCGCTCTTGTGGCTTCCCTTTGCTTCCCCGTCAGAAAGTCATTTTTCTGCAGGGAAGCAAAGAAATCTGGGGGGGGGACACATAAATTCTGCACATGCTCCCACAGGAGTAATACTGTATATGTACTTATTTAGATTTAAGAAAGATGCCTTTACAAGAGCTCTAGATATCCTGACACTTAATTTTACAACTGCACAAAACAGCCACTAGCAAGGCCGCTGCTGTGAAGACATTTGCCTGCCCCAGGGAAATGGCCTGGAATAGCTACTGCAGAGGGAGCTTCTTTTGCAAGAGCTGGGCCAGAATAGCCCCCATGTGGATGCTATTCCAGAAGAAAAGACAGTGGGTCTAGACCAGCGGTTCTCAAACTTCATTGCACCGTGACCCCCTTTTGACAACAAAAATTACTACACTACCTACTCCTTGGCGAATTCTGCGCCAAAAAATTAAAAAATTCTGTGCACAATATTTTAAAATTCTGCAAAATTTGCATATTTTTGTCAAAATAAGGCAATATAATCATGGTTTCAATTATTTTGGTAATTTATTTAAACTACGCTACAGTGGATGGAGAATGGGAGTGAGGAGCACTGGAGGAAATCACCAAACCCCTCTAATAGTAATGTAGCTAGTATTGACCCTTTACTTCTAGTTATTAGTCAACAGATATATGCAGCTATATGCTCAGTGTTACATCATAGGCAACTGAAGAGCAAGTGAGGGCTAGGGACCCAAATTCACAATTTATATTGAAAAAACAATGAGGAGTCCTTGTGGCACCTTAGAGACTAACAAATTTATTTGGGCATAAGCTTTTGTGGGCTATAACCCACTTCATCAGATTCATGGAGTGAAAACTATAGTAAGTAGGTATAAATATACAGCCCATGAAAACAAGGGAGTTGCCTTACCAAGTTGGGGGTCAGGGCTAACGAGGCCAATTCAGGCATGGTGGATGTGGCCCATTGGTGGATGTGGCTCTGTTGACAAGAAGGGGTGAGTATCAATAGAGGGAAAATTAT
The DNA here is from genome assembly GCF_015237465.2 of Chelonia mydas. Taxonomy (NCBI): domain Eukaryota; kingdom Metazoa; phylum Chordata; order Testudines; family Cheloniidae; genus Chelonia; species Chelonia mydas. The sequence goes on along the minus strand of NC_057856.1, from coordinate 24,884,261 downwards.
TTTTTGTCATGACCCAGCCACTCCCAGTCTTTATTCAGGCCTAATTTGATGGTGTCAAGTTTGCAAATCAATTCCAGTTCTGCAGTTTCTCATTGAAGTCTGTTTTTGAAGTTTTTTTGTTGAAGAATGTCCACTTTTAAGTCTGTTATTGAGTGTCCAGGGAGATTGAAGTGCTCTCCTACTGGTTTTTGAATGTTAGAATTCTTGATGTCTGATTTGTGTCCATTTATTCTTTTGTATAGAGACTGTCCAGTTTGGCCAATGTACAGAGCAGAGGGGTAGTGCTAGCACATGATGGCATATATCACATTGGCAGATGTGCAGGTGAATGAGCCCCTGATGGTGTGGCTGATGTGGTTAGGTCCTATGATGGTGTCCCTCGAATAGATATGCGGACAGAGTTGGCAACGGGGTTTGTTGCAGGGATTGGTTCCTGGGTGGGTGTGTAAGGACTCCTCCTTGTTTTTGCTGATACAGACTAACATAGCTACCCCTCTGAAATTTATATTGACCGTCTCCAAAAAGGTCAGTTCATGGAGCACATGCTGACGAGAAATTTTTTCAGTCCAAAAATTTAGAGCAGTTCTAATCACTAAAGCACCATAAGCATTTATAAGGCCATACTGTCCTTTACAATAAGGCTCCTTTACACCATTCTGGCAATGTAAAGGAGCTTTAAAATTTTTACACTGGCTTTATACTCCTGGGGGAATTCACTAAGGACAATGGGAACAATTCACTAAGCAGGCAGGCTGCTAGATTTTGCTCTGCCTGAGGGAACAGAGCCTGCCCCATGCCTGCATCTTCAGAAACACCCCAAAGCCCTGCCCATCCACATCGACCATGCTGCAATAGTGAGCCAGAGGGACAGTGTCTCCCCCCCTCTCTCACAGGCACAACTACCCAGCCCCGGTGGTGATTTACGTCTCTACCGGCTGCTCTGGGTGCCCAAACCAACCTGCCTGCAGTGCCAGTGAGAGGGCGTGTGACCACTCTTGCAACTGCCCCTTTGCTTCCCCGTCAGAAGTCATTTTTCTGTGGGGAAGCAAAGAAATCTGCGGGGGCCGTGAATTCTACGCAAGCGCAGTGACGCAGAATTCCCCCAGCAGGGGGGACCAAAGACTGAGCCCACCTGAGCCCCGTTGCCCCCGGCGGCCGAAGCTGAAGCCCAAGGGCTTCTGCCGTGGGGCTTGGGCTTGCTGAGGCCTAGGGCCAACACCACCCTTGGTGACCCCCTTAAAAAGTCTGAGAACCCCCGCCTGACTCGTGCGCTGCCCCTGGCGACTAGTTATTGGGGGGGAGCGCCCATGCCGGGAGCCAGGCCGAGGCCATTCCCGGGGGTAGACAAGGACATCCCCACCCCCACACGTTCTTGGCAGCATTAGCTACGGGCGAGGGGCGCTCCGGGGAGAGCGGCTGCAGCCCGCCGAGCCCTCACCCTGGTAGAAGGCTGAAGCCAGCCCCCCCCATGGCCTCGCCAGCCCCGCCCTCCTCCCTCTGAGCCGCGGGCCGCCGTTTCCATAGCGACCAAGGCCCGCCGCAAGATGGCGGCTGAGCTGAGGCGGCCTCCGCCGCGTTTCTCGGGTAGCCGCTGCCCGCCATGATCACTACTGTTCTCTGGGCGCTGCTGCTGCTGCCGGGGTCTGAGCCCCCCACGGGGCGGGCTCAGACTCCGGCCCCGCCAGGGAACCCCGGTGGGTGCTGTTGGGATCCTGGCAACTGTGGGGCGGGGGTCTCTAGGTTTGGGAGGGGCCCGTCTGGCTGCCATCCTCGGGTCTGCGGGGCGCTGTTCAGTTCAAACCCGGGGCAGGCCAGGCAGCGGACGAAGCGCAGGCACCTGTGTGGGAGAGGCGGCCAGAGACCATTGGGGGTGGGGAGGGGCAGGCAGTGACCCCTGTGAGAAGTGGGGGAGGGGGACACAGGTACATGTTGTGGGGGAGGGTTACCAGTTTTGGTTGGACGTACTCCTAGAGATTTAATCACATGACAATCTTTAATTAAAGATTAATCTTTAATTCCTGGAGACTCCAGGCCAATCCTGGAGGGTTGGCAACCATAATGGGGGGACTGTGGGACGGCCCAGAGCCCTGTGAGGGAGGTAGGGGGAGAGGTCAGAGAGACCGACAGGGGATAGGGTTGGGGGGGGGGCAGTGTGGAGGGACCTGAGACCTGTGGGGGAACTAGGAGGATGGGATAATGGGGAGGGGGCAGAGAGATCTCTGAGGAGGCAGGGGTTAGGACAGTGGAGTGGGGTTACATAGACTTTAGAGAGTGGGGTGTACAGATTGAGGATTAATCAATCCTATAGGAGAAGCAGGAGGGGAGGGACACACTGACCTATGGCAGGGGGCTTGTAAGGTCAGGTACTGGACAGGTCAGGGTCTTGGGAGGAGAGGTAGTGGGAGAGGTGGTGAGAGTTAACCAATGACTATGACTAGTGGGTGTTTATAGATTTTTGGAGACGGATTGCATGGGGCTATTTGGTCATAGAGAATGGGGGACAACAAGGAAGGGTCAGAGAAAGCCATAGGGGTCTCTCTCGTTATGGGTGTACTCTGGTAATCTGGCTTTCAGAAGTGAGTCTTCAGTGTGTGAAACCAAAGGTGTTAGTCCTGCTTGGAATATGCAGACATCAGTAAATGTTCCTGGATACTAGAGGTTTATTTTGTTGGAGGAGTAATCATCATTTTTTAGGATATCAGAACTTTGTTTTTAATTTTTAGCAAAGGCTGCAGACAAGACTCCATAAAACACAAGGTGTGTGTGTCCAGAAGAGCAAGAGAAATTTAGAAATAGCCCTCCCACGATCCTTTAGGGTTTTTTGTTTGTTTCTTTGGGATAAGTTTAAATGACCTGTTGAGGCTGTCACGGAGATTTGAGTGTAGAAAACAAAAATCTGGTGGGCTACTATTCTTTTGGGCTCTATGAGAAATTGGTCTTTGTTTATTTTTAATGATTTAAATTAAACTTAGAATGCCAGAAAAAAAAATCAAGCTGTGTCCACCCCATTTTGTAATAAATATAAGATTTTGAGGATATTCTGAATATTAATACCCCATTTGTTTTCTTTTTAGTCTTTCAGCCTTCTTTTATCCACATGTCTGGGCCCACAGTCAGTTCATTTTTAGTTGGGAATTCAGCAGATGTTGTTCTGGCTATAAATGTAATTCATGTGAACACTGAGACAGGTGAGATCACTTAAAACCATTACTTTTAAAAACTACAGTCAAACAAATATTAGTTGAAATCTTAATTCACTTTCTGTTCCTAAGATGATTGGAAGGAAAATTGTATACCTTGTTTTACAATTGCCTCTGTACTGGGTGCTCCAGAGTACTCCTGCTGATCAAATAAGGCCTTGATCCTACAACCAGCACTGCACAGAGCCCCATTGTCTCCACTGAGGCTTCATGTGGACATGGAAGTCTGCCAATGAGGCAAGGTGTATTGATTGATTTATACTAAGGTGATTTAAATCACCAAATTAAAAGCCTCAATTTAAATAATTGATTTTCATCAACTTTTCCATTTGTACTTCAGTAATTTTCTAAAGAAAGGTGTATTCTCAGTATTTCATATAACCTTTAAAACATGTTGATTTACAACTAAATAGAGTCTTTACAGTAGATTTGGTACATGTGTTTGCTACCTACAGAAGGGTACAGTGTAACTTTATACATTTATTTAAGCAGCTGTGTAGCTCAGGGGTTCTCAAACTGGGGGTCGGGACCCCTCAGGGGGTTGTGAGGTTATTACATGGGGTGTTGCGAGCTGTCAACCTTCACCCCAACCCTGCTTTGCCTCCAGCATTTTTAATGGTGTTAAATATATAAAAAAGTGTTTTTAATTTATAAGGGGGGGGTCGCACACAGAGGCTTGCTATGTGAAAGGGGTCACCAGTACAAAAGTTTGAGAACCACTGGATTGTAGCTTAATATTTTCAGATTCTTAATTGTACATTTTTAGTATGTTACAAAATGGTGAATAATATATTGCTTATTTACTAATATTGTGCCATACTGGTAAAGCTTCACTTTCAAAAGTTAGATGGTTTTCCTCTGCTTATTTCTTTATAGAGAAAAGCAGCCTTTAACGGAAAGTTTTTGACAGAGGCTCATGGTTTCAGCATATTTATTTTTTATTTCAATGTTTTAAGAGATTATAAATCTAGGCCTTAACATATTTTGTATGAAATTAAGTTTTTCTTTTTAAAAATATACCTTTTTAAAATTAAATCTGATTATAATTTAAATAACAAAATTAAAACAAATCCAATTTAAATAAATCTGTGATTTTTATCTATTCTGCCATATGGAGCCAGTTGCAGGATCGGGGTTTAACTTTGCTCCAAGTATAGATGAGAATGACGTAAAGCAGCAAAACAAATTTTACCGTTTTTTCTTTTAAATTTAGGAATGTTGCCTACCGTTGCCTACTGCAGTGGGAGTAACAGATATGGTGAATGGAGTTTGAATGTTTCTTATGGTATGGTACGTAAAATACTGATTCTTCACTCTAAAGGTAGGGAGTAGAAGTTTGGTGTATTAAAAGTGAATGTGAAGCTAATTTAATGGTAGCATAAAGAATACCCATGTTTGATTTCTTGTCTTGATCTCTTACTTCTTGGAATAATCATTCTTGTGGACACTGAAGATCCCACCACACTTTTCATAAGAGTAGGGATTTAGGGGTGTAGTTTAGCCAAAATTCAGCTATGTCATAAGAACGGCCATACTGGGTCAGACCAAAGGTCCATCCAGCCCAGTATCCTGTCTACTGACAGTAGCCAATGCCAGGTGCCCCAGAGGGAGTGAACCTAACAGATTATGATCTAGTGATCTCTCTCCTGCCATCCATCTCCACCCTCTGACAAACAGAGGCTAGGGACACCATTCCTTACCCATCCTGGCTAATAGGCCTTAACCTCCATTAATTTATTTAGTTCTCTTTTAAACCCTGTTATAGTCCTAGCCTTCACAACCTCCTCAGGCAAGAAGTTCCACAGGTTGACTGTGTGCTGAGTGAAGAAGAACTTCTTTTTATTTCTTTTAAACCTGCTGCCCATTAATTTCACTTTGTGGTCCCTAGTTGTTATATTATGGGAACAAGTAAATAACTTTTCCTTGTTCACTTTCTCCACACCACTCATGATTTTATATACCTCTATCATATCCCCCCTTAATCTCCTCTTTTCCAAGCTGAAAAGTCCTAGCCTCTTTAATCTCGCCTCATATGGGACCCGTTCCAAACCCCTAATCATTTTAGTTGCCCTTTTCTGAACCTTTTCTAATGCCAGTATGTCATGGTGGTTGACTGCTGCCTGCCCCTCCAGAAGTAGATGCACTTGCTATCTGTCTGCAGTTTGTGAAGGGGATTGAGATCTTTTGAAAGGTGTTATATAAGAATGAAAGGTGCTACGTAAATGCTAGACTATCACTTTTATTTATTGTTATGAATTCTGGAATTTCTGTGGGATACCATGATTTTCATGGCTTGTGGTCATCCAGAAGTGTTTGCTAAGTTGAGGCTTTGATGGACAGCAAAATCAGTCCAAACCACAGCTGGCAGGACTTTATAAGGAACCAAAAATGAATGCTTTTGCTTGTTTTAGGTTTGTCCATGTAAGTTTTGAGGTAGTATAATTCATTTAAGTGTGAGCAAACATCTGTGTAGATAAGTTAATAAATTCTGCATACATTTCACAGCTTTGTTTACTTGCAAATCTCAATGCAGACATTTCAAGTTTGTCCCAAAACAAGTATTATTTTTGATACAATAATATACAGAGGCTTCAATTATAACACAGGTAGCAGAAGGGATACACTGTCAATGATGCTTGCCCTGCACAAAGGTGATGCAGGGTACAATCTAGTAAATTTAAAAATAGCTGTCAAACTTTAACTGGTGTTTTTCAGAATGTTTCCAAAGTGACTGTAACCTTGATGAGAAACCTGCAGTTGTGTTTGTCTAATGCAACTGATTGCTGCATGGAGCCACTTTGTGTTGTTGAGACTCTTCAAGTTTCTGCTTGCCGTGGTTCAAAAACATTGGCAAATCTCCTGATTCAAGCTGAAATATATGCCAACTCTTCCTTTACAGGAAATGTGTCAGGTAAGTGTTTAGGTAGTTAAAAAGAAATCAATATTTTGTCTGGTTCCAGTTTCATTTTTGAATATTTGTATGTCTTCCTTGGTACTTCCCAGTGTGCTAACTCTTGTTGCTCCAAATTTAATGTATTTATAATTTATAGACAAAGGATTAAATCAAATCAAAACACTCATTAACATCAGTTGCACCAGCCAGCATTGCACCCCATATTTTTGGGGGGCTACAGTTGTGTCTTTTGGGCATTTGCAAAATTGATTTAATAAGGTAATTACAAGCTAAACTCCCTTTGCAGTTCCATTGCTTGTGAGGCAGACTAGTAGTAATTGTTTTATTTTTTTCTATTAATGATCGTTATTTTTTTTAAACAGAAGAGAAGTGATGATTAAAATATAGTGATGTGTGTGACGGTGCCCCCCATAAGGCTTTATGGAGATATGCTTATGAATGTATATATGACATAACTAGACTATGTTTAAGCTTTATACAGGGTAAAACGGATTTATTCAGGGTTTGGACCCCATTGGGAGTTGGGCATCTGAGTGTTAAAAACAGGCACACTTCTGCATGCTGCTTTCAGTTAGGCCTACAGCTGTTACAGGATGTGGTTCAGACCTGGGTCTGGGTTTACAGCAGGCTAGCGGGTCTGGCTCAAACCAAGCAGGGCACTGAAGTCCTTAGCTGACTGGGCAGGAAAGCAGGGACAGAAGTAGTCTTGGAACATCAGATGGCAGCTCCCAGGGGGTTTCTGTGATCCAACCTGTCACAATGTGGATATGTAACATCTAATTTATTTTAGTAGTCACTTTCCATCTGTTCAATCTTAATGCAAACAGGATTCTTCTAATCTTTTAGGTTAGACATCTGAGATGTGAAGTTGCCTGTTAGAGGGGGGTCCTTAGTGAGTTTGGTTGGGGTGGGTTTGGCCCAAAATGTAAGGTAATTGGAGTTAGGGCAGCAATAAAAGAGCCTTGGTACTATTTGTCAATATTTTAAAAAATAAAATGTATAAGGTAGGAATTACCTTTTAATGCATACTTTCTCTCTTTCTTTTTTAAAAGAATGTTGTCTCAAATCTGATTAGTGGGACTGCAATGCAAATGAAAATGTTAATTTTATGGCCTAACTTTATTTTGTATTACACTTTTATAGAAAATGCAACAGTCATCCCTAACCAAGTGTTTCAGCCCCTTGGCTCTTGTCCTTGTAACCTGACAGCTGGAATTTGTGATATTCGTTGTTGCTGTGATCTGGTACTTATTACACATATAATTTTTAAGTTATTCCCTTTAAAGTTTTATGTTACCAGTACTCTTAGGGAAATACAGCAAAGTCCACTAAAATACCTGAGAAATTATTTGTTAAAATATTGTACATTAGTATCGACTGTCTGTCTTTGAAGAGTAAGTACATAACTTTAAAACACTATAAATAGGGGACTTCACTAGAAGTGTCCCAAGCACTAAATTTCACTGGAAACACTGTTTCTGTTGTTGTCCTCTGGTTTTTAATTAATGAATTTTAAAAAGGGAAACTTGATATAGTGAAAACACTTAAAAGGCCATACTCTGCTCAAATGTTATGACTCTGCTAAATGTGTTATGGAATACAACATTTGTGTCAGTATTTCCATTTTAATCTTAACTCCGAGTAGTGCTAGGAGCTCCCTTATACATACCAGGATTATTTAAATCATCACAGGCAATGAGAAAGCATCCTTGGTGAAGCAGAAAAAAAGCCCTGTCATGTTAAACAGCTTCCTTTTTCTTTTTTATTTCAAGGAATGCACGCCAGATTTGAAGCAATTGTTCAGTGGATCATGTTTTGCTGGAGTGTTTGGTGGGAATGTAAACCTGCCTTTTGACCAGCTGTGCTCTGTTCAGACAACGAACAGTGCTCCTGACTGGTTTCCCTTCTTGTGTGTACAGTCTCCTCTTAACAATTCACCATTTCTTGGCTACTTCTACCATGGGTCTGTGTAAGTTTTAATAAAAAAAAAGTCATAGTGAATGTATCGAATAGTTATGATATGCCAAAGAAGTTGTTATACCACTTATGTAATGCGAATAATGTTGTTTACAGGAACTATCCAGAACCAACATTTTAAAATATATGCATTATTTAAGTTTTATAGTGAAATGTAACTGTGTGTATGGATTTAGAGGTAATATGAAAGAGGGAGATTTGAAAGAGATAATGAGTAATTATTTGTATTGGATAGGTGATACACTAATCATTTATTTTTTAACATTTGTTTGCAGTTCTTCATCTCTAGTTTCTTCATTTAAGATTCCTTTGCAAACTGTTCCAGAAAAACCTTTAAGTGGTTACAAACAAGGAGATCCAATTATGACAACAGAGAATGAGTATTTTACAATTCGTCAGGTAATAGCTTCATGTTAGCAGTATTTGGGTTTTGTTTTTTCTTTCTTTTCCTTATTTGTCTGTCTCACTGTATAGGAACAAAGAGAGATACAAGCAATTCTGTGAGTAGCTGTTTTGAACTGGTGAAATACACTTTTCAACTAGCAGAACATTCACATTAAAAAAAAAATCATCTCTCTACCATCAATTTTTTCCCATATAAATTAATATTTTGAATTTAACCAAGAAGAATACACTGTCAAGAAATATAAACAATTTTGGCATAACTTAACATTTTTAGGGGTTCTTTACATATTTTTGTATTTTTTATAATCCCTGCTCTTTAACTGAAAACTTTATTTTCTATTAGCTCCATCATCAACTACTCAGGCTTTTTCTAGTTTTCTTTACATTTTAGAATTTTCATTTTAGAATCACTGATTGTAGTTGGTCTAGCAAATCACAGTGAAACCTTGAATTATGTTTTAAAATCTGATTTTTTTTAAATATAAATTTTGGTCTAACGGCTTGCTTGTTTTGAGATAAGTGTAGGTGGGCATAGTACAGACACCATGTGCAATGAAATGGCGGTGTGCTTTTTAGCTTGAACGGTAGAACTAGAATAAATTCCATCTTCATATTCTTTTCTTTTGAACTGCATGCAGCGATCCATGGCTGGGCAGTGTGTTGGAAACGCCCCAGTAGCATTCCTTCAGAATTTTGATGTTAAATGTGTTACTAGTCTGTCAGCTTACAAGGAAGGATTGTCTCATCATGTGATGATAAACAGTGGTACTGGAGGTATGTTGTTTTTGCTTTGACAAAATGTACTGATATTGATTTAAGAATAGATATAGTGATCTTAAAGTCCTAAGACTGATAATATGGTAGCCATTTATGGACAATATGATATCCTGCATTGTTTTTGTTATGATCTAACAAAACTTCTCCCTTGCAAGGCATTTCAGCCATTCAACTGTTGACTGACTGGTTCTTGTGGCAAGCCTCCTGCTTTAGGGTCCCCAGATTCAGGATATGAGACTTTGAGCTTGGGTTATGACTTCCTCAGTTTCCCCTCTCCCACCGAATACAAATTTTGGCCAACAGGGTTTAAATACTAGCCCCCATCGAGAACATCCCTTTCCTGTATTCAGACTGTTGTAAGAGCTTTTTTTCCCCCAGCCAAGGGCAGACACTGTCTTCCCTTTAGAGTTAGTCATAAGTGGCTTCTCTGTAACACTTTGTTCTTCTAGTGTACGAAGCATTATCTCCTGGGTCTCAGTTATAGAGTTACATTACCCCCTGGCCATTGTGCCAGCATGAGGACAACATATCTTAAGTTGTTTGCCAATAAAATTTCCAAAGTAAGACATTCTCTTTACGCTGTAAAACACTCCCCTCACCTCACTTCTTGTCACATGTTGCACTTTTGTGGGAGCATATAATCCTTCAAAATACCATACATTATCATTTAATTAGAAAATAGTGTTGGTATCATTACAGCTCTTCTGAAAATGTGTATTTGTACAACTAGAGGCTTAAAGTGTCTGGGCCTAATTCAGTCTTCCTGTTGTACCTGTGTGTCTGAGGGTATTGCTTGGGTCCGTTTTATCGCTCGCATCTTAATACAGCGACTCAGCAAAAATAGCTTATTTTGTTGTGTCATGTAAAGCATGCTTTTTCAGAGGAACCTGTTGTGTTGTAACGACTGTCTAGTCTTTTACTGAGAGTTGTTTGTTTATTTTCTAACTCATTTTTTTATAGTTTAATAAATCCTCTACCTTGGATGAGGAAACAGTATGTGGCTGTGTCTCATTTGCTAGTTAGATTTGCTGCATTTACTGTTTTTCTTGTCAGACACCATCCAGCAAAATGTGATCTATGGGAGTGTAACTGATGTACGTAACTTCATCACTAAACCAGGTATGTGTCTTTTCTGTACTCCATATTATTCTTACCATCCTTAAAGAGACAAGGAGTTGATGATTAAGTTAAGATGTTAAAAGAGATCTTTGCAATTACCTGAAACTAAAACAAAACAAAACTTAGTGCTATGCAAATTGAAAAAATCTTAAGGTCTAATCCATCTCCCTTTGAAGTCTATGTAAAGAAGTCTGTTGACTTCAGTGGGAGTTGGATCAGACCTCTAGTCCTTATATATCTTAGCCAGTAGCAAAAGTAATTGAACAGTTGTAATGGAGTTAAGATGTACGGATCCCTTTGGCTATATTTAAAGTTTACACTCAAGTATAATAGTTGAGCCCCACCCACATGCAGATGTATAGATTGGTATTTTGAAAAACCTCCTTTCTCATTAAATGCATCTTACAGCCAGTTGATCTACACTTTCATGTAGAAGATCTCCAGGCTAGAAGAGTGCATCATAGATGCTCTGCATTGGTATGGTATCATAGTAACTAAACACTAAAACGGAGGTGTTTTTGTTTTTCAGAAAAAGTTAGAATGACGGCTGTTATAGTTTTTTTATTGCATTTTATAGAAAATCTTCCTTAAGGTGTAATAACCTCTTTCATTAGTATGGTTTCCATCAAATGAACTGTTCTTTTCTTTGCAGAAGACATTCAGCGTACTGAGGTTTTATGTATAAATGTGACCTTTGCCGAATATTATATGTTCATATGGAAAGGCAAGACAATAGAGGAAATAAATGTCACAGTCCTCATTGAAGAATTATGTGATGGAGGTACTATAATGCATCTCTACAAAATAGTTTATTCAGAAATAGTCTTTTTTTCTCAGCATAGAAGTTTTGTGAAATACTTTTAATCAAACATCAGAAGACAATGCAGTTTGAAATAGAATTTTCCATTGGGCTAAGAAGAGCCAGGTGGTGTGTCTGGTTGGTATATTGTTAGTTTTAGGGTAGTTATTTATTAATCAATGATTGGAGGTTGATATTCTATGTACTGTTTACACAAAAAAAGGCATGTGTCAGTGGCCTGCATTGCTGGATTTGAGAAGCTTCATAGAAGGTGTTAATCAGCTTCTGAAATCATATATGAGCATGCACAATCCAAGAGCGTGGGTCTACGTGGCAGCTGCTGGTTGATGTATATGTCAGTTAACAAGACTTTGGTGACTGTGAGGGTGGGGGGAGAGGGAGTTTAATTGTTGATGCACTTGCTTTTTTACGTAACAAAAGTATTGCAATGGACTACTTTTTTTCTAAGAAATTATTTACATTTTTTTTCTTTTAATAGAAATACTGACACAGAGATTTTCAGTAAACTTTGTAAGCTTCAATAGTACTAATACAACAGAACTATCTGGGAATCCAGGTAATAATACTCCGTTTTACTTTAGCTTCTGCTGGCTGATTTGGCGGGGGGGAACGACTTTTTTATTGATAGCCATAACCAGTTATGCCCAATTTTATTTTTTATCCATCTCATTTTCATCTTAATGTTGATAATCACAGCCTCTCCATTTTCTACCCTGCTACTGATAATATTGATGATGCTGAAAAGTATCATCAGATATTGGAGAACTAAAATATTAAGGTCTGATCCTGAAAACACTACCAGGCATAGTGCTTGCTACTGTAAGTATTCCCATTGAAATGATGCATTAGCAGTTTTCATCCTAATGCTCCCTTGAATATTGAATTGGAATGTTGCTCTGTGGCTGCATAGGAAGATAGAAGAGAAGAGGCTTTCTTTGCCCTCTTTCCTCTCTTCCATAGTGCAGCCAGCTAACACAAGGTAGAATTTGGCTCTTACTGTTTTCTGAAAGTCGTTAATACTCTTTTGTTTGAAGTGAAACCATTCTTGCTATAATGAAAAGTTCTGTTTAGATGTGAAACTAAGCACCTCATCAGTCAATTAGGGTTTCCCAACACGTTCAGAACTGTAGGAGACAATACTTCTAGCAAAATGAGAAGGCTTCATGATTATACTACTAGGCCCTTTTAGACAGTACAGTATTTTACAAACACTAACTAATCCTCACAACACGCTTTTGTGAGAGTAACTGAGACTAACTATAATACCTAGCTCTTATATAGTGCTTTTCAGCAGTAGATCTCAAAGCACTTTACAAAGGAGGTCCGTATCATTATCCCCAAGGTCACAGAGTAGTTAGTGAGCCAAGATTAGAATCCAGTAGTTCCTAGCCTTCATTTCTGAACTCAGTTCACTAGACCATGGCATTTTTAAGAACTTGGGGAGTTTTATGTATTATAAAAATGTTTGTCAGTGCTGATGAATTCTTATAAAACTTTCACAATTTCTGTTTCTGTGTTTAGGTTACCAAGTTGGCAAACCTGTTAGAACGGTAAATATTTCTTCTGAGACTGTTACCATTCTAAAACTTTGGCAGCCAGGTACTACCTTTTGATATGCTGTTTTAATCAGAACTGCAATATAAACCAAAAATACTCTAATTTTATTATGTGTTTTGCTACATCTTTTTTTATTTTGGCCTTCCCAGACTGCTCTGGGTTGCTAATCTAGTGTTTCTTGGAGTTTAGATAAATTTATTATAGAAACTCCAAATACAATGAAATACATGTATAAATCAGATTTTCCTGTATCATAATTTTATTTTGTATATAGTGCTCTCTTGAATAAAAGACCACTACTGAAATACTGGAAAAATATACTAACAGGTAATATGAAGTATTGTCATTTATATGGAAGTGCAAGACATATGCAATAAAACAAAGTACTGAAGAATCTGTAATTTTTAAGATGCTACAAATGAAAATGGATGGACACTTAAGATAAATAGAATTTTAGTAGTATCTGTTTTAGCATTCTAAATCAAAGTAGCTTTCTACAAATTTGCAAGCTAGAGACTGAAAAGTTTCTATGAGAAACACAAATAAATGTTTTCATTTTGTAGTTGGCAGTGGTTTGTGTAAATCAGCAACTTTCTCACCAGTTCTGTTTGGATTAAATTCACTATCTGGATGCATTTTAGAAGTTAATATTAATGAAGATTGCGGTCAGTTAAGGTGAGGTATATATGTGTTATCCTGTCCTCCTCCCCCCTGTATTCATTTGTGGCTTTAAATATTTATAGAACTCTTATCTTAGCATTCAAAATAAGAAACCGATGCACTTTAACTAATTTGATATTATAGTGGTGTGTTTTTGTTTTGACTTACGATAGCCAGTGCTGCAAAACACTTCCTATGCAAGCCTCTCATATCCACACATTCATATTTCTCTAATTATGTAACTTTTGTGTTTGAAAATGGCTATTTTTAGTGCCTTTTTAAAGGGGAATTTTTTAGTAGTTTCAGCAAAATCTTTAAAGTAGTTTTGGAGTTGGGAGAATGTCAATAAAATAATTTTTCCCCATTTAAAAAAAAGACCTCTTTTTTCCCTGGAATAACTCAAATAGCTGAAATTTGTTTAAGAGCATGCACTGAGAATTTTGAAACTTCAAACTACTAATAAATATCTTGTTAAAATCCCCATAGGCCCCCATTTCTATAATCTCTAAGGACTCCACAAACTTGAATGTATTTATCCTCACAACATTGCTAGGGCAATGCTTTTATCCCCATTTTACCGATGGGAAACGGAAGCACACAGGAAATCTGTGAGAGAGTTGGGAATCAAACCTAAGTCTCCAAAGTCCCACGCTAGTGTTTGAAGCATTGGACTAGCCTTCCTCTCTAGGGATGGGTACTTAATGATAACAAATGCTGAATACCCTTGTTTTACATTTCATCCATAAAATGGCCCCTCCAGTAGCATAGCAATCCATTTTATTATGCCCGGGCATGGAGTTTACTGGTTCAAAAGGAAGTGTTACCTTACTGAGTCATCCACATCAATTCCAGCAGCACTTGGGTTTTCATATTGGATCTCCTGTACAAGTACTGACAAGATCTAATAAAATCACAGCCCAGAGTGGTATAGATATAGGTTTATTTGTAATGTATTACAACATGAGTGTTTTGCAGGGAGGATGTAACTGATAGACTTAATTCATTAATACAAGCTACTCATGTTGGGAAGAGAGGCAACTCAAGTTACAGTGATCTAAATGATTTGGTGGAAATAATACGTAAGTCAAAGCTTCATCTGTATCTTAGATTAATATAGATTTTAGTTTTACTTTACAATATGATTAGAAAATTTTAGTTTCTCTTATAAAACCATAGTAAAGGTGTACGGAAACAGTGTTTTAATGTCAAATTATGAGAAATCCTCTTTTTCTGTGTATATGCAATACCATTCCCCCAATCCCCCCACAAATTAAATATAAATACTGATACTCTGAACATTTTTTATGACAATGAGGAAATAAAAATGTCAATTTATGTCATGTGTACAGATTGACAGTAAAAATAAAATTTTATCAATCTCAGCATTTCATGTGGAACCTCTCTTTTCTCCAAGGAAGAAAAGACATTTTTGTTTTATTCCTATGCAGTTTTTATTAGTATCTGACTGCATCGTGATAATGTTTAAAATATGTTTTTAATATATATTATTTTCAAATCTAAATAACTCTGTTTTCCTGAATAGGTTTAGATCCACCTAATTCTAGTGCAAATGCAAGTGCTGGAAATTTGAACGGCATCTGCTCAGATATTCCTGCTAACCTGAATATTCACATAATCACTGCTGATGTGGGTGCAGTAGAAGGGATTGCACAGGAAGAGATACTCGGTGTACAGATCAGGTACAACAGAATCATGGCACTTGTTATATTTGGTGAATATTGTGTTCAAGTATAGTTGGACACTGTTGGGTAAATGAAGCCAAAAATATGTAGTTTAAAAAAAAGTTGCTTACAGGTTTTTCATGATTATCTAGGGTTTTGCTTGGGTTTCTTCTTCTCCGCAGTGTTTGCAACCCAAATCCAGCTGCTCTAGTCCATAATCACTTTCACTTTCTGGTTAGCTTGTTTTCATTTCCAAGGTGAGATATGCAAAAAGTAAATTATTGGTGAAAGATAAAATAGACTTATTAAAACTGAAACAATTTTAAAAAAGTCTCCTCCAGTGTTGCTAGCAACAGCAGTAAGGAAATGTATTATTTTAACCTGAAAGTCTCTCTTTTATTAGCCGCCATGTTTCTCTCTGCTTGTAAATAACTTTGTTACTTGTGTAGTTTCACTTGACACACACATTAGTAGCAAGCTATATATTTGAAAGCATAAGTGGAAAAATTCCAGAAGAAAATAACCCAAAACTCATAAGTTTCAAGTGTCAAAAGCTCACGTTAGCAGTAAGTTTTATACATTCCATCTCATTAGATGAAGATAATATAAACCTTTACAGGTAAAATTTTCTATTTTGTGTATGCCACAGTTGTGTCAGCAAAAAAGCAAAACAAAACAAAAACATTTACCCACTGTCCATGCAAAATGAGCATTTGTTTGGACTGGCAAATGTGCATTGTTGCTTAGGGATCTTACCTGACTGCTATTCTGAGTACTGGTCATAGTTCTGATACTGACTGGCTGGGTTACGCAGGACAAGCCACTTAACTTCTCTGCAATTCAGTTTACTGCTAGGTAACATTGGCATGATACTTACCTGAATCACAGTGTGATGTGAGGCTTCCATCAATGTTTATTAAATGCTTTGTTAGCCATGATGAAAAGACAATAAAAAAGTGAAAAGCATTTGTATTAAACTCAGTGTATTCAAATTTTAATTAGGATCGAGGGGAGTGATATTGCCCAGCTCTGATTAAAATAGAGAATAACTAATAAAATTATGAAAGTGCAGTGCAAGAATACAGCAACAGGTACACTGTAAATATTATTAAAAAACCCTTTATAAGATATACTCTTTGACATCCATTTGATATTTCCCATATAAATTACACTGATTGTATGTTAATTTTCTTTCAGTTTTTCAACAGTGATATGGCAATTCCAGTGTGGGATTATCTGCGAAAATAAGTCCAGTTCTCTTCCTATCACTTCTTCAGTCCAATTTATTAAAGTACCAGCTCAACCACCCATTCCAATGACGAGGTAACTTTTTATAGAAAGCAGATATCTATCATCAACTATGAAGAAATACCAAATTAAAATAGCAATAATAAAATAGTAAATTTGGTTTGCCAGAAAATAGTCATTAGGTTTGAGGCTTGGTTAGACTGCACTGAATCACAGCTGTTCTACCAGTTAAGTGTCTGTTTCTGTAAAGTGCCTTAAATCCCACTAAATCAGAGGAATCTCAGTGAGAGTTGAAGGGTACTCTGCATCTCGGCCTCATCCTGCGATGTTTACTCATGTGACAAGTCCCTCAGTAGAATTATTTGTGAGATTCACTCAAATGGATAATGGGTGCTGGATCAGCCCCTAAACTGACACTTGCCTTGTAGGTACATTCAAACAATTGTTGTTATTTCTAAAGCATAGTATTTCTTCTTTTGCTACTAGAACCGTAGAATTATGTATGGAAAGGTCTGTTAGGTCAGCCCCAGCAAGGCAAGCTTGTTTCTTATAGTAAACTTTATATTGCTTTGCCCAGTCTAGTTTTAAGTTTCTCAAGAGATGAGACTTTCTTTCAGGAAACTATGTTATGGACTAAAAATTCTTACCATAAATAAGTTTTTTTTCCATTATATTCAACCTAAATTTTCCTATCTCAGTTTCATCCCAGTTCTTCTGGTTTAAAACCCTGGTACTACCCCCAAAAGAATCCTCTTCCTTGGTGTAAATCTGTGCTCATCAGAAGAAGGAACATTCCCTTAAATCATCCCATGGCTAAAAATGAGAGACTGATTGATTAGAAAGGAAGTCGTCAGGTTTAATGCTCCTGTTTTAATTGCTCTTTCATGCAAAAATAATTTAATAAAGAAACAGCTGCAAGATTATTTAATCCAAACATCTTTCTAATTTGTTTTTCCTTGCATTTGCACTGGTGACTGGTTGTACCATAGTTGCAATTTAAAGTTTTTTTTTAAATTGTGTTTGTAGATTTCAGATTAACTATACAGAATACGACTGCAATCGAAATGAAGTTTGCTGGCCACAACTCTTTTATCCATTGACGTGGTATTACACAGGTAAAAAAGTAGTGTGTGTGGAGTACAATGTATTATCAAGATTATCAGTAAAATTACATGATGCTTTGTAATATGGAAGTGAAGTCTTCCTGTCTTTTGGAAATTGCGAGCTGCAAAGTATGTTTGTTTGTTAAATTGTTCTTTACTGTCCATGACTGGATTTATATTGTATCTTGGCAGATAAGTGGGGAAAAAAATGAAGAATAGTTACCAGACTCAGTACTTTGTCAGTTCTCTTGAGGTTTTATTGCTATTTTTATAACGTTGTTTTAGGGAGAGTAAGGTTCTTTTTTTAGCCCCTTTCAAAACTCTCTATCTCCCATTCTGTTTACTTTTCTTTCTGGCCAACCTACTTTATAAGAAGAATGCATGGCTTGCTCTATAATATTGGCCTATTAGTCTGTCAAGTTCTGTATTCTGCCTTTGGCTGTAGCATTTGGCAACTTTCAGCTAATTGAGTTAGGAACTCCTGTACTCCAGTCCAAGCTTTGCCATTCGTAAATCAGTTAACTTTTCAGTTTTTCCATTTGTAAAAGATGAGTATGATCTGATTAATAGGGGGTTGCGAGGATTAAATAGCTGATGTTTGTAAAGCACACTAAGGCACTGCTCCTGCAGTGAGAACTGCAAGGGTCCAGAGGACTGCCCCTACTGTTCTCAGCACGAGGTTGAGGCCTCAAGTTATTTTGTACTACATTATTTTATTCAGGTCCATGTTCAGTTGTAGTCTGTAGCTTTTTATCTTTGCCTGATTTTTAATTCAATATAAAAATAAAACTTTAGGGCCAGGGTTTTCATATCCTTATATTTATTTAGATTTTTTTTTTTCTTTCAGGAGAACCATACTCTCAGTGTCTTGCCAAAGGCTTGATACTGGCATTTTTCTTTCTACTTGCAGTTGTTCTGAGTAATCCTTGGAGCAGAATCCTTAAAGTGTGAAATAATACTACAGTTTAAAATTTGAGAGTATAAAGAGAACCATTTTATTAATGCATTTTTTTACACTTTTGTATTCAACCAATGTTTTGATAAGTAGTACTTTTATTATAAAGCTTGTGAAAAAAGTAATTTCTGGATTTTGTGTATTTTTATATAAATACTCAGAGATGTAAAATTAATGTCTGTTCTATATAGAATATGGTTGTATTAGGTTTTTAAAAAAAAGATAATCTGTTAATGGCTAGATCCTGTAAATGGATCTGCCAGAGTGCATTCCTGTGACATTGATTTAGGAGGTGCACTGCATGGGTTCAGAAATGTGCTTGGGTGGATTCATACCTAAACTGTAAGACATTTGAGTATTTACCAACAAAAGATATAAACTTCAGTTAATGATTAATTCAAGCACACAACTAGTGTTCTCTAAGCAATTTAAGATTGAGCTTTACAGTTAATTTAGGTTTTCCATTTTGCTGGATCACTCTGGAAAGAAATAATTTGGAATAGTAGCAATAATCCCAATGGAGTTGGTTTCCCATTTTAAAAAGCATCATCTAAAAAGTTGCTATAAATGCCTTATTTGACTTCAGTAGTAGTCACTGTGTTTATTTTCATTTGTGATGCTAATTGTTTAAAAATATATCTGCAAAGGAAAACAATTTCTCCTTCTGTATATGTTAACAAGAAGTTATTTTTTAAAGAAAAGAATTGGCTGTTTTTAATTTTCTTAAGATCAAGTCTTGCCTTCCTTGCTTTTGCTGGATGGCTCTATGCATAACTAGTGTGGGAATGTGATGTTCTCAACTTGCTCAGGACTGAGAGTCACCTTTACCCCACTGCCTCCAGTGAGAGAGAGACTTGCTTGTGCTTAACTGGGGGTCAGTGCCTTGACACCACCAGTCTGTTAGTCATCCGGAGAATCTTCTCGGAGTCATACTAGCCCTTACTCTTTTTTACAGGTTAACCTTAGGTGCATTCCAGTTCTCAAGCCCCTCTGAAGATTTCCCATGTAGTGTTCAGCCCTTTATACACTGAATACTCGCAGGGAATAGTATACACACCAGCTTCAATGATTCAACTCAGGATCTGCTCCTTGTACAATACCTCAGCACTGAGATATATTTGTAGTGAAAACAATTATAAGTTTATTATCAAAGATCAAGATTCAAGAAATTGTGAGTAAGGATAATGGAAACAGAAGGGTTACATATAAAACAAAATTAATACATGATTTCTAGAGACTAAACAGGCTAACATCTTGGCTAGAAGAGTTTTCTCACCCAAAACCTTTTGCAGACATAAATTCAACCTTTTCCCCCCCTTCACAGGTGACCTCTTTACAAAAATATGTATGTACTGTATGTTGTGGTTTGAAGTAGATACATTTAGAAATATGCAGTTACTGCATAAAAGTAGGAATTAAGTTTAGATTTTTTTTTTTTTTTAAAGTGAGATACATTAAAAATTGCCAGGAACAACCCTATTTTACTGACCAAAGGCGCCATCTAGCCTGGTATCTTGTCTTAAACAGTGGCCTAACACCAGTGCTGCAGCAGGTGACTCACCTCTGCACAATCAACATGGCCAATTATGCACTACACTGCCTGAGAATGGAGTGGTGGGTGGTAGTTCCAACTGATCACCTGCCTTGAATAAAGATTAATAGATCTTGTAACTTTTAGCCTATTTTTCACTCATCTGTATATAATCCTTTAATTAAAACTGATCTCTTTAGTTTAGTATCTTGTAACTTTGTGTTCTATAGGATAATTATGAAGTGTATAAAGCATTTATTTCCTTTTATCCATTTTAAATTTAAGTGCTCTTATATTATGGGACAAGGTAAAAAATAACAGCTTACTTGTCTCATCTATCTATCTAAAAGTACATAGTCTTTATAATTTCTCCCCACTCCTCTTTCTAAGCAAAAATATTTTGCTCTTCTAAATCTGTTCTTGTATGGAAGTTTTGCTCTCTGTCATAGCTACTCGATCACTTTAGAGGCAGAGTTGGGGGCATCTGTCTCATGCTTGGACAATTTGAATGAGATTGTAAAGAGAAATGATTGAGTAATGGATATGACTATAAATGTCTCATGAATAATAGTAATTCTCATTAAAACACATGGCTCATAGTCTCATTTTCATAAGGGAGAAGCTTTAAAAATGACTAAATTTTCCCAGTTAAGGAGTTTCCTTACCTCCAATGGATGAGACTTAGAGCAGGCCTGAGAGGTAAAGACAATCCAAGATTATGAGGAAAGAAGAGGGCAGTTTATTTCTTTACTGCTGAAGCAGATTTTATGTCCTTGCCTCTCCCTCCAAAGGGCCTGGGGATTTATTTTAATGCTAGTTTCAAAGTCCTCCCCTTTAGGGTGAAGGAAAGTGTTTTGTAGTTTGCTGAGGACTGGATCCATTTGTCCTATGCTTGGGGATGAATCATGCCCACAACCATCCCTGATTTACATTTTGCAAAACCCAAAGCTGCCCAATGAGGTTTTCCAAACCAAACTGCTGTTTTTCAGTCCCCTCTTTGTTAGACATAAGAGAATAGGCCCAAACTTCAGTGGTTAATCTGAACTACCTTGAAAGCTGGGAGGGAGGGGTTGGATAAAATGTGACCCAGATGGGAGCTGCCTCTGGGTCTGGTGAAACTTTCCATGTGGGTGGCCTCAATTGAGGGTGCCTTCAGTAGGGAGAAAAGGTGTGCTCTTAACTCGAGGTAACTCATACAAGGTAAACGCCTAGCGAAGACAGGGTAGTTTGTAGTTTTCACACAAGTTAGCAGGCCCTACAGTTTTTAAGGCTCTCTTCTCTGCCAAAATCTTTGGGGTTTATGAGATAACTGACCCGGCTCAGCTGTGTGGCTGTAAATCCTGAGAGGAGACGAGGCTCAGTAGTTTATCAGGCTCTAGCTAAGGGCCATCAACCCCAGGGGAGGAGAATGGTGGTGAGCTGGCGGATCTCGCCGAGCTTCTCTGGGTGCAGAGAGCAGGCGGTCCCGCTAACTCCTGTGAAAGCTTCACCCCGCCGGGTGCCCCCTGGGCTGTCACCTCGGGTAGTGCATTCCCATGCGCCGAGCGAGACCTCCCTCAGCTCTGCCGGAGCCCCGGCCCGGCGTGCGCCCCCGCAGGCAGCCCGCTGGGCCGCTCTCCCGAGCCCTGCTGCTCCGAGAGGCGCCTGCGGCCTAGCTCCGCGCCCTGGCCCCTTTCCCGGCGCGCTCTGCCGCTCGGCCCGGGGGCGGGGCGGAGGAGCGCAGGGCTCGCCGCAGCTCGGCCGGCGCTCCCGCGGCCTGCTGAGGAGACGGGTTAGACACCGGAAGCGGCTGCAGTTGCTGCTCGCGGACGTCGGAGCTGAGCTCCCTCCATGGCCCCGGGGAGGGGAGAGCCCGCCGGGCCCCGCGGGAGGCGGTCGCGATACAGGGCCCGGTGACCCTCGTCAGCCCGCTTGGCGTGTGGGTGCGGGGTGACCACAGCCTCCACCCCACGGCGGCCCGGGGCTCATCATGGGCTCCCTGTTCCGCAGCGAGAGTATGTGCCTGGCCCAGCTCTTCCTGCAGGCGGGCTCGGCCTATGAGTGCCTCAGCGAGCTGGGCGAGAGGGGCCTGGCCGAGTTCAGAGACGTGAGTATGGGGGGACTTCCTGCCCCATCTGCTCCGCCCGAGACACCCCGCAATTCCTTCTGCCCCATCCACTTCGAGCCTCCCCGCCCAACTCCTGTCCCCTTCCTTCTCCTGCCCCATCCCCTCTCTGCGAGACTCCGCCATCCCCTTTCCCTTGAGCCTCCCCGCCCAACTCCTGCCTCTAGTTCCCCCCCTTCTTTCTCCTGCCTCATCCTCTTCCCCTGAGACTCCCCTCCTGACTCCTGCCCCCATTCCCCCCCCCCAGATTCCTCTTCCTACCCCATCTCCCCTCCCCCCCCGAGATTCCCCCATCCCCTCACGCTGAGACTCTCCTCCTGACTCCCCACTATTCCTTCTCTTGCCCCATCCCCTTGATTTTGTAATCAGATCTAGGTGGCTGAACCCACACATCCATGTGGAGCCCCCTTTGACTTCAGTCTTGGAGTATATGGTCTCAATTATTATGCATGCACATCCAAGTGGTAGGCCAGTGGAAGTATCTAAACTGTTTAAAAAGATGCAGAGTTCATTTTCTGATCACATCAATCTTGCAGACTCTTTTTCTGCCAGTTTTAAAGCATACCTGTTTCTGGAGGTATAGGCGGAATAAGTACTCCTTTTCTTTTTTCCTTAGTAGGTGAAACCAAGTCCCTGTCTAATGTAAAATAGGGGTGGTCAATAGCTATTTGTTGTTTGTGTGATTCGTTGGGATTATCTGGGTGATCTTTGCTTACTGGCTGAAACTTCAGAATTTCTTCCAACTTCCTTTCAGATGTTTTAATTAGAAGTAACTTCTGAAGGGAAACTGGAAAGTAAATATGGTAGATTGGAAGAAAATGATTGTTAATAATAATAATTAACACTAAAACTGTGTTTAAAGACAACTTATGTCCTGTCATCCAAACACCATTTTAGGGTCTGATTCTGCAACTCTTGCTTTTGTGAGTAGTACCATTTGAAGTCAATGGGATTAATCCTGAAAGGACTGCTTGCATGATTAAGGGTATTATTGTCAGTGCTGCAGAGAAAAGGAAAATAGTGGAATATACTATACATACATATTTTCAAGCTGATAATACAAAAACCATGATGATAATTCCCTAAAGTTGAATACACATTCATGAACACTGCACATACAATTTATGACATTGGGAGAGTAGCTTTGTAGTAAAATGAAATTTTTGTACTTGAATTCACTTTCAGATTTCACTGAAGTTCAGTGACAAAGCTCCCATTCACTGCAGTGGGTGAAGGATTGAATCCTAAATCTGTGTCTTTAATTTGGAGTCATAAGGGCACTACATTTAAAATAAAATAAAATAAAAATAAAATTGGAATGGTTTCTCTATGGGATGTAATTATTTTTACAGTCTGCTGAAAAAGAGGCAGAAGGTTTTGATCTGTTTTAATTGAATTTGTTGTCTGAAATCCCTTTACATCTTCCTAAATGAAGAGGAGCACCTGCTGGGAGGAGTTACCTTTTGTTCAGCACAGATGTGATTCTGATTCCAGGCTACCCAGTTTTAGTATCACAGCAACAGACTTCAGCTGAAACAGTGCTGGTTGACATTTATGAGCCCTAATCCTGCAAACTCTTACACATGTTATTAGGTTTCAGAGTAGCAGCCGTGTTAGTCTGTATTCGCAAAAAGAAAAGGAGTACTTGTGGCACCTTAGAGACTAACCAATTTAATTGAGCATAAGCTTTCGTGAGCTACAGCTCACTTCATCGGATACATTCAGTGGAAAATACAGTGGGGAGATTTATATACACACAGAACATGAAAAAATGGGTGTTATCATACACACTGTAAGGAGAGTGATCACTTAAGATGAGCTATTACCAGCGGGGAAAGAAAACCTTTTGTAGTGATAATCAAGGTGGGCCATTTCCAGCAGTTAACAAGAACGTCTGAGGAACAGTGGGGGCACTGCGCCCCCCGCGCCGCTCTCCCGCTGGTAATAGCTCATCTTAAGTGATCACTCTCCTTACAGTGTGTATGATAACACCCATTTTTTCATGTTCTGTGTGTATATAAATCTCCCCACTGTATTTTCCACTGAATGCATCCGATGAAGTGAGCTGTAGCTCACGAAAGCTTATGCTCAATTAAATTGGTTAGTCTCTAAGGTGCCACAAGTCCTCCTTTTCTTTTTACATGTTATTAGTTTCACTGAGTCCATTTAGACTGTTCACGTTTGTAAAATTGTTGAGCACAAGTGTTTGTAAGATTGGGGTTCTAAAGTCGATGAACCAGTTGTGTTTGGAGAAATTACTGCTGTGATAAATATTTAGTGAGTATTTTTTCTCCTTCACCCTCAGCTCAACCCTAGTGTAAGTGTATTTCAGAGAAAATTTGTGGGTGAAGTGAAGAAGTGTGAAGAAATGGAAAGGATACTTGGTAAGCTTTGTTTTAATATTTTTCTTTCTCTAAACTAATCTCTTAAGCGATGTCGTTACTTAATTAAAGTTTACACAATCAGAGTACTACTACATTGGCGATCTTATTTATCTGTGTTCTTTTATTATGCTGATCAGAACAGAATCTGAGCACTTTGAAATCTGAGACTTTCTTTTACATATTCTATAGAGTCTAGGATGGTTAGAAATTTGGGAGTCAGAATGGTTCAGTGATTAGGTCACTGTTCTGAGAGTGAAAACAAATAGATGTTTCTTAGCCTGAGTCTATGCTACGGTTGCTACAAGGACACAGCTACTGTGCTACAGCTGTGCCACTAAAGTGTATCACATTAGATGCTTCCTAAATGGGCAGACAGGTTTTTCCCATTGGTGTGGTTAATCCATCTCTCTGAGAGATCAACAGAAGCGTTCTTCTGTCGACCGAGATGCATCTACATTGGGGGTTAGGTCAACCTACGTACGTTGCTCAGGGTTTGAAATTTTTTACTGGCCTGAGTAACTTAGTTAGGTCAACCTAATTTTTAGGTGTTGACCAGGCCTTGTTTTGATATTGACACTTTGTGTTACCTTGTGCAAGTCACTTAACCTCTCTGTGCCTCCATTTCTCCAGCTGTAAAATGAGTTTAGTGATGTCTGTTTACCTTTGTAAAACATTATTTAAGTGCCCAGTAAATATTTTTAATAAAAAACTTCGGGTGTAGAAGAGTTACTAAACGCTATTGCTGATAAATTACTGCAACTGTGTCAACATAAATTCTGTTTAAAATTCTGGTTAGGAAATGGAACTTTCTCTCTTAGAATGAATTCCTTAGGAATTAAGTGTATTAGTGCACAAGGTGACCTTCAGCTATTGAACTTTCAAGCAGTCCTGAAAAATAGCCTTCTGTGCCCATAATTACATTCATGTGCTAGTAGATTAGTGGTAATTAGATTTTTTTTAATTGAATTTCAACTTGCTTCCATATGTTGTTGGAAAAATATTGTAAATTCTCTTTATGGAAATGTTTTTGGTACCCTCTTATGAGCTATTTGTTTAGGTCATGTAAAACCCACATCCTTTTCATATTCTTAGCAGCTGTCTCAGCTCTTCCATTGCTCTGCATGTGTTGCATTTGTTGTCAAGGCTACCCTTGCCCCCTGCTTTGAAGAATCTTTATTGCACACGTGGATCAGTGAGCAGGACATCAGTCTTTGCAGAAGACATGAATGGGGAAGGAAGTCACTTGAAGAGATATCATGAAATGTTAAAAGTTTCTCAAGGTCCTTGTGGCTGAAATTTTTCTGCGAAGACTTAATGGCTGAAGATATTTAATTCCACAAATACTTAAAAGAAAAATATGCCTTGTATTTTAAATGACCTTCCCCTGCAAAAAACTCCATCACCTTAAAGGTCCTCAGTGCTCAGTACCTCTAAAGACTGTATCAGAATCAGAAAAAGATAAGATCTCTAGAGCCTGATTTTGCAATATACTTAGTGCCCTCAATGACCGCTGACAGGGTACTCAGCAGCTTTCAGGGGTGTTCAGGCATGTTTGGACCCCTAAATAAGTTATTTAGGCAATATGTTCTGAAAAATGTTGCATAATACAATTCTTTTTTCAATTATGTTTCTGTTCTTACTCCAGGATTTCTAGTGCAAGAAATTAAGAAAGCTGATATTGCTCTTCCTGAAGGAGATACTTCTCCTGCTGCACCTCATCTTAAACACATGTTAGAAATACAGGTAACTCTTCAAAGAATTTTGCAGAAATGAAAGGGTAGGATTGGATCTTGGAACTGAATTTTACTTTCCTTCATTTTGGAACAAATCCTGAGAATTTGCTGTTCTCCTTTATTAAACTGAATGCTGCAGGCGCTCAGCGCCTTTTGGTATTTGACCTTTAATTGTTTTTAACCTAACAGTTCTGCGCTTAATTCTGCTATCAGATTGGCATAACTTAGAAAAAAATATTTCTTGACTTCGTGCTCAAGCTTTCCCCTCTGTAGCTTTTTTCCTTTCAGCCAGTGATATGCTAGAGACTGGAGTGAAGATATGGTATTGATGTGGGCTTTTCTGTGGCAGAGCTAAAGTTAACTGTTAATTTTTTGTCTGTTTAACTCAGAGCTTGTTTGCATCTCTTTTTTTGACATACTGAGTATGCTGGTTTACCTGGCTTGTCAGGTTTCCCAGACAAATTGTTAACTACCGTGACTGTAATCTTTTAGTCTTGTAGGTCACTTTGGGAATGTACCCAGTATTGCAGTTCTTTAGCACATATAACTCCAAAGGAGGCCAGTGGCAGTTGTGAATGTGAAAGCTGAGCAGGCACTGAATGCATAGAAAGCAGGCAGCTGTTTTGTGTAGATGCTGTTGAATTGATTTCTATTTACAGTATCTCAGTAGAAACAATTGTTTGTAAAATGCACGATGAGTTGAATAATATGTCAGTGGTGGCCAAACTTAATGGCCCTCTGAGCCACATACGAAAATCTTCAGAAGTTTGAGAGCGGGGCAAGCCTGCTGGGGCTTGGGGCGTCAGCTCTACAGGAGGCACCTGCTGGGGCTGAAGCCCCGAGCCCCTGCAGATACGCCTCGCAGGGCTGAAGCCCTGCCACCTCACTGCAGGGCAGAAGCTCCAAGCTCCTCCCTCCCCAAGTCTGGTAGGCAGAGAATGAGGGGAGGGGCAAGGGGCTCTGCGAACTGCACTTTAACTGTAAAAGAGCTGCGTGCAGCTTGTGAGCTGCAGTTTGGCCACCCCGGTATATGTTTTATAACCTCCTCATTCAAAATTCAGTCATTCATATTGTAAAACCTTTTAGGCCCTAATTCTGATTAAGAGCTGGCTGTCCAGCTCTTAATTTATGGTAATTTATGGTACTAATTTATGGTACTGATGCCAATGATGTATCAAGCTTACACAATGCAGAGTGGCATAGGCAGACTGAAGGATCCAACCCTTAGTGCTTAATAATTAAAAAATTGGGAATCTCTTGCATCAGTGAGACAAACTAACTTTTATAAAGTTTTTAAAATTTCTTGTTGTGTGAATATAGATGTTAGATCATTTTAGTGAAAAAAGCTAGTAAAATATGGGATTGTCTTATCTTTCCTTGCAAGCTAAGTAGGGATTTAATTAAGGACTGTTCAAGCATCTAAACATGCAGAGTTTGCATTGAGAAATCTGGGAATTGAAAGCATTCAGGACTTTGTATAGATAAAACAAAACAAAAGAGATCCTGGGCTAGAAAAAAATAGCTGGCCAGATTCTCTGTTGGTGTAACTCCAGTCAGGGCTGGATTTAGGGGCAGGAGACCGCCTTAGGTGCTGGGCTTGGGGTACTATTTTTGTTGTTAGGATCTTATATGACAGGGATAAATCATGCATACAAGTCGTGCTTCAAAGTAGTGAAATGGTCTAAAAATGCAATAAAAAAATAAGGTATTCAAAAGTTTAACAAATGGAGTGGGACGGGGGGAGCTGAAGACGCTCCTCGTCTATGGCGTCATTTGGTCTAGGGCAGGCTTTGACTCCAGTGACAAAGGCCCTGATCCTGTAAACATTTAAGTATGTGTGTAATGTTACTCACTTGGTTAGTCCCATTGATTTTGGTGGGAATACTCATGAGTAAAGTTATGCATGGGTGTATTTACAGGATCTGGGTATAACATTAAATTTTTTTTGAAAAGGAGCCCCAGTTTATGTAATATAAAAAAGGGTCGTTGGATAACAGGTTAGAAATTGATGGATCATGAATGTGGGAGAAAAGGAAGGAGAATAAAGGACGTGTCTTTATATTTATTCTGCAACTGAAAATAACTTTTTTCTTTGAGGATTTAAATAATTTTCAGCAGAGATGGAAGTTATTCTGATTTCAGTATCTTGTCATCATTTTCTGCCAAATGTACTAATAGGCATTTTTCACAGATGATTTAGATTACAAGATTTATTGTAGCTCTTACTTAAATTAAAATATATAACCAGTAGAAAATAGTTTTTGGAATGTTTCCTTTGATCTTACTTTCAAATGAATTAATTGGGATGCCAAAATTTCAGTTCTAGAACCAGCTGTAAAAAATAGACTGCTAGTTGACCGTATTTATTATCAGAATAAATGGTTAAACATTCCCTATTTTAGGTACATATATTGTTTAATTTGACCAGATTGAAGAATTAACTGTCTCTGATGCTCTACTTGATTTTTTTTTTTTTTTAAATGATCATGTTTGGTAAAAAGCATTCAGTAATTAGAAATAACTATCCCTAACTTTCAATGGAGAGGGAAAGTAATACAATGTCTTTTTCCATTTTTTAGGAACAGTTGCAGAAGCTGGAGACAGAATTGAGGGAGGTGACTAAAAACAAAGAAAAGTTGAAGAAAAACTTGCTTGAGTTGACAGAGTATACATACATGTTGCGGGTCACACAAGCCTTTGTCAAAAGACCCGTTGAGGTACTGAGTATACTACATAGGGAAGATTGTATTTTAATGTACAATTTTGTCTTATAAGTATATTAGTAATTATATAACTTGGCAGTTTTTACAACAACGTGCAGTGTCTTGTCCTTTATTATTATTTCTATTGTGTAGATCCCACTCAGGGATTGGGAACCTATTGTGCTAGGCTCTGTATACACATACACAATGAAAAGGCAGCCCCTGCTCTAAAGAATTAACAGGCTAAGAATCCAGTCATTTAAATGCTTTTATTGCAACCTAGTAGAAATTGGATGAATGAACTATTTGACTTTTTATGTACACGAGTTGCAGTTACAATACTGTCGTAGAATCTTTGCAACAATATTTTTGAATGCTGACAAAAGGCAGTTCACCTGAGATCCTGAAACCTCGCTTGTCTGAAATCCTATGTGGGACATTTTTTTCATTGAATTTTTAGTTGGTTTTATGATATCAAATTGACGAAAATATTGAACTTCCTGAAAGTTATCTGTATCTTTTGTTTGTCAGTATGAATCCTGTTTACATGCCAATTATGAGGAATTCCCATCTTTAGAAAATGATCCTTTGATGGACTACACTTGTATGCATAGGCTGGGTGCCAAGCTGGGGTAAGTAATGTTAAAATATGTGAACAGAAATTTTATTGGTCAAGTCTGGCAGATCAAGCCTTGATGCACTGTTGTAAAACTACTCTAAATATTGGGCCAGATCCTCAGCTGGTGTAAATCGGTGTAGCTCCATTTACTTAAAGTGAGCAATGCCAATTTATAATAGCTGAGAATCTGTCCCACTGTGTCTTAGACTTACTGGGCCAGATTTTGTCATTAACTTAATAGCAGAATGACTGGCCCCAAAATACTACCAAAAATCTTCATTAAACTGATAAAGCATTTGTATTAGGCACAATGTATGCTTATAATAATAGAATGTAATGATCTGGTGTGGTGCCTTTTTTTATCCCAAGGTAATTACATAGCATTTTAATGAACTAGTAATAATAACATGAAAGTTGTAAAGATGATAAAATATTTAATACTTAACACATACATATTTTCAAAGTGATGTACAAACACAAATCCTCACCACACCTCTGTGAAGTATATATCACATTTTGCAAATGGGAAATCTGAGGTGCAGAACAATTGAGTAATTTGCCCCTGGGTTCAGAGGGAATTTGTCGAGCTGGTTCACATATGTGTGCTCAGACCAGTACTCTACATTTTTCTTCTCGATGTAGAATGTACTATTTACGTATTGGTTTCAGAGGGGTAGCTGTGTTAGTCTGTATCAGTAAAAACAACGAGGAGTCCTTGTGGCACCTTAAAGACTAACAAATTTATTTGGGCATAAGCTTGCGTATTATACATTGTAGAGTGGAAATAAAAGAAAATTGATCAGCATTTGCTTGGTATGACATTTTGTTCTATAAAAATTCCGATGCTAAACTATTATAATTAGTCTTCTTAGAGAAAATATATTGTTAGGTTTTGACTTTTCCTGTGGGCTTTGGTTTACTCTTATGACGTCTGTTTTTATATAGATTTATATCTGGTTTAGTTCACCAAGCAAAAATTGAAGCATTTGAAAAAATGCTATGGAGAGTCTGCAAAGGATATACCATTCTTACTTATGCAGAGCTGGATGAATGTCTGGAAGATCCAGATACAGTGAGTAAACATCATAGATACCGTTTCATTATGTTTACTCATCATACAATTAGATAAGATGATTCTCAGGGGAAGAGAAATTGGTCATCCGGCAGCAGATAAAAAGGGAAAGTTAATGAGTTCTCAATATCCTTGGGAATTAAAACAAAACAGATGTTGGTCCTGATCCTGTTATCACTGCAGGAGTAAAAATCAGCAGTTTCTGTAGTTCAGCTTGACATATGTGGAGTCTCATGGAATGGTGATGGTTTCATGGCAGGATATCTTGAGTAAGGTACATGGCGTTAATGACTACTCAGGTATTTATTAACCAGTCACATACAGTACTTTAAATATTATATACTCATTTTATCTGCTATTGCAATAATAAAGGAACGTTTGATCATCTACAAAGATTTTTTTCCTAAACTTTAAACATTAAAAGATTCTAAGCCAGTTAAAACTGCCTCACACTGCTGTACTGTGTCTGCTATTGAAAATATTGCTATTATCTAATTTGTAACACTATAGTTCTTAAAGGGTGAGCTTTTCTTGTACTACAGATATTTCTAAGGTGAATAAGAAAAAGAGTAAAAAAAAATTGATTTCTCTTATTCCCTCCCAAAAGGTGTGTGTTAATCTAACATAAAGAAGAAAAAAGGGCACTAACACATTTTCCTTTTTAGGTGTCTTTTAAGATGATGTGAATTTTATGCTGCTAATGGTGTTTCTCCTGTTTTCAAAATTCATTATTTTGCTTCAGAAATTTTGTAAAATTTTGCCTTTTAGACCAATAAGAGTAATGGGCGACCAAATATTGTCAAATATTGTCAAATTGTGGTGGAATTATAAATCATAATTAAAATGAACAACATCAATGTATTTGTTTATTTTAGGGTGAAATCAGAAAATGGTTCGTGTTTTTAATATCCTTTTGGGGTGAACAGATTGGCCAGAAGGTTAAGAAGATATGTGACTGGTGAGAAATAAATCTAATATCATTTTTACTGAATATTGAATAATGTTGTTTAGTTTTTGCTTATGGTGACTATTTCATTACTTGGGTATGCTGACTTCACGGGACATTTTTGAAGATTTAATTTTCATTATTTCTGCTTGTTATTTTTTCAGTTGTAATTATGTAATGTACAAAGAAATACACAAATCCTTCTATCTAAGATCTCTACTCAAGTATTTAGTTTAAGTATGCAACTAAAGAGTGACCCTATCAACTGGATATATGCTAACATTTCTATGGTTTCCATTTGAATTTTGACTAAAGGACTTCGGGCCAGTCCACTTTCCATTGAGGTCAAATGCCAGTCTTTCCATTGACTTCAGTGGGAGTTGAATTAGGCCTTTAATGGGTCACATTGTATACTGTTTAGTGTTTTTATAAGTCCTGTTTATTTTTTTCTTTGTCGAATGTAAGCAGCAGTCTTTTGATTATTTTTGCAATTTCCGGTTTTAGTTTTAAAACCATTCACTGGCAGTACTTTGGTTCAGTATCTCTGCCTTGTTAAGCAGGCCAAGTAACAATAGAGGGGGAACAAATAATACCTAAGGCTTTTTCATTTGTAGTTCTCGAAGAACTTTACAAAGGAGGATAAGTACATTAGTTTCCCCATCTGTAAAATGGAAACAGAAGCACAGAGAGGTTTAGTGATTTGACCAAGGTCATACAGGGTCTGGGGCAGAGTTCTGAAGAGAACCAAGGTCACTGTACTCCCAGTCCGGAGAACTATCGACTAGACTATGATTAAATCAAACATACAGAGAGCTGTTTTAAAACCCTCAGTAAAATAGATTGAGTGACTTGTCTGAAATTAATAAAAATATTCAGGTGATTTGGATAGTTGAATGGAGTGAATTCTGAGAATGAGGGAGGGAGTCACTACAATGGCATGTCGAAGTTCTCTGCAGGTGATCCAAAACCACAACAATCCTTAGCCTTTACCTGCAGTGCCCTTCTCTACTTCTGGCAGTTACTGCCCAGAAGAGGGCCAATCATGTCACATTATGTGGTGTAGTGCACATGGGGACTGAGACCAAACTTCTTGTGACCCAAGATAGATTTTGATCCAAGATCTGTGAAAGGGAAAGGTGGTGAGTACAGCAACCCAATTCATCACCTATCTATGGCCTCTCAATGTTTTTCACATGTTTGCTTGGTGAGGTAAGACTCACACCCAAAAAGGCTGATCTACACCTTACAGATCTTTTTCAAGTGCTTGGATGTTTAATTCAGGTGTCTATTTTTTTCCTTCAGCTATCATTGTCATGTATACCCCTATCCCAATACCACTGAGGAGCGCAGAGATGTTATTGAAGGACTGAACGTTCGCATTCAGGATCTTCATGTTGTGAGTAAAATGTAACTAGTACCTTTTTCATTGAAGATATTGGAGCATAGATAACCACTTAGCCCATAGTTGCAGTATTAATTATGTTGATACATCTGTAACTTGATGCTATGAACTTTTTTTTATTTTTTTCAAGTGCCCAAACTTTTGTTGGTAAAAGGTTCTGGAGGTTTTTAGATATGTAGTAGTTGTGTGATAAAGCAGTCAGAACAAAGGACTATGAGACAATAGGATGTGACCAGGAGCAAGTCACTTGAAAAGCATGACTTGGTTCAAAACTAGATATTGTACCTGAGTTGAGTTGACCTACATAAATACCTTCTCAAAAAAAGGACAATGATAGTAACAGGGTTATAGAAGGAGAAACATGCTCTAGTTGTCAGAGCCCAGGATTTGAGCCAGGGATTCCTAAATTCTTACCTATACTCTTGCACTGGCTGTGTCCTTTGGCAGGAAACTTAACCGCTTCATCAAATTCCCTTTCTGTAAAATGGAGATGTTAATACTAATAGGATGTTAGAGATTAAATTTTTTAATGTTGTACTGTGCTTCGATGGTTGATAAATATTTAATAGCAAATTACATATATCCAGAGTGCTTTGCCAAACTTTAAATACTATTTAAATACTAGACTCTTACTGAAAATGACAAATGCACTTCAAGAATTAAGCCTACATTTTCAAAAACCTTCCTTTATCTTTTAATTCTTTTGTAATGAGTTGTTTTTATGAATTAATTACATTGTGACTTATTTATTTTGATGCGTTAAATAAAGGGAGTAAAGGAAAAAGGTCAGTGATGAAGCCTTTCTCGAGGCTCTCTTCTCTTTTTTTTTTTTTTTTTTTTTTTTTTTTTTTGCAAAATAGCTAGCTTTCCATAGTACTATGAAAGACTGAGTTGATGTAGTCATGCTTGAAAAAGAAAAAACGCACTTTTCCAAGGCCTTGCATGAGCTTCTGTAAATTTGGCTTCACTTTCAGAATGTTCAGCACAAGGAGGATGAGGAAATAAAACTTAGACTCTACTAATGTATGCTGCTTTGTCCGATCTTACTGTTATGCCAGCGTGGTGCTCTGCTAAGTTCACTGAAGTTTCACATGGGTGCCAATGTCCCACACATGCAGATCTACCTGTAGAGCAGGGGTGGGCAAACTATTTGGCCTGAGGGCCCCACTGGGGTTGTGAAACAGTATGGAGGGCCAGGTAGGGAAGGCTGTGCCTCCCCAAACAGCCTGGCCTCTCCCCCCATCTGCCCCCTCCCACTTTGCTCCCTATCCAACCCCCCCTGGTCCTTGTCCCCTGACCGTCCCCTCCCGGGACCCCGCACCCCTAACCACCCCCCTGGACCCCACATCCTATCCAACCCCCCCTGTTCCCTGACTGCCCCGACCCCTATCCACACCCCCGCCCCTTAACAGGCGCCCCGGAACCCCACGCCTATCCAACACCCCCCCTCCGTCCCCTATCCACAATCCCGCACCCTGCCCGGCCCCCCCGGGGCTCCCACGCCTATCCAACCTCCCCATCTCCCTGTCCCCTGACTGCCCCCCCAGGACCCCACCCCCTATCCAATGCGCCCTGTCTCCTTACTCCCCTCCCCCCCGAACCTGCGCCCCATCCTACTGCTCCCTGGGGCCTCCTGCCCCTTATCCAACCCTCCTGCCCCCTTACCATTACCCTTACCCTTACCATGCCGCTCAGAGCGGCAGGCCAGGCTTATTTCAAAGCCTGGGAGGTGGGTGGGCGCAAGCTGCGCTGCCCGCTCGGCGGTGTTGCTGCAGGGGAGGGGCCGGGTGTGAGCCTCCCTGGTTGGGAGCTCAGGGGCTGGGCAGGATGGTCCCGCGGGCCATAGTTTGCCCACCCCTGCTGTAGAGGAAGAACCTTAATCTTGCTGGTTCAGTTTATTGTAGTTCAAGGGCAGCCATAATAATATTAACTACCATTTTCAGCAGCTATTCCATTGTGACTTGCAACTGGCCACCTCTTCTACATAAGTGTGATCTGTGCAGATGACAAGTTCCACCATACAATGCTGCATCTTGATCCAAGTGATGGATTGCTTGGATCAAGAATGGCACATTATTTGGTAAGAACTATAGTCTCTGTGGTCTGCATCTCTGTATTAAAATCAAGGCAGCTGCAATTCCTTCCACTTTATGTAGGTTAGGTCTGCCCTTGGGGCTCCTAGCAAGTTAACAATATGACCCATAGTTGAGCAAAGTTTTGGTGCTCCTCCTGTAATTAAACTTTCATCTACATTTTCAATTACCACTAATTTTTCCTTTGACAAAGGTGCTACATAAAACTGAGGATTACTTACGACAAGTATTATGTAAAGCATCAGAATCCATCTATACCTGGGTTATCCAAGTGAAGAAGATGAAAGCCATTCATCATGTACTAAACCAATGCAGTTTTGATGTCACAAATAAATGTTTAATTGCTGAGGTTTGGTGCCCAGTAGCTGATCTGCCAAACTTGCGTCGAGCACTCGAGGAAGGATCAGTAAGTCATTTTATGTGGTTGGTGTGCACACAAATTCGAAACTTTGAATGTTTTGAGCCAACAATAAAGATAAGGAAAAAAATAAAACAATGTTACTTGAGAGGGAAAAGAGCTGGACATAGGTAACTCCCTACAGAGGTTAAAGGACCCTTGTGGGCCCTCTCCAACACTGTAATTGGGTAGAATCCCTGTTGGTATCAGTTGGAGTTTTTTTGAGAGTATGGACTGCAGGATTGGGCTTAAGGAATGAGTTGGCTCACAAGGCCATGTGAAATCACCCTAGAAGGCACTAATTTGGCCCTATTATAAAAATGATAAAATTAGCTTTATCAGAATAAGCTTGGTGTTACAGTAAATTAGACTATTTGTAATAGCAAATCTTGTCTTTGTTTCATAAGTGTCTATTACTTATCTAATTTCATATTCTGTAACTGTTTGCTCTCTTTTTGTAAAAAGATTTAAGTATAAAATGGTCATTGTGGATATTTTTAGTAGAAAGAGAGGCAAATGTTAGACTTAGTGCACTTGAAGATTGTTGCAGATCTGAAAGTTACTCAAACTGCAGTGTACTTCAGATATAAGAAAGTAAGTTTCTGTTATGAAGAGAAGTCCCTTACAATTTCTGTTTCAGTGGACATTGTCAAAATCAAAATTATTTCTCTTCTGGGTTAGCAAAGTACATGCCCAGTATGATTTAATATAATTTATCTTTTGTCCCTTTTCATTCTATAACTAGAGAAAGAGTGGAGCTGCTATCTCTTCATTCATGAACACCATACCAACAACAGAAACGCCTCCAACTTTAATACGTACCAATAAATTCACTTCAGGGTTCCAAAACATTGTTGATGCTTATGGAGTTGGGAATTACAGAGAAGTTAATCCAGGTTTGTGTCAACTGACAGTTGATGAAATCTTGCACTGCATTAATTATTTATTCATTTCTCCGTGCCTCAGTAAAAGGGCATGTGCTTAAGTATCTTGCTGAATCAAGCCCTTAGTAAAGGGGGAAATGGTGACTTCTACATTCTATTGTTAATGGCCATTTTTAATTTTCAGTATTTTATCAAGAATGCAAATAGTGCTCTGAGGAACAAGGAAAGATCTGATTTCCAATGTATTCTCTCAGCACCGCGAATGGTGACAATAGTTAATTATGGTATCTCCACCCATTATCTTGGTAATTTGTTTGCTTTTGTGAGAGAAGAATTGGGAAGAAAAGATAATCATGAAAATGGGAACCCTTAGTTATGGTATTGATCTTACACAAGTATGGAGCCGGTCATCCAGAAGGATTCCAAAGTACTTTAATAACTGTACAGAGTCTGTGTATGCATTGCTGCAGCCATCTCTGGCATGACAATGAGGATAAGATTCTACTAGCTTTACAGATTAAAAACAAATCTTTATTTTTTGCTCATGTTAGCCGTGTGGAGTCAATACAACAATGGGGAGAGAGCTGGATTCTCTTCTTGCTCATGCATCATTATAATCAGAATTGTTAACTAATTTCCAATTGCAGAATCCTCATTAGTGGTGGTCCTGCATGAGTCAGAACCAACCCAGTTTAAGTGTGTGGGGCTGGGAGCTCGAGCATCTTTGAATATGTAAGCTCAATAAACTTGATATGGAGTGTCTGTGAGATGATAAAAATAGAACTCCATCATACCATTTTTAGGATTACATTACAGAATGTAACCGCTTCTTTGTATTAATTTAGTATAACTGCATTAGGCAAAATTAAGATAATTGTAATATCACTATAAATATGGTTGCAATTAACCATTGTGCTGCTTTTTTTTTTCTTTTCCCCCCAGCTCTCTACACCATCATCACCTTTCCCTTCTTATTTGCTGTTATGTTTGGAGACTTTGGACATGGTCTCCTAATGTTTATCTTTGCCCTCTTGATGGTACTTTATGAAAACCACCCTAGACTAATGCGATTACAAGATGAGGTAAGCCCCCACTCCCCTTCCCCCAAATCCCAAACAAAACAGTATTTAGATAATTTTAATAGGACAGTTGTTGTTTTTCTGAAAACTCTGTTCTTTGCGCACATATAAGATACTGATTTTGGTTGATAAGGCTACTATTCACTCTGGTCCATCTGGATAAAGAAACATGGTCAGAATCTAGCTACAAGAGGAGAGTTTATCTCCTTTTAAAAATTTATAGTGGTACTGATGGCAGTAGTGATCATTAGTCTTGGGATTTCCTAGCTTGCACATTGTGATAATCTCCTTCTACAGGCATATATCTTTTCAAAATATAGTTGTTTAAATGGTAATATAAATAAATAATAAACACATTTTAATTGACAGGGTAGGAATAAATGGTCAGTTTTCAGAATGGAGAGAGGTAAATAGTGGTGTCTCCCAGGGGTCTGTACTGGGACCAGTGCTGTTCAACATATTCATAAATGACCTGGAAAAAGGGGTAAACTGGTGGCAAAATTTACAGACAGTACAAAATTAATCAGGATAGTCAAGTCTAAAGCAGACTGCAAAGAGATACAAAGGGATCTCACAAAATTGGGTGACTGGGCAACAAGATGGCAGATGAAATTCAGTGTTGATAAATGCAAAGTAATGCACCCTGGAAAACATAATCTCAACTATACATACAAAATGATGGGGTCTAAATTAGCTGTTACTACTCAAAAAAGAGATCTTGGAGTCACTGGATAGTTCTCTGAAAACATCTGCTGAATATGCAACGGCAGTCAAAATAACAATGTTAGGAGGCATTAGGAAAGGGATAGATAATAAGACAGAAAATATAAGGCCTCTATATAAATCCATGGTAGGCCCACATCTTGAACTCTGTGTCCAGATCTGGTTCCCCCATTTCAAAAATGATATATTCGAGTTGGAAAAGGTACTGAGAAGAGCAACAAAAAAGATTAGGGGTCTGGAACAGCTTCTGTATGAGGAGAGATTAAAGACTGGGACTTTTCAGCTTGGAAAGGAGACAACTAAGAGAAGATATGATAGAGGTCTATAAAATCTTGACTGATGTGAAGAAAGTGAATAAGGCAACGTTATTTACTTCTTCACATAACACAAGAACTAGGGGATACCCAATGAAACCAAAAGCAGGCACGTTTAAAACAAACAAAAGGAAGTCTTATTTCACACAACACACAGCTAACCAGTGGACTCGTTGCCAGGCTATGTGAAGGCCAAAACTATGACAGAGTTCAAAAAAGGACTAGATAGGTTCATGGAGGATAGGTCCATCAATGGCTATTAGCCAGGATGGTCAAGGATTCAACACCATCCTCTGCCTCTAGCCTCTTTTTGTCAGAAGCTGGGTGCGAACGATGGGATGGATCACTCGATGATAGCCTGTTCTGTTTGTTCCCTCGGAAGCACCCGGCGTTGGCCACTGTCAGAAGAGAGGATACTGGGCTTAATGTACCATTGGTCTCACCCAGTATGGCTGTTCTTATGACGAGCTGAGCCAAGCAAATTGTGAATTAAAGACTACTGCTACATCCCTAACTCATTCAGCCATAGCAGAATGTTGTGAAATTTTAAATATCCTATTATGGGTCAAATTCTGCTCTGCTATACTTGTGCAAAAGTTCGTTGGCTTTAGAGGAATTGCAGTCACTTTCAGTTGCATTGATTTTTTTTTCAATGTGTGCTGGTGCACCTAGTCACAATGGGCTGACTTGAGGACAGAATGAAAACTTTAAATGCTAATTTCTTCCATTGTTTTTGTAAATTTTCATTACACATAAATGAAACTTGCTGAGGATAGTTTTAAAGAGACTGTCAACTTGAAATCTAATTAATTTAAAAAAATTGTCCTCAAAAATATGAAGCCAGTTTGCACGTATAGTGTTGGCTCACTTTTTTTGTGTATGGAGAGTGCATGCCTTGTCAGAGACAGACTTAGTCCAGAGTAAGGCATGGACTTGATATGGCCTGCAAGATATTGGGGTGATATTAAATGAATGCCAACCACAAAAAATGAACACATTAGCATTTTGAAAAATGGTCATAGCAATAAAACTAAGCTCTTAGTAGAGTATTTGGTGGTATAATGACTCCAGGATAGAGAGAAGGTCTAGGTTTGTATTCTGTGAGTCTGTGTAGAATCTGTATGTGTCTATATAGGTTCCTCAAATATACAGGTTTAGTTTAAAGCAAAAATGTGACTTTCAGACTACATTTGTTGTAAAAATCTTAGGTAATGATAGATTGACAAAACTCTTGCAAATCTATCACTTGATATTAAAGGTATGAAAGGTGAGCTACAAATCGGGTATCTTTAAAGAGAGGCACTAATTTATTAAACGATGTCTTCAATCCAGATTGTCTGATTTTTTTTTTCTTGGTTTTGTCTTAGTTTTCTTTATACCCTGTAGTAATTCTTCATATGGATTTTTAACTTATAGTAACTTTAATGTGGTCATGTGCTCCTTTTGGAAATGTGCAGATAATGAAAGTTCACATATCTCTCGCTAACAATGCTGTACCTCAATATTTACAGATCATGAAAACATTCTTTGAAGGGAGATACATAATTTTGTTGATGGGTCTGTTTTCTGTGTACACTGGCCTGATCTATAATGACTGTTTTTCAAAGTCATTAAATATATTTGGTTCTGGATGGAAAATTTCTGCAATGTTTGAACAAAATATCTGGCGGTGAGTGGTATGCTTTGTTTACTATACCATTAAAACAAATATACAATCTTTAGAAAAGACTCTAATTCCCTTCTGTTTTGCCTTCTTAAATAGACTGGTTTAATTCCTTCATAAAATGTTATCATTAAGAGGTTCTAAATCCTTCCCAAAGGAGTAAAATGCCCTTACTTTGAACAATAGTACTTGAGAAATTATTTGGGGCAGACACACATTATTTTGTCTGTAAAGCACCATGCGCAATTATGGTGCAGTATAAACAATAATTCTAATCATTTGGGATCATTTCAGTATTTTATACTGCATTCAAGTTGATTTTTCCCTCCCGGAAAATGTTTCTTGACCAATCCCGCCTCTTTCTTTGTTTGCAAAATTTATGTAACTGCTGGTAGACTCGTCTCTTTCCCTTGAGAAGAAATACATCTGTGCTTATCGTCTTAAAAATACATGCATCTGTACCAATGACCGCAACCCAACATTTACGAGTAACCCGAGAGTAACAAAACAGCAGTAGGAACCAAAGAGTAATTTAGTGGGGAGCTGATTACACTCCTTTGGGGTCAGCTGATCCACTAGGATTTTTAATGGTTCTGGTCCAGTTGTTTATTGAAAGAAATATGACTTGGTATACTTTTTATAAAATTTTATTAAAAGCAATAAGCAAACAAAATTAAAACCAACAAAAACGTAACTAAGGCTACACTATTACGCATTCTACTAACTAAGGGTTAAACAATACAATGCTCAAATTAAGATCAAAATAGGGTCAAAGAAAAAAGTTGACAACAGTGGATTAAAACTACTCCATCAGTTAGTAAAATCGATTCTTATAGACCCTAAAATAAGAAATCTGTAGAAGAGATTGTTTTCTTATAAACTCCAGGTAGGATTTTGCCCATGACAGTGCAGTCAGTTTAGCAGGTTGAATATTTTGATTATCAAAGCCAAATTACTGTTACTTTTAAGTCATGTCCTCGAGTAAATTGGAATTTCCTCTTTAGATTTCAACAGTGGTTGCTCTGTTTCCTTTCTGAACGCAGACTTTAACATCACTCTTCTAATATGCAATAGTTAGTAACTTTTGATAAGCAAGAATTATGGATGACAGTTTGTAAATGCTGTTATCAAAATTAGGAATGCATGCAGGCTCTGTTTTGGTGTTTTTTTTTTTTTTTTTTTACAAAGCAGAATTTCTAGGGTAACTTCAGTCTGGGGATTATTCTTCGGTGCCTCACCGTGTGGTTAATATTCATAAAATGCTAGTAAACAAATATTCATAAAGTACTAATATTCATAGATACACTAGCACACATTCACAAACTTAAAATAGAAAAAAACAAACGAGGGACGTCTCCTTGTTGTCAAAAAGGAAAAAGGGGAAAATGAAATGCTTAAGATAAAATGGAGTTTGAACTCTTCAGCTCTTGTAGTCTTCAAACTCATGTGGTCTTAGAACAGTCACTGCAGTCAAGATGCCAGGTAATGACGGAGTTGTGAAGCACCTTATGCTAGCAGGGTCTTTTAGTGCTAGGAGACTGGTTAGGCTAATATGGCCACAGTCATTGTGGTCTTCTCCTCTTCAGATGGCTATGGGATTGGAAATGAAATATGGAACCTTTCCTAACTAGATCACCAGTATGAGTCCACTCAGGTTGAGAGTGATCATAAGTTGTTGCAATGTAATATCTGTTTGGAGGGTTATGTGAAATAAATTGGTAGCTTTAGCCAAATTTCTTGGGTACATTTAGCCATATTAAACAAACACCACCACAACCAGCTGCTTTGTTGACAGTTTCAACAGAGGCCAAGAACTGAATGGTTATTGAACTACATATATCTCACCTATAGTGGTGTCCTTTCTGGTCAGAGCTGACCTACATTGTATGAGGGAGCTTATGCTGACACTGCACATACTGCACGTGTTTTGTGGATAAATAGAAAAGCATTTCAAGGGTTGCCATTCTTGCAACTATCATCAGTACTTAATTTACCTGGGAACAATTTGATATGTTGGCTGTTTATCTTACTATTATTGTGCTTAGAATCCCTTTATGCTTCCCTCAACCCTCAGATCAGCCATTTATTTTCTCTCTTTCTGCTAAACAAGAAAGTAGGAAGGACATTCTGCAGAGCTGAAAGTAATACATGCTTACTATTTTTAAGCAACAGGATCTGATTGTGTTTCTTTTGCCACAGTCTTGACGATTTGAAGTCTAATCAATATTTGACATTGGATCCAAATGTTACTGGCGTGTTCAGTGGAATTTATCCCTTTGGCATAGATCCGGTTGGTGCTTTTTCTTTAAATTTACCCATTTGTGATGATCAGTGCTTTACAGCTCATAAGTTAAAAGTTTGACACTGCTTATTATACAGGCAAAACATAAGGGTACATATTATGAGTAAATGCAGATTTCCATTTTCCCTTTCTCCACTGAGGATGATATCCTCTTGTAGTGATTCAGAGAGAGATTTAACTAGTTTCTTCAAACTCATTTTTGCTTGGGATCTTAGCTGGACTTAGAATCCAGGGGTATGTCTACACTGCAGTTAAATACCCTTGGATGGCCTGTGTCAACGGGCTTGGGCTTGCGGGGCTGTTGAATTGAGGTATAGACAAGCCCAAACATCTATACCATAATTAAATAACCCTTTAGCCTGAAAGAAAAGGAGTACTTGTGGCACCTTAGAGACTAACCAATTTATTTGAGCATAAGCTTTCGTGAGCTACAGCTCACTTCATCGGATGCATACTGTGGAAAGCGTAGAAGATCTTTTTATACACACAAAGCATGAAAAAATACCTCCCCCCACCCCACTCTCCTGCTGGTAATAGCTTATCTAAAGGGATCACTCTCCTTAAGGAAAAAGGAAAAAGAATTAATGATGAACAACCTTTACATAGGAAGATCACGTATAGTGTCCAATTCTATAAGGTGCCGAGAGCCCTCAACCCCTGTGGCATCAATGGAAGTTGAGAGTGTTCAGAGAGTCCTTAAGGAGAGTGATCACTTTAGATAAGCTATTACCAGCAGGAGAGTGGGGTGGGGGGAGGTATTTTTTCATGCTTTGTGTGTATAAAAAGATCTTCTACACTTTCCACAGTATGCATCCGATGATCTTTTTATACACACAAAGCATGAAAAAATACCTCCCCCCACCCCACTCTCCTGCTGGTAATAGCTTATCTAAAGTGATCACTCTCCTTAAGGACTCTCTGAACACTCTCAACTTCCATTGATGCCACAGGGGTTGAGGGCTCTCGGCACCTTATAGAATTGGACATTATACGTGATCTTCCTATGTAAAGGTTGTTCATCATTAATTCTTTTTCCTTTTTCCTTAAGGAGAGT
Organism: Chelonia mydas; assembly: GCF_015237465.2. Lineage (NCBI taxonomy): Eukaryota > Metazoa > Chordata > Testudines > Cheloniidae > Chelonia > Chelonia mydas. The sequence continues at coordinate 24,840,842 of NC_057856.1, read as the reverse complement.
GATCACTTTAGATAAGCTATTACCAGCAGGAGAGTGAGGTGGGGGGAGGTATTTTTTCATGTTTTGTGTGTATAAAAAGATCTTCTACACTTTCCACAGTATGCATCCGATGAAGTGAGCTGTAGCTCACGAAAGCTTATGCTCAAATAAATTGGTTAGTCTCTAAGGTGCCACAAGTACTCCTTTTTGCGAATACAGACTAACATGGCTGTTACTCTGAACCCTTAGCCTGAGTCAGCTGACATGGGTCAGCTGCAGGTTTTTAATTGCAGTGTAGACATATCCCAGGTTTCCTGAGGAGAGATTGTGTTACACCCCAAACTAGTCTTTTTAGGAAAGTCTATTTCCTCTTATTCATTTCTCTTTTATTTTTTATTTTCCCTTCAGATCTGGAACCTGGCAAGCAACCGTCTCAGTTTTTTAAATTCTTTCAAAATGAAAATGTCTGTGATTTTTGGAGTGACTCACATGACTTTTGGAGTTATTCTGGGGGTCTTTAACCACTTGTAAGTATGGGAAGTTAAAGCTAAATGAATGTGGCAATAAACATATGCAAGCAAATAAATGTGACACTTGCTGATCAATGTTTATCTGAGATTGGAAGAAACTGGAATGTTTTTGAGAACTGAGCAAAGGCAATGTGAATTCACAATGAAAATTGCTTTACAAAAACAAGTCAGTTTTTGCTTGAGATCCTGATTTCCTTGGAAAAATATAGGAAGGCCAGAGTTATACAGAAAAATCTGTAGCCTTTGAGAAGTGAGATTTTTTGTATTGTGCTTCTAGAGAAGGGTGGGTTTGGAGCTGCCACTTTTGGGCCCCTCCTAACCTCTTCTGTGTAACATTGTTAATGCCTTGGTTTTATTTGAAACATTAATGTTCTTTTTGTTACTTGGGCCCCAATCCTACAAATATGCATAGGCTAAACTAAAGTCATGAGTAGTCTCATTGAAATCAATGGGATGATTCAGTTCTTTAAAATTAACTAGTTGCATAAGTGTATGCAGGATTCAGGCCCGTTTGCAATAATTTTTGTTTTCTTTTAATTGAAAAGACTTTAGTTTCTTCTGTTAAGGCCCTGAGATCACTGACATCCATGGTAAAATTTCTGTTGAGTTCAAAGAATCAGGATGTGGCCCATAACTTCTATTTCTGAACACTCTCAACTTCCATTGATGCCACAGGGGTTGAGGGCTCTCAGCACCTTATAGAATTGGACACTATACGTGATCTTTCTGTGTAAAGGTTGTTCATCATTAATTCTTTTTCCTTTTTTATTTTTTTAGGTATTTCAGGAAGAAGCACAATATTTATTTGGTTTTCCTTCCTGAACTTTTATTCATGCTGTGCATCTTCGGGTATCTTGTATTTATGATAATCTTTAAGTGGCTAGCTTATTCTGCAGAAAACTCCAGATCTGCTCCCAGCATTCTGATTCAATTTATTAACATGTTTCTATTTCCCACTAGTGGAATGGACACCTTTTATACAGGACAGGTTAGTACTACTCTTATAAACTGAAAAGAGGTTGATAGAATTCAGAAGATCATGTTCTTTAATAGCGTGATTGAACAAAAAGTATTATCTGAATGTTAAATTAAGCTAATGTCTGACTCTAGTGTAGGGACAGTAAAGAGGTTGTATCAGGATTATTTTAAAAGATAAATGAATAAAAAGCACATCCATTATGACTGAGCATTTTGCTCTTCAACTTCATCTAAGCTTTTCATGTAGATTAAAAAAAACCCCAACACACTTGCTATTTCTAGAACAAAATCCTGTACTCCTTACTCAGGCTAGTTTTGATTCTCTTTAATAAAAGGGATGCAGAACAGAGCACAGACTATCTCTTCTTTTTTAGTTTTTAATGCTATTCTGTGTACCAAAAGAATCTTTTTAAGCTTGGAAATTGGCAAGCTTGCCTGTCTTTTGAGGCCAATCCAGAAGATGAACTCCCACAACTGCTATTTAAGGCCCTGAATCAGCAAAACACCTAAGTGCATGCTTAACTTTAAGCATGTCTTTAAGATCCACTGAAATTAGGTGTGACTTCTCAAATGCTGAATCAGGGCCTTAAAGGAAATCAGTTGCTTCTTCCTCATTAATAAAAAATTGATTTAAGTACTTGAGGGAAGATTGTCTGAACTCCTCTTTAAACACCTTTTCTTTTTTCCCCTTCCACAAACAGGTTATTTTACAGAGATTTTTATTTATTGTTGCTATGCTTTCTGTTCCTGTAATGCTTTTTGGAAAACCACTTTATTTGTATTGGTTGCACAATGGAGGCCGAGGCATTGGAATGTACAGAGTACGTATTGAAAGAACTGTATATCTGTAGCATGCATTTTCTAAATTGACAAGCAGTGTATTAAAGGGTATTTTATTATAAATCCTTTTGGCTAAAATTAATTTTTTTAAAAAAGCTTTATTGACTATACTGGGGAAGCTTTAAAAAGGCATTATTGAGTAACTGTTTCAATTTACTCATTGCTTGTAATAGCCTTTAGAAACGTGAACATAGAATTTCTTTTCCTTATGATTTTGGCCACCTTTCCCTTTCTAACAAATAGATTTACTAAACGTTTAAAAAACAGCAAAGTTAATTTAATCGGACTACAACAATTTCAACTTGCATAACACTTTGTCATTCCAAACTATAGGCTCAATGCTACAAACACTCGCATGCATGATTTGAGAGTATTTGCAGAATTGGGCCTTTTCTGCGTTTGTGAGCTAGCTGCACTGCATCCGATGAAGTGAGCTGTAGCTCACGAAAGCTTATGCTCAGATAAATTGGTTAGTCTCTAAGGTGCCACAAGTCCTCCTTTTCTTACTGCAGATATTAGTGCAGTTCTGGGAACTGCACTTAGCTAGTGCTGCAAAATCAGTACAGGAAACACTTTGTGGCTATATTTGTTGGCTGTTTCTGTAACACTTCCTTGGTCGTAGATGTGTGAATAAAACTTTTACTGATTGTTTACAATAAAGTTTTAAAACCACAGCAGGAAACTCACTAATTAGATATTTTCACAAGTTACATTTGTCAAAATTCTTTGAACTACGTTAGATGTAAGATACATTTAAACTTGTTAATATGGGTAAAGAAAATAATTCTCTTAGATTAAGAAAGTATGTAGAAGCATTGAGCTCTTAAATGTCTATAGCTTGATATGACCGTGCAAATAAGAAAAATTGATGTCTGTTTTTGCATAATAGGGCTTTTCCACTTCAGCTTTCTCAGTTTCTATGGCCCCGAGGGTGTTTCTACATTGCAGACAGACACCCGGCTCAGGATCGCGGATCTTGTGCTGCAGAGCTGTTTAATTGCACTGTAGACTTCTGAGCTTCGCCTGGGCTCTGGGACCCTCCCACCTCACAGAGTCCCACCTCGCAGGGTCCCAGAGGCTGGGCTCCAGGCCAAGCTCAGAAGTCTATACTGTAATTAAACAGCTCCACAGCCCAAGCCCCACAAGCCTGAGTCAGCTGGCACGGGCTAGCTGTGCGGTTTTTAATTGCCGTGTAGACATGCCCTGAGAGTCTTAATTTTTTTGCAATGTCTGCTTTAAATAAATACAAACAAAGCTGCAACTGTCACAGTGACATCAATAATTCTTGTTAGTGAACTGACACTGATACTGTTTTCATTTTGTGCAGAGTGGCTACAGACTTGTTCGAAAAGAAAGTGAAGAGGAACTTTCTCTATTGAGATCACATGATGTGGAGGAAGGAAGCAGCCCTTCAGGCAGTGGGCACAGAGAAGAGGATGGAGAAGAGGTAACACTTTCAGCCACTGCCTGTAATAAGAATGGCCTAAAAGCAAGTTATCAGTGGGAAATTGTATGGGGTGATACTCGGAAAATTGCCATACACTAAACCAGGTTGCGTTCCTGGAACCTCTAAAAATGCCATCTAGGGGACTTTTATAAAGATGGCCCGATTGGTTGGCTGCATACAATTTACATTCTGTTATTTATGATTGTTCTGCGCTGCATTTCTTATCACAAAAATGTATCAGTTCAGCTTACTAGAGTTCCTGGGTTTTGATATAATGGGAAATAGACAAAGTGCCTCATGCAGCTGAGACTACAGTCATTCCTTTTAAAGTACAATTAATCAAGCAGCATCAAAGCTCCCTTGCATAGTTTTATGGGTACTTGATTTTGGGTACCTTTAGTCAAGACAAAGAGGAGAGTATACTCTAACTTTCTCCTTTTCTTTTCATGGGTTCTTCTCTAAAGGAAAAGCTCTTGATTTAAATTTTTTGAATAGTATGTTATGTAGTTTGACAGTGGGAAGGCAAGGTGCTCTTGTCATTAGTGGGAACTGGAAATCTGGAGTCTTGAGCTGTACTCCAAGTTCCTGACACTGATGCAATATAATCTTGGGCAAATCACTTAAGACCTTATCTGAATGCCTTTGACTTTAGTAGGAGTTGATTAACACTCCTAAACTCTGTCCCTCAATTTACTCATCTGCAAAATTAGTATAATACTTACCTCACTGGGAGATTTGAGACTTATCCTCTGTAGGGCTAATATGTCTAGGAAATAGGAGAGCGCTACTGAAAGACATTTCACAAATTGTACCACAGTTTCATAAGAAATGGTATCAGGATTTACAGCAAAAATTACTGGTCTTGGGTTTGTTTGTTTGTTAGTTAGTAACTAGCCAACATAACTCAAGATTACTACAATAATAATTATCCTTTACCATTATATAGCTCTCTTCATCTGAGGATCTCGGAGTGCTTTACAAAGGTTGATACTAGTAATTATCCCCCTTTTAGCGATGGGAAAAGCCGAGGCAGAGAGAGTTTGTGATTTGTCCAGACTTAACACAGTAAATGAACAGCCCAGCTGGGATTAGAACTCAGGTCTCCAACAGACCACATTATAGTACAGCAGAACTGTATGTTCATATAAGATGCATTCAGCGTAATTGACATGCCTGCTTGCATTTTCAGAATATTATTTGGTCATATAAGTAGAGAACCTGCTAGAAAACTACACCTTCCTTCCTTCCTTTATTTTTATTTTTATTTTATCAGTGCAATCGGCATGTAAGCTTTCAGAGTTTATACAATGGTTTAATTATATAAAAAACTTACTTGACCTTTAAATAGATTTTTGTTTTAATGGTCTAAAAGGTATAGTGGATTTGCAAATGCATGTTGTACGTTGTCGCACTCCACAGTATGGATTTAATGTATACAAGTGTATTTACATATATATGTGTTGTTAGTTTAACTTTGCAGATGTTTTTATGAATCAGACTATTCATACCATTGAATACTGTCTAGGATGCATCTCCAACACTGCTTCATACCTGAGACTCTGGGCACTAAGTCTTGCTCATGCACGTAAGTCTTTGTATTCCAATGTAACTTTAATATTGTATGGGGTTTTTGTTTGTTTGTTTGATCATTTAGAATATCCTAGCTATGAAATTATCTAGTTGGTCATTTAAAAAAATCCCTAGTGAACTGAGCTGGACTAACGGAAAGCACATGATACTGAAAAGTGGAATTGTGACTTGGCGTGCTGCATGTGGCATATGGTTTCATTGTTCACTCCTGATTATCTGAAGGGCTGTCAGCTAGTAACTCTTAAAATGGTTCTGTAGATGTATTATGTCATGTGATATTGAAAGTCTTTCCCTTAGTGGCCAGGAATCGGGAAAGCACTTAAGCATGTACTTAAGTCCATCTGTATTCAGGACAATATTTAAGTATGGGCTTTAAGTATGTGCTTAAGAGCTGTCCTGAATAGGGATGCTTTCCTGAATCAGGACTAGTATATTTCTGAATTTGTGTCGTCATAAATTAGAATCTGGGCATTTATGTTCCAAATACACTGCCCGTTTCCCTTTAATTATTCATTGAGAGACCATGAGAGAGTATCACAAAAACTACCAACCTTTTCATATTTTATATTCTTGTTCTGATTTCAGGAATGTGTCTCACAGCCAAATTATATAGGTATTTTATGCTACACTGAATGAATACAGATGAAGTAGTGGTGCGTTGTATGCATGTGAGCTTATTAAAATCTTACTGAGTGTGATATTGTTTCTAAACATTTTTTTAGAATATCCTTGTCTGAAAAGGTGTGCTGGCTTTGCAGTGTGAAATTAAAGCTGCTAGAAAACTAACTATGTGATCAATATGTATCTCGGTACTCAAATCTTAATGTAGTGAACACTGGTCTGTGTTAGGTTCTCCTGCAATAGTAACTATTAAGTATTGGTTAGTGGATTTGTGGTTTTAATAAATTAGATGTCGTAAGCAGTAGATTTTATTCTGAGACTGTTTATAATACATAATTTTATATTAGCTATTTCCTGAGAGAACAAAACAGCATATGCAGCTCCAGATAATCCTGCCCTGATTACATATGATTATACAGTAAACAGACTATTCATTCAGTGTTCTGGTGAATGCAAATTACCTGTTACAAAAATATTAATTATTGTGCAGTGTTTAGTTTCTTGAGCAGCTTGTGATATACACTGGATTCCCTCAAAGGGGAACATTTTTTGCTCCATTTTCTGATCCAGAAGATTCTAGCACAATAACATACTTGAAAATGGAGTGCAGACTGGTTAAAACAGACTCCCTGGGTATGTATATATGTTTCCAAAGGTAATTTTGGAAACCATTTGTTTTGTAGAGTTATCAGAAGTGCTGTGGGCAATGATAATGAGAGTGGGCCTTCGTGTGGATGCAGCATATGGAATCTTGCTGTTAGTTCCAGTTTTAGCCTTCTTTGCTGGGTTAACTGTAGTCATTCTTTTGGTCATGGAAGGTCTTTCTGCTTTTCTACATGCTGTACGACTTCATTGGTGAGTGCTAACTTTTAATTTTTAAAAACTGCCCTTTTTTAATTTTATTTTTATTAAACTCTACATTGGTTTGTTAAAGGGATATTGTTGGGTATGATAGGCCCAAAATTTAGAATGCGTATTTTGAAAATGAAACTGTAGAGTTTAATAACTTAATAGTGATACAATCATTTAATTACATTAAATAAATTTAATAGAAATCAGCTTTCTGTGTAATTTAATTTTTCCCTTGCACTGTTTGTATTCATTGTAGGAGTAGGTTGGTTCATATGTGAAACTGATTTGTTACTTTCAAAGATGAATTCAGTGCAAAATATAACTAAGTAAATTAGATTTTTAAAACTTTTGGTTTTGATAACTATAGGGAATTAGTAACTCGGGTAGAAAAAATTAATTTTTAATCCGGTAGTATTACTTTAAACATCTTCAGTCCATCATTTGTGGCCCCACAACAAAGCACTTAAACATGCAAGTCCATCCCTGTTCAGCAAAGTATGTACGCGAATGCCTAAGTGCTTTGCTGAATTAAGCCTATGTTCCTTATATTTCTTAATCATATCTTAACCCTCAACGTCATGATCCTTACAAATTTAACCTAATTCAGGGAGAATTTTTAATATTAAATGTACTGGCTGATGTTCATAGTATGAAAGGGGTAGGAGACAGAAATATACTGTACATATTTGTATGCAGAAGCATACACATCATATTGTCCTGTCAGTGCTATACTGTAGGTTCCCACTATAATAAACATACTACCTTTAAAACAAACTACAACAGAAAATAGGAAGCGAGAAATGGACTGGCATAGTAGAATGTTTCTGTATTTGGGCCTCCTTATAAATGTCAGGCCAATTAATGATTCTGGCAGAAAAACGACAGGTTTCAGAGTAGCAGCCGTGTTAGTCTTTATTCGCAAAAAGAAAATCAGTACTTGTTAGTCTCTAAGGTGCCATAAGTACTCCTTTTCTTTCCGGAAGAAAAGTTAAGTAACTAGCCCAAAGGCATCAGTGTTAGAGCCAGAATTAGATCTCATGAATTCCTGGCTCCTAGTCTTGTTGTCTGAGGAGTTGTGTATTAATATGTGGATATTTTTTTTTTTTCCCCTCATTACAGGGTGGAATTTCAGAGCAAGTTCTACACCGGTGGAGGTTACAAGTTTACTCCTTTTTCCTTTAAGCACATTTTTTTACATTTTAATAGAGATGATATTGCATAATTTTATTGGCATAAGCAGAGGTGTTCAGAGTTGTCTGCAAATCATGTAATTAGATCTCACTGATGTACAGTTCGTAGAAAAATATTTTTCACTGATTGCCTTATAATGTAGCCAAATAATTCTGTAACATACCTCCTTCATACAAATACATTGCAGATCTGGAGCCTCTTGTAAAATATATAAGCATAAAATATACATTTTTTTTTTCATGATAAACTAATGTTGTAAATTAATTTTAAAATAATTCTAAAAATAATCTTATTGCTTGTTCTAAAAATAAGAAAGGTATTTTATTTCCAGAAGAGACTGTTTATATTCTTTAATGATTACTTTTAAATGATCTTAAAGACCTTAATTTCCTTTTCATCATATAAAATACACAGTAAGATTACTCTGTATTACTCATGTGATCACACCCTCATTAACTTAAATTACCATCTAATGGAATCTGGAAGCAGTTAAGATTAAATAGTGTATGTTTTCAGTAGTTATTCCTAGGAGAATACCAAAAATAGTATAAACTGGTAAATACTAATATAAAATACTTTTTTGGGGCTATTTTTAAAAGTACACAGAGATTTTTTTTTTCTTTTTTTTTAAACCTTATGTCTTGAATTCTGCCCAGAATTATTACTTTAATCTTTGCAAGTGCACATCCATTTGATAAAAGAAAAATTAAGGGCAGGTAGGGGAAACCCAACTATGGTTCTTTTTATCTCCCTTCATTGAGGAGTTTATAGTCTTATGCCCCAGTTTTGCTAAATGATCTGTGTATGTGGATTCCTATACCTCTGTGGAACTGCACTGGGTGCAGGGATTGCCCATCCAGACCATTTTGCAGGATCAGGGCCTTAATGATGTCTTTAACGGGTGACTCAAATTGTACAGCAGAATATGTTCTATTAAATGCTCATTCTACAGACCTTTCACATGTAAAGTTCCCATTAATAGGAATTATATTTTTATGATGAGTGCAGAATCAGGCCTTAAATTTATTCTGTATATATTTGGGTTTAAAGACATTTATGGATATAACTTGACTGGAGTGACTGGTTTATCTGATGTTATTGAAACAAAGTTGTTTATACTGAGTTAAGAAATTTTACTTAAAAGGGTGTATCTGAGGGGAAGAGACACTGCTTTTGTATTTTTTTATATCAGAATGAAAATTGGGATATTTTACCGTAATAGTTTGACATTTGTGCCATAAGAACAGCATAAGTTAACTTTTACATTTTTCTTTCATACTGATTCCAAATAAAATCTAATTGCCATTTGCAGAATTAATATTCTGCAGTGTTTGGCTGTATTTAATCGTTTAAAACGAACTCCTGTAGCTCTTAAATTATACCACTAAAATGTTGTCCTATGTAATATTTCAATTTCTTATTTACAGTATTTTAAGAGGTTCCCACTATTGTAAAAAGTTGCATTTGTTATTGAATCTTGGGTCTTTTCATTTCTTACCTCTTAGACCAGATCTTGTGCAACCCCAAGCAGGCCATTTGGTCTCTTCTAAGAATAAAGCTTCACTTAGTGAGAGCCTGCATATGTATTATGTTCTATCTCTAAATTTTATTTTAACTGAGAATATTTTCATATTTTTGACTAAAGATCTACTTTTTTTTGTTAAATTCAGAATTGTTGGAGTGGAGACATAAGATCACATAGGTAAATGCCACACAGGATTTTTGCTTTAACTTGAATTGTAGGGTCTGGACTTTCATTGAGCAGCCTATCTGAAAACATTCTGCGATTCAACAAGTCACTTAAAGGCTTGAAGTTACATGTGTGTTTGAGTAGTTTGCTTGATTTCAGTGGGACTATTCAGTGCTTGAAGTTAAGCACATATTTAAAGTCCTTGCTCCATCAGGGTGTCTGTCAGGGCCCAGTCCTGCAAACTTCAGTTACTTTTACAGGAAAGGCTGACCTCTTTGCAGGATTAAGGCCTGAAAATACACTCTGGAGTTAGTAATAGATTGTTAGTTTACATTTTTATTCTTTTAGTAGATTCCCTAAACCTGCAGTGTCATAAGCTGGAATTTAGAAAACTAACACCACCCTCCCCCCCAACATTAGTGCTATGAAACAAAAATGACTTGAGGGTTAAAGACCTGTAAGGTGAAAGCATTTTTATGGGGAACTTCGTTGACATTTTGTACTAATTCAGGTTGTTTTGAGAACCAAGTAAAATAGTGAAGGAAACAAATCGTTCTTGAGGAATTAGTGTTCATCACTAATAAAGTGTGAAAAGACTTGAAACAGCACAGGGAGGATTTTGGGGGGGAAACTAGAATGTGCTGTGGTAGGTTATGGGGCTACTGTCAGTCTACTTTAGCTGATCAGGCTGCCTGCTGCTGGGTCTGTGAGACAAAAGCTTGGTTTTCTATAAACTGTCCTGTTCCCTTTGCTCTTTCTCTCCCTCCTCCACCCCCCCCTTGCCTCTCTTCTGATATTGTGTCTTCTACAGGCACAGTTGCTTCTAACTGCTTGCTTTGGAGGGCACCAGGCAAGTACAGCATGGGAATAGGCTGACTCTAACGCTGCTATTCCCTGTGGGAGCAGCGGCCTCTAGTGAGCAGAAGTAAAAATAATCACGTCTGATCTATCCCCGTTCTTAGGCGCGCACACATCCAGCACCGAGACACAACCGCAGGAGTGGCCCACTCCGTAAAAGGGACAATTGCCAAATGTTGCAGGGGCTAGTGGGAACGAGGCTGGTTCTGTACAGGGTCATCCTTCCCCTGCCCCCTGCCAGCCTGCCCCAGGTCAGCCAGGGAACGCCACCATGGTGCAGGCTGCATGGGCCAAGCTTAGCGCTGCTGCCCACTTCCCCCCACTCCAGGTGCCGCTGCTCCTCCAGCCCCTTTCAGCCCTGTTTCTTCTTAAAAAGAAAAACTTCCTTGCTCCTGGGGGCAGGCTTTTGGGGGGATGGACACGACTCGCGAGTGGCACTATTCATGGATCCCCTGCAGTTAAACTGAACCTCATGGGATAGCCTTCCCTCAAAGGGGGAGGGGGGAAGGTGCGGAATGGGAGGGCGAGTGAGGAAGGTGTGGGGTGGGGGTGGGAGGGCGAGTGGGGAAGGTGCTGGCTGGGGGCGGTGGGGTGGGGGTGGGAGGGCGAGTGGGGAAGGTGCTGGCTGGGGGCGTTGGGGTGGGGGTGGGAGGGCGAGTGGGGAAGGTGCTGGCTGGGGGCGTTGGGGTGAAAGTAGGGGACAACTGGGGAAAGGTGCTGGCTTGGGGTGGGGGTGGGAGGGCGAGTGGGGAAGGTGCTGGCCGGGGGCGTTGGGGTGAAAGTAGGGGACAACTGGGGAAAGGTGCTGGCTAGGGGCGGTGGGGTGGGGGTGGGAGGGCGAGTGGGGAAGGTGCTGGCGAGGGGCGGTGGGGTGGGGGCGCTGCAATCACCCTCAGCCCTGCGCCGCCCGGCTCTGCGGGCACCACGGGGCGCGCGCTGGGAGGGAAAAGAGGCGGGGTCCGGGAAGCGCAGGGCTCGCGCCGCGGCCAGTCCCGCCCCGAGCCGTTGCCATGGGCACCGGGTAGCGTCCGTTGAGGTCGGCGGCTCATCTGCCCGCGGCTGCCCGGCCCGGCCCCGCCATGAGCCTGGACGATGTCCGCGTGCAGTGGCTGCGGGACCGGGTGCTGAGCACCCTGGGGCTCTCCGACCCGGCGCCCTTCGAGGAGCTGCTGAACCGGGGCGATGGCGAGGAGGGCGAGACCGTGCTGCGCTTCCTCAACCAGCGCGCGGCCGGCGAGGAGGGGGAGGTGGCGGGGGCCGCGCTGCTGCTGCGGGGCGAGCTGCGCCAGGAGGAGATCGAGATCGAGATCGGTCCGTCCCAGCGCCGCGCCTGCCCGCCCCGCGCCTCCCTCCGTCCGTGTGACGCGGGGTCTGCCCAGCCCCACTGCTCCTTGGTGGCCCTGCCCGGCGCCCCGGCCCGCCCCTCCCCGGCGCTCCGCCTGCCCGTCCTGCCCCTGTGGCCCCCCCCCTGCGCGCCGCCCCTCCTGCCCCTGTGGCCCCCCTTCCCCGCCCTTCCCCGGCGCTCGTCCTACCCCTGTGCCCCCTCTGCGCTCCGCCCCTCCCCGGCACTCCGCCTGCCCGTCCTGCCCCTGTGGCCCCCCTCCTCGGCGCCCCCTCCCCTGCACGCTACCCCTCCCCGGCGCTCCTCCTGCCCCTGTGGCCCCCCTTCCCCGCCCCTCCTCGGCGCTCCGTCCTGCCCCTGTGCCCCCCCCGTCCTCTGCGCTCCGCCCCTCCCCGGCGCTCCCCCTGCCCGTCCTGCCCCTGTGACCCCCCCCCCGCGTCCTCTGCGTGCCGCCCCTCCCCGGCGCTCCCCCTGCCCGTCCTGCCCCTGTGACCCCCCCCCCGCTTCCTCTGCGTGCCGCCTCTCCCCAGCGCTCCGCCTGCCCCTGTAGCCCCCACACCGTCATCTGCGCGCTGCCCCTCCCTGGTGCTCCCCCTGCTCGTCCTGCCCTTGTGCCCCCCCACGTCCTCTGCACACCGCCGCTCCCCCTGCCCATCCTGCCCCTGTGCCCCCCCCCGCGTCCTCTGCGTGCCACCCCTCCCTGGCGCTCCCCCTGCCTGTCCTGCCCTTGTGCCCCCCCCACGTCCTCTGCACACCGCCGCTCCCCCTGCCCATCCTGCCCCTGTGCCCCCCCCGCGTCCTCTGCGTGCCACCCCTCCCTGGTGCTCCCCCTGCCCGTCCTGCCCCTGTGCCCCCCCCGCATCCTCTGCATGCCACCCCTCCCTGGCGCTCCGCCTGCCCGTCCTGCCCCTGTGGTCCCCCCCCGTCCTCTTCGCGCAGCCAGCTTGTTCCAAGCCCAGCGTCTGTCCCTTGTGCCCACCCAGCCCACCCAACCTGTGTCCCTCCGTCCCCCATCCTTTCCTTGACCACCAACTGTCTGTCTGCCTTTCCCCTATGTGCCCCCTCTATCCTGTGTCTCCTGTCTGGCCCTCTGACTGAGGGTGACCACACAGCAAGTATGAAAAATTGGGATGGGGTGGGGGGTAATAGGTGCCTAGGTAAGACAAAGCCCCTATAAAATCGAGACATCTGGTCACCCTACTCTGACTATCCTCTGTGTCCCCCCATTTACGCCTTGTGCTCCAGTCTGTTCACCCATCCATCTCACTTTTCCATGTGGCTGGCCATCTCTTGTGTTTTTCCTTCCATCTGTCAATCCTCTGTGTTCCCCATGTCCTTCTTCAGTGTCCTGTCTATCTGTACATCCATCCCCTCTGTGTCCATCTCCATGTCCTTCCCTTGGGGTGCTGGAACAATTTTTATAGGGGGCGGGGTGCTGAGAGCCATTGAACCAAACTGTAAATAATGTCTGTAATAACCACTTCCAGCCAGGGGGTGCGGTGGCAGAAACCTAAGTTCCAGCACCTATGCCCCGTGTCCCCCAACTGTCTGTCCATCCCGTGTCTCCTTGTCAACCTCACTTGGGATGTGTCCAGCCATCGTCCATCCTCATTATCCCCCTTGTCTTCTATGCCCCTCTTTTGTCTGTCCACCCCCCATTTCCATCTCCTGTGATCCATCACATATGCCCCCTGCCACTCCACCCCTGGGACCATCCCCTGTGCCCTCTCTCTGTCTACCTGCCCATTCCATGTCCCTCTGTCCATGTCCTGTGTCCATGTGTCTCATGTCAGTGTGCCTGTGCCCTGTCCACATCCCGCCATATGGGCATATATCCATATGTTCCCTGCATCTATGTATCTCCATGTCATTGTACTTTTGTGACGCCCCTGTCCATACACAAGGCTCTGCATCCATGCAGCCCATGTGTCTGTCTCATCTCTGTCGGTGTGACTGCATCTCAGATTTTTGGGGTCCCCTTTTGTGGTACAGTAGTACTTGAGTAAATCGCGTTTGTTTTGTACATGTGTGTCATTTTGATCGTGTACAGAAGAAACAGAGGAGCTTACCATATCTGAAAATGACGTGAAGAACGAAGATCCAGATAACCCTCGTCAGGAGGAGTTGGCCGAGACCGCCTCAGCAGAAGGAAGTATGTATGATCAGTAGATCTTGCAAGTAGCTTGAAGGTTCATTGCTGGGGATGAGTACGTCAGGATTATGCTTCACCCAGTATGGCATAAGTAAGGAAAATTGTTTGTTATACCCTAAAAACCTTAATATAAAGGAGTCTGGTGGCACCTTATTAGTCTTTAAGGTGCCACCGGACTTCTTGTTGTTTTTGTGGATACAGATTAACACGGCTACCCCCTGATACTTAATATAAAGGAACACTGTAAACCTGAAATAAAAAAATTAAAATACTTAATTAAAAATAGTTGAACTTACTACACCAGATCTAGAATCCCTTTATTGACTTTTGTTTGATGTGTTTTTTTAAATCACACTTTTCTCTCTTGCTGTGTGATGGGTCCACACAAACGAAACTACCTAACTAACTGATTATGCACAAAGTGCTGTCAAATGCACAAAGTAAACAACGGGAAAACTGATCATAGCGAAACACTGCAACCAACTATAAACAAAGGGAAGTCAAATGCACAAAGTTACCAAACGAAAAATAGATTTTTTTTCTAATTTCAGCTTTAGTAATAGTAGTGTTACTTTATCAATAGTTGGTAAAAACTTTTCAGACAGAAATGTAATTAACAATAAAATTGACAGTGTTGCATTAAACACAAAGGCAGAGAGCTACTCACACAAACTGTTTGTTTTAGAAATGTCCTGTCTGAGGCATCATCTATCTCAGGGGTTTTCAAACTATTTTTGCTGGGCCCCTCTTGGAAAATATTTCAGGCTGTGATGTCCTCCCCAAAAAGTGATAGTAAATTACTGTACATACTCATAGAAGCGTACTCATGGTATTGCCACCCTTACGTCTGCATTGCCTTCAGAGATGTCTGGCCAAAGAGTGGCAGCTGTTGGCCAGCCACCCATCTCTGAAGGCAGCACCGCCATCAGCAGCAGTGCAGAAGTAAGGGTGGCATGGTATGGTATTGCATTCCTTCTCTGCTGCTGCTGTTTGTGGTACTGCCTTCAGAGATGGGTGGCCAGAGAGCTGTGGCTGCTGTACCTACCCTTCCAGCTCCCCTTTCTCCCAGCAATATTGTTGTGATTTCATGGCCCCCCTACAATAGCCTTGTGATCCCCTTTCGGGTTAGGGTCCCCAGGTTAAGAAACGCTGATCTATCTCATGTCCATATGTGAAGTTTAACTGAGAATACCAACTACACTGAGTCCTGATATTGTGGGTATATAATGTACATATAAGGAACGAGTGGAACTCTTGTTATAATATTGCTTGTTATGAAAATGCTTCACTCAAAATGTTTTTCTTCCCAAATTGATGCATTTTGGTGCACTAGCTTAGAATGACTTTGAGCCTTGTAATTTCTGTGCTGAGATACTCTTCATACAAAAGGTGAAGGTTTCACATTGCACGGGAAATAGACTAAGCAATTAAAAACTGGAGGTTGGCCTATGCCAGCTGATTTGTACTTGCGAGGCTTGGGCTAAGGGGCTGTTTAATTGCAGTCTAGACATTTGGACTTGGGCTGGCACCCAGGCTCTAGAACCCTGTGGGAGGATCCAAGAGCTCGGGCTGTAGCTTGAGTCCAAACGTCTATCGCAATTAAACAGCCCCTTAGCCTCAGCCCTGCGAGCCCAAGTCAGCTGGAATGGGCCAGCTGCAGGTGTCTAATTGCAGTTTAGACATACCCTAGGAAGCTGCAGTGAAGAAATTCAGAGGGACATATTCAGTCTTGGTAAACTCCACTGACTTCAGTGGCATTACTCCCACATACACCAGGACAGGGATTCTCAAACTGGGGGGTCAGGAGGTTATTACATGGGCAGGTCGCGAGCTGTCAGCCTGCACCCCATACTCCGCTTTGCCTCCAGCATTTATGATGGTGGTAAATATATAAACAAGTATTTTTAATTTATTAGGGGGGTTGTACTCAGAGGCTTGCTGTGTGAAAGGGGTCACCAGTACAAAAGTTTGAGAACCACTGCACTAGGACTTAACTTAACCTGTGATATTTATTCCGAGAACAGACTTCTTCAGCAGAGATCTGAGACTATTTAAAGTCTATTTTCCCCAGGCCTGTAAATCTGATTTTACAGCGTGAAATAGATTTTGTCTAGAGTAGATGGCAAACCAATATCTGATATGGTTTTTCAGGAGTTCTGCTTCGGTACTTTCCTTAAAAGACATCACTTGATTTGGCTTGTTTCTTCATCTTATCAGCTGCTGTGTTGTTTCTCTTACTGAGTGACTGGGAAAGAAAAACCAAAACTCTTCACCCAGCACAGTTATAGCAGTTACTTAAACTGATCTGTCTTTGAAGAGGTGATTCTTTCAGAGTCCCAGAGACCTGTCACTGTCTTTATATACTGAAACAATCAAGACTGAGATGGATTAAATGTAGATCCCTTCAGTAGGGTTTAAGAGAACCATAATGTAGTCACGCTGGATGTGAAGCCTTGCTTTTATTCCATTTAACTAGTTCAGAATAAAAGTAAACAAGTGCAGAATTTTTCCCAGTAAATTTTTAATATTATGGCACAACAGGCTTTCACAAAAAAGGAGAAAAGAAAAGTAAAAGTGATTAAAAAGCCACCAAGAGAAATGTTATGGCTATTCCTTTGTTATGTAGGCATAATGTCTTCAGCCCTCACGGCTTGGACACTTCCCACCAGCACATTTCTACCTGTGAAAGCCATGACTGAGTCATAAATCTTTGCCTAGTCAAATGGACCTATGACTTTTGAAATACGTTGATCTATCTTTTCATCACAGTTCAATTGTAGGCATTAGAAATTGTAAAACCCTAGTTACTATGTAAGAGCAGCAGGGGCACATGCATATTTAGGAATACATTGAGATTCTGTTCTGCAGAAATGGAACAGTGTGAATCACAGAAATGTATGATTAATGCATAGCTTGGATGGCTACTTTGCAAAAGAGACCAGCAAAGCTGTTCTTTCATTTATTTCAGTACTGTAATTTGAGTTTGATGAGTTGGTTTGAAAGATTGGAATAGGTGAGCTTGACTGATTTCCTCTTCTGTGTATTTCTTTATTAGAGAGGGATCGGAAAAGCAAAGCATCTGTTTCAGAATTTCTAGACACTAAATCTTCACGAGAACATGTATCGCATCTATCTATTGTATCGGGTTTGAGTGAGCTAACCCAAGGATTTGCGGGTGAAAGCAGAGAGCAGATATTCAAAGTAAGTCCATTGCATTTTACTTTTGTTTTCTTGAAGGAATCTGTTTGTGATAAGAATATTTAAAAATGTATGAATGTTTCAATAAATCTTATGTAGAATTAAAGACGTAAAACTGCATACTGTGGTCCTAGAGCAAGATAAAACATACATTACGAGCATATGATTTTCCATCTGAGACAGAATGTAATAGGATACACTCTCTGCAGGCCATAGAGGGGGCTCCCTCATGGCTGGGAATTACCTCTGCCTGGTCTGATGCGCAAGCAAGGGAAGGAAGGGGGCCAGGGCCCAGGACCCCTCTCACTTTCTAGGAGTCACAGTGTTTCCTCTTCATGGCTTGGCCCTCCGGCCAGTTCACTGTATAGTTTTCCTGTTCTATGGTTAACAAAGTCTCACCAGACCAGCTGTCCAGGTACCATTCCAGGCAGTCTTCCCATTCAAGACTCTGTCACTTTCCCATTGTCTGTTAGGGGAACCCAGGTTCACCTACTACTCCAGGTTCCAGCCCAGGGACCCTACCATCAGCAGCCAAGGTCTGCATGGTCTCAACCCTTGCTGCTGTTTCCCTGGGCTTCTTCCTACTCTGCAGGCTTCTTTCTCCATCACCCCTCTGGGGAAAAAACCCTGGTCAGGGTCCCAGGACTTCTGCTCGCCCCCTGGTTTTCCCTCATCTCTCCTTACTAGGCACAGAGCATGACTGCAGTCCTCCACACAGGAGCCCCCTTCTAGTCTCACTTCCTGCCTTTATATGAGTCCCTCCTACTCCTGCCCAGATGGTCTCCATCTTCAATTAGTATTGTCAGTTAGGCCTAAGTCTTCCTCCAGGTGCAGCCTGTTAGGTTAATTAGTCACTTCTGAGCCACCTTAGCCCCTTCAGGGGTGGTGTGGGGTGAACACAACATCGCACTGAGGTGTCCAGTATGAAGCCTCTGGCAGTGGCCTGTGCTTGATGCTTCAGAGAAAGGTGAAAACCCCTATAATTCAACTTTGCCTGTCGTGCAATGCTGTACAGGCACTCTGAATCACCATCCCTGACATAGGTTTTCAATACTTATGGTTACAGTGAATATATCAATGGGTTGTTTGTGTACCACGTACTATACCACCACCCTCCAGATTTGTTTGCATCAAACAGCTAGCAAAGTTCACAATTAGCTAGAACCAATAAGTAATAATACTGTACGAAGGAGGTGGGGAAGGAGACTAGGCCCTTGGCCACAGGTTACTTGTCACTTACTGTTCACGTAAAGGTGCATGCTAACAAGGCTCTTGCCTCTTCGAGGCTGTCAGGATGTAGTCATTTAATTAATCTCATTGTATGACTGGTGTCATTTTCTGAATCCCCACTCTTTTCTCCTTCCACCTGAGTAGCTGGATGTGTGTTTATGTGTTCCTTTGAAGGTGCCATCAATGGCATTGTGGGCTGTATCTCTCTCTCATTTGAAACTGACAGTGCTCATTTCTTGATACTCTTAGCTTCCATAGGCCTGTGAGGCAAAAATCTTAGGTTGCTCCCAAAGCTGAATATTTGTACTGTTAGGTGTGTGATTTTTTTTTTTTTAATTTTGTTGTTGTGTTAGTGGGGAGGGATAGCTCAGTGATTTGAGCATTGGCCTGTTAAACCCAGGGTTGTGAGCTCAATCCTTGAGGGGGCCATTTAGGGATCTGGGGCAAAAATTGGGGATTGGCCCTGCTTTGAGCAGGGGGTTGGACTAGATGACCTCCTGTGCTCCCTTCTGACCCTGATATTCTATGATTAGTGGTTTATGTGGCACAATAACATAAACATACTGGAGTAAGAGATGGAACTGATTCTGTCCTACTGCTGGTAACTGACAGAACTCTAAATCTGTTGTAGGATTTGTTTAAGAAATGTGGCAGCAAATAATCAGATTCATCATTGATTTCCATCTTTCTTATGTTTCAGATCATAAAACAGACAGTTTACAACCTATATTTTCATGTGGCTTTTAATGACATTTCTGAAGAATTTGTTCATGATGATATTGTGTTCTTTCTCAGAGATACAAGAGGTATTTTTCATGGATAAATTATGACTGAACATTTTCAATGTTTGTATTAAAAAGCACTTTAGACTAAGAAATTATGATGACTGGGATTTAGGACAATGTGTATTCAGGATGAATAGACAAGTGTGGTCTCAGAACAGGCCTGGGAGCCAGAAACTTCTGAGTTTTAATCTGTCTTTGGCATTCACTTTGTGGAAAGTCACCTAAGCTGTCTGCCTTCATTTCCCCATTTACAGATGGGGATAAGACTTGCATACCTCCCTGAGAGGAAGTACTGAGGTTTAATTACTGAATGTCTACAAGAAGCTTTGAAAATTAAAAGTTGTATATGATGCTAGGCAGTAGGGTGATGATGAAGATAACTGAGCTATACTTTAGTGTCTCAAACCTGTTACATGGACAAGGGTGGTTTACATGGCTCAAATTCTGATATACAGTCCTAGTACATAAAACACAAATCTTGTTTTAACAGTTAATAGTTATCCTGAAAACAGTGACAATGTCTGCTGCAGGCTATAGTAACTTTAACCTCGAACCGCTGTCCAGACCCAATCCTTAACCCTATCCTGGTGCCATCTCACTGTAATCCTAGACAGGGGCTATCAAATAGTCTCAGCCTGAGCTTGGCAGCACTAATCAGCCTAGGGTGATTAGATGTCCTGATTTTATAGGGACAGTCCTGATATTTGGGGCTTTGTCTTATATAGGCACCTATTACCCCTCACCCTGTCCCGATTTTTCACACTTGCTGTCTGGTCACCCTAAACAAGCCCCAATCCAGACTCTAGCCTTGGCCACTAACTGGCCCCAACCCTAACCCTGGCCTGGGGCCACCAAACAGCTCTAACTAGCTTAGAGCCACCAGTACCAGCCGCAACGTAGGGGCCCGAAGTAGTTCCAAATCAAATTTTTTTTAACCAAAAATGTTTTTCAGTTTTAATTTTTCTTCCCAAATTTGACAAAAATTTGCAGGAGATTTGACAAAAATTAATTTTTTCAACATTTCCAGTAAAAAATAATTGGCATTTTTTGACGAGTTCTTTGCAAGATTTTCCCATTATCTCTGAAGAGTGAGAAGCTGGAAATTAAAACAGGATCTCCAATATGACAGAGGAAAGAACCACCACTAAGCCATCAAGCTGGCATATAAAACTTATAGTAGAATGATCCATCTGATCTCGTTTTGCTTGCTTACAACCTGCATTAGAGCATTTGAGAGTCCAGGCAGGTTTCATTTATAAGTGGCTGAGTGAATTGGCTCATGTCATACCCAGTTTATTAGCAGATATATTTTACTTTTTAGAATTATTAACATTTAATTGCTACTTACGCAGGAACACATCAGCACTGGTTTTAATTACTGCTTTCTATACCAAATCACTAAACTTAACACTTATTATTTATTACTGTCTAGAAACAGTTAGTGAACCTAATGATGTGAACGAAGCTAATGAAATTCTGCCTGAATTGCTAGAGTGTGGCATTCTGAATGGTCACACACTTTTGATGCTGAAGAATATTTTCTCACAGGTAAGTGTTACCATTTCTGTGTATGGACCCCTGAAGTTTTTGTTAGAGTCTAATCCAGGGGTGGGCAAACTTTTTGGCCTGAGGGCCACATCGGGTTTCCAAAATTGTATGGAGGGCTGGTTAGGGGAGGCTGTGTCTCCCCAAACACCCACGTGTGGCCTGGCCCCTGCCTCCTATCCGACCCACTCCCCGCTTCTCGCCCCCTGACGGCTCCTCCGGGACTCCTGTCCCATGCAACCCACCCTGTTCCCTGACGGCTCCCCCCAGGACTCCTACCCCATCCGCCACCCCCTGCTCCCTGTCCCCTGACCGCCCCTGGGCCCCCCGTCCCTGACTGCCCCCTGCTGCCCCTTCCAACCCCTCCCTCTCATTCCTGACTTGCCCCCCAGAACCCCTGCCCCATCCAACCACCCTTTCTCCCTGCCCCTGTCTGCCCCCGGAACCCCTGCCCTTGACTGCCTCCCGCCGCCTCCTCCAAGCCCTCCTCTCCTTCCTGACTGCCCCCCGCGACCCCTGCCCCATCCACCCCCCCTGTTCCCTGCCCTCTGACCACCCCGCCCTCATCCATCCCCTGCCCTCTAGCCAACCCCCCTGCTCCGTGCCCTCTTACCGCACTGCCTGGAGCACCGGTGGCTGGCGGTGGCTCTGTAACTGTGCTGCCTGGCTGCCCAGAGCATTGTGGCGCGGCACGTTGAGGCTGTGGGGGAGGGGGGACAACAGGGGAAGGGCCGGGGGCAAGCCTCCCGGGCCAGGAGCTCAGGGGCTGGGCAGGAGGGTCCCGCGGGCTGGATATGGCCTGCGGGCTGTAGTTTGCTCACCTCTGGTCTAATCCATTTAGTAACAGGTTGATATTGTCAGTACACAGTAAATACTAATAGTTGCTGAGCTAATCTGATTTACCCACTTAAAATTTATATATATTTAATTTGAATCCCCCCATGTGTTTAGGGAAGAGGGTGGAGAGAGCTGATATTTGATCTCATTGCATGTTCCAAGTGTGGGGGGAGTCTGGGAATGTAATAACACATGCCTTTATTTATACATGAGACTCAGGTGAGGTTGAATGAAGCTTTCAGATTGGGTGTGAAGACAGAATAAAAGGATGATTGGGCTATTACCCCATAAGATTTTAGGAGAAAATCACGCTGATAAAGAGACGAAATGAATTATAGTTAGTCATGTGCAATAGAGCCAAAGGTTTGTTAAATGAATAGTTATGTAACCCTTCTGCCCATCAGAGTTGGCAGCAACAAGGGCTGGGTTCAGTATCTAGGAGTTCCGTTTCAATAACACAATGCAAAACTGGCTCGAGCCCCCACCCAGTGACCTGGGACAATTACATACCACCCCCCAGGCGCCTCTAAGAGGCAATACTTCCCCTCTCGCAAGCACAGAGTCTGAGTGTAGCAAAAGCCTTTTAATAAAGGAGGGAAACAATGCGGCATTATGTTGGGGAACCACCACAAACAGGATTCACAACACCAACCATGAGCAAAGGACACATCCCCAAGTAAGTTTGGCAGTGTCCTTTTCCCTTCAGGGTCTTAAGTCCAGCAACCCAATAGTCACCCTCCCACCCCCCAGTTTCTGTCCTTGGTCACTGCAGCCCCCCAGAGTTCAGAAGTTCCTCTGCAGAATTTACCTCCCAGCCTGGGTGGAAGTGGAGGGAGGTATGGGGGGCATCTTACATGCTCCACTGCAGAGGTCTCCATGGGGTTCTGCTGCAGTCTTCACCACCAGCCATGCCTCTCCGCCAGCTGCTCTGCTATCTGCTCCACTCTGCTCTCTATACCTCTCCACTAGCTGTACTGCTGTCCGCTCCTCTCTGCCAGCCGCCCAGGTATCCGCTCTGCTCTCTGCAGTAGCCATCCTGCTGTCTGCTCACCAACTTGTCTTCAGGCCCACCCTACTTAACACAGGTCACAGCAACCTCAGCTCTTTAGTGATTTCAGCTCTCAGAAATTTTTAGCTGGTAGTAGGGGAAGCCTCAGTGCTGGTGCACCATTAGCCCAAAGTAGGTCTAATACTTAGACCTAAGCATCAGTGATTTCAGCTTTGCAGCATGCAACAAGACTCCTAAGGAAGCCAAAATTAGGTTTTATTTACACCAGTAGTGTTTAGAACCCACACTACCAGATACCCATACCTATCCCCAACCTCTCTCAATACACTGGGTTTTTGAACCCATGTCCCTTGCCTCGCGAGTGCTACTTAGTTGAGGGCGAGTCCCTCCATCATAAAAAGCCAAGTACAGTTCTACTGTCCTTGATTCACATAACCAGGAAAACAGCTCTTTATTAATCCTGCCCCAATAACAGAGAGACTGGGGATCCCACAGCAGCCAAAGTGACCATTTGGGCAAGCAGTCCATCATGCTAGGCAAGGTGGGTGTGCCCATGCAAACGAGATCAGCCCCATGAAATCCTTTTCCACAGCTCACCACCAGATGTCAGGGCAGAGCTCATTCTGACTCTGCTTACAGTTAGAAATTTGACTGGATGTTGATCTTTCAAAATCATTAATAGTCTAATTTGTGGTACATGTCTGCATTTCAGGTTTTTTTGCCTGCTTTGTCCCATAATCAGCACAAGGCTGAGGAACCTGCCTTTCATCCAGACACCGAAAAGCCAGAGGCTGAAGACAGGCGTTTAGCTGAAGCTGAGTCTCTTGAAAAAAAGAAAGAGCAGTCTGTGGAATTTCACAGTTTTCACATAATAAGGAATGAGTTCTTAATGAACTTGCAGAAATTCCTAAGCCATATTCAAAGGACTATACAGCAGATTGAAGGCAAGTATCTCCCCCTGCCCCACACTTGATATTTACATTACATGACAGTAGAAAGAAATTCATTCAGGTTTGGCTTTGTTTCAAATAGTGATACTCAACCTGTAGTTGTAGAATTGCATGCAGCTCCTGGGGAGTCTCCAGATTTGATCAGAGGTCCTCTTCTGTGATTATAAGAGCATTACATACAGGTTTATACATGCAAGGGAGCATGGAGCAAATGGAACAGATCTGTAATAAATATCCTGCCAAGGAGCCAGGAATAGGAGTGGGAGAGATGCTAAACGCCCCTAACTGCCTTCCAGCAGTCATGTGGAGGGAGAATGAGGGAGGGGAACACAGGAATATAGGAATTGCGTACTGGGTCAGGCTTTTGGTCTCTCCAGTCCAGAATCATGTCTCTGACAATGGCCATCACCAGATGCTTTAGAGCAGAGGTGGGCAAACTACGATCCATGGGTCACATCCGGCCTGTGGGACCCTCCTGCCTGGCCCCTGAGCTCCTGGCCCGGGAGGCTCTCCCCTGGCCCCTCCCCTGCTGTCCCCCCTCCCCCGCAGCCTGAGTGTGTCGCACCGCCGGCGCAATGCTCTGGGCGGCTGGGCAGCGCAGTTACAGAACTGCGGCCTGACCCAGTGCTCTGGGTGGCGCGGCTGTAGTGCCGCCAGCCACCAGTGCTCCAGGCAGTGCGGTAAGGGGGCAGGGAGCAGGGGGCTGGATAGAGGGCAGGGGAGTTGGGGGTGGTGGGCAGGGGGCTGGGGTGTGGATAGGGGGGTGGGGCGGTCAGAGGGCAGGGAACTGGGGGTTGGATGGGGCAGGGGTTGCGGGGGGCAGTCAGGAAGGAGAAGAGGGGTTGGATGGGGCGGCAGAGGGCAGTCAGGGTGGGTTTCCGGGGGGGTAAGAGGACAGGGAGCAGGGGGTTGGTGGATGGGATAGGAGTCCCAGGGGGGCCGTGAGGGGACAGGGGGGGTTGGATGGGGCAGGAGTCCTGGGGGAGCCATCAGGGGGCGAGAAGTGGTGGGGGGGGTCGGATAGGAGGCGGGGGCCGGGCCACGCCTGGCTGGTTGGGGAGACACAGCCTCCCCTAACCGGCCCTCCATACAATTTTGGAAACCCGATGTGACCCTCAGGCCAAAAAGTTTGCCCGCCCCTGCTTTAGAGGAAGGTGCAAGAACCCCAGAATAGGTAGATGTGGGATAGTCTGCCTCAATGATGTCTCAGCCTAATTCCTAATAGTTAGAGATTGTCTTAAACCCTGAAATGTGAGAGGTGTGGGGGGGGGTTACACTTCCAAAAATCTTTGCATTCATTAAATGTTATAACTCTGGAGGGAGAGGAAACTTTTGGCCAAAATCACTGATAGAATGAGCAGAAGGTTTACTAGCTGTCCTCAGATAGATACTTAGATGGAAGGTTTGTGCTTTTTCATTGTATTATTCAAATGGTGTTGATGAAGCATACAGTGGAAATAAAATGGCTAATAGAATCTAACTGCATTTTGTTCCAACAGGAGAGATTAAATTGGAGATGCCAACTATAAATCTAGATGCAGAAGTGAGTGAACTTGCCGCAGATCCAGAAGTGATTGAAACATTGGAGCACTGTGGAATGACCTGGCTAACATTAATATCCACAGCTGTTGAGGAACAACTCAGAAAGGTGCCACAGGTAACATTGCTAATAACTACTCAGCATGCCAAAACTGATCTCTCCATTACTGGTTTGTGCTCAGTGTTATTCTCTGTTTGATTGCCCAAAAGGGTGGGGTTTCCATCTGCTAACTAATGTAAAGCAAAACAAAGGTAGTGGGGAACTGGGTGTCTTCTGGGTAATGGAGTATAAAGCAATTCACTTCCAAGTTGTCTGTGCAAACCCTGATGATTATTAGTTATGGAAAGTTGTTTCCGACTGATGGCTGTTCAGTGCTCTGTATAAAATGAGTGTGGTGGTCTCAGCCCAGCTGCCAACGATCAAGTGTCCACATCACAAAAATTATCACCACAATTGGCTTTAATGGCTATTTTTCTTGGCAATCTCTGCAGGGAGTCAAGGTACTAAATGGGTTTGGAGACTGACGTTTCCTTTCCTAGGGGTGGGATCATGGGGAAGGAGCAAGGTGTATTGGCAGGACAGTGTGTGGGAGCTTGCTGCAGCTGCCTGTTCTAAGGCTAGAGGAATTCAATGTTCTGGGCTGCCATCAGGTTCCTTTCACTAGAACTAATTTCACAGAGAATCATAGAAAAGAAGGGCAGGACGGGACCTCAAGAAGTCATCTAGTTCAGAACCCTGCGCTGAGGCAGGGCCAAGTAAACCTAGACCATCCCTGACAGATGTTTATCTAACTTATTCTTTAAAATGTCCAATGATGGGGATTCCACAGCTTTCCTTGGAAGCCTATTCCAGTACTTACCTATCCTTATAGTTAGAAAGTTTTTTCTAATATCTAGCCTAAATCTCCCTTGCTGAAGATTAAGTTGATAACTTCTTGTTCAGTGGACACGGAGAACAATTGATCAGAGTCCTCTTTATAACAATCCTTAGCATATTTGAAGACTGTTATCAGGTCTCCCCTCAGTCTTCTTTTCTCAAGACTAAAGTTGCCCATTTTTTTTCCATGTCTTCATAAGTCAGGTTTTCTAAACCTTTTAACATTTTTGTTGCTCTCCTGTGGACTCTCTCCAGTTTGTCCACATCACAATGCAAAGTAATACACACTGGAAAACATAATCCCAACTATACATGTAAAATGATGCGGTCTAAATTAGCTGTTACCACTCAAGAAGGAGACCTTGGTGTCATTGTGGATAGTTCTCTGAAAACATCCACTCAATGTGCAGCGTCAGTCAAAAAAGCGAACAGAATGTTGGGAATCATTAAGAAAGGGATAGATAATAAGACAGAAAATATCATATTGCCTCTATATAAATCCATGGTATACCCACATATTGAATACTGTGTGCAGATGTGGTCACCCCATCTCAAAAAATGTATACTGGAATTGGAAAAGGTTCAGAAAGGGGCAACAAAAATTATTAGGGGTATGGAACGGCTGCCATAGGAGGAGAGATTAATAAGACTAGGACTTTTCTGCTTGGAAAAGAGATGACTAAGGGGGGATATGATAGAGGTCTATAAAATCATGACTGGTGTGGAGAAAGTAAATAAGGAAGTGTTATTTACTCCTTCTCATAATACAAGAACTAGGGGCCATCAAATGAAATTAATAGGCAGCAGGTTTAAAGCAAACAAAAATAAGTATTTTTTCATACAACGCACAGTCAACTTGTGGAAATCCTTGCCAGAGGATGTTGTGAAGGCCAAGACTATAACAGGTTCAAAAAAGAACTAGATAAATTCATGGAGGATAGGTCCATCAATGGCTATTAGCCAGGATGGGCAGGGATGGTGTCCTTAGCCTCTGTTTGCCAGAAGCTGGGAATGGGTGACAGAGGATGGATTACTTGATGATTACCTGTTCTGTTCATTCCCTCTGGGGCACCTGGCATTGGCCACTATTGGAAGACAGGATACTGGGCTAGATGGACCTTTGGTCTGATTGAATATGGCCGTTCTTATGTATCTTCTTATCTTTCTTAAAGTGTGGTGCCCAAAACTGGACACACTACTCCAACGGAGGCCTCACCAGTGCTGGGTAGAGTAGGATAATTACCTTATATGCAGCATTCTTGCTAATACACTCCAGTATGATATTAGCTATTTCAATTTTCAGAATCATTTTCAATTTTCAATTTATTTAATTTGTGATCCACTATACCCCCCCCAGTACTATTGCCCAGCCTGTTAGTCCCCGTTTTGTATTTGCCTTGAATAGAAACACTTTAGAAAAAAACTTTATCCCCATCTTCTGAATCTTCTGCAACATAAACTTGGATAATGGAGTGTACATTTTCAAAATCATCATTGTTAGCTGTCTCCCTATTAGTCAAATCAATGTGATAAACATTACATAATATTAAAAACTGCAATGACATTTTGTTTTAATTTAGCACTCATTTATCCCTGAAATCTTCATGACTATTCAAAAATTCTCACTATAAGGACCTGATTCTGCCAATACTTACGCACACAAGTAACTTTATGGAAGTGAGTAAGCCTATTACGGTCAACCTGACTATGCATATCTACACAGTTATTCATATGCATAAGTGTTTGCAGAACTGGGGCCTAAAGCCCCAATCCTGCAATTAGTTCCATATGGCAGACCCCACTGCCTGTGTGAAGCCCCATTGACTTCAGGGGTCTGCTTGTGTGGGACTTATCTCATGATTGGAGCCTAAATTTGCAAATATTTCTTCCTCTAGGAAGTGCTCAGTGTTTCAGAAATATCTTATGGCCATATTATGCAGGTGTAACCATATAAATATCTTTATTGATGCAGCCTTGTTTAGTGCACTGAACATGTTGCAAATACAAGCTTAAGAAATGTCAGCATGGTTATAATTTCCCCCCGTCATAAAGAGAATTCTAATGCCTTTTCTTGTTTCCTCTCATCCTCAGGGTAATGGCCCACTAGCAGAAATTGACCTGTGGCGTGAAAGAAATGCTACTTTAAGTGCTCTGACTGAACAGATAAAACTCCCATTAGTGAAAAAAATCTTAGCAATACTAAAGGAAGCTGAATCTGGATTTCTTGAAAATTTGCAGATAGTCATAAGTGATCTTAGCAGGCACCATGTGGAAGCTGTAGATAATGTTAGGTTTCTTTCAACTCTGGAGCGCCATTTGAAGGTATGTTTATCTAATGATACTTTGGGAAGATTTGTCAGTGTTTAATTCAGTCATGTCTTTCATTTTGATATAACCCTAGCTGTTCTTTTTTATTTTTCCTATCATTCTTTTATCAATAATAAAAATACACTGTGATTTGCTTAAATAGTAAAAAAGAAGAAAATGCTCATTTAGCTTCTCTTCCTAGGTAAAGAGTTGTTTGGATGGCAGTGATCAATAGAAAGGAGAGCGTATTCTCTCTCATAGATAAGTGGTTTGTAACCTTTTTAGGCAACTGTACAAGTTTACTGAATTAATGCCTGATTCAACTCTTATTGACAATGGGAGTTGGATCAGGGTCCTAAGATCTTGGCTGCTTTATCTACTGCATGCCAACTCTTGTTCACTTCTCTGCCCACTAGACCTTGATGGAATGTGGGGTGCTTCAAACCCCAGTTTTGGAACCGACTTTATTGGGAGTTGTATTTGCAAATAGTAACTGAAAGTAGAATTAGGTCTGAGATTTTAGTCACTTACGTAGGAAGTGCTCACTATTATGCAACAGCCTTGGGGGAGTCACTTAACAAGGGTAATAAAATGAGTGAATAAACAAAACCAAAGATTTGTCGTTACTCCATTTTTGGGCCAGTTTCTGATGCTGAATGCACTCATGAGTCTCCCGTGCACTCATGAGTCTCCTGTTAAAGGAGATAGGACTCATTCAAGCATTCGGAGGTAGATTTGGGCAATAAGTACTGGCAGTCAGAAACTAGAATTTTAATGAGACAACAAATTGCCAAAACTTGAATATTCACATCTGTAGGCCCAGTCCTGCAAACACTTAGGCACATTAGTAACTTTAAAGTTACTGACATGTAGGTTTGCTAGATTTGGCCATGTTTGTTAGTCTCATAAATTGTCTTGAGCCCAAGTATTTAGTTAATAGAATAGGTATCTGTTTTTTCATGGCAATCTTATTCACAATATTTATCCTCTATTTAAAAGAATTTAACTCATGGCACTGGATTTAATATTGTCTTGGATACAATTCCTTCAATGATGAACGCACTGAGAATGGTGTGGATTATCTCACGGCATTACAACAAGGATGAGCGGATGATACCCCTCATGGAAAGAATTGCATGGGAAATTACAGCAAGGGTCTGCAAAGTTGTGGACTTACGGACTTTGTTTAAGTAAGCAGTAGATTCTTATTTAACTAGGTCATAACTATTAGTAGCTTTGAGTATCTTGCAGTATGATAGGTGCCAGTCTTACTGAGTGTGTTTTACTTATTTTCAGAAGCTTTCGTTAGCAAATTTAAAGGCAAATTTGAGAAGTTTACTGTATACACTGTCATATATTATTGAAGCAGCTTTAAAGATGGGAGTTCTGGTTCCCTTTTGACATGGGCTGGTATAAATTAGTAGTAACTCTATTGAAATCAATGGAATTCTAGTGGTACAAATATGATGTAAGTGTTATCAGAATCAGCCCTGAAATCTTTCTTCCTTTTGAAGTTTTCAAAAACCAAAGTCATAAAATGGGCGAGACAGTATTGTGAAATTTTAAGTTTTAGCTAGATTTCATTAAAATAGAAGACTTTATTGAACCAAGATATTCTAGCTCAATGAAAGCGTAATTTCATATTAAACCTTTAAGGGTTCTTGTCAGTCTTCTAATGGCTTTGTTTTGTTTAATAGAGAAGATAGAAGCATTGCAAAAACTAAATTGTTGGAAGCCAAAGGCACCCTTGAAATGTGGAAAAAATCCTATTTTGATATTCGTGCCCAAATTGAAGCCTCGGGAAGAGATCAACGATGGGAATTTGACCGAAAGCGTCTATTTGAAAAAACAGATTATATGGCTTCAATCTGTCAAGATCTGTATGATATTGTGCAGGTAGTAATGTGTGTGGTTTTAAATAGAAGGATTGTGTATCTAGATTCCTCAGCTGTGAGAGATTGTTTTGCATTGTATTGTATTTTCTGAATTGAATGAAATGTTAGTAACCTTTAAGAAATTTGCTAATGGGCTCACCTGGCAGATTCTTCGTAATACTGTTGTAGTAGAAATGTATATCTCCTGCCTCTCAGGTTGTTGGACTCTACGCACTTTTTCTAATATACATAAGGCTTCAGAGGAGGGAAGGCAGATGGTTTCTGCCTGCTTGAGCACTTATTATCTGATCTTGGAATACTATTGGCCTTGGCCTCAGTGTGGGCCAAGTAAGTTGGAGGAAAAGGAAAAGGATCAAACTGGAGAAGGAAGTTCAAAAGGGATAAAATTATAGGGGTGTAATAATTATCGACCCAAGTCTTCAATGGGATCCATGCGGATAGATTCTGATGCCTGCAGAGTCTCACTGGTTTCTGTAGGACAGTGTGAGCATAAGGCTCTGCTCACCAGTACCCCATTATGGAATGGGTTCCTATATCTGAGTCAGCCTCTGTAGAACCAGAAATGGATGCTGACTTTAATCCAAAGTGGGCTCTTTATTTGGAGATGGATAATGTGATTCATCACCAAATTTACTCATTATTATATTATCATTAAAATAATTTAAATATTTTAAGAGGTCTTGTATTTTAAATGTGTACTTTTAACATGAAGAATAAATGTAATGTTTTAAAAACAAATTCAGAGACACAAATAGAGGAACAGTTATCCAAAACTACAACCAAATCTTGCAGAGATTTATGCTTGTGCTTAACTTGAGACAATGGACAGTGGGACCACTTGTTTGATGTCAGTGGGACTACTTATGTGTGTGTGTAGTAAGTAAGTACATGCTTAAGTCTTCTCAGGATCAGGGCCCTAGTCCAGAAAAGATATATTGTAATAGGTTTATGTTATTGCTAACTCTATACATATTTAAAACAATCAAATATTTTTATATATTAGTCATTTTTAGGATTTAATAGCTTATCAGAATTATACTAAATACCAGTAAACATACTTCGTTTTGGGGAAAAATAATCCCTAAAACTGTGGGAGTTTTCCATGTACAGTCTTTTAGAAAATTTGACACACATAGGAAAGGTCAGTATGTCAAATGCAAGATAATTGATCAGAATTATGGAAATTCGTGTTTGATGCCATTGACATAATAAATATAAATGTTTGTGGATAAGTGAGTTTTTGATCAGAAAGTGAGGGTAAGAGAAAGGATATAAACTTTGTAGTAACTATCAATATATTCCTACCAGCAGGAATTGGAATTTTGTCTGAATAAGAACTGTGATATTGGGCACCTAGATTTTTATATGGAATTGTACAGTCTTTTATGGGAATATACAAAATGCATGTCAGTGTAAGGATTATTTATTTCCTCTGTAAAAGTTATTTATTAAAGGAAAGAATAACCAAAAATATTGTTGTGGCAGAAAGCTAGTTAAAAATAATTCCTTCTTGTCTGTTTATCTGAACAAAAAGGTTATTGAAGAGTTCTACAATATATTTGGTCCTGAACTGAAAGCTGTCACTGGAGATCCAAAGCGCATTGATGACGTATTGCGAAGGGTTGATGGGCTGATTAGTCCTATGGAAGTGCTGACTTTTGACCCTTTTAGTATCAAATGTGCCTCTCAGTGGAAATTTGTTATGGAAGATTTTAAATCAGAAGTGCTGGTAGGTAGCAGATCCTGTGCTGGTTATTTCTATAACACTATCCATCTTCCTTCAAGAATTTAAAAATTTAAACTTAAAATAAATGCAAGCCTGAAAAGTAATAAATAAAGAAATAAATAATAAAATAAAAATTAGATAAACATTGCCAAACATTTTAATTTGAAGTTTTGGGAGGAAGCCAAAGGTTATTTTTGTTTGTTTGCTTTACACTTTGCATGTGAACGTAGAGCTGGCGAAAGGTGCTGGTTCATTCACAGCCCTGGAGTCTGAAGCTCTTTTTTTATTGTGCAGTGGCAGAGTTTGCCTTCCTGACACTCACCTGCTAACATGCCTCTCCTGTGATCTCAATGGGAGTTAAGGCTCACACTCCTGGACTCCTTCAGTCCCTCACCTCTCTGCTGAGAAGGCCAGCAATGGTACCAGTTGGGATGGTGCTTATTGAGATGTAGACTCTTGCCCTGTAGGTATTGGGTTGAGATCCAGAGCACTCATTTCCCGTAGGCCATTGAACAGGCATCAGTTGTTTTAAAAAAAAATCAAATAAAGAGAAGCAAAATTATACTTTAATGTTAGCACAACGTTACGTTTTTTACACCTAGGCCACTCTCTCTTCCTCCCTTTGTCTCTGCAAGGTTAATCCATAAGCAGTTTTGTTTCTTGACTTGCTGTCTTTTTCTTTGTCTAGGTTATAGAAAGAGAGGCCAAGAACTTTATCGATGAGTCCTTTAAGACCCTTCGATCAGCAGAGGCTGCTTTTGACATGCTCTTAAACTTTAAACACATCCGCTCTCGGGATGCCATCAATAGACAGATGATGATGAAATTTAATGATATTTTGGCACAGTATTGTAAAGAGGTATTTCACTTAAGAATTTCTTAAGAAACACATAAAATTCTCTACCAAGTAGAAGTATCCCTTCTTGAACAATAAATCTATGTATCTGTCTAGGGACTTATACGGCACCTGTCACCATAGTGTTTGAGAGTCTCCCAAGTATTTAGAAATAACCATAACAATCTCTCTCTTTTCTTCGCAGCCTGAAGGAGAAATAGCATGATTAGTATGTAGATATTTGTGTATGTGGTTGTCTGTGTCAGGATACTTATTGTGGGTCAAAGGGAGACAAGGTTTGCATTTAGTACTGTATGCAGTGGGGCCTGTGGTCATTTTTATTTCTTGTGGGCATAAGTTCTACAGCAGATTCTCAAACTGTGATCCGTGGACCACCAGTGGTCCGCAAGCTCCATTCAGGTGGTCCACGGTGGCCGCACATGAGAGAATGAAGGGCCATCCACCTAATTAGTGAAGCCGCACAGGCGTGGCTCCACTGATTAGGTGCCTGGACCCTGGAGAAGACGCACATGTAAGGTGAGGTGATGGCCTTGCAGGGAACAGGGGGTAGCTAGGAGGGGGCAGAGGGGTGAAAAGAGGGGGTGGGCGGAATTTTGGACATGCAGGATTGCAGCGGCCAGAGAAAGAGGCAACTTTCCCGAGCTCCAGGGCTGTGGCTGCCGCGGTGAGACCCCCCCTCCTTCCCAGCCTCGGCTCGGGGACTGCCATGGTGGGGGAGAGAGGGAGAGACCCCCCTCTTTCCCAGCCCCAGCTCAGAGGCTGTCGTGGCTGGAGAGAGAGGGCACATCCATCGCATTAGAAAGGTAAGACTACTGATATTAAAATATGAGTTGTGTGCTTTCATTTGTAGAACAAAAAATATTTATTATTAAGGTTTTTTTATATAGTGCTTTTATCCAGAGTACTTTACAATAGTTAGCTAACGTACAAACAACATTTGGAAAGATCATGAAGTGGTCCGCCGAGACCCTTAGCAATTTTAAAGTGGTCCATGAAAAAAAAGTTTGAGAACCACTGTTCTACAGTGAAAATTATGTCTCCTACACTCATGAGCCTCCTTGTGCTTGGTGATAGTTCGATAGGAACATATCAGTTGTGGGAGATCAGGGCAATAAAGGGAGCAGTGGTGGGGAGGGATAGCTCAGTGGTTTGAGCATTGGCCTGCTAAACCCAGGCTTGTGAGTTCAATCCTTGAGGGGTCCATTTAGGGATCTGGGGCAAAAATTGGAGATTGGTGCTGCTTTGAGCAGGGGGTTAGACTAGATGACCTCCCGTGGTCCCTTCCAACTCTGATATTCTATGATTTCTAAGGTAGTCCGGGCCAGTCCCATGGAGAGCTTTGAATATCAGAGTAACTCCATTCTATAATCTTTGGGGAGCCATTGCTGAGGGGAGGGCATCAGGGTAATGCCTTCAGAGTGAACTGTGTTGCTAAGCAGAGAGGCTGCTGCATTTTGTCCAGTTGAAGTTTTTTCAGGGCATATGCCTTCACTCCAAGAGTATAAATTAGTGGAGGATACATTTAAAGAACTATGAAAGGTACTCTTTATCAGGTCTAAGAGATTTCTCCTGGGAAAAACAACCTCAGTTTACTACTTACTGATACTTTAGATGTTTTTCTTCCCCTGCTTCTGTGGCACCTAATAAAGCATTTGATCTTGAGAGGTCCTGTGTAACTGCAACCCCCATTGAAATCAGTAGGAACTGCAGAACTGCAGGTGATCAGCACCTTTCTGGATCAGGTTCCATCTCCCCAAATCCTGCCATTTATAAACTCCTTCTAGGGTCAAAATCCCAGCATCAAATGCTCTCCCAATAGGGTCATTTTCCTATAGTATTCGGTTTTAGGAATTGGTTCTGCCACCACTCCATGAGGCATTCTCAGTGATTTTGAGGGGAATTTCACACATGGACCAGTTGCACAATAGTATCCTTAATGTCAGATCCTGCAGTTGTAGACAAATATCTGTGTAGCATATTCATCTTGGCCATTCATCCTGCCTGAGACTTCCTACCATCTCCTTGCCAGCAGTAATATGCACAATAAAACTCATGCCTGCCATTGTGTGCTGATGGTGGCAGAATATGTGCTTGCCAGCTCATGGACTCCCTCTTTGACCAGATAGCACGCCATATTTTATTAGGCAGCTGTAGCTGCCGTGATAAGATCATGGCTCTCCTCATGCATTATGTGCACACAACACTACTGCACATGTAATTCCACCTCATCACAGGTGGGGGCTGTTTCATAGCACCCCCTGTGGGGTCAAGTGTGGTACTGCCAGTGCTCTCTGCCTTAGTCCACAAGTCGTGGCCACCTGCCTGGAGCAGAGCGGCCCATGCTGAGAGCTTGGTGCCAGTCTCTAAACAGTTAGCCATATTCTGAATTTGTTATCTTTGTTTATCTGTTCCCTTAAATAAACGAACCTCAAAGGCAACTGGTAAGTGGCAGTGCTTGAAGGCAAGGCCCTGACCTCGCCCGTTAGGTTCTGAGCTGGCACTGAGGCGCACCTCCTCTATACCCGTCTTGCCTAGCACTCTCTCTCAGTAGAAGCCTGCAAGCCTTCTTACCTGGTTTGCTGGCTCCCAATTGGTCAGTGTCTCCTTAGGGCCCTTCTAGTCCTTTGGCGGGTTGAGTCTTATTGGTAGCCTGGCTTAAGTGGGTTTTCCTTGAGAAGAGGGGTGTCAGGGCGCTGATGCCTCTAGTAGGGGCAGAGAAGGCCTGATAGATCCTGTCGCACACCTTTTTCCACCTTCCAGGTGAAGTCAGGATTGATCCCTTGGTATTGAAAGCTTGTTTTTCTTTTTGTATGAATAATATTAGGATGACCATTTGAGATTGCTTATATGATTGAAACCAAAATATGACCACATGTATGTATGGGTGTGCATGTGTGTGTAATATATAATAAATAATATAATAATATAAAGTTATATCCTTTTAATAAAAAAATGCAAGAACATCAAAAGGACATTATGTTTAAAATGAAGTGCCATCTGACTGGGAATATCAAAAGTGAAATGAGCACCTATTGGTGAAAATGCAGAAGGGCAAATAATTCTAATTAGCTTAATCCAAAATAAAGATGCCATGGAAGTTTTTAACAAACTGTTAGTGTTCTGCTGCTGGAATTAGCTATTGATCCTTGTAATATGTGCTAGCATGTGCTAGAGATAGTGGAGATGAAAGGTGATGTTTCTGATAACTCTATATTGTTTCGATTCTTTTATAGATTGAGATAGTTAATAATATCTTCATCCAAAACCTCAGTAATCCACCTCTGTACAAGAATCATCCTCCAATGGCTGGAGCAATATATTGGTCACGATCCCTTTTTCATCGTATCAAACACACTATTATTCGGTTTCAAGAAGTAGAGGAGTTGCTGGCTAGTGAGCGTGGCAAGGAGGTATGTTGGTTTCATTGGTATTTAATAAAGAAAGTAGTACTTTGCACTTCAATAGCACTGTTCATCCAAATATATACAAGTGCTTTACATGCATTAATTAAGATTCATGGCATGTTTGTCTACATAAGTATTGTAATACAAAACATATTACAAATGGGGAAACTGAGGCACAGATTGATTGTGACATCTCTGGGTGTGTCTCAAAGAGGCAGTAGCAGAGTTGGCAATGGACCTTAGGAGTCTACAATCTCAACCCCCTGCATTAACCACTAGACTATACTTGCTCCCTTATTTAATAAAAACAAATATTAAAAACTATTTTAAGTAGCCCTGTTCAGACAAGAAAATGTTGCCTCTGTCTCTATTATAGAGTAAGATGAATGGAGCTGAATTCTTTCTTACAGGTAAAACAAAAGTATCTGGAAGTGGCTAAGAGAATGAAAGAATATGAAGATCTGAAATATGATCATTGGAGGGACTGGACTGAACAGATGCTCCCAGTACTATTGAAAAAAACCCTGCTTGCTAAAGTCCATCCTTCTGGGACCATAGTCCAAGCTAATTTGGAGCCCTCCGATCAGGTGAGGGGAGGAAGGGTCAGGTGTCAATCTTCTGCTTATTCACTGATTTGTAGCCAAGTTACTGATCAGGTGAGATTTTCTCAGAGTGGTTTCTTAAAGAGAGGAACTGAGTTGTTTGTGGGAAAAGTCGATACTTCTGAATTCGGAATTATTTGGGGATCTGACATGGGCTGTCATATTTGTCACAATTGTTGAATGACCTGGCAGAAGCATAAATTATAATGTGCTTTGTGCCACCATTCCTGGCAGTTCTATGTAGGACATGCCAGTACTTTGTCTTAATATCTCTATTTTGCTCTGAGCACATTATTCAGGTGCTGTAAAAAATAGTAAGTATTTTCCAACAGCCCCATCTTTACTATATAGAGATTTGTGCTGTGCTCACTGCAGGATATTCCACTTAAAAGGGCAACTTGATTCCCATGTACTTCTGGGTGCAATCCAAAAAAATCATGAAATTAACATGAGTTTGCTGCCATCACATTGTTCACTCTGCTTGTGTGTTATGTGTCTTCCCCCACCCTGTGTCTGCCTTGTCTATTTAGGTTGTAAACTCCTTGGGACTAATACACTGGGTTTTCCATTATGGATCGTTGGGACAGCGTATAGGGGGGAGTATTTGTTCTATCTCTTATGGTCCATTTTAAATTAAGAGATAGTTGCATTTAATTCATGAAAAGAAAGTGCTGAGTGTGGCAGCCAGTCTGAAACGCATTTCCACAGCTAGCCCTGAATACCAAGCCTGCTGTGCTATATGACACAATTGAATCAGTCTGTTTGCCTTGAAAATGCCCCTTGAAGGTAATTGTTTCTTTGATTTTTAGCTGTCTGACATGTCCTCTCCCTCCTTCATGCTGCTGTTTCTCTTCTGTGCTGTAGAGCCTGCATTCTGAAGAGGTTGACACCGGGGAGAAGTGGAGCCATTTCGCAGTCAATTTTTCTCCCAACCTCCAAGAGGTTATCAATGAAACAAAATACATGGAGCAGCTGGGATTTCCAGTACCTGAAATAGCAAGGAACGTGGCCCTGCAGGAGGACAAATTTCTTAGGTAAGGATATAAAATTTGAACATGCTCTATGTTCTGACTGAACTTAATGGCAATACTCCTATTGACTTCATCCAGAACAGGAATGGGCCCTTTGTCATCAAATTTTAAAAACACGAGACCCTGTAGTCATTGTTATGTTTTCTTGGAACTTTGCACAAATAATCTTTCCTCTGGTGCTGTCTGTTTTCTGAATTATGTATGATGAAATCAAGCAAACAAAACACATGGTAATCCCCCAAGAAAAATATGAAGTAAAGAAAAACATATACTATACTGCTATACATTGTAGCATTCCTCAGCCACTAGGAGACCTCAGTTTAATGCCTGACTCTGCCACCAACTTCCTGTGTGACCTTGGGCAAGTCACCTAGGGCAGATTTTCAAAGGTATTAAGGCACTAATGATGCAGATAGGTGTCTACTGGGTTTCTCAAAAGCCCCTGACACCCATTGATTTCACTCATGTGCTTTGAGTTGAGCATGTTTTAAATGCTTTTTCTGGATTGGCACTATAGGAGCCAACCCAATGCCTGTTGAAGTCAGTGGAGTCTTTCCATTGACTTCATAGAATCATAGAACTAGAAGGGACCTTGAGAGGTCATCTAGTTCAGTCCCCTGTACTCAAGGCAGGACTAAGTATTAACTAGACCATCCCTGACAGGTGTTTGTCCAACCTGCTCTTAAAAATCCCCAATGATGGAGATTCCATAACCTCCCTAGGCAATTTATTCCAGTGCTTAACCACTCTGACAGTTAGAAATTTTTTCCTAATGTCTAACCTAAACTGCCCTTGCTACAATTTAAGCCCATTGCTTCTTGTCCAGAGGTTAAGAAGAACAATTTTTCTCCCTCCTCCTTGTAATAAACTTTTATGTACTTGAAACCTGTTATCATGTCCCCTCTCAGTCTTGTCTTCTCCAGACTAAACATACCCAGTTTTTTCAATCTTCCTTCATAGGTCATGTTTTCTAGACCTTTAATCATTTTTGTTGCTCTTCTGTGGACTTTCTCCAATTTGTCCACATCTTTCCTGAAATGTGGCACCCAGAACTGGACACAATACTCCAGTTGAGGCCTAATCAGCGCAGAGTAGC
The DNA here is from genome assembly GCF_015237465.2 of Chelonia mydas. Taxonomy (NCBI): domain Eukaryota; kingdom Metazoa; phylum Chordata; order Testudines; family Cheloniidae; genus Chelonia; species Chelonia mydas. The sequence goes on along the minus strand of NC_057856.1, from coordinate 24,801,885 downwards.
ACAGAAGAATTACTTCTCATGTCTTGCTTACAATACTCCTGCTAATACATCCCAGAATTATATTTGCTTTTTTTGCAACAGCATTACACTGTTGACTCATATTTAGTTTGTGATCCACTATGACCCCCAGATCCCTTTCCACAATACTCGTTCCTAGGCAGTCACTTCCCATTTTGTATGTGTGCAACTGATTGTTCCTTCCTAAATGGAGTACTTTACATTTGTCCTTATTGAATTTCATCCTATTTACTTCAGACCATTTCTCCAGTTTGTCCAGATCATTTTGAATTTTAATCCTATCCTCCAAAGCACTTGCAACCCCTCCCAGCTTGGTAGCATCCGCAAACTTTATAAGTGTACTCTCTATGCCATTATCTAAATCACTGAAGATATTGAACAGAACCGGACCCAGAATCGATTCCTGCGGGACCCCACTCAGTATGCCCTTCCAGCATGATTGTGAACCACTGATAACTACTCTCTGAGAACAATTTTCCAACCAGTTATGCACTCCCCTTATAGTAGCTCCATGTAGGTTGTATTTCCCTAGTTTGTTTATGAGACGGTCATGCAAGACAGTGCCAAAAGCCTTACTAAAGTCAACATATACCATATCTACCGCTTCCCCCTATCCACAAGGCTTCAATAGCATTGATGTGTAAAGAGGATGACAGAGAGGGGATATGCCAGTAGTCTCTAAAATTGTAACTAAATTGTTAACCTTGGGAAAACTTCCAGTGTAGCATTCCATATCTGGGTTCAAAATTAGGTTTTCAGATCTTCTAGGCAATACCCTTATTGTAATGTTTTGCATTATGCTTGTGACTCTCTTTAGATACACAAATGGAATGAAACAGATGTTGGATCACTATCACAAATTAATGGGAACACTAAATGAAGCAGAAATCCAGCTTCTTGATGATCACATTCAAGAGCTTTGGAGAGTATTTAAATCAGGGTACAAGAGACTCAACTGGAACTCCTTAGGTAATAGAGATGATATTTTTAAAATGTCCTTTAGATATTAATTTTCAGTAAAACATCTCCCAGGCTATACATTTTTCTTTCTCTTGTCAACTTATAGCAGTTTGTTATATCTAAAATGCTGAGCAGAAGTGAATACAGCTCAAGATCAAGGATGTCATAAATTGAGTTGTGGTAGCTTTGGTGCACAGTCCAGGCTTAGGAATACAGACTGTTACCCTGTGGAAAATATGGTGTAGTCCGTTGGCCTGACCCAGTCCTTGTTAAAGAAGTACATACTAGTCTTCCCCAATGAATATGGAATTGAATCCCCTATACATGACATGTTAATACAGTTACCTTTTGGTCTTAGAAGGAATGGGTATTGCACTGCCTACATTGCTCTTTTAGAAACTTAGATTGGCTAATTAATAAAATGGGGGTGTAAGATATGTTGAAGAAGGAGAATAAAATGGACACGTTATTTTCAAGGTATTGGTGACTATATTGTTCGGTGCACCCAAGCCATTGGGAAGTTTGAATCGCTTGTACATCAGATTCATAAGAATGCCGAAGATATAAACAACAAGCTTTTATTAATAGAGTCAACAAATCTATTTAAATCCCCACCTTTGAAAAATGAGGATGAACTTCCTGGTAGGTCTTATATTTTGTATTCTCGTTTCTCAGCTTTGTGAAGTGTCTTACTGAACCTTGCTACACCTCTTTTATTGTTGCCAAGAGAACACGATATTAAGTACTTCCCCAGGCTAATTACAGTACAGTGTCATAGTACAGTGAAGGGAGTACAAGCATAGCTTCAATATCCCCTCTGGTGGTGGTGAGACGTGAAGATCTACATAGCAGTGGATCTTTTAACCGGTAACTGCCTTTCTTCTGGTCATCCGTGTCCTGGCCTTTCCCCTACCTCCACCATGTGTTGCTGTGTGGGGGCTTCCTTGGTGCTGGAGTCCCCTATATACAGTCTCTCCTGCCCTCTTGTGCAGCTGTACTGCACAAGTTCTGTCAGGGAGACTGCAGTTATACAGGGTGGGGCTGGAGCGGCTTCTACTCATTTGTGAAATTCAGTCATCACAGCAGGTCTTCCAGTCGTTAATGTGCACTAGTGGAGTTTAGCTATTTCAGAATGTCTCTGATAATTAAAAATGTTACCACCATATGTAAAAATCTCGGTCTGAGTCAAGTTTGGGATTCTTGAATCTGTACCCACCAAAAGGTCTGAGGTATTGATATAATAATTTAGAATATCTTCATTAACTTGCAAGATGAATTTACTGTTCAAAGATCAATCCCAACTAATTATTTTGTTAATCTACGGTTACTATTACAACTAAATAGTGATAAATAATAATTTTCTTTCATAAACTTTTACAGGAGTGAAGGAATTCTTTGAGTATATTAAGCGCGAAAGATCTAAAGATGTGGAACACATGGTTAGAAAGTATGTTGCCATTGGACCTTTGCTAACAAAAATGGAAGGGCTGGTTGCCAACACAAACACTGGCAAAGCTTCAAAACTAGCACCCTATTATGCATTTTGGGAAAATAAAATTTATCATACCTTGACACAGTTAGTTCTGAAGTAAGTCTAGTGGATTTACTGTCTTGCATCTGTTTAACAGATTTCCTGTCTTGCATCTGTTTATTTTTTTCAAATCAGTTGTTTTTAAATTCATAGGTGCTAAAATTTAATCCATCTCCCCTGTGACTAGGTGTCCATTTATTCTTTTGCGTAGAGACTGTCCAGTTTGGCCAATGTACATGGCAGAGGGGTCAATTGCTGCATCTACAAGCTAATTAGGTCACATTGTTAGATTTCTAATAGGATGCATGTAGACATAGACATATTTAGCACTTACTCTTTGGCTCTCTAACAATACAGGTAAACGGGTTAAAGATTCTAGTCTACTTAACGTAGTTTTGATAGCTATCTACAAGGAATGGCCCTGTTTACCACTGCAATACCCTTTTGATATGTCCTTAAGGGTTGCTTACAGGTCAACCAGCTTGCTGATTTTTTTACCCTTCACTGGCCCAGCTTTACACCTCCAAATTCACTTAAAGCACCCAGTCCATACATTGCTTGAAACATGAGCGCTTTAGCTTTTACTCAAGGGCTCAAGAAATGTTTAGAAGGGTACTATAGAGAACTCTAATTCTGTATAAATGGCTATTATTGTGTTCTTGATAGAAGAAGGGTTAAGGTACAATTTCTGCAGGATGAAAAGGCTGCATTCAGCATATATCAGACATAGTGTCTGGGAGTTTGAACACTGCAGGCCAGATTCATCCCTGTGAGGCCACCCATGTCAGCGAAGGGTGAGAAGAATGCAGGCTTGCATCTTCTCTATTCTGGGGCTGTTAGGGGCCAGTGTGAACCCCGATGCAGGCTAACTTGAATGCCTTTTACAGTTGCCCCTTGGGCCATTTAGGGGTTCAGAATCACTGGGTGTAAAAGCACACTGGCTATACCTCCTCCAATCCTTGATCCACACTATTCCTCTTATTCCACACGCTCAGCCTGCTCCAGAGTGTGCCCCCTGTGGTGGAGAGCAGCTGTGGAGCTGACTAACCACCTGGTTTTAGAGGCACACTGCACCGGGGTGCTCTGAGAGTGGATTATGTGTTTGCTACAGCCCCATTGTGCCAGTTAGGCTGGGCCACAGGGCAGTTCTGCTGTATTCTGGGGATGTTTGTGAAATCAGTTTACCAGAGTTCAATTTCTTGCCTGTTTTCTTGCAGACCCCTAAGAGTTTACAAATCAAACCAGTCTATACATGGCAGTCTGGGACAAGTTCTGTCCTCAGATGCATATGTGGGCCTCCCACTGAAGTCAGCATTGAATGGCTTAATTGGGAGAGACTTGCATATCTGATGGGAGAGTTTGACCTCATGCCTGCAATTCTTGCTATTTATTGTCACATATCTGTGCCTATCTATGAAGCTATAAAATGCAGGATTAAGATTGTCTGACTTTTTTTTTGCAGGAATTTGCAGGCTTTTAATGCAGCTGTTCTTCAGGATGTCCCACTATTCCAAACAGAAACTATTTTATCTGCTCCTGAGATAATCCTGCATCCTAATGCCAGTGAAATTGACAAAATGAGTGTTCATTGTATCAGAGACTGTGTTGAAGTCACTAAGGTGATTATTGATAAAGATTATTCAGGGCTTGCTTGTTGACACAATGAGTTATTCTTGCTTTATGTTTGGATTGGCACAAATGTCAAGGGGAAGATTTCAGTTATATTGGTTGGAATAAAAAAATTCAGTAAATTGTTTTATTTACAAACTGTGCTAATGACAAAAGACCAAACTCAGATCTTCATACTGTTTTTATTCAGGCAAAACTCCCATTGACTTCATCAGGAGTTTTGCTTGGGTAAGAACTTTAGGATTTGGCCCTATACATACATAAATACCAGCAGGGAAATAGCATCCAAATGTAATTAAGACTGGATCCTACTCTCCGGTGCATGTGTGTGGGAGGAGGAAAAGAGGTGTAGGTAACCTTTCCTATAGCCACTGACCTCCTCACAAGCAGCAGGGCAGGCTGCTTACCTAGCACTCAGGAAGGGGCATAACTCCTATACTAGCCCAAGGGAATAAGGTATACGGCCAGGGGTCTGTTCAGAATCGTAGGATGCTCATTGCTTCTTTTCAGAAAAGACACACAATGTTCTAGGAGCAACCCTACCCTGCACTGATGAACAGACAACCCCTCCCCCCCCTAAAAATATAAATTCTGCCTTCCACCTTCCCACTCCAAAACTCACTGCTCATGCTCTACCTTCTTGCTGAGCCTGACTGACCTGTACCTGCTCCTCTGGCCTAGCTTATGACATCCTCAGGCGACAGACTTGAAAAACAGACCAAATAACAATGCCTGGAAGAATGCATTTGGTACTGTAGGGTACTCTGAACTCAGTTCTGATCTCAGATACATAGGCCTCCTGTTTTGTCAAATGCCGAACAGCTAACTTTAAAAGTCCAACATGCCTGCACACTTAAGATCAGAATTAAGCCTTGAGATTTTAGTACAGCAATCTCCTACTTAAGGGCTAACAACCGTCACTAATTTCACCCACCCCCATTAATACATTATTTTTTTAATACTAAAACTCTAGCATTTTGTACGGTGGATGCACGGCACCTGTATTGACTGCCCCCCTCAGCGCGCTGAAGAAGACGAACTCATCACCTTGAGTTTTTTTAATGACATCTCTCAGAATCCACTAATAATCGAACAGGCTGTTCTCATCACTCAAAACATACACAAGCTCCTGGATTCTCTCACCAAGTACTTGAATCGATGGAAGAGATATCGCCCTCTGTGGAAATTAGATAAAGCCATTGTTATGGAGAAGTTTGCTGCAAAGAAACCAGCTTGTGTCACCTTTGATGAAAAGTTGCAGTTCTATATTAAGATAGCTCAAGAAGTGACTCAACAGCCCTTGATTAAAGATGAACAGTGCATTAGGCTTAACCTGGGCCCTTTAGCCTACACAGTACAGGAAAATGCAAAAGGCTGGGTGACTTCTCTTGGAAAACTTCTCAATGAATCTGCAAAAGAGGAACTCTTCAGTCTTCAGGAAGATATTGAGGTAGATGTTTTCTCTGCTCACTGATAATCCGTCTTTCTAACCAGCTCTGAGTGGTGCTGCACAGTTGGATGACCTAAGCCTCCTATTTTATGAGGGAAAAAGAAATCTCGATCAGACATTGTTGGGTTCATCTTTATCATCAATTAACTAACTGCTAACTAAAAAAATACATACAGATTGTTTAATTGTTTTACATGGGCTGACTTAATATAATTGTACTTAATTGTCTATGTTTTTGCCTAATTATTCTCTTACTGCTGTTTCTCAAAAGTAATTTTCTTTTATAGAGATTATCACAGAACCTTAGGAAAGCGCCTGATTCTTTGGAAGATCTCAAATTTGTTCTTGGCACAATTGCAGAGATCAAAGATATTTCTTTACAGGTGGAATTGAAATATTTAGACATTCAGGAGAGATACCGTACCCTTGCAGTATATAACATTCCTGTAAGTGAATTTATATCTAATCCCATAGATATTTTATACTTGTGCTTCAGATACAAACACCTTTCATGTAAACGAATGAAGTTTAGTTAAACTATTTTGTCTTAACAGAATCAAAAAGTAATATTTTCACATTGTTACTCCCAGATTGAAATTTACTAGATTGCTGTACATTTGTTTAGCTCAGTTTCAGGTTATTTAAATAATGTTTTGCATATTTCATAACTGAAGGCCTGATCATGTAACCCTTACTTTCCTGTGAATAATTCCTACTTGTGAGGGTATTCCCACAGAAGTCAGTGGTACCATTTTATTGGGGAAATCCACTCCGCTCACATAGAGCCTAAGTGACTGGGCTTTATGCAGAATGGAGGCCTGATTCAAAGCTCATTGAAATCAATGGAATTTGTGTAGATGTATACATACATGGTGCATAATTTATCCATCATAATCCATGAAAAGTGTTTGTCTAGAAGACTTTCCTTCTCTTTACATGATTGAAGCTCTTAGATATTTTTGATAAAGAGTTGGAAAAACATGACTTCAATAGGCTTTGGATCAAGCCCTGAGTGCAGTAAGGTTTGGGAGGTGAAATCCACCACTCTAACTCAGGGTCAGTGAGCAGGGCTGCTGTGCACTTCACCCCCATATCTTCTTTTCCTGCCCTGTGAGCTGGAATAGGAGCTGCAGCTCTCTGTGCTAGCTGTGTGGGTGTTGAAACCACAAGATCTGCAAAAATGTCCATCTCATGATCCCTGTGCTGGTGCACTCACCTCATGGCCATCTACCCTAGCCTGTGTCGTTTGGTGAGAAGATCCTTTCCCTGGTGTGCATGTACTGCCTTATTCAAGGGTGCTCACTGTACTGACGGAAGGCTTTCACGATGTGGAAGGTCTTGTTCTGCCTTTGCACCAGGGATCAGTTTCATCCTCTGTCAGGATCCTTCATGTGAGTATGAGTTGCAGGATTTGGCTCACATACTTTGTATTCATACATGTGTTCTCTTTAGACAACTGAAGAAGAGAGAGAGTTGGTCGACAAGATTAAGCAAATGTGGGAGGTTCTCTTATTTGATGCATCGGAAGTTGATCACAGCCTTGGAAGCATCAAAAAGACATTCACGGAGGTAATATTTTTACCTTACATGTTTAAAATACATTTAGAAAAGGAAGGAAAAAACCCTAATTCAAACAATATTCCCTTTAGATTACAAGGGAGCAGATTGGAGACTACAGTAGCCAAATAGCAGATTTTTTCCACAGATTTACTACTGAGGGGCCTGGTGCTGTTGGGGAGAATCTTGACAAAGGTAAGAAGACTTATGTCTCTGTAGTTACATCCTAAAGTAGTCTGAAGACTAATACACTTGAAAACAGAAACCTATGTACTTTCAAAATGTTTTTCCCTCTTAAGATACAAGCTGAACAATTCACTGTATGACATTTGAAGAAATATAATTTGTGTATATGTGTATACAAAAATGATGCATTATTTACCCATCATAACCCATGAAAAATGTTTGTCTAGCAGACTTTCCTTCTCTTTACAGGACTGGAGCTCTTAGATATTTTTGATAAGGAATTGGAAAAACATGAGAAAAATCGTCAGGAGTTGGCTAATGCTGAGAAACTTTTTGACATTCCAATCACAATGTACCCTGACTTATTAAAAGTGCAGAAGGATATGAGGGGTCTAAAGCAGATCTATGCAATTTATAAGTTGCAAAGAGTAAGTGTTCTATAAAAATATGTATAATATAGAACTTTCCTTTAATTGCAGTCAAGTCTTTTCCTGTCCATTTGACTGAAATAAGTTGTGATTGTTTTATCCTTCTGACTACCAGAATGTAGATCGCCTGAATAGTGCTTTAGTTATACTCTCTGGTCCAGGAAGTATAATGTTGTAGTTAAGGCTAGATTCTGATACCCTTATTCATGCTGGTTAGCATCTTACTCCCCAGGTAGTCTCATTGACTTCAGTGGGACTGCTCCTGTGGTTAGGTGCAGTGCTCATTGTGAGTAGAGGGATCTCAGGCTGGCCCTACGTGACCTTAGTTGGTCTTTGAATGAGTTTTTTTTTTTTAAGGGATTTTGGAATAATTAAGATGTCCTCACATTAAAAGCCAGACTGTGACTCTGTAAAGCGGGTTCTTATTACTGCTTCCCCTGCTGTGTCTTGTCTTAAATCAGACTATAAGATCATTGAGGCAGGGGACTGTCTTTTATGCTGTTTGTACAGCGTCTTTCACATTTGGGCCCTGATGCTGACTAGGCCTCTGAATGCTATTGCAGGAGAAATAATAAATATTTTTGTCACATTCCTTTCATAGTAACTTAAAAGGAAATGTTATGAATGTTTGCATCTACCTTGTTTCCAGGCTGCTAAAGAGGAATGGTCGCAGACCCTCTGGGTAAATCTCAATGTGCAGTTTCTCCAAGAAGGAATTGAAGGATTTCTTAAAAGCCTCCGAAAGCTGCCCAAGCAAATGCGCAGCGTGCCGGTGGCTTATCACCTGGAAACAAAGATGAAGGCATTCAAGGACTCCATTCCTTTGCTGCTTGATTTGAAAAATGAAGCATTGAGAGACAGGTTTGATCCAGTTTGTTTAAGGAATTTTCTATATGTGCAAGGACATTTATTTTTATTTGTTATAACTGTTAATTCCAGATGTTGAAATCATGCAAACATTTTGCATATTATGGACCATAATAGTTGATATCCAATTACTAAGATTGCACAAGATGATGCAGTATGTGTAAATATTGTGTGTATTTTATGTAAAATATGAAATCTCATTCTAAATATGAAATATAATTATAAATGGTTTCAGAGTAACAGCCGTGTTAGTCTGTATTCGCAAAAAGAAAAGGAGTACTTGTGGCACCTTAGAGACTAACCAATTTATTTGAGCATAAGCTTATGCGCAAATAAATTGGTTAGTCTCTAAGGTGCCACAAGTACTCCTTTTCTTTTTGCATAATTATAAATATAATTCTAGACTGTATCGAGCACAGGACCATTATTATACATTCGTTGATAGTCATTTTCACATTTACTGTGTCATAGTGCTTGACAAAATGAACGAAACCAAAATCATAGACACATAGGCTCAGTATCTCAGACCAGCCACTAAATTCATGCATGCAAAATGTGGCCATGTCGTTATCTCACTTGCACTGGCTGCTAGGCACTTGATCATATAAATGTGATAGTACCATGTAATTACCTATTCTGTGCACTCAAATGAACATATACTACTACATATTATACATATTATAGCTACTGGTCTAGCGTCTAATGCTAGTAGTTCTAGTCTGGAATGCTAGAAACACTGCTGGAATCTGATAACCACTGGTTGTGCTTAGTTCAAAGCTGGCTGCTGATCGATGTTTTGCTCCTTATGTTTGATCTCAAGCAGAGGTAGCTGAGACCTGATCAAATCAATGCTCCTCCTTCCTATCATCAGCTCTCCTGACATTCAGACCACCCTTTCTCTGCTACAACAGCTTGACAGCTCAAAGCTACCAGTTCATCTCTCTTATCTGCATCACATGGAACTGCCAAAACCACACCCCCACCGAGTGGTGGGAAGTAAAGAATGAGCTGCTGAGCTAACCTCCAACCTGTGTTTGGCTGGGATGGGAAGATGGAGTGTCTAGGAAACGAATGTTCCCTCCAATTTGTCTTCATTTGATAGTATTATTCCCTGCATTTTAAGCTGATCCCTATTGATAATATCTGGTCTTGTTTATAACGTGTTGATTTACTGAAACTCTTCCAGGCATTGGAAAGATCTTATGGAGAGAACTGGCACTAGTTTTGAAATGACAACAGCAACTTTTACCTTGGAGAATATGTTTGCTATGGAGCTGCATAAGTACTCAGATGTTATCAATGAGATAGTGGGATCTGCTGTTAAAGAGCTTAGCATTGAGAAGGTAAAGTTTTTAAATAATACCTAGCTTGTTTCGAAGACACTTATGACAACAGAGGTTTTTATTTTCATCATTGTTTTTGATCTTTCAGTTTTAGTTATCAAATGGTATTTAGAATAGCAATAAATAGTTTAACCGTTAGTTGCCAAAAAAGGTTATGTTAGCCATTTGTGTGATCCTTGTTTGGATTAGATGGGTTTTAAAGTGCGAGTCTACTTTGAAAAGTGATTGTAAAAGTGTCAGGGTAGTTTTCCATGTTTATTGTCTATCAGAAAGCTAACTTGACAGAAAAATCAGTTTACAATTAAAAATATTTTCTTTCCTAACTGCCAGCCCTGCACATTTGACCTGGGATCTGATAGTCAAGCAGGATGCTTTCCGTTTTCTGCATCACTGCTAGTAATAAAGGTTCTGCAGCTCAGATTAGTCCTTCAGTGATACTAGTATAACTGGATTATTTTCACTGGAGCTGCAATGGAGGTAACTGAGACGTTAGCTCTGTTAATGAAGCACTAGATGGAACCAAATCCATCTCTCTCTGAGCTGTGTTGGCTTTATAGTGATAAAAAGCAGAAAGAACTTATTTCTCTCATTGAGATTAGCAGATAAAACTCATAATGCACACTAAGAAGAGATCTGATGGATACATTGTCCCTGTTCAGAGAAGACCTGCCCTTTAGAGCTAGAAAAATCTGTGTAAAGGCCATCCTAAATGAGCGATTTTCATTTTGATGTTAGAATGACTGTCCTCTAGTTTTACAGGACTGAAACAGGCTTCTTTTTATCTTCACATGCAGGGTGTTAAGGAGATAGTGGAAACTTGGGAGAACATGAAGTTCACTGTACTGAGGTATTTCAAAGGCATTCAAGAGCGAGGCTTTATTTTGGGATCGGTCGATGAAATTACCCAGATTCTTGATGACAATGCTGTCAATCTTCAGAGTATCTCAGGCAGTCGATTTGTAGGTCCTTTTCTATCAACAGTCCACCACTGGGAAAAAACTCTGTCCTTGATTGGTGAAGTTATTGAGGTAGGGAAGAAACTGAATGATTAATTTGTCTCTAGCTTTTGTTTTTCATGATCAAGATTTTCCATTGAACTTGTTTCTTTGATTGTAACACTTGACTCTTCTTCTAGGTCTGGATGGTGGTTCAGAGGAAATGGATGTACCTGGAGAGCATCTTTATTGGTGGGGATATAAGATCACAGCTTCCAGAGGAAGCAAAAAAATTTGACAACATAGACAGGATATTTAAAAGGGCAAGTAACTGACCTGTTTCGTAACAGCTTGTGATTGAGAGAATTACGTGATATGTTTTGCTTTTAGCTCCATATTGAACTGCAATCCTCCATTTATAGATGTCAGTGCCCTAACATTTTTCTTCTCGTGATGACTAAGCAAGTACTTCTCTCTAGTGATACTCCCAGCTATTCGAATTGATTGTAAAAATGTCAACGTGACAGTGAGCTTACTTGGCACAGAAATCAGTTTACAAGTAAAAATATTTTTTCCTAATTGCCAGACATACACATTTAAGCTGGGATCTGATTGTCAGGTTGGATCCTTTCCATTTCTTGCATCATGGCCAGTAATAAAGGTTCTGCAGCTGCAAGCGCTTCACGACTTATCTGTCTAAGGCATCATGCATTCCGCAGTATTGTAGAAATAGTAAATAATAATAAAGATTATGACTATATATAATAATATGCTATATTGTTTCAGTATTGTCACGAGAGAAATCCAACTCAATTTGCTCCTCAGTGTTACCTTTAGTAGTTTCTAAAGGTTCTTTTCTATGTCTGTAGATAATGGGTGACACCGTAAAAGACCCAGTGATAAAAAAATGCTGTGAAGCCCCAAATCGACTCACAGACCTCCAGCAGATAAGTGATGGTCTAGAGAAATGTCAGAAAAGCTTGAACGATTATCTGGATTCAAAGCGGAACGCTTTCCCCCGATTTTTCTTTATATCTGATGATGAGTTACTCAGCATCCTTGGTAGTAGTGACCCACTCTGCGTTCAGGAACACATGATAAAGGTACAGCACCTTGCTTATGAGAATGTCCCATGCGCACTATGATTTTCAGGTGGAAGATTCTATACTATACATATTATTAAGAGCCTGCTAGTGTTTCTTTCAAACTAAACTTGCTGTAATAGCAACACAGGAAACACTGGACCAGACTAGTGATCCATGCAGTACAGTGTCCTGTCAGTGCCAATGGCTGGTACCAGTGGCTTCGGAGGAAGATTCAACGTAGCCCATAGTGAACTACTATGGAATACCATCTCTATAACACTTGATAAATTTGTATTTTCTCCAAAAATCTTAATGGGGCCAAATTCTGTGCTCATTTACACTCTCTGCAATTGGGTTAATGGGATATAAATCAGTGCAAAATCTGGCTGTCAATATTTAAAAATAATTTGTCTGCTATATTTGATTGGTCAGAGCCTGATTCTGAACTCTAATGGGGGTTAAGTGAGGTACCAGATCTTAGGAACCTAGTACAAATAGTACAAAGTGTTCCTCTGCTGGCATGTTTCAGATGTATGATAACATAGCATCCCTGAGATTTCAGGAGGGTGATAGTGGTGAAAAAATTGCAACAGCCATGATTTCAGCCGAAGGAGAAGTGATGGAGTTCCGGCGGGCCATTGCAGCAGAAGGCCGAGTCGAGAACTGGATGACAGCTGTTCTGGTTGAAATGAGAAGAACAAACAGACTCATTACTAAAGAGGCCATTTTTCGATACTGTGAAGATAGAAGCAGGTGAAGTAATCAAAGTGATAAAGATAACAACTGAAGCATAATAAACCATTAATAGTTTGAAGTCTATATAAACCATACAGAAAGTGTTGTAGAGACTTCCTTTTTTATTTAAATATAGTTCCCTTCTCTTACTCTGTATGGTAAGGGTCCATTTAAAAATTGATTGCCACCCAGTTCACATACACAGACAGTTAAACAGAAAAATATTTCAATGCCCAGCATCTAAACAACTTTAACTCTGTCCCTGTAGTTCTGTTTCTCTGTAAAAATTTTATCTTTAAAAATTTTATCTTTAAAAATGATTTTAAAGTGTTACATTTGAAGAACAAAATCTAATTCTATAAGTTCCAAATGAATAACTGGAAATGTAATTTACAGCCTTGATTATGTATTGGGGATTATTCTGTAGCCCAAGTGTTCTGACACTAACAGTTGCTTTTCAGTATAAAGAATAATTTTATCAACTTGCTTAGGAATTTAGGATCTGTTCACCCACTAGCTTTGTGTCCTTTGACACTTGTCCACTTGTAAGTGGAATTATTTTGCTCAGGAGAAAAAGACTGGATGAGTATTTGGATGTGCTTATGCACTTCAGTGATAGGCACTATAGATATACATAGATAAATATGTTCTTCAATAACATAGACAGATAAATCAATAGATAAAATAGATTATGTTAATGTACTCTTGAATTTGTAAAGTATTTCTGATATTATGCTTGTCTGAGGCTGCATGTCATATAACCTTTGAACAGATAGGAATACAGTGTTAAATTGTTATGGACAGTTCAGAGTGAAGCTGTGTGCTGAATGGATAAGGTTCATTTAGACTTATTGTAAGGAGAGAGCTAAGGTTGCTTGGGTGCTGGGCCATGAACATTTTTTTGTTTAAACATCTGTGTGCATAACTGTGAGTTAAGGTTGTTGTCAGCACTGTGTACATAACCAGAACCTGTGATTTCTTTAGTTTTTAATGGTTTTTAGTTGGGTTGTCAAGCGATTAAAAAAATTAATCGTGATTAATCACACTGTTAAACAATAAATATGATTTAGTTAAATATTTTTGGATGTTTTCTGTGTTTTCAAATATATTGATTTCAATTATAACACAGAATACAAAGTGTACAGTGCTCACTTTATATTTATTTTTGGTTAATATTTGCACTGTAAAAAACAAAAGAAATAGTATTTTTCAGTTCACCTAAGATAAGTACTGTAGTGCAATCTCTTTATCATGAAAGTTGAACTTACAAATGTAGAATTATGTACAAAAAATAACTGCATTCAAAAATAAAACAATGTAAAACTTTAGAGCCTCCAAGTTCACTCAGTCCTATTGTTCAGCCAGTCGCTAAGACAAACAAGTTTGTTTACATTTGCAGGAGATAATGCTGCCCGCTTCTTGTTCACAATGTCACCTGAAAGTGAGAATAGGTGTTCTCCTGGCACTGTTATAGCCAGTGTTGCAAGATATTTACCAGATGCCAGATGCGCTAAAGATTCATGCTCCAACCAACATTCCAGAGGACCTGCGTCCATGCTGATGACGGGTTCTGCTTGATAACAATTCAAAGCAGTGCGGTCCGACGCATGTTCATTTTCATCATCTGAGTCAGATGCCACCAGCAGAAGGTTGATTTTCTTTTTTGGTGGTTTGGGTTCTGTAGTTTCCGCATCGGCACGTTGCTCTTTGAAGACTTCTGAGAGCATGCTCCATGCCTCATCTCGCTCAGATTTTGGAAGGCACTTCAGATTCTTAAATCTTGGTTCGAGTGCTATAGCTATCTTTAGAAATCTCACACTGATATCTTCTTTGTGTTTTGTAAAATCTGCAACGAAAGTGTTCTTAAAATGAACAACATGTGCTGAGTCATCATCCGAGATTACTATAATACAAAATATACGGCAGAATGCGGGTAAAATAGAGCCGGAGACATACAATTCTCCCCCAAGAAGTTCAGTCACAAATTTAATTAACGCATTATTTTTTTAATCAGCATCATCAGCATGGAAGCATGTCCTCTGGAACGGTGGCCAAAGCATGAAAGGATATATGAATGTTTAGCATATCTGTCACGTAAATATATTGCAGTGCCGGCTACAAAAGTCCAATGTGAATACCTATTCTCACTTTCAGGTGACATTGTAAAGAAGAAGCTGGCAGCATTATCTCCTGTAAATGTAAACAAACTTGTTTGTCTTAGTGATTGGCTGAATGAGAAGTAGGACTGAGTAGACTCACAGGCACTAAAGTTTTGCATTGTTTTGTTTCTGAGTGCAGTTATGTAACAAAAAAGTCTATATTTGTAAATTGCACTTTCATGATAAAGAGATTGCACTACAATACTTGTATGAGGTGAATTGAAAAATACTGTTTGTTTTATCATTTTTACAGTGCAAATATTTGAAATAAAAAATAATAATATAAAGTGAGCAGTGTACACTTTGTATTCTATGTTGTAATTGAAATCAATATATTTGAAAATGTAGAAAAACATCCGAAAATATTTAATAAATTTCAATTGGTATTCTATTGTTTAACAATGCAATTAAAACAGCGATTAATCACAATTCATTTTTTTAATCGGGATTAATTTTTTTGAGTTAATCGCATGAGTTAACTGTAATTAATTGACAGCCCTAGTTTTTAGTGTTGATGATTTGTGTAATGGTATTTCTTGTCTTGTTATTAATTGCACTTAGTAACCTTTAACTACAAGTTAGTTTTGTTGTGGGGGAATTTCCTAGTTTTTTAAAAATAGTATTAGACACCTTTACAGAGTGCTCTCTTGTCTCTAGAAAGACAGATTTGTGTCATAGTTTTTCCAAACATTCAGGGTAGAACTGTTCTTTCAAATATATTATCCATATTTTCCATAGAGTTGACTGGATGTTGATGTATCAAGGCATGATGGTGCTGGCTGCTAATCAGGTCTGGTGGACCTGGGAGATGGAAGACGTCTTTCACCAAGTAAAGAAAGGAGAAAAACAGGCAATGAAACTTTATGCTAAGAGAATGCACGAGCAGATTGATGCCGTGGTTACCCGAATCACAAAGCCATTAAATAGAAATGACAGAAAAAAATACAATACTGTTCTCATCATTGATGTCCATGCCAGAGATATTGTTGATACGTTTGTAAGAGACAGGTAATCCACTGACCCGCTGAGATCATTCCAGAGAGATTGTATTCTGTACTCACAATCTTTTGCTTTCTCCTTTATAGCATCATGGAAGCTCGAGAGTTTGAATGGGAAAGCCAGCTGCGTTTTTACTGGGATCGAGAGCCGGATGACCTGAATGTGCGTCAGTGCACTGGCACCTTTTCCTATGGTTATGAATATATGGGCTTGAATGGAAGACTAGTCATCACTCCCCTTACAGATCGTATCTATCTAACGCTCACACAGGTATATATTAAAGGGATTTTTTCATATGATATTCTGCTGAAATATATTTCTTGGGGTTCACAACATGATTATTTTATTGCCCCTTTCTGTTTCCGCAAGTGATCACATTATATAAAAGTATATTTAAACTCAGTTAAAATCCCATGTGATTTGAAATTTTTAAAGACTATGTAAAAGGCTAGATCAGCTTCAAGGCTGGTTGTTTTCTTAAAATCATGGCTGAAAGCTGATCATTTTAAGGCATTATTATAGTGATGGTGGAGCCACTTTGTGAGATCTCTAGTTCCTCTGCTGCTGGCTGCTAAAAACTCCGACCTCAGCCAGTATTTTCAGTTCTGATTTCTGGTGCCCATCTTCTGTTCTGCCTAATCCTCTGCTGACTTTCCATGCTTACGGATCAATCTTTGCTGGAGAGGCTGTTGAGGTGCATGCAATGTAAAAGCTGACTGGCAGGAGCCAGAACTGGAAATGCTAGGAGAGAGGCACTCTGGCAGCTGTGGGAGGTGAAGGAAGAGCACAAACGGGGATGAAGCAGAAATAAATCATGAAATTCCTGAGTGCGATGCAGTCTCTGACTGACTTGCTCTTCTAATTAGTATATTTGCTAAACAACCCAAACCCAGGCTCAGGTGTAACAGTTTATATGATAAAAAGAAAAGGAGTACTTGTGGCACCTTAGAGACTAACCAGTTTATTTGAGCATGAGCTTTCGTGAGCTACAGCTCACTTCATGAGCTATAGCTCACGAAAGCTCATGCTCAAATAAACTGGTTAGTCTCTAAGGTGCCACAAGTACTCCTTTTCTTTTTACGAATACAGACTAACACGGCTGTTACTCTGAAACCTGTCAGTTTATATGATATCCACATCGGAAAACTATATTGTACTGTAGGAAGCCTTTGAGCTGAATTGCAGTGTGTTACCCTGCTCCATTCAGCCTTGCTTTTGTGGTTTATTTCCAAAAGGCTCTATCCATGTTTTTGGGAGGAGCACCTGCAGGGCCAGCAGGTACAGGGAAAACTGAGACAACCAAGGATCTGGCCAAAGCCCTGGGCTTACTGTGTGTTGTAACAAACTGCGGCGAAGGCATGGATTTCAAAGTAAGAATTGGAAGGCTGTGTTCTCTGGTAACATGATATTAGCACCATTATGCACAAAGACCAGGCTAAATGACTTGTCCTTAGCTTTTGAAGAAGACCTATTCTAATTACAAACAAATCCCATGCAGTTGAAAATTAAATATAGTAAAAAAATATTGTTTCTTGTTTAAGTTCCTGAGATGGCTGGAGCTCAGGATTCTGGCTTTGCCTTGTAACAGTGAGAATCAGTGGCAAGATGATAAGATTCTAAGCTCATTGTGGGCCACCAGCATAGAGTGAATAAGCCTAGCAATAGATTGTGGAGTGGGAAGGCAGACAAGTATCCATAGGCTTTGTTAAGTCCTTTACAGATGTACTATATGCCAAAATGTGCTGAATGTTTTTTTGGGCTGTTTTTGTTTTGTTTTCAGGCAGTTGGTAAAATTTTCTCCGGTCTTGCCCAGTGTGGGGCATGGGGATGCTTTGATGAATTTAATCGTATAGATGCTTCTGTGCTTTCAGTCATCTCTTCTCAGATCCAGACAATCCGAAATGCTCTAATGAATCAGTTGAAAACATTTCAGGTAAACACCCACCCTCACAAAACCTCCTGAGAAAGAAGGCTAGTGTTGTATTTAAGGCATGGGATTCGGGGAGCCTATCGTAAGATGCAGTTTACCTGTGCAAATATATTACACATGGGTATTAAGAGTTAGGTATTTAAGTGCATACTTAAGCACTTAAATAAGTGGCCTGATTTTCAGAGATGATGAGCACTTCCCTTTAACCGCTCCCTGTCTCAGTTTCCCCATCTGTAAAATGGGGATAATAACATCTACCTACCTACCTGACATGGCAGTTATGAGGCTTAATTTATTATTTATTGTAAAGTTTTGAGATCCTCAGGTAACAGGTATAGTAGAGAAGTGCAAAGAATTTTTGCCATTTTATCTTTTTATGTCAGAGTCAGTATGGTCTGACATTTTTTCATGTTTTAGTTTGAAGGGCAGGAAATTTCCCTCGATGCACGAATGGGCATTTTTATCACCATGAATCCTGGGTATGCTGGCCGTACTGAGCTCCCTGAATCTGTAAAAGCTTTATTCAGGCCTGTGGTTGTGATTGTACCAGATCTCCAGCAAATCTGTGAAATCATGCTCTTTTCTGAAGGTTTTCTTTTGGCAAAGGTAGGGAAAGTTTACTTCAAAGTAAAGTAAAATAAAAACATGTACATGAGTGATGTGTGGATTGGGACTTCTTTCTTATGATTCTCTGTCTTCACTCTCTAATAGGCCCTTGCCAAAAAGATGACAGTGTTATACAAGTTGGCAAGAGAGCAACTTTCTAAACAGCATCATTATGACTTTGGACTGCGTGCTCTCAAGTCAGTACTAGTGATGGCTGGAGAACTGAAGAGAGGATCACCTGATATTAATGAGGTAGACTTATTGTGTTCAGCTGAGGAACTGCCCCAGTATGACTGGTGTAAATTCTCATAGGTTCATTGAAATTATCACTGTCTGAGGATCTGACCCACTGTATGTAGCAGTTCATTCATGGTATCTTTGGTTGTATCAAGAATGCCGTTTGTACATCTGCTACAGAAATAGGGATGCTTTCCTGTCTGTGGCATTTGTCTTCCCACTTAATGATTTACTTACTGAGCAGCATCATTCCTTGCACAACGTTCAGGTACCACCTCCTTACATGCAGTGCTTACAGAAAGGGTATGTAAATATGGGTAGCTACGTTACCAACAAAATGCAGATAAAAGGAAGTGTATGGCTGTTTTAACCCTTAGTTTGTATATACTTTGTACATATGTTTGAAGGTCTTAGGGCAAGGTCCTTAAAGGTATTTAGGCACCTAACTGCCATTAGGCACCTGAGTATTTTTGAGGATCTGGGCCTTAATGTTTATATCTAGGATGCAAAGGCTAGATGAATATACAGAGTAAAATTTTCCAATGTAACACCTAAATTATGCTCACCAAAAATGATTATATGCCAGTTGTATAATCAAAACCCATATTTGCACATGCAAAGCTGCTAATTGTACCATACCTTCCAGTACATTTGTATACCCAAATGTGGGTTTTGCAGAGTTTTCTAAAGGAAGTAAGTACGTTAACAGTGAGCCTGTGTGAATTAATTCAAGAAACAACGAGTAATTTGGGACATTTCAGCACCAGTGTTTGGAAATTTGGGTCATATAATGAAAAAATGCTATTTAAAATCCCAGTTGAAACTGATCAGCTTCACCATGATGAAATGGCTTTTATTTCCAATAGTAATTTGTGCCAAGATAATTATCTAAAGGTATCAGGAGTGCATGTAGTAAAAATTGCTAACACTGTGTTAAAATAATTGTATAGTGGTATTATACAAATATTTTCTAGGTTATTTACACTTTTGAAAATTGGTTGAATATTTGGGGATTCTCTATTCTGTTGTGTTTTGTCTAGGATGTGGTATTGATGAGAGCTCTCCGAGATATGAATCTTCCTAAGTTTGTGTTTGAAGATGTACCTCTTTTCCTTGGCCTGATCTCTGACCTGTTTCCTGGCCTGGATTGTCCTCGAGTCCGCTACCCTAACTTTAACGATGCTGTAGAACAAGTGCTGGAAGAAGGTGGTTATGTCGTTTTACCAATCCAGGTAGAAAAAATGTTGAATTGTTTAACATTATTGTTGTAAACAGTGGGTAAAATCCTAATGTGGTATATATTGGAGTGGCATCACTGAAGTCAGTAGAGCAATACTGATATATGCCAACTGAAAATCTGGCCCATATGAGTTTTGTATACACAGTTATCTAAAAAAAGGAGTACTTGTGGCACCATAGAGACTAACAAATTTATTTGAGCATAAGCTTTCGTGAGCTACAGCTCACTTCATCAGATGCATCCGATGAAGTGAGCTGTAGCTCACAAAAGCTTATGCTCAAATAAATTTGTTAGTCTCTAAGGTGCCACAAGTCCTCCTTTTTTTTTTGCGGATACAGACTAACACGGCTGCTACTCTGAAACAGTTATCTAAGTTCATGTTATTTTTCAGGTGGATAAAGTAGTTCAAATGTATGAGACAATGTTAACTCGTCATACTACTATGGTGGTTGGACCTACTGGAGGTGGCAAGTCTGTTGTCATTAATACTTTGTGCCAGGCCCAAACCAGGTGAGCACAGAAGTAGATGTAAGGGAATCAGAATTTGAAAAAGGGCATAGTCTACAGGACAAATGTACTGCAGCAGTCCTATGTGGTCATGCTGGGATCTTCCCTAAAACTTTATCCTACTGTAGTGTTTGCTTAGTGTGAAGTTCAACTTGGGCTGTGGTGTGTTTGGTAATATTGTTCTTTCTGTTATCTCTCTGCTTAGGCTAGGATTAGTGACAAAGGTTTATATGCTGAACCCTAAAGCCATGAGTGTGATTGAGCTGTATGGTATTCTTGACCCTACCACGCGAGATTGGACAGATGGAGTTCTATCAAACATCTTCAGGGAAATCAACAAACCTACTGATAAGAAAGAGCGAAGGTAACCACCTAAGAATTAGAAAATATATTAGTAACTTTTATGTATTCTGAATTTTACAGTCACTTTATTTTATGTTTAATACAAATTAGATTAACAGTCCTAAGGAAAAATGAAGGGAACATACCCAGAGGATAGGAACCAAACAAAGATATTGTCCTAAGAGTTTGGTGTCCCAATCTGATTCTGTAGGGACAATAGCTTCTGCTAAAAATGTTACCTGTATTTGACAGTTCTTCTTTGAGTCTTTGTCCATGTGGATCCCAGTCTTGGTGCACATGTGCCTCATACATATGAGATCTTGCATGCATTAGATGCAGGTGCAATATGAGTGGATCCATGTGGACAAAACATCTTGAAGAACCACAGGTACTGATAGGTAAGGAATCATTCTCTTAAGTTTATTTTGAATTACTAGAGTGATTTTAAGCTACATAAGATTACTATCTTTTCCCTTTCCATTGAATTACCTTAAACTGGGCAATAGTCATGGCCTTTCATCAGACGCAAATTTAACATATTATTTCTGCAATTGCAGCCCTGTGCATTGCACATTTGTGGGCCTTGTGCACTGTACATGTGAAGAAGGGAGCTAACAGTATTGCTTAGTTCTTAAATAGAGTTTTCTGGTTGAAAGCACTTGAAAACAGCATCTAATACAAACCCTTTTGAATGAGATATGTAATGATATTTCAGTTTTACAGATGGGGAAACTAAAGCTGAGGAGTTCAGTGACTCTCATGAGGCCATAAAGGTGGGGGAGGAATTGTGGAGCTGTTTGAGGCAGGTTGGGGAGATCTGCCTATGAGCTCTCTACCTCTGCCCTATTGTATACCATAACTTCCAAGTGGAGATTCAGTCCTCTCCCCCTCACATGTGGTGCCACACATTTGGTGATTTTTTTCCCCACCACTAGGCAGCTTTTTCCAAGGTGGATATACTGTAAAGTCAGTGGACTTTGGGTCAGGCCCAAGGAGAACATCTTCCTCTTGTACTTGGGCAGGAGAATGCTTGAGCCTCAGCAGGCAAGCAACCTCAAAAGCAAATTTGTATGAATTGAGCCTGTAGAATTGAGCCTGTAGATTGAGCCAGTCTGTTAATGTGAGCTCAGTACTCCTAGTAAGGTGAATGGGAACTAGGCAGGTAGATGGAAAGGGCAAGAGAGCCTTTAAATCTCTTCCATTAGGGTTAATTCATATGCTTATCCTAAAATTGAGCTAACATCTTTGATGATGATGATAGTACTTAAAAAAGGAAATAAATCTATAGACTGTGCCCTGTTAATTTCAAAACATGAGGGGAGTATTGAAGATGAATCACTGTTTATTCAACAAGTTTCAGAGTAGCAGCCGTGTTAGTCTGTATCCGCAAAAAGATAGTCTCTAAGGTGCCACAAGTACTCCTTTTCTTTTTGTTTATTCAGTGTCCCTTTGTCTGACATGTCTACAGGTACATTTTATTTGATGGAGATGTGGATGCTCTCTGGGTGGAAAATATGAATTCTGTAATGGATGATAACAAGTTGTTAACCTTGGCCAACGGGGAGCGCATCAGGCTGCAGACTCACTGTGCTCTGTTATTTGAGGTGAGTAATGACCACATCATTTAACAACAAATAAAGGGTTAACTACATCTGCCTCTGCAGATTCTGAAAAGCAGGAGCCACAAGTGCTCTTCATGGTTTCAAGTTATTTATGGCCATCATTGCAACTTTGTTTTCTAGGTTGGAGACTTACAATATGCATCTCCTGCTACCGTATCCCGTTGTGGGATGGTCTTTGTAGATCCTAAAAACTTGAAATATAAGCCCTACTGGGAGAAATGGCTTAACCAGAGAGGAAACAAGGTAGAAAATTGCTGGTTTTGATAAGATAATGATTTCAGAAACTATCTGAATTAAATATAGAATTGTGGCACCTTCATTGGCTGAATTTCTTTCGAATTCATTTGTCATACAGATAGATCACTATTACCAAGTTTGATTAGAGCAGTAAGAAAATGAGCATGTTAACCTTTAATTCTTTGGTGTGGAAACAATATAAAAACAGATCAGCAGAAGGTGCTTGATTTCCAGAATAAAAGCCAAAAACTGTCATAAGAATGACCCGATTCATATTATAAAGTAGTGAATCCATGACCCCTGCTTATGTAATATGCTGCATGTTGCTTTGAAGAGGGCTTTTTGTTATACCAAGGCCTAGACTATACTAGGAATTTACTGTGGTATAACTATGCCTCTCAGGCTGGTGAAAAATCCACAGCTCTGCAATACTGACCTAACCCCGGTGTAGAGCAGCACTAGTCGATAGAATATTCCCATTAACCTAGCTACCACCTCTTAGAGAGGTGGATTATCTACCCCAATGGAAGAACCCCTCCTGTTGGTGTACGGAATGTCTTCACTGAAGCACTACAGTGATGCAGCTGCAGCTTGTTAAGTGTAGACAAATCCCAAGATAAAAGGAAATGAAAATGAACTAACATAGAATAATATACTTTAGTAAAAGGGTTCCACTGCTGGTATGGGATCTTGATGTTCCAGCCATTCACTTCACAGGTGATATGTGAGCCAATAAAGTTCAGGAACCACTGCTCTAGAGTAAACCCCATGCCCTGGCTTCAACCAATTTTATCAGCAATAAATAAATATAATCCTGTAATAAATCCAAGAAACCATCTTCACCACCCCTGATTTTTCATAATATGCCAAATAAAAGGTAGTAATCTTCCAGTATACCAATAATTCATTAGGGTACTTTAACACAAAATAGTAGGCATCATGATGTATCTGATCAGTGTACACCACCATGTCTGTTTCTATGTTAAAAATAAGGTTACCTGTACAGAAAAAAGAATAATCTATTTAAAGTGTATTTATAACAAGTATCCCTGTATTATGTACAAATGAATATGTGTCATCCATTCATACAGCTGATAAGAGTTGTAGTGTGAGCAGAAAGACACCAGACTCCAAGTTTTATAGCAGAGATCTAGAGAATGGCCTCCTATACCTGGAAGTTCCTCACTTGGTTAAGTTCTTCCTGCAACATGTCCTGATCTCTCTGGAAACTGGAGAAGCAAGAATTCTGTGAATTCAGCTCAGTTCTACGAGAGTTAACCCTTGGGCTGGCTCAGTGTTCTCAGTTGATTTGGATTCAAAGGACCAGATCCATAGTGGGTTTAAGTTGGCATAGCTCTACTGCCTTCAGCTGGCTGATTCAGATCTATTCCTGCTGAGAATCTGGCCCACAGAGTGATGTTGCATCTCTTGAGGGAACCACACCCAGACCTCCTCTAGTACAGGGAACATCTCTATGGCTATGTCTAAACTGTGTCACAATGTGGACTATAGGGGTGGAAATTGCAGAGTGTCCCAAATTGTTGTGCTCTGCCCCATGTGGATGCTGCTGGCACAGACTAGAAGGTACCTAGTTCATGTTAACATAGTCATCTTTCAAACAGACCTAGATACCTTCTCATTCACACCCGCAGCATCCACACAGGGCAGTTAGACCGCAGGATGCTAGTGTGTGTGGAATTTCATACCCTCATAGTCCAAATTATGGGGCTGCTTAGACAAGTCCTAAGACTACTTACAGTTGGTTAGACAGGTAGCAAACTGGCTTTTAATGTTTCTATGTGGCTATGTCCTATCTCTTTTTTCTCAGCAAGAACAAGTTGAATTAAATCGTCTCTTTGAAAAATACGTACCATACCTTATTGATATGATTGTAGAAGGAATTGTGGATGGCAAGCAAGGAGAGAAACTGAAAACCGTTGTTCCCCAAACAGATTTAAATATGGTAAGATATAAAGAGTATTGATTAAGACGCTTCTACAGAAGGGGAAACTGAGGCACAGAGGGGCTACATAACTTTTCTAAGTTTACACAGCAAGCCAATGACAGCGGTGACACCAAAGTGTTCCTCAGTATGACCTCTAGACAAAATATGCCTCTATTTCCACTAAAATAAAGACAGTCAGTTGCTAACACTATTATTTTACTTTAATGAATACCTATATTAGCAGAAACACACCTATATGCACACAAATCATCACAACACATTTGAATATATTGCCTTGCCCCAAAGGCATGAAAAGAAAAGAAGGCATATTAAACATCATCATAATTCTGAACTTCATCTGAAGCCGTTGTTTCTCAATTTTCTACGACAGGTGACGCAGTTGACTATGATGCTGGAAGCCGTAGTAGTGCTGGAACCCGATGATCCTGATGTTCTGGAATGCTACTTCCTGGAAGCTTTGTATTCCTCTTTAGGTGCTACCCTCCTTGATACTGGAAGAATTAAATTTGATGAAAGTATTAAACGTATTTCCTCAATGTCAGTGGTTCAAGATGATAATGTCATGGCTAAACCAGGGGAACTGCCAGGTAGGATTTTGTCATTTATAATTTAACCTGGGACATTTCCCTTGTTTTAAAAAAAAACAGCTGTGACAGAGTGGGATATGCCTGTATCAAACAGTTTGTATTGTATGTTGTATGCAGGATATTAGAGAGACAAGGTGGCTGAGGTAATATCTTTTATTGGACCAACTTCTGTTGGTGGGAGAGACAAGCTTTTAAGCTACACAGAGCTCTGCTTTAGGTCTGGGAAATGTACTGAGAGTGTCACAGTTAAATACAAGATGTGTTGAACATCATGTCTAAACTTGCCTGAGAGCAGCGTGTTGTTCTGCACTCCAGACATTTGTCTTGTGCTAGAAAGGTGTTTTTGACACCTCTTTGAAGGACTGTCACTGAGAGCCATCTGCTACTATTGACTTTGAATGACTCTTAAGTACTGACCCACTCTCTGGGAAGAGTTCCACCCAGGGGAGGATTGCCCAGGCAGGAAACACTGTGGAAGACAGCCACAAGACTACTCCTGAGGGTCCCCCTTGCAAGTCCTGGGATAGCGGTGGTCTGGGGGCTGGGGTGGAAATGGCATTCGGGGAGGCCTCAGCACTCAGCGCTGCATAGTCTCTAGGCAGCGCTCACTATGGCCGTGGGAAGTCTGGGGAGACTGCCATAATGTAGACACGCGGCGTTGTTGTAGCCATATCGGTCCCAGGATATTAGAGACAAGGTGGGTGAGGTAATACCTTTTGTTGGACTAAATTCTGTTGGTGAGAGACACAAGTTTTCAAGCTTACAGGGAGGTGACCTGAAGCAGAGCTCTGTATAAGCTTGAGAGCTTGTCTCTCTCACCAACGGAAGTTGGTCCAATAAAAGATATTACCTCACCCACCTTGTCTCTCAGATGACTTAGACAGGCTGTCAGGGCCTCTCTAGCCCCTGGAGTAACCCAAGATTGGGAGGGCACCAAAGTGACTTAAAGATACCATAGGATACTCCCCCAGGCTGCGAGTTCTGTGCTGCACCTCTTATTACAAAATCTCACCCTGCACATTTATCTTAGTCAAATGATGTTTCTCCTGAAATATTTCAATGTCCCAGATGATCTTTAGTTGTTAAACGAGAACCACATTGTGGATTGCAGGTCAGCTTCCAACTTTGTATGACTTTCATTTTGATGGGCATCAAAAAAAGTGGATACCTTGGAGCAAACTAGTTCCTCAATACTTTCATAAGCTTGATGTGAAATTTATTGACATTCTAGGTAAGTGTTGGTATCCTTTAATCTAAAATGTGCTATCTATAGCCCCCTAGTAATAAATAACCTGTGCAGTGCAGGATTCCATTCTGGGGTGTTTCATTCAGGAACTGAAGATGAATGACAAGGCAAAAAAAAATATTTTTGCTCTTTTCTGCTCCTTTGTGATATACAACAATAGCCTTAAAGTTTACTGCAAGGGGTTTTTCTTTTTTTGCCCGTTTTTCCAATTAGAAATATTGGGCTTTGATAGCCTTCTTCATGCTGAAGGACTCCAGCAAGGTCTTAGGAGGGTTTGAATGGTGCCATCATAATAGACTGTTACCTTAGACAGCTGGGCTAGTCTACACATTTGCATGTCGCTCAGGATTGTGAATAATCCACACCCTGCTGAGCGACATAGTTAAGCCAGCCTACGTCCCCGAGTAGACAGCACTAGGTCAATGGAAGAATTCTTCAGTCCAACTAGCTACTGCCTCTTGGGTAGGTGGGTTAACTACTGCGACAGGAGAACCCCTCCCATTGCTGTAGTAACTTTTTTACATTGAAGTGCTGCATTGGTGCAGCTGCAGCTGTGGGGCTGTAGAATTTTAAGTGTAGACATAGCCTTAGACTCAACACTCCTTCCCTCTCAGTGGCAGAGATCAACTGTTCAGGTCCAGCCTTGTGGGATGTCACCCTTCAAGTTCTTCAAGGATCTTGTCAAAACCCTTCAGGGGAATGTGGAAAACTGATATTCATGATACATCTTAATGTAAAGGACAAGGAAAAAAAGAACAGTCAGGCCATCTTTATATATAATAAAGAAGCAGTTGGAGATGCATAAAAAATGAGTTAGTTCACAGTTCATCTTTTAAGGATTGTTAGGAACCATGTTTTACATAACTACTAAGGTAAAAAGTAGGGAGTTGCTAAACCAGTGAAAAAGACCAACCCACAGTCTCTCAGGGTAGACAAGCCAGGAAAATCACAGATCCCGGCTTAATTTCCTAGTCAGAGTAAAAATTAACCTGTCATGAAATCCCATAATACAATATATGCTTCCGCCAACGTGCACGGGCTGAAATTGTGGAAAAGCAGCATCACTTGCCCCATAACTTCAGCCGTGCAGAACACAATGCCATCCACAGCCTCAGAAACAACTCTGACATCATAATCAAAAAGGCTGACAAAGGAGGTGCTGTTGTCATCATGAATAGGTCAGAATATGAACAAGAGGCTGCTCGGCAGCTCTCCAACACCACTTTCTACAAGCCATTACCCTCTGATCCCACTAAGGGTTACCAAAAGAAACTACAGCATTTGCTCAAGAAACTCCCTGAAAAAGCACAAGAACAAATCCGCACAGACACACCCCTGGAACCCTGACCTGGGGTATTCTATCTGCTACCCAAGATCCATAAACCTGGAAATCCTGGGCGCCCCATCATCTCAGGCATTGGCACCCTGGCAGCAGGATTGTCTGGCTATGTAGACTCCCTCCTCAGGCCCTACGCTACCAGCACTCCCAGCTATCTTCGAGACACCACTGACTTCCTGAGGAAACTACAGTCCATCGGTGATCTTCCTGAAAACAGCATCCTGGCCACTATGGATGTAGAAGCCCTCTACACCAACAGTCCACACAAAGATGGCCTACAAGTCATCAGGAACACTATCCCCGATAATGTCACGGCAAACTTGGTGGCTGAACTTTGTGACTTTGTCCTCACCCATAACTATTTCACATTTGGGGACAATGTATACCTTCAAATCAGACTAACACGGCTGCTACTCTGAAACCTGACAATATAAGTTGTTATGTGAGCATAATAAAATAGTGAGAAGTGAGTTGTACAGTTATGACAAAGTAATGCATATAATTTTATAGTAACAATTCAGCAAGTACATGTCAACTTCACTGAAAACACAAATAAATTATATGGCCACTAAAGTTATCCCTAATTGCTTCAATCTAGTCACACAGTGCAAAATTCACCTCTGCAGAACTCCAGTAAAAGGCCTTCATAAATCCCAGTTAAATCCTCAAAATAGCGGTTAAGTGGGGCTTAAATGGTGCACAAGCTTTTGCTGGATCTGTGCATGGGGTGAATGTAATCTATTTCAACACACATGAATAAAGTTTCCACAATAAATATTGAAAAGAGGGGGTTGTGCAATTAAGATTGTTCTTAAATACGGTTACTTATCTGCTGTTTCAGATTACTCTTTTTATGCAGCTGTATATTAACACAGTATGGGTTTGCACCAGCAGTGCTTACATATGCAAAACCTCCAGGTCTGCTGCATTTTAAATTGATCTTTTACTCTTTTTTTTTAATAGTTCCTACTGTGGATACAACACGCACTACATGGTTGTTAGAACAGATGGTAAAAATCAAACACCCTGTTGTTCTTGTTGGTGAATCTGGTACTTCTAAGACTGCAACTACACAAACATTTCTAAAAAACCTAAACCAAGACACTAATGTATGTACTCGTGGATTCTGTTCTGTTTATAAAACCTGTGTTTTCCTCTTTCTCATGTTGTATGTTGTTAAATAGTTGCATTTCACCCCAGAGGTGGCTGCATTTCCATGGTGGGTGAAATAATACCTCCAGTTTAAAACCCCGATTCAACAACTGGATTTGCACTGGTAGAGCCCTGAGTCTGTCCACAGCTCCCTTGACTTTGATGAGGCTGCACTTGGATGCAGGATTCTGATTGCAAGGTCCTAAGTATCTAAAATATTTTTGGATTACTGTAGTTATTCGTAAATAGGAATTCAGTTTTTTATAAGATAAAAATGTATTTATCAAATGACCATCTTGGTGTCTTATTGAACTCTCAGAGTGATACTGGCTATATTCTACATGAATAGCCAGACCAGAATGGTGTTTAATGTACAGCTGGTGTGCTATTTTGTTCATATTGTCAAATGTGAAGAACATTGTCTAAAAAGTGTCATTTAAAATATTTTTAAAAACCGTTTTGATCAAGTTTTTTCTTCCTGTGTAGGTGCTGCTAATAATTAACTTTTCTTCTCGCACAACATCAATGGACATTCAGAGAAACTTAGAAGCAAATGTAGAGAAACGTACTAAGGATACTTATGGACCCCCTATGGGAAAGCGCCTTCTAGTTTTCATGGATGATATGAACATGCCAAGGGTAAGCTACAATCCTGTTTGCAATATTACATAAGAAGATGATAGGCTGCATTCTTGTGGTCCATTAATGCACAGGTCCAACTGGGTTAATTATACACGCTTGGACTTCAGCTTTGTACCTTCCAATTTCTAAGGTTTGGACCTCTGAGCACCCTGGCATATTTCAGTGCTATTACAATATCACTCTTAAACTTTAAAAATGTATCTTTTTTGGTGGATAGGCTGCCATCCCGGGGTCGCTCTATCTATAGTCAAACTAGGCAGCTGCCTAGAGCCCCCCATGACAGAGGGGTGGCCGGGCCAAATTTGAGTGGCATTGTGACTCAGTGTGCGAGGTTGCAATGCCACTCACCCAAATTTGGCCCAGCAACTCCTTCATCATGACAGAGGGATGGCTGGGCCAAATTTGCTGCCCTAGGCCTATAAGAAGGGGAGCATCACACTGAAGTGTTGCCAATGGTGGCAGATTGTCTTGAGTGGCCTCTTTTGCCATCAGTATCCTCCTTTCTTCTTGCCCTTAAAATTCCTGTGATACACTGACCCTCCCTCTGGTTGATATTGGTGCCATGAGACGTGACTTCCTTAGAATCCATCCATATCTCTCCAGGAGCTGGGTAGGGGTGTACCTGTGTGTCACTCATCAGCAACATGAGGTGCTTTCCCCACCTGAGACAATCAGAATGAGCGAGGACAATCAGTGCCCAAAGCCCTACAAAATGTTACTTAGACATGCTAATAGTCTATTGAATATGGAGCTAATGATTTCTTGCTCAAAGTAGTTACAGGTGACTCAGACATGCTGTGATTGAAATATGTTGGCTCTTTCATTTTACAAAGGTTGATGAATATGGCACACAGCAACCAATTGCCTTGTTGAAGTTGCTCTTGGAAAAAGGTTCCTTATATGACCGTGGTAAGGAGATGAATTGTAAGAGTCTTCGAGACCTTGGCTTTATTGCTGCCATGGGCAAAGCTGGAGGAGGTCGTAATGAAGTTGACCCTCGATTCATTTCACTCTTCAGTGTTTTCAATGTACCTTTTCCTTCTGAGGAATCTTTGCATTTGATTTATGCCTCCATCTTGAAAGGTCACACTGAGGTAATTTTAATTTATTTAAAAGGCTTAATAGGGTTGTTATTTTTAATTAGTTTTATCTTCCATGAAACTACAGAACTTGAAAGTGTTTCTTTTAATGATTTCCCCTCTTCCCGTTTGTGGCCAATCTTTCCCTTACAGCTTGGTGACTGTTATTAGTGGGCATTCAGATACTTTCCTGGGTCTTCATTCAAGTTGGGAGAGCCTCATACATTTATCCAAGGGAAGAATTTGGCTCCAAATAGGGAACAACTTGCCTAGGAAGGCAAAGTGTTGTGAAGTAGTAGCAAACAATAACGCCACACTTCAGATTGGCAGTGTTGCAATCACTCTACTAAGACATTTTGTTACCCACCATGGTCCTTGTCCACAGATGCACTGAAATCATGAGAGTCTTTCCGTTGACTTCAATGTAGACTTTTGGATCAGGCCCCACATTGCTGCTGACAAACAGTTTTGCAAATCATTTTCACTTCTCCACATTAATCATTCTGATTCATTTTAGAACCTTACATGTTTTTCTCTCCTCCTCTTTCCTTTCTCCTTGTAATGGGATTTTTTAATGTGTTTATTGGTCTTCAGATAGTATAAATACTAAAGTATTATTAAGATCAGAAAAGAAAACCCACCATAAAGTAAGTGGTTTTTGTAGCTGTTCAAAGAATATTGCTAATAAAAAATTAGTAAAGAGTGGTCATCTTGTGCTGAATTGATACATATTGAGCAATAGACTTTTAAGCCAGAAGACACTTCGTAAATTGATGTTTTTCATAGCTGCTTATAGCCAGTTACTGTAAATGCACAAAGATCTACAAAATATTGACTTGAAAAGAAACACAGAAAATTAAATACAATGCATTAAACTGCATCACTGAGCACATGAAATTGCAATTTTATATATGAGAATATTATTTATTATCCATATTGCAGTAGTGCCTAGGAGCACCAGTCATGGGAGCAGAACCCCATTGTGGTAGGTGCTGTACAAACACAGAACAAAAAGCTGTCCCCTGCACCAAAGAGTTTACAATCTAAATAATAAAATAGCCAGACTAAATGTCAGATGCACACGTTACATTATACACTGAATTTCTGAAGAACATTTTATCTTGCACTGACTTATTTTAAATCTGTCAAGTAGGGGTAGAAGAGTAGGAAAATGAAGTATGTTTGATGAAACGCATTTCTCCCCAATCAGTCTCGTGAAGAACTCTTGCCTTTCTCATGTTTGCAGATTTTTAGTGACTCAATAGCAGCGATCGCTGACAAGATGACGTTCTGTACTTTGGAACTTTATAAAGCAATTGTCCGGGATCTACCACCAACTCCTTCCAAATTCCATTATATTTTTAATCTGCGTGATCTCTCCAGGGTCTACAATGGACTTGTCCTTACAACCCCAGAGCGGTAAGTGAAAAAATATTTAGAAATATTGACTTCAGTGGAACTACACTCATTTATGATCTGGCCCAGTGCGAGGCAGTGCTATCTGGAAAACACCCATATGTAAAAAGAAAAGGAGTACTTGTACCTTAGAGACTAACAAATTTAGTCTCTAAGGTGCCACAAGTACTCCTTTTCTTTTTGCGAATACAGACTAACACGGCTGCTACTCTGAAACCCATATGTAGCAGTCACATAAATAGGAGATAATAAGGGGTAGCTTTTCTCCTGCAGCTGAGCTGTGCTTTGCTCAGGAGAATTGGGCATCAGGGAGTCAGATACAGCTTCTTGATAGTAAGGGGGTGTCTGGACCATTCTAAGCTGTGGTGTGAGTTAGAGAGGTCTAGAGCTTCTCTTACTTCCAGCAGCATATAGTCCCTAAAGAACCGTATACCAGCTGAGGATCACTGTGCTCTGATACACCACCTCCTTTTCCTGACACACACTCCATGCCAGGGTCAGGGGGGCACTTGGTGCAGGCGTCTGTTCTGCCAGCTTTACCCCAGGTGAGAGTTCTTCTCTCTAGCATAATTCTCAGCTGTTCAGTTATCACCTGTTTAAGACTGACATTTAAGTCAACCCATGTCAATATGCCTTTGCCTATCTGTAATGGCATAGGTTAGGAATGCTGTGTCTATACTTACTTCCAGCTACCTGGCTTCTGCTATGCCACAGCTTTGATCTTAATTTTGTTTGCAATGCCTTTTTCTTATTTCAGTCAAGTTGCTTCCTATTGTTTTGAGTAAATTAATGGTTTATCTTGTTATTCACCTGACCTCCAGGTTGCATAGTGCATGTCAGTGCTAATGAAGTCAGTAACAAATATCTGTAAAGCATCTTTTAATATCATTTACTTGTTTTTCTTCTGTCCCATTAAGTGTTGTGGCCTTTTCTTTAATTATTAAGGCCCCGATTCAGCAGTCCAACACAGTTCAGCAAAGTACTTAAGCACAAAACTTTAGGCCTGTACTTCAGTCAGTGGGGTTTAAGCACATGCATGTGCTTAAGTGCTTTGTTGACTAGGACAAATTGAAGCATATGATTAAATGTTTTGCTGAATTGGGGACCTAAATGGGAACTTTTTATAGCCAAATTAACCAGTACTTTTGCCTGAACAGCATTGCTGAGAATGAAGGGTAAAAGTGTTTGATTACTGAGGTTTTAATCAAATTAAATTGAAGATAAAATTAATCAGTGATTGGGCTATGTGAATAGCTATGTAGATTTCTTTTTTTATCCAGGTAGGTAAAAAAGGAACCTATGCATAGATGCAGTTGTCTCTGTTTTGCCTTTCCTTGTAGATACATCACTTAGGGGAGGAAAGGAGTTTAGAAAATACTGAATTGTGATATTGTTCCTGATGACAAAAACTGTAAAATATGATCTCTGCAGATAAAGTTACTCTTTCCAGTGAAAAAGGAAACAAATCCTGATTTGATAACAGCGCTATTAACCACCTTATTTGTTGTGTCCACTGATTTGGTAAAGTCTGATACTTTAACTTTGATATAGGTTCCAAACAGTCACACAGATGGTGCGAGTCTGGAGAAATGAGTGCCTGAGAGTTTTCCATGATAGATTGATCAATGAAGTAGACAAGACACTGGTGAGTAACTTCTTCCATTTACTAGTAATCCTTTATATTAATATGGGAATTAGTTCAAAACAGTAAACTTAACAACTGTTCTACTACAGTCTTAAAATCAAACTGTGGCCCTGATTCACCACTGCGTCACTCCAGTTTTACACCAGTGTAATTGATTTAAACATAGGCCTGTTCTGCACTACGGGGTTAGGTTGAATTTAGCCGTGTTAGGTCGATTTATAAATGACTGCGTCCACACAACCAACCCTGTTCCGTCGACCTAAAGGGCTCTTAAAATCGCCTTCTGTACTCCTCCCCGACGAAGGAAGTAGCGCTAAAATCGACCTTGCTGGGTTGAATTTGGGGTAGTGCGGATGCAAATCGACGGTATTGGCCTCCAGGAGCTGTCCCAGAGTGCTACATTGTGACCGCTCTGGACAACACTTTGAACTCCGATGCGCTAGCCAGGTACACAGGAAAAGCCCCGGGAACTTTTGAATTTCATTTCCTGTTTGGTCAGCATGGCGAACTCAGCAGCACAGGTGATCATGCAGTCCCCCCAGAATTGTAGAGCGTAGAATGTTTCTACGCTTCCCCTATCATCTCTGTCCCTGGGGTTATCGCAGATTAGAAGGCGAAAAAAACGCACTCGCGATGACATGTTTTCCAAGCTCATGCAGTCCTCCCACACTGATAGGGCACAGCTTAATGCATGGAGGCATTCAGTGGCAGAGGCCAGGAAAGAATTAAGTGAGTGTGAAGAGTGGAGGCAGGACGCGATGCTGAGGCTAATGGGGGAGCAAACAGAAATGATGAAGCGTCTGTTGGGGGAGCAAACGGACGTGATGAAGTGTCTGTTGGAGCTGCAAGAAAGCCAACAAGAGCACAGACCCCCGCTGCATCCACTGTATAACTGCCTCCCCTCCTCCCCATGTTCCATAGCCTCCTCACCCAGATGCCCAAGAACACGGAGGGGGAGGCTCTGGGCACCCAGCCACTCCACTCCAGGGGATGGCCCAAGCAACAGAAGGCTGTCATTCAAACAGTTTGATTTTTATTGTGGCTACAATAAGCAATGTGACCTTGTCCTTCCCTCCTCCCCCACCCCACCCGGGCTACCTTGTCCGTTATCTCATTTTTTTTTAATTAATAAAGAAAGAATGCATGGTTTCAAAACAATAGTTACTTTATTTCGAAGGGAGGAGGGTGGTTGGCTTACAGGGAATTAAAATCAACAAAGAGGGCAGGTTTGCATGAAGGAGAAACACACACAACTGTCACACCGAAGCCTGGCCAGTCATGAAACTGGTTTTCAAAGCCTCTCTGATGCGCAGCGCGCCTTGCTGTGCTCTTCTAATCGCCCCGGTGTCCGGCTACTCAAAATCGGACTCCAGGCAATTTGCCTCAACCTCCCACCACACCATAAACGTCTCCCCCTTACTCTCACAGATATTATGGAGCACACAGCAAGCAGCAATAACAATGGGAATGTTGGTTGCGCTGAGATCTGACCTAGTCAGCAAACAGCACCAGCGAGCTTTTAAACGTCCAAAAGCACATTCTACCACCATTCTGCACTTGGTCAGCCTATAGTTGAACTGCTCCTTACTACTGTCCAGGCTTCATGAGCCATGGGAGCAAGGGGTAGGCTGGGGTAGGTGCGACCGCGCAGTGCTGCCGGCTGGGAGAGCAGCCTGAGGCAGAAGCCTCCAGCTCGCATGATATTCCAGGCAGGACTGAATCTCCATGAGATGAAACTTAAAGAAGAGAATGACCTGGAGTCTCTGGCTCCCATTCGGTGCTCTAAGAGGAGAATAGCCATGTCTGTCCAGGCGCCCTGATAGACCTCACTGAGGTCTGCCAGGAGCACCCAGGAGACGTACGACGGCTATCAGTCCTACTGCACCGTGTGCCACGAAGGCAAGGAGCTGCTGCTGTGTAGCAATGCAGTACCGCGTCTGCCAGCAGCACCCAGGAGGCAAACGGTGATGGTGAGCTGAGCGGGCTCCAATGCTTGCCGTGGTATGGCGTCTGCACGGGTAACCCAGGAAAAAGGGCGCGAAACGATTGTCTGCCGTTGCTTTCATGGAGGGAGGGATGGAGGGAGGGGGGCCTGACGACATGTACCCAAAACCACCCGCAACAATGTTTTTGCCCCATCAGGCATTGGGAGCTTAACCCAGAATTCCAATGGGCAGCAGAGACTTCGGGAACTGTGGGATAGGTACCCAGAGTGCACTGCTCTGTAAGTCAATGCTAGCCACAGTAGTGAGGACGCACGCCGCCGACTTAATGCGCTTAGTGTGGACATACGCAATCGACTGTATAAAATCGGTCTCTAAAAATTGACTTCTATAAAATCGACCTAATTTCACAGTGTAGACATACCCATAGCCCACTGATGTAAAAACCATGAAAAAGGTTAGTAACTGACTACAACAGAATAAGTAAACAAACCCACAAATGGACAAAAGGTCATTTAAGCTGTGATTTTACTGTGATATCACAAACTTCTGGGCATTACAGGCATCAGATATATAAAATATAGCACTGGAAAGCTGAATGAGGTGCTGCATGCATGTTAGGCTTCTGCTGACTCCGTGAACTACTCGTGAGTGTATGAATGCATTTATATTTATGTGCATATGTGTGTGCTGTATACAATATGTGTCTACATTATGTATTACAAGAGTGAATGAAGTGTAGGCGACACTGGTGACAAGACATCAGAACTAACTATAAGAGTGAAGGGTGGTATGTCATTTTACTAGAATAATGATCGTGTTTTTTATAATGGGCATATTCTGCTCTCTGTTAAACCTGTGCAGCTCACGGGGATCAGTAGTGCCTGGGCTGCTTGTATATATTGCAGGGTTTTAGAGGATAAACACACAATGCTAGTAGAGTCCGATCCTGCAGCTGTTGTATTTGTGCCAGTAGCCTCATTGAAATCAATCAAATAGCTCATGAGTAAGAGTTTGCAGGATCAGGCCCTTCTAGTGTTCCTGAATTCAGAACTCCTTGCATCATTTTACCTATTTGCTCTTATATACTTCAAGGTACAAGGGCATATACAAGGCTTGATTCAAGAGTATTACAAAGATGATTTAGAGCAGGTCATGAGAGACCCTATTCTTTTTGGAGACTTCAGAATGGCACTGAATGAAGGGGAACCTCGTGTTTATGAAGACATCCAGGACTATGATGCAGCAAAAGCTCTCTTTCAGGTATAGTGCTTTAACCAGCATCTGTGTATGAGTTTGTCTGTATAAACTAATAGGGTATATCTATAAAAACCCACACTGGCCTGTGCCAACTGATCCGTACTAGCGGGGCTTGGGCTTGCAGGGCTGTTTAATTGCAATATAGGCATTCGGGCTCAGGTTTGGAGCCTGGGCTCTAGAACCCTGCGAGGTGGGAGGTCCCAGAGCTGGGGCTCCAGTCCAAGTCCAAACATCAACACGACAGTTAAACCGCCCCTTAGCCCAAGCCCTGTGAGCCTCAGTCAGCTGGCACAGGCCAGCTTGGGTTTGTATTTACAGTGTAGCCATACCTATAGTTGACAACAGTTTGCCCTTCAGGTGGGTGTGGCTGTTAACATAGATGGATGGATTAGCTGACCTCTCCAAGCTCCTCCCAGGTCTACATTTCTATGATTTCATGCCACCTGCGGTACATTCAGACTTCAACAAGTTTCCAGACTAAAAGCTACAAAAAAATAGCATTCACTTCATTTAATCTTTATGTTTCTGACATTTAACTAAAACCTAAGTTGGAGACATTCTGGGCCGGAAGTAAGTAATTCAAGTTTTATAAACATGAGTTTGGGGTTTTTTTTATAAGGGATGCTGTCAACAGAAAAGTCATATTTCAGTCTGAATTTTTCCCCCTTTTGTGACTAATAACAGCTGGGAGCACTTAAACGGAAAAGGATTAGAGAGAGAAAAGCATTTTCCCCTTATTTTATCAGTTTGTTTACTTTGTGCATGTGACAGTGCTTTGCATATAGTCATTTTCACTCTTTCCTCATTGAGTTGTACTTTCCCTTGCTGTTTGTGTGAAAAACATTTTACAAACAGGAAAATACTGATTGTAAAGCAAGAAAAATGGTTAGGGGGGTTCAAGGACAGGTGTCGGTAACTCATTTTAACTCAGTTTTGGATTAGATTTTAAACAGATTTATCCATGAGATTGAAACATTTCCAAAGTAAATAAATAATGCCCATTTTTCATAATATTCCAGTTCAGGCTTTTGTTTGTTCTTTGTGTGAAGTAAACTTGTTTGGAACCATTAAGGACTCTATTAGCCCCTTGTTATGCACATATAGTTTCCATTAGCAGTAGGTTTGGGTATGAAATAATAGAAATCAGTGAACATCTATCTATTCCATGAGCTGAAGAAATCCTAAATGCTAAATTCTTTCTGATAATCTGTTTTTTCTCAATGTCCTTTTGTGTAATAACGCTTCTAAATAAATTGTTATTACATTACCTTTGTTTATTAACCTTTTCAGCATTTCCCATTTCTGTTGTTAACTGTCTAACAAATTGTCTTTAAAGGAGATTCTTGAAGAGTACAATGAAGTTAATACAAAAATGAATCTGGTGCTTTTTGATGATGCCTTGGAGCATTTAACCCGTGTGCATCGCGTCATACGGATGGATCGTGGCCATGCCCTGCTTGTAGGAGTGGGAGGCTCAGGAAAACAGTCCCTTGCAAGACTGGCTGCATATACAGCTGGATGTGAGGTCTGTGGGATTGCACATTTTCACTAAAAGGTGGTGAGGACAGATAAATGGTGGATGGTCCCTAAATTGAGTAGAGCCTTGAAGGGGACATCACAGAAATTAAGCCTGATGCAGACAATGATGGAAAATGAGTGAAGTCAAAATCAGGGTAATGGCTGCTCTCTGGAGAGATTGAAATGGGTGAGGTGAGCATTTGGAGGCTGGAGATAGGAGATTACAGTCATTTGGCATGGAAGATTATGAGGTCTTGAACCTGGGTGTTTGTGGGTGGGAACAGAGAATACAGGCTGGGTTTTGGAGATCTAAGTGAAAAATCAGTAGCCTTTAACTACTACTGTTGTTATTTATCTGTAGTGCAGTAGTTCTCGGACGCACCAGTGAGGTCTCATCGTGCCCAGTGATGTACAAACATCTAAATAAGATAGTGGGGAAACAAAGAAGAGGGAGAAATCCAAAATCATTTTGAGGTTCTGAGCCTGGAGGATTGTGGGGATGGAATAGTTTAAAGAGAATACAGAGCAGTAAATATTTTGTCACCATTTTACTTTCACATTATATGTTTACTAGTTATGGGACCAAACCAGAACCCTGGGGAAGTTGCGTTCCAGATTCAAAATCATGTTGTTAGCCCATCTCTACAATATTCTGTGTCTTTCAAGTGTATTTTTATGTTACATTATTAGGTGTTTGAAATTGTTCTGAGTCGAGGATATGGAGAAAATAATTTCCGGGAAGACTTAAAAACACTGTATGTAAAGCTTGGTATTGAGAACAGGTCGATGATTTTCCTGTTTACAGATGCCCATGTGGCAGAAGAAGGTTTCCTGGAACTCATCAACAATATGTTAACTTCAGGTGATGCAGGAACATTGGTTGCTAATCCATAAATACTTGCAATGCACAATCAAAAATGCACCTTTGCTCGAGCCACCAGACAAATTTAGCTTTTAAATATTAATGTTTCCTATTCGTACTGTGTCCTCTGATGCTGGAGTTCATGTTTCAGTCTGAGGGCAAAAACACTGTTTCTTTAAATATTACCTGAAATAACCTTGGCTTTGGTTATAGCTTTTCTGCATCCCCACATGGTCATATGCATATGTCTGGGTAGGTTTAGTGGGCTAGAATGGTTATTTTGCCCTGGCCATGGTGCTTGACCCAGAATTCTCAAACTATTCCTTAATGTGGACTATATCTTAATCGAGATTGTCTCATGTAAATCTTTGATCCCATTCATGATCCAGAGGGACACGTCCTCTCTCATTGGCAATTGAATAACATCCAGTCGCCATATTTGGGGTCGGGAAGGAATTTTCCTCCATGGCAGATTGGAAGAGGCCCTGGAGGTTTTTCGCCTTCCTCTGTAGCATGGGGCACGGGTCACTTTCTGGAGAATTCTCTTCTTCTTGAAGTCTTTAAACCATAATTTGAGGACTTCAATAGCTCAGACATAGGTGAGAGGTTTATCGCAGGAGTGGGTGGGTGAGACGCTGTGGCCTGCATTGCGCAGGAGGTCAGACTAGATGATCATAATGGTCCCTTCTGACCTTAATATCTATGAATCCCCATGGAAACTACAGCAAGAGCTTGCATAGGTAACCTCCACAGACCACCACCAAGAGCTTTGTGACCCACCAGTGCTCCACAGCCCACAGTTTCAGAATCTCTATTACACAGATCACACTTACTCTCTTTGTTGTGTTCTCTTTCCTTGTCTCCCTTGTGTGTATCTCTGTGTCTGTCTATTTGTCTGTCCAACCCTGTCATGATGTCTGTCTGTATCAGTTGTTAAATACATAGAGTAGCCATTTGTTTGTGACAGTTAAAATGTGGATTGATTATTATATTCACTAGTTACGTTTTATGTACAAATCTGATGAAGCATGCGTTTTAATTTTTCATATGCATGTGATCAAAATAATTTTTAAATATATTTTATTTTACATTATTATAAGCACCGATAAATTACTTAGCACCTATATGTTGTTTGCAGTGTTGTTGTAGCCCTGTTGGTCCCAGGATATCAGAGAGACAAGGTGTGGGAGGTAATATCTTTTATTGAACCAATTTCTGCTGGTGAAAGAGACAAGCTTTCAGGGTACACAGAGAGCTCTGTGTAAGCTCGACCCAACTTCTGTTGGGGAAAGAGACAATCTTTTGAGCTATGATGTTTTATATGTTTGAAACCTAAACAAAAATGAAGTAATTATTCCTCACAACACCCTTGTAAGATATGAAGGTACCACAAATATTGCCCCCATTTCCTAGATAGGGACACTGAAACACAGAGAGGTTAATTAAGTGATTTGTCCAGAGCTATTAACAGTAACTTTTGCTGAGCCAATTTTAGAAGTCAGGAATTTCCTGACTTCTGGGCTCATGCTCATTCCCTATGCCCTGCTGCCTCTTTGCCATACTGATGACTTTCTGTGACTCCTCTGTCTTTATATGGTAGGAATTGTACCAGCACTTTTTCCAGACGATGAAAAAGACTCCATACTCAGTCAGATTGGAGATGAAGCTATTAAAGCTGGAATGGGACCTGCTAAAGAAAGTGTCTGGCAGTATTTTGTAAATAAGAGTGCAAACAACCTTCACATTGTACTTGGGATGTCACCAGTTGGTGATACCCTGAGAACGCGTTGCAGAAATTTCCCAGGTCTGTATATTAAATCTAACACTTTAGTGTTTAGCCCCTGTGTACCTATGGGATGCAGGTCTGCAGTTGTCTTTTATGTACTCCAGTGGGTGTGTGCAGATATCAGACACACAGGCAGTTAAACTGCATCAAGGCAAACATACAGCATAGTGTGTTTCATTATTAAGAACTTGCACAGTTACTTACCACACATAAGTGGAGATTATTGATTGACATTTACAAGGTCAGTTTATATTTGGGTCAGACAGTTAACAATCAGTTAATTAACTTCTTTGAGCCAGGAATGTACAGTAAATGGCCTGCCTATTTTGCAGCATTTAGTCTCTGTGTTAGAGTAACTCTCCAATTGTTTCCATCCGGTGGTTTGGTATTTACAGAGAAAAGTGGGCTTGTGAGTGGCTGTGAAAATAAGAGAAGTTTTATTGCATCCCGTACTAAAGAACAATACACTGAGTTAGAAGAGGGATAGGCCTGGACACTGGGCACTTTGTTCATTATTTGATATTGAAATAGAGGGATTGGCTTATGTGTAAGCACCTTTGCTGAAAGTACCAGACAACTGTACTAATTAAGGTTTTGATCCTGCAAACACACACATGAGTAAAGTTAAGCATAAGCATGTTTTCAGGATCAGGGGTTACTACTGAAGATGGATTGTTTTGTTGACAATATTCATTTGTTTAAAGGTCTTGTTAACAATACTGGTATTGACTGGTTCTTGCCCTGGCCCCCACAAGCCTTGTACGCAGTTGCCAAGTGCTTTTTAGGTAAGTAAAATGTCAGGCGTTTTTAACCTTCAAATTCATGGTGTATTCAGTGGTATCAAGAAACACATTCCTTACTTTAAGATATTGTAAGGCTCTTTATTTGCTCTTACATTAAGGATGCTTCTTGGGTCTAAACTAATGGTGTAATGACTAAAAAACATTCAAAAATGGTTACTGAGATATCATAGAATCATAGAATATCAGGGTTGGAAGGGACCTCAGGAGGTCATCTAGTCCAACCCCCTGCTCAAAGCAGTACCAATCCCCAACTAAATCATCCCAGCCAGGGCTTTGTCAAGCCTGACCTTAAAAACCTATAAGGAAGGAGATTCCACCATCTCTCTAGGGAACCCATTCCAGTGCTTTACCACCCTCCTAATGAAAAAGTTTTTCCTAATATCCAACCTAAACCTCCCCCACTGCAACTTGAGACCATTACTCCTTGATCTGTCACCTGCTACCACTGAGAACAGTCTAGACCCATCCTCTTTGGAACCCCCTTTCAGGTAGTTGAAAGCAGCTATCAAATCACCCCTCATTCTTCTCTTCTAAAGACTAAATAATCCCAGTTCCCTCAGCCTCTCCTCATAAATTATGTGTTCCAGCCCCCTAATCATTTTTGTTGCCCTGCGCTGGACTCTTTCCAATTTTTCCACATCCTTCTTGTAGTGTGGGGCCCAAAACTGGACACAGTACTCCATATGAGGCCTCACCAATGCCGAATAGAGGGGAATGATCATGTTCCTTGATCTGCTGGCAGTGCTCCTACTTATACAGCCCAAAATGCTGTTAGCCTTCTTGGCAACAAGGGCACACTGTTGACTCATAAAAGCACAGGTGTCTGAGCTGAGCCTTAGCTGCTTACAGTTGCTCAGACTATATAAATCCTGACAGGTGTGAAATCCTCCCTTCTCAGACTATAGGTCTTTTAATATGTCTCTCCCCCAAATATTTTTTTAAGTTTTCTAAAATTCAAATTGAAACAACAAAGCTGACGGTTCTGCATTTCCAAGAAGTTAGATCATCTTCTGGCCAGGTAAGTGAAATAAAGCATCCTCACAAACATTGGCAGGATGTTTGCAGTCCTCTGCACAAGGTTCAGTGCCAAAGAGCAGGTTTTCACTTCTAGACAGATCCCTTTCGGGGTTCTTAAATGAACGTGGTTTAGAGATTGAGGATGGGATTTTGAGAAGCACGGATCCCGGACTTGCTTTCTGGAGGCACTTAAGCCCTTCTGAAAATCCCACTCAGAGGCAGTAAAAAGTAATAGATGCACAAGGGATTACAGGGAGCTGGCTGCAAGGA
Source organism: Chelonia mydas (assembly GCF_015237465.2). Taxonomy (NCBI): domain Eukaryota; kingdom Metazoa; phylum Chordata; order Testudines; family Cheloniidae; genus Chelonia; species Chelonia mydas. The sequence goes on along the minus strand of NC_057856.1, from coordinate 24,758,751 downwards.
GAATGGAAAGGGACTTGGGAGCTTTAGTTATGAAACAGTATTAGTCTCACTCCCTCCTTTCTGCTAAGAAGGTAGACATCAAAGCTGTATCTAAACACAGCTCTCAAATCATTCCAGCTTCCCATAGGGGGTCCACAGGAAGTGTTTGATTCTTAAACTTGCACAGACCCTGGTTTTTAAACCTCTGCAGATCTGGTTGTGTTGGTCTTGAACTATGCAGTGGACTATCTGCTCTAATCTTACACTCTCACATCTACAACTTCTTGTCCTTTGTTGTTTAGATGGTGAGTTGAGTTAGGCTAGAAAAGAATTGATGGCTGGAAAATAGTACATTGTACTATAATGCAAATACCTGAGCTCAATCTGACAGTGGGTGCTTATACCCCAGACCCCACAAAACTCAAATTTGCGGCCTTCTTCAGGGGGTGTGGGGGTGTGCAGGGAAAGAACATTTTTTACATATACTGGTAAAGTTAAGAGAGAAGTCCCAAGCCTAGAGGCAGCATGGTTTAGTGCTCTGAGCAGGAGACCTGCTGTTAGGACTCCTGGGTTCTATTCTTAACTCTGCCACTGACTTTTCTTTGTCCTGGGGCAAGTCATTTAATTTCTCTGTGCCTTAGTTTCCCTATCTGTAAAATGGGGATAAATGAAATTTAGCATCCTTTTAAATGGCTTTGAGATGTTTTATTTTTCATATCCTCTTTTCAGGAGAAAATCCATTGATCCCTGCAGAGCACGCAGAGTTTGTGATTGAGCACATTGTCATGGTGCACGAATCTGTAGGGAATTTCAGTAAAAAATTCCTACAAAAGCTGAGACGCAGCAACTATGTTACACCAAAGAATTATCTTGATTTCATTAATACTTACTCAAAATTGCTGGAAGAGAAAAATCAGTTCATTTTAGGTAAGGTTTTCTCTTTTTAAGACTGTATGTGATTGAAATGTTTTAAACAGACTCATTTCACTCAGCAAGTCTGTTGAAAAGCAATAAAATAAATACAGCCCAAATGAATGTTACCTGAATAATGGGCTATTCCCTGAGTGACACTTCTTCTTTATCTGGACCCGAGCCTGAACCTCCTATCCAAACATCCCTGAGCTTTGGGAGAGTCTGGATATGGATTTGAACTTGGTGTCTCAGACTCAGCTCAGGGTTTTATAGAGGTGCCTGTGTGACATGTGCTTTTTCCTCTTGGCATGGTTAGCTGTATTCTGATGGATACTGAAATGTGCCTAGTGCATTGAAATGTGATTGATGTATAGTCAGAGCTGGTCTTCTGCAGAAGCACAGAAAATGTGCCACAGGAGGAGAGGGGACGTGGTTCAGCCAAGTTCTGCGACTCCTGAGCTGATGCTGTAGCACTAGGATTGAAAGGGGGAAAACTCTCTTGCTGGACTCCTTACCATTTTACACTCTCAACAACAGGACTGACCAAGGAGCCTGGGCTCTTGGGAGCTCCATAACAACTTGTGACCCTGCAGAAATGGCAAGGGAGGCCTGCTGCAGTTTTAAGAAAAGGACTGATTTCTTTGACTACAGAACAGGACACATTTTAAATAATGGTGTCTGTCACTGTATGATAGCTCATGAATCACTAATATTTCTCCCTCTTTTTCACTAAGCACAATGCAAACGTCTGGAAGGAGGATTAGCTAAACTGAAGGAAGCTGCTGTTCAGCTGGATGAACTAAATGAGAAACTTGCAGAGCAGAAGATTGTGCTGGCTGAAAAATCAGCTGCCTGTGAGGCCTTGTTACAAGAGATAGCAACCAACACAGCAATAGGCAAGTATTTAAAACTCCTGTCATATCCCACAAGCTAAGCTGGGTTGGGCCAGGTCAGTATTAGGCTGGGAGATTCTTAAAGAACGCAGGGTTGATGATTCAGTAAGTGGTACTCTTGTTCTGTCAGTACTGACCGAAGGGCCCACCATGGTGTCATTAATGGTCATATAGTACTTCGCACAGGAGTACGACTGTTGACCTTTGTTTCCTGACCAAATTCCAACCTGTACAATTGCAATCTGCCCATAGTAACATCCATTGCAGTTTCAAGTAGATACAGTGTTCTTCACATCCCATCCCAAACTGTTGAGGAGCAAATTGTGAGAGAAGACGCTAGCAGCAAGGGGAGTTTTGTGAGGCAAAGGCATGGCAGCATGTGGGAAGGCAATGGGAGTGAATGCACCGGGGATCAGAAGGGGATTTGTGAGCTGTTTCCTCTCTGAAAGAGGAGACACAAACAGGAAGAAGAGAGTAGAAAAGGAGATGGTGTTCTGTTGTTCCTAGCATTCCAGAACTTATCTGTGATGGGAAGAGTACTGTGAATAGCAGTGACCTAGCACCAAATGAGTTAATAGTGATCTAGAGATAGTGGTAGTTTCTGATTTTAGGCCATGTGCACTTTTACTGTTTGTTAGCTAGATACAAATCTTAGTAAGCCATTTACTATATACTGCCTTTTGCACTTTTTAGCTGAGGAGAAGAAAAAATTGGCAGAAGAAAAAGCAGTGGAGATAGAAGAACAGAATAAAGTCATTGCTGTTGAAAAGAAGGATGCTGAGACGGCCCTGGCTGAGGCCATGCCTATTTTAGAAGCTGCTAAACTGGAGCTGCAGAAGCTGGACAAGTCTGATGTCACAGAGATTAGGTGATTAATTCTGATTTGTAAGAGCATAAACTCTTAGAAATTCAATTCCATGGTGCCTTTGCTGTAGTCTAAGTACCTGACAAGCACTAGCACCCTCAGCCTCACACACTGCTGTGAGGTAAGGATGCATGATCATCCCTGTTAGACAGATGCAGGGATTGAGGCTAGAGAGGTCAAGGTCTCATCGGGAGTCTGAGGCAGAGCTTGGGGATCCCCAAGTCCTGTGTGTCAACCGCAGGCCTGTCCTTCCTTCCAGGAAAGCAATCCAATATTTGATGTCTTTCTAATTATTCTGTAATACATTTCTGCCACCCTGAGTACTGCTGAAGTCTATGTGGGGGTCATTCAAGCAGTAGCTATCCTAGCCCTTTCACTCTGGGGTGGTGATTTTATTCTGCACTAGATGTGGGATACACAGCACTTGAGTTTCAAAGATGTTTAATGGTATGAATGTGTATTTCTCTTTTTATATACGTTCTTCTTTTTGTGTTTTAATAATAGCTTCTGTAAAGGTGGCTTTAAAGCTATACCCAAACTTCAGCTCCCCTCAAAATTCTGCCATTCCTTCTCCCTTCAGACTCTTCCAGCCCCCACCACACTTCTTAATCGTCCTCCTCCCACTAGGCCTCTAGACACTCTTCCTCCCTGTTCCCCTTGCAATGGGCAACTTGACCTTCCTCTGCCACTCAGTGGAGCTATGCCGATTTACACCAATGGAGCATCTGGCTGTCGTTACACACCATTGCTTTTCGCCAGGCCTGGAGCAGGCAGGAATGCAGGGCTCAGGAGTCAGGCAGGCTGGAGGGGTCCCATAGTAGCAGCCAGCCAGGGGTTGCTCAGACAACTTCTTGTGTTGTGTTTATATAGAGCTGGTTTATATAGAGCGCCTCAGCCAATAAAGGGTGCTGGATGTTTCCCCCAATTGGGAGCTTCAGGGGTGGGGCCCTCTGCATCCTAGCACTCACTGGTTCCCTTTCTCTGGTTGTTTAGGTGATCTGCTGGGTGGTGGTTGTGGCCTGATGCTGCCTGTGGGTCCGGGTTCAAGGCCTGTCATCCCTCACAGTTGTTAAATAATGTTGAATAGGAAAGCACACTTACATTTAATACACCTAGTATGATAAAGACCTTTAAACAGGAGATAGATGAGTACCCAGAAGAAAATATTGTACGATGGGATACAACTGCTACTGTAATGCAAAGGAAAGATCAGAGTATCAGACTTTGATGAGTTTCTTCTCACCTTTCCATTCTAAAATCTCCTTTGTTCCCCTAGTAGATTACACTAGTTTAGCCAGGAGTCCTGAGGATTATTTCCAAAACCAGCTCAGCACAGCTGCTGCCAGTGTTCTGTCACTGTTACTGCAGGCTGATGCAGCTTTAAGCTCCAGTAAAAACATGGTTAAGGGTTTTATTTCTCTGATGGTTGAACTCCTTTAGAAACCTTGAGGAAGTTGTTGTATGAATGTAATATTTAGTTTTTAGCCCTCTGTTTATAAATCTTTCCTTGTTTGGATTGGATTGTATTTCTCACTTGGATGAGGAGGTATCTTGGGGAATTGCTATATTATATCACCCCTTGCACTAAATACCACTGGTTGGAAAAAAACTCTTCCAACAAGAGTTATGTATTTATAGCATCATGCACTTTATTTCTCCCCTTTCCCCATGTTTATTTTCTAGGTCCTTTGCTAAGCCCCCTAAACAGGTGCAGACTGTTTGTGAATGTATCCTCATAATGAGAGGATACAAAGAATTAAACTGGAAGATGGCCAAAGGAATGATGTCTGACCCAAATTTCCTGCGATCCCTAATGGAGATAGATTTTGATGGAATTACTCAGACCCAAGTTAAATCCGTCCGAGGTAAATTGTTCAGCTAATGAATCAGGCACTTGGAATTTAATGTAGAGTTTTATTAATATTATTTCAGATGTTAGCTGCTATGCTGGATGCTTTCTTCTCTTCAGGTGAAATTTACCCTGGCGCCGAGGGCAAGCGTGAGGCTTCTGCCCAACTTGTTTTGCACTGTGGGCTTAACCAGGTCTTTCCTGGCACAAAGGCCTTGTGCTTGCTCTCTGCACAGGGTTATGCCTTAACTTGCATTGTAATCTTGGTTGACTTTTGCTTAGAGAAGGTTAGACATAAACTGAACAGTTGAGCAGGGCCTTTGTTTGTTTTTTAGCTACTTGGAAAGTATAATTGTCACATCATTTTCACGATGAACATTAAAGATACAACACACATGTGTCACGGAAAGGCAGTGGGCTGCAACTGAAACTAATTGGACCAAATTCTGCTCATGCTTACACCAACGTAAATCCAGAGTAATTCCAGTGGAGTTACACTGGGGTCAGTGAGAAGAGAATTTGGTCCATTGAGCATAATAACCTTTGGCTGCCGTTTAGCAAGCAAAGGGCTAGATTTTGAGAAATGCTGAGCAATCCCTGTGAAGTGCTGATCTCACTCAGCTTCCCTTGGAGTCAGCTGGCCTAAAGTCCTTGAATATCTGACAATATCTTGCTTGTTTTATTATTGTCCAGCAGCATAACCTTATACTGTAAAGTTGTTTTGCATTGGTTATCACATCCTTGTTCCAATACATACCACAGAGCTAGAGAGCTAGCTGAGATTTGATTCACAAGGAAAGCTATTGCTCTTGTGATTTATGCATTGTTATTAAACTGACTTGCAGAGTTTTTGTGTGTTAACATTTAGCTCTGTTAAAGAATCTTAACACGACATTTGAAGAAATGGAAGCTGTTAGCAGAGCAGGATTGGGAATGTTAAAATTTGTCGAAGCAGTAATGAGCTACTGTGATGTAGCTAAGGAGATCAGGCCAAAGAGAGAAAAGGTACAGTGTGCAAATATGAACATAAAGGACTATGAAGAGTGTTTGTTGCCACAAAAATAACACTTGGCAATTTTATGTACTGCAGTGTTTCTCCGCGTCAAAGTGTCAACAGCTATGAAAGTGGTGTTTGCTAGAACCACTGTAATAATAATACCTAGCTCTTATATAGCACTTTTCCTCAGTAGACCTCAAAGCACTTTAGGAAGCCAGGCTTTCAATTGCAAGCTGCTGTTTTCATTGTATTATAGGTCTGTGATACCAGTTTCTGTTTGCATTAAAACATGAAGTAAAAGGAGGAGTTTTGTAATGTAATATTGGGGGGGGAGAATGGAGAAGGAAGTTATAGGTGCCTACTGAAAACTCACTTAAATAACACCCAGGGCATTTGAGCATAGAGGGACTCAATGGTATGTCGAATCCATTTCCCTGGTTTAAGCAGGAACGATTTTTATGGCCTGTTTAAAAAGGGCTAGCAATGTAATTCTTTTATAAAATTAAAGTGTAAATCCTACCAGTACGACTACGAAACATCTCTGCTCACTAAGGAAGGTTTTCTGCTGGCCAGTGGGCAAGTGCATTTGTCAAGTCCTGGCTCTAAATTTTCTTTTAGGCCCTAATCCCTTATTCCTTAGGCAGCCTGTACTTTTATGGATGTCTGTGGGACTGCTCATGTGCTTAAGTACCTGGCTAGATCAAGGTTAAGAGTTTTGTCAGTGTCAGGACTGCAGAATCAGACCATATTATACGTGTATGGGGTGAGAGGAGTTGGATGAAAAACAGTGCCTATTTTTTCTTCTTACACTATTTATTACCAGATTGTCTTAAAGATATATGAAATAGCTAATTGAAGGTTGAAAACCAATGATTTTGCATCAAAAAATAAAACTCCTATCTCCTCAGACATGACACATGATGTCTTTCATAATGTAGGTGGCTAGGTTGGAACGGAACTACTATTTAAGTAAACGTGATCTGGAAAAGATACAGACAGAGCTGGCGACAATTCAGAGGGAGCTCAAAGCTTTGGGTGACAAGTATGAAGCTGCAATAAGGGAAAAACAACAGTTACAAGAAGAAGCAGAGATCATGGAAAGGAGACTTATCGCTGCTGACAAGCTCATCTCTGGCTTGGGATCTGAAAATATAAGGTTAAGTCTAGTGCCAGAAGAGAGATTTTTTGCATTAAAATGTAAGCTCAGAAACCACGCATAAAATTTTCAAAAGCACCTAAGTGATGTAGGAGTTTGTCCTGTTTTCAAAAGTGATTTAGGCACTTAGGAGCCTAAGTTTCAATGAAAGTCACTTTTGAAAATGGGAATTAGAATCATAGAAGATTAGGGTTGGAAGAGACCTGAGGAGGTCATCTAGTCCAACCCCCTGCTCAGAGCAGGACCAACCCCAACTAAATCATGCCAGCCAGGGCTTTGTCAAGCTGGGCCTTGAAAACCTCTACAGATGGAGATTCCACCACCTCCCTAAGTGCTTTCGAAAATTGCACCCTGTGTGTTTTGTTTGTTTCTGTGAAGCAACTAACATACTTTGGCCCCTGAAAAATAATAAAAACAAATAATATGATTTTTCAATCCAGAAGTCTTTACTGGGTGTATTTGAGACTCACAGTTAATCTTTTAAATTGAAACGGAAAAAGCAAAATGTAGCTGCAGTTAAGTACTGTTTAAAGGCATGACGCAAATCCAGGTCAAATTGAACTTTCTGCTGCCATTACTGCTGTGCTACGTGGTTGGTTGTAGGTTTGGGGCTCTTCTCAACCTGAAGCTAAAACATAAGCAGCTTTAGAAATGCTGGAGTTCTCTGACCCCTGCTGCAGAAAAGATCTCAGACTGACCCAGAATTCATTAATTTTTCTATCAGATGGACAAATGATTTAGAGGAGTTAAAAATACGAAAAGTGAAGCTGCTAGGTGACTGTCTACTTTGCGCTGCTTTTCTGAGCTATGAAGGGGCATTCAATTGGGATTTCCGTAATGAGATGATCTACCATGAGTGGCAAGAAGATATCCGATCACGAGAGATTCCTCTCAGCCAGCCTTTTAGATTGGAAAACCTCCTGACTGATGACGTAGAGATTAGCAGGTATGTGAAATCACTGAGCTTTAAAAAAGCAGCCCAGCTGCTACTGAGTGTAGAGAAGGGCTGAAGTCACACAGTTTGGATCTGAATCTGGATCCAGGATTGCAGATTGTTGGGTTCGGGGGCCGAGGAGGGGGTTGGGTTTGGCCCATCTCTGTTTTTGCACTAAATCAGGGAAATCAGAAAAAAGCCATAAGCGTACAATCGCCTCTGAAAAGTGACTGTTTGAAAATGGGATCATCTTTCTCAATAGAGAATAATAATTTTATAGTCCTTTTCATCCGAGAATCTCAAAGTGCCTTGCAAAGAGATCTTCCCCCTGTGTATTTGGAGTCCTGTCTGCTTACTCCAATGACAAAATTAAATTTGAACTACTTTTTACTTCTGTTAGCCAAGCATAACCAATACAGCTATTGTCTAATCTTGACCCGTCTCCAATACTAAATATACTGTATTCTGCTCACACTGATCAAGGGTGGGAGGGATAGCTCAGTGGTTTGAGCTTGAGCATTAGCCTGCTAAACCCAGGGTTGTGAGTTCAATCCTTGAGGGGGCCATTTAGAGATCTGGGGCAAAAATTGGGGATTGGTCCTGCTTTGAGCAGGGGGTTGGACTAGATGACTTCCTGAGGTCCCTTCCAACCCTGATATTCTTTGATCAACAGAGTTTTTAACTAAATTCCAGTCTGGAGCTCTGTTCCTGCTCTCTGTTACCCTTAGGCTACCAACTGAAGGCCCCTAAATCCTATACAGTGATTGGTGCTCTAGAAGTACCTGATAGAGATTAGATAGATAAGTGTAAGAAAGGTCAGAATGTCAATGCAGTGGGCTTTTACCGAGGTGAGCAATGGCTGAATTCGTAGAGTATAATCTTTACTACTCGTGATGCACAAGCATCCCAGGAAGAATTTTCAGATCCCACGGCTGGCAGAGAGACAAAACATCTTTCTTCTTGTGAACTGAGCACCTGGAATCTAATAAATCGTACTTTGTACATCTATAGCACTCAGTATAGCTGGTACCACATGATGCCATTGAAAAATTTGTTTCACAAAGTAGATCCAGACTATGAGTGGGATGCAAAGATCAGTGGGAGTCCTTTCATTGACTTCAGTGGATCTGGGTCAGGACCTGTCTCATTTAAACCAGTTTCTGTCTAGTTCAGGATTATGCACCATAGTACATTAATTAGTGCTTTAACCAGGCTAGTTATAAGTAACTCAATGATGCTTTCATTGTTTCCCATGGGAGTCTATGGTTATGTCTACATGGCAAAAAGAAAACCCATGGCAGCAAGTCTTAGAGACTGTGTCTACAGACTCAGGCTCATGCTGTGGTACTAAAAATAGCTGTGTAGATGTTTGGGCTCAGGCTGGAGCTTGGGCTCTGAAACCCACTCCTCTCCCTCGGCTTCAGAGCCCGAGCCCAAACATCGGCATGGCTATTTTCAGCACCGCAGTGGAATTCTGTAGACCCAGGCTCTGACTCGCTGCTGTGAGGTTGTTTTTGCCATGATACACTGTATGTTCTAGGGTGTTGTAATAGAATGCTCAGTAGAATAGCACTGGTTTACCCGTAAGTGAAGCATGCTGCTGTACCATAAAGAATAAAATACACAGCAATCTTTACTCTGTTTCCTTCCCAGGTGGGGCTCCCAAGGTTTGCCTCCAGATGAGCTCTCTGTTCAGAATGGCATTCTGACAACACGTGCTAGCCGATTCCCTTTGTGCATAGACCCCCAGCAGCAGGCATTAAATTGGATCAGGAGAAAAGAAGAAAAAAATAATCTGCGGGTGAAGCTAAATTTTCATTTTATTTTTATATTTATTGTTTTGAAAGATGCATAAATATCTGCCCTTGGCCAAGGCGCCAGTTACTAGTGGGAATTGGCAGTCGTGATGGTTGAGCCTCAACAGGATGGAAATGCAGTGCCATTAAGCATCTAAACATAAAGTCAATTATCCAGATGGATAGTGACCCCGCCCTGCATCCAGCCTGTGGAGGATTGAAGCAGGATATTTGAAACACCAGAAGCCAAGCTGCCATGTCAGAGACCTCCAATTTTGGGAACAAAGAATGCTGGGCTCCAGTTTCCTTCTACCCTCAGCAGGGGAGCAACAGCTTACATCCTGCTTCTGTCTCTTTTAGTGCTATGTGACATTGGAAGACCAGAGGCAGATGCCACCAAGACGCCTCTTCTCCAGTGATAAAGCATGTTGTCAAAAATTCAGGAATTCATCTGGAAGGGGTGTCTGTTTGGGGAGGTGAAATGCTGTTGTATCGAAGAACTATTTAGTCTTAATCCCCCTGGGCCATGACCCTCCCATGATCCTCAATTCCCTCACTGTTCCAGTCCTCCAAGCTCACTCAAAACCACTGTTTTCCCCTCCTTGCTCCATTGCCTAGCCATCTAAACCCCTACCTTTTCAGTTCTGGTGGATATCCAACAATGTGATGCTCGTTCTGCGTGGCACCTGCAAACTTGCTTGAACTTTGGGCGTGCCTCGTTACTCATGCTGCAAGGTGCATGACTTGCATCTCACAGAAAGCCCCAGTGCTTGCAGGAACAGGATAGATAAAAGTTTAGGCCACATTGTGTTTAGGGGTGCAGTTGCAGCAGGAAAGAATTGTTTTCCAAGCGGATAGTTTTTCTCAGTGGATCAGAATCAAGAATGTGCTTTCTTTGATCTCTCCCAATCAGGGTTATATCATCTGTAGGATGAAAGGCAGAGATGCATAGACAAACAGCAAGCTTAATGAATACTGGTAATTATTGTAAAATAGAAATATTCAGTGAATTCAATATTAACTGTTCCAAATCTTTCCATTTTTCTGTTCTCTTTCAGATGGCTTCCTTTAATGACCCTGATTTCCTTAAACAACTAGAAATGGCCATAAAGTATGGGAGTCCTTTCTTGTTCCATGATGTAGATGAATACATAGATCCTGTGATTGACAACGTCTTAGAAAAGAATATAAAAGTTGCCCAGGGGCGAATATTTATTGTACTGGGTGATAAGGAGGTAGACTATGACAATAACTTCAAATTGTACTTGAACACCAAGCTAGCTAACCCTAAATATTCACCATCGGTGTTTGGAAAAGCCATGGTTATCAACTATACAGGTGAGCATATGCATGCTGTTAGGGACAGAGTATTAACTGCTCAGTAGTGCAAATATAGGGCATAAACTAGGCTCAGATGAGCTATTGCTCCAAAAAGCTGAGATCCTTTCTCTTGTATCAGAAACCACAGCACGAGTTTGGATGAGTTCAACTGCAAAATGCAAGCGTTTTCAGCCAGGGGATATTGAGCCCAGCTGCAGATTCATTAGTCTGAAACCAATGAATCCAGGCAGTTACTCTGCTTTTCGGCTGGATTAAGTGCTGGTTGTGTATCTGCGCAAATCCAGGTCTGGCCTGAGTGAAAGGCAGATTCTGACATCCTTACTCATGTTGTCTGACACCTTTCTCCACTAGTCCCATTGACATCTCATGGGGCAAGCTGCTTCTCAGTAGCAGTAAGGGGGTCAAAATCTGGCCCTAGATGAGTTAGAAAACAGAGAACAACTGCTGTAAATAATGGCTAGCCCTCTGACCACATCAGAAGAGGGAGACAGAAATGTCCTGGCTCTCTGGCAGTGGAATTTGCAGTGCCTGTTAACTATGTATAATACTATAATGTATGTTATATTGTTTATACTCCTCCTTATATTCAGCCTCTGATAATACTGAGTCCTACCTTGAGGGCAGGGGACTGGACTTGAAGACCTCTTGAGGTCCCTTCCAATCCTATGATTCTCTGATTCTATGATTTAATGTTAAATTTTTCCACTTCCTGCTGTTAGTCTAAAAGGAAACTAAACTACATGCTGCTTATTAGATGTGTCAGGTGAGAACCAATATAGAAGAACAAAACTCAATGCTGTTAACTAAACCTGTCTTTTCAGCACAGAGTTATGTAAGATCATATAGCCTGAAGGAACTGTATGAAAGCTAACCTTGTGTTTTAAGAAAGATTGTGCTGAGGACATGGTTCTCCATTTTCCATCCATAGTTACACTAAAAGGCCTTGAGGATCAGCTGCTCAGTGTTATTGTGGGGTTTGAAAGAAGAGAGCTAGAAGAGCAGAGAGAACATCTCATCCAGGAAACCAGTGAGAACAAAAACTTGCTGAAAGATCTGGAAGATTCTCTCCTCCGGGAACTGGCAACTTCCACAGGAAACATGTTGGATAATGTGGACTTGGTGCACACCCTGGAGGAGACAAAAGCCAAAGCTACTGAGGTACCTATAAGAGCCTTATCTCATGGTTGTTCTACGTAGGAATCCCTGTCTTTCCTTTGGGATTTGTTTCATCCTCCTTTATTCCTTAAGTTAGGATGTAAGTTGAAAAGGAGCTGAGAGTTACATGGTGAGCAGTTGTCTATGAGAACTCCATACATGCACAGGTCTAGCACTTGTGTCCAGAGACAGAAATCTTAATTCTTTAAGAATTTGTTTGCTCCGAGTTGCCCACTTGATCCAGGAATGTTTATCCATAATCAGAAATATATTATCTTTAGGTATGGGGCCAGACAGCATGATATTTCCTGAGGAAATCCCTTAGTGTGCAGAAGTCTCAAAGTCAATCTTGGGCCTATGAAACACCATCACTTTACAATGTTCTGCTTGATGTGATGGTGGTGAGTCAGAAGGTCTTCATCTGGATCATGAATTCATGATGTAACATCATGACATATTTCAGTGCCATGGGGAGGATTTTATTCCATCAGACAAATGGCAAGCCTACCTTCCGCATAATAGGGATCTTTTAGTTAAAAAAAAAAAAAAGCATGTATCTATCTCTGTATCTTTGGTAACATGTTATTCCAACTCTGAAACAATCTTTGCATGGTTTTATTAAAACTGAAGGTTCACTGAAATTTGTAAATCTTTTCCAGTATTTCTTACAAACATACAGTGCTCTGTATCACAGATATTCCAACTTTATCATCTGGAATTTAATAAACTGAACTAAAGCATTTTTGGAGAGGGAAAAGAATGTTTATTAATATGATTTTTTTCTTTAAAAAAGGCTACTTGAATTTTTAGCTATTCAATGTGGGATTGTTTCAAGGAAATGTTCTTGGTTCTGTGGCAGCAACTGGCTTTTGATGGCACACCTGCCAGTGTTCATATGATTTTTTATAAATGCTGATACTTGTTTACTGCTTGATATATTTTTAAATCCTGGAAGGGTTGTTCATAGTATTTCAAAACGCTGTTTCAATATTGTTTAGCCACAGATTAGCTCAGCATATCATTAACCATGTAGTTCTGTGTAGTAGTTATACATGGATAAAATTAATGCTTGGGAGCCACATTTCTCACTTGCTAGGTATCAGAGAAACTCAAACTGGCTGAGAAGACAGCAGTGGACATTGACAAGCTGCGAGATGGCTACCGACCTGCTGCTAAGAGGGGCGCCATTTTGTTCTTTGTTTTATCTGAAATGGCCCTTGTCAACACCATGTATCAATACTCCTTGGCCTCCTTCCTAGATGTGTTTGGGTTTTCGCTTCGGAAATCCATGCCCAACTCAATTCTTCCAAAGAGGCTAAAAAATATCATGGATACATTGACATTCAACATATATAACTATGGCTGCACAGGTTAGTGTGATTAAGCACTGGGATGGCATTTTGTATGTTTGAATGACTGTAATGGGAATTCCTTCAGTCAGCTGTGCAAAGCAATGTAATTTTGTGCTGTCAAAGGCATTTCAACAAATATTGAATTCACTAAATATTCTGTTAGCTGCTAATGCTTCTGCATTCTCTACCCCTTCTTCCCTCATGTTAAGGTTGCTCTGAGATGCAGGGAAGTGCTGTATTCCATCCCCTTGATATTTAAGAAGTACTTCTACTTTTAATAAACAATCAGTTACAAATAGCAGTGGTTCCAAACCAGAAAGATTGATCTCAACCTCTCTGAGCTTTGGAGGGGAGATCGTTTGGAATCTGAAGCTAGATCTGGATGTGAATGTTGTTGCAGGCTCAAATCTCTACAGCGGGCTGAACCAAAATTCACCACCTTGAACTTTGTGGGGTGATCAGAGTCAAGATCTGGATCTGAAATTTGTCCCAAGCCCAAATTCTTAAGAAGCAGACTGATGAGAATATTATGTTCTTATTTCAGGCTTGTTTGAGAGACACAAGTTATTATTTTCCTTTAATATGACTATCAAAATAGAACAAGCTGATGGTAGAGTCCCACAAGAAGAACTGGACTTCTTTTTAAAAGGTAACTTGGATACTTAGTACCTTCTAGTAGTTATATGCTCTTCCAGAATTAAAATCAAGATTTTTGACTACATATATTTGACTATCAAAGTTAGCTCCTTAGTAAAATTTCCATAAGCACCTAAGTCCCATTTACTTTCAATGGGACGTGGGCTCCTAAGTCATATAGATCCTAAAATTTAGCATGCTGAGCCTGAGCCCCGAGGAATATTTTAAAATAGATGTTCAACAAAAATACCTGGCATATGTTCAACTAAAGACAAATTAGTAGTTTACCTACTTCTATTAATGGGTTATAGCACGTTGTAACTGACACAGTGGATCCTCAGCTGATGTAAATTGGCATAGCTTAGTTTAATTCAATAGGCCTAGGCTCGTTTACACCAGTAGAGGATGTGGTCCCTTGCATTTGTTTCCAGCTTGTTTGATGGCAGAAAGGCCAACAGTGAAATTCTGACTCCAGTGAAGTCAATGACAAAGCTCCCATTGACTTCAGAGGGGCCAGGATTTTACACCAAGAGTCCATCTTTAGTTAAATGCATAAATAGTGTCAAAAATACAAACTTGGCATGCAAATACTTGCAAAGTAGTAACTGTTTCTCCAGCAGACTAATTAAAAGTCAGCGCGCTCCCTTTTATGATAGTGATATTTATTTAGTTTTCTGAATTGTGACTAGGCAATATTTCCCTGGAGAAGAGTACACGAAAGAAACCGTGTACTTGGCTTTTGGATCAAGGCTGGGAGGACATAATTCGCCTATCTGAACTATTTCCTGAGGAGTTTGGGTCTCTTCCAGATGACGTGGAAAAAAATCTTGAAGTATGGAAAGAAGTAAGTGATTTTCTTAGTCTAGTTTCTATTCCCTCCCTCTCCAATTAAATGTTCAAACATGATCCAACTTGTTAAAAATGTTTGAGCGATCACTGGCTTTTCCCTTTAATTCCCTGACTGGATGTTTCTTTAGAAGCTGTGGGGTAATTGCATGATCTACATAGAAACATGGAAATGGCCATAGTCAGACCAGTCAGCCATTTAGTCTGCTGTTCTGTCTCCAACACTGGCCAGTACCAGATCCTTCTGGGGAAGGTTCAAGAAACTGATAATGAAAAATCTGGACTAACCTACACCTGGGGAACTTTCTTCCTGACCCTGAGCAGTTTGTGACTGGCTTATGTCTTGAAGCATGAGGGTTTTAAATGTTTTAAAACATCTTATCTTATGTAACTGTGGATGTTCTTGTTTTCCAGTTAAATGTCTAACATGAGATCCCTGCCCCAATGAAGTCAATGACAGTTTTGCCATTGGCTTCAGTAGAGTCAGGATTTCACCTCTAATCATTTTTTAAATCCTATTAAATTATTAACTTTTATCATCTTGTGGGAGTGAGTTCCACAGAGTAGTTACATGTTGTATAAAAAAGTATTCCCTTTTACCAGTTTTAAATTTGCTGCCTTTCAATTTCATTGAATGTCCATTTGTTCTTGCATTATGCGGGAAAGTAAATAGGAATCTCCGATTCACCTTCTCTAGACCATCCATTATTGTCTTGAGCTTGTGACCTCATTTAGTTGTATCTTATGAGAATTACCATAAAATGAAAGTATGACAATGGCATTGGATAGACATGTTTTATACTGAAAAAGTTGATTTTTGGCATTTATTTAGTATTTTTTTCTAGTTTCTCTTTTCTAGTTTCAGTTTTCTCTGATTCTTCTCTGTTTCCCCATGTCTGTATCTCTTGTTGCAGTCCTGTTATCAGATTGACTTTATCTTTCCTAATAAACTTGGTTGATTTATCCATCTGATCAACTCATGTTCTCTACTGTATTTCCTTTCTCAGTGGTATGATCTGGATGCCCTGGAACAATCACCATTTCCCATGCAATACCAAAATAGTCTCACACATTTTCAGAAGCTGCTGCTTTTACGTTGTTTCCGAGTAGACCGCATATATCGGGCAGTAACTGACTACGTTACTCTGACAATGGATGAGAAGTAAGTTGCTGTCATACGTTTTTTTTTATCCAGAATCTTTCTAAGTTTTAAAAGAACCAAAGAAAGTCGGAGGTAACCTGAATCAATTGCTAAGCATTTACTGGAGATTGATATTTCATAGACACAAACCTAAATGTGAATGCAAAATGAATTGTGTTAGATTCTCACAAGCTTTTTTGACTTGAGAGCTTTGAAAAGTAAACAAAAAGCAGGTGGTAATTAATTGAAAAATCAGTGTAAAGTGGGGAAAAAAGTATACAAAAGGTCTCTTGTCCAGTGCTTCCTTACTGAGGTAAATACATGTGGGGAAGATTTGCTCACAGGAGAGCAAAGGAGTAACTGATGATCCCCTGCTTTTCTCCAGAGCCTTCCTCAGCTAATTCTAGTGCATATCCATGTACATTTCTCCTTTCATTTAGCCTCTTAATGCATAGTTAAAGGTTCTGTATCAGACTGGATGGATTTTATTTTTCAAGAATTGCAAGTGTCCTATTTTAGCTGGTATTTATAACTTCGAGGACATAAGCATTTTTGGAGCTGCAGCTGTTTTAGGGGCAGTGTGATAACCCCTAGCTACTCTACCTGAAGATGTTAGCCCTTTGCTCATTTCACTTTACCAGAAATTAGCTGTCCCTCTCATTATGCAAATCTTTGCCATTCGCTCTTCCTCCCACTAAAACACCGTACCCCCCCTAAACTGACAAGTATCATTATTTTGAACATCTGTACTTCCCATATATACAGTGCACGATGTATGTGACATCAGTAGATTTAACAAGAAAAGCGTCAATAGAAGTTTTAAAAATTCCTTGCCATTAAAAGTATACATAAAATGGGCTGAGATCAGTTATAATTAGACCTGCTTGAAAAAAATTTGATGGAACAGTTTTCTGTCACAAAATGCAGCTTTATCAGAACCTTTGATAGGAATGTGTCAATTTTGACAAAATTTGGAGCGGGGGGGGGGGGGGGGGGAGTTAAAACAAATCGCTTGGAGTTTCTTGGTTTGTTTTGATGATGTTGACACATTTTGTTTTTATAAAGGTAAAAATATTTTGCTTCAAATTTATCATTTTGATTAATTTCATTTTTATAATAATTTTACTGTAAGAGTATATGTATATTATTATTTATATTATATTGTTTTAACACAATGAAACATTTCATTGACCCCCATATCAAAAATTTTAAAATATTTTATTCTGCAGGAAATTCTGACTTTTTGTTTGGTTTCAGAATGAAAACAGATTTTTGGAATATTGGAATTTCTTACAGAATAGAAATTCTATTTTCTGACCAGCTCTGGTTGTAATGTTTACAAGACTCGGGTATAGTACCCAGCACTGACGGTGTATCTCTTTGATGATTAAGGATCATGCCGCACTTTTCATTAGGTCCAGTGTTAACCCTTTGTCTGAGCCAATTTCCAGCTTCAGTAGTGATGTTCGTTCTCTGTAAATTCTCCCCATGGTTTCAGCTGAACACAGTATTCCACTTACCATCTTGTCCTAAGACACATACTGTTTCTGTGTGCGGTTAAATAACTGCCAAATTCCACACCACAGGTGGCTGTACTTCAGTCATGTGTGATGTGATCCATAGATATAGTAAGTGTTTCAGTTAAAGGGCTCAATCCCGCAGTCTCACTCCTCCTACATATAGTCCCATAGATTGCATGTGAGGCAAACTCTGCATTGGATGATGGGTTTGCAGGTTCAGCCCCTAAATTTGTACTGAACTTTGAGATCCTTTGAACTGAAGGGACTGCAGCAAAGTATTATCATTAATTTCCGTTCATGTGAGTATTTCCATAATTTGCCTAAACAGGTAACTGAGATTAATAGCCCTTTGTCCCATTTAACTCTCCTAACAGATGGCATTTTAAATATTTTGTGCAAATTAGTGTACCAATTTATTGTACTTCTCCCCAACCCCCCAGATATGTTCAGCCTCCTGTGATCAGCTTTGAAGCTATCTTCGAGCAGAGCACACCTAACTCGCCCATTGTTTTTATCCTAAGTCCTGGCTCTGACCCTGCCAGTGACCTCATGAAACTGGCTGATCGGACGGGCTTTGGAGGGAATCGACTCAAGTTCCTCGCCATGGGACAAGGACAAGAAAAGGTATCTTTGTTGTGACAAAGCACAGTTCAGTGGGATGGTGTGTGTGCTGCCTTCAGTACATTATTTTGTGACTGCTGCAGATCTCATTTCTGACATTACGGGTCTGTCCAGGCATCTGTCCCAACAACCCCCTGCTTTTGGGAAAGCCATACTCTGTGTATTAAAAACAAAGCAATCTGGGTGGGAACTGGCATACAGATTACCACCCTAGAAGCAATCACTTCCTGTAAAATGAGAGCAGACATTTGTCTGGTCAGTTAATTTGCTGTTTGAGTCAAGACAGGTTCAGAATTGCTTCCTCACCTGTACCAAAAAAATTGTTGAGGTTGAAAAGATGCAGATATGCAGGCTGTCAGATTTCAGTCAATGTCCCTGCCGCTCCATCGCTTGATATGAATGTAGGGAATGTCATCACTGCATATTGGTATTTGCAAGCAAAAAGACCCTCATCTGTGCTCTGTTTGTACCTGCGCTTGTTTCCCTGCTCTAGCATGGCTGGGGGATTTTCAAAAACACTCAGCATTTGGCTACTCTGTTATCATTTGAAATCAGTGGCAAAGCTCCCATTGGTGTCAGTGAGAGCTGAGTTAGACCAATACTAAGCTCTTTTGAAAACTGCACTCTAATGACCTAAGCTTACTTCATTACTGTTTTCAAGTGTTTGAAAGCTTTGTGCTGTTTTTATTTTTAAAGCAATTAATGAAATAGAAGAGTATCTCTCCCAGCACAAGGTATTCCTGGGAGGCTCTGCGAATTGGAACAATGGCTTAATTGGACATTTTTGTTTCCCTCAGAGTGTGCCAAGAGAATTCTGCTTCAAAAGAAAGAAAGAAAATGCTCTGTTTTCTTGCTATGAGGAAGCAGTTGGAGGCACTAAACCATTCAGAATCCCTGCACTTTCAGGGTCAAAGCAAGCTTTACTCATAGGCAGCTATTTCCATCTCATTGACACAGGTTGCACTGCAGTTGCTGGAGAATGCAGTGGCTCGTGGACAGTGGTTAATGTTGCAGAACTGTCATCTTTTGGTGAAATGGCTGATTGATTTGGAGAAAGCATTGGAGAGAATTACTAAACCTCATCCAGACTTCCGCCTGTGGCTGACTACTGACCCTACTCAGGGCTTTCCCATTGGAATACTTCAGAAGTCTTTAAAGGTACAGTACAGGGATGAAACACCAGCAGAGGGCATGACACACCACTCTTACGCATGCCATGCCACTCTTATTCAGGCAAAACTGATTGACCTTGGTGGGAGTGTGGCCTGCATGCAGGATTGGGCCCTAAATGCTGTCTTTTTTCTTTGTAAGCAAGATCCTATTGTCATCCTCTGGTTTTCCAGCAGGTGAGGTTTCACTGATGTGAAATAAGTTTAATAGAAGTGTTCATCTGATACTACCCTTAGGCACATACTTCTTAATCAATCCATCAGTAAAAGTGAACTTGTAAATGCCCTTTAGATCCAAACACCACGGTGATGAGTGGGTTAGAAATACCCAGCTACACCTCCTGTCATTTCTCTAATGCTGAAAATGTAGAGCCAAGGTCTGTGTCTAGCTGAGCAACAGTGTCAATAGGGCAAATGTTCTTATAGGACAGTTGTTTCCAGCTGCTACATAAGGCTGAAGCATTTATCACAAGCAAGATGAGCTGATTATTTATAAATGGCGAGCCAGAGATGCTGTACTAATCTTCTTTTTTGTGGTGACTATTTCTGTGGTTGTAAATCATTGCTGTGACAATTATCATTTTTATCTGACAGATGTTAATGCAGCAGAGTGACAATTAGTCATTGATTCAGATATGTATTTTAGTGTATCAATGACATCTTTAAAATATTCACCACCGGCAGTGCTTAATCCCAGATCTGCAAAAAATAGTTATGTGTATATCTTCCATTTAAGACTACAAATACCCAATCTGTGAGCACAGCTGTGACCGTTGCAAGCACAAATTAGCGCTTTTGTGACATTTGAAAATCAAGCTAAGAAGTTGGCTGTGCCTCAGTTTCACCATCTGCAAAATAGGGTTAATAAGCCTTACCTTTCTCAGAAGGATGATGTAAAGCAACATAATTAAAATGTGTAATTCAAAATATTTGAAATTGATTTCAAAATATAATTAAGTATACTTAATAAAGTATTACTGTTGTTATATAACTGCTCTTTACACTTTTGCTTCATACTAAAAATATAAAGTTCATAACTTTAATAGTTTGCCAGCTAATTGAGAGGTTTTTTTTCTTTTGCTAGGTTGTAACAGAACCACCGAATGGGCTGAAACTAAATATGAGAGCCACCTACTTCAAAATTCCCCATGAAGCCCTTGAGCAATGCCCCCATGGCGCATTTAAATCACTGGTCTATGTCTTAGCATTTTTCCATGCAGTGGTTCAGGAGAGAAGGAAGTTTGGGAAGATTGGCTGGAATGTACCATATGATTTTAATGAATCTGATTTCCAGGTAAGAAGCTAAAGCTAATGGCCCTTGAGTTTGCACAGGTTACCTTTGCAAATATGCTCTGTCTGTCCATCTTCCTTTTCACAAGTAAGTTAGTGTTCCTCCTTTCCCTGTCATCACAGACCCTGTAGACCCCTGAGTCTATAAAGTTACTTTTAGCCAGTATCAGGATTGCTGAGAATAACAAGTCAGGTTCCTGATCCAGCCTCTTTACATTTTGCCCCCTGCTGGCTGTTTGTTGTGAGATTTATTTTTCATTTTCTTTTGAGGAAGACATGATGATTAATGTACGAATTAGAATTTTGTGAAAACTAAATGTCTGTATCCTTGTCTGACAAATTTGTGACTCTTCTCATCCAACATGTTGTAATAACTGTTATTAGGTGTGCATGGAAATCCTGAATACATACTTGACCAAAGCCTACCAGCAAAATGATGACAAAATCCCATGGGGCAGTCTCAAGTATCTCATTGGAGAGGTAAATCTGATTGTTAAATAGCTCTGATGGTAAAATGAAATCATGTAAATAAGGACAGCACTTGCAAAAAGATCAATCTTATCTTCAAGCAAAGTGGGCTAAGATTCTTTCCTGGTTCTTTCAAGTAATTGCTGTATGGCCCTGAGTAAGTCTCTTTGTCTCAGTGAAATAGGGACATAACATTTACCTACACCACGGAGAAGCTGGGATTCTTAATTAATTCTTGATTAGAAAGCCCTTGGGATCCTTTGATGAAAAGCACTACACAGAATAACTGCAAAGAATTATCATTACAATAGGCCTGTGCTGGAGTGTGAACTATACGAAGGGATATTTACAAAGCTCCTGTTACAACATTTCAGAGCTCTCGCTACACACTGCATATTTCAGTAAAGCGGCAGAAGAAACTGAAATTTTGCATCTTAGTGAGCTCTTGACCCTTTGTGGTCCCTGAAGTAATCAAGCTTGAGAGGACCAGCTCTGCCATGGTCTTCACAATCTGGCAGCCATCTCTAGACTCCCCCTAGTGTCCAAGCACTTCATGCTTTTGCCCCATAAGGAGGTGTTACCAGAGAAGCACAGGGTTTCCTCCTGGAGGGGCAGTATGCAACAGCCAAACATACTTTGATGTTTCCAAAAGTTTTAAAATCTACTTGTTGCAAGTAAGCATGTTATATAAAATAGTTTCACTAATTTCTAGGTCATGTACGGTGGGCGTGCAATTGACAGCTTTGATCGTCGCATTCTGACCATATATATGGATGAGTACTTAGGGGATTTCATATTTGACACATTTCAACCATTCCATTTTTATAAAAATGAAGAGGTTGATTATAAAATCCCAGCAGGGAACTCAAAGGATGAGTTTGTTGGTAAGAAATGCATTTCCTTCCAGACAAGTTAGTATTTAAAAATTCTACCTACAATCTGTTTTCCTTTCTGTATTTCTGTTGTTATATAAGGGCTGTCTCAAACTTCAGCCATCCACTGTGTGCACTGACTGAAATGCTTTTGTTCCCTTGGTTAATAAGGCCAGACGTGTGTAAATCTGCAAGCGTCTAGTGGTCAGCTCATCACACTTCTCTTTATAAAATCTTTAGTTTACAATTTTAATACATTCTTTACTTTTTAAACATTAAACACCCTTGACACAAGTAGATCTGGTAGCTGTATCTTAATACACTGCATTTGGATAAGCCTCATGTATTTTTGTGTTATAGAGGAGCTAGAGTCTCTACCACTTGCTAATACCCCAGAGGTGTTTGGTCTTCATCCCAATGCCGAAATCGGATACTATACACAAGCTGCTCGAGATATGTGGTCTCATCTTCTTGAGCTGCAACCTCAAACAGGTATGATTCTGTCACCTAGAATACAGTTCTTGCAAACAAAAAGTAAATCATGAATGCCTAAGACCTTGGTCTTGTAACTTCTTGCA
This sequence comes from Chelonia mydas, assembly GCF_015237465.2. NCBI lineage: Eukaryota > Metazoa > Chordata > Testudines > Cheloniidae > Chelonia > Chelonia mydas. The sequence continues at coordinate 24,736,381 of NC_057856.1, read as the reverse complement.
CATGGGCAGCCTGTTGTGTTTACATGGCCATTGACTTCAGCATGGCTCCATGTGGGCACAGCAGGGTGCCCATGTGCAAGATGTTGCAGGAGAGGAACAAGAATCCGCTAGTATTAAAAATCTATAGGAAATGTTTGAATTTAGACTAATAGAAAACATAAAAGTTATTTAGCGCTCGCTAAACTGTTCTAATTACAGGGGAATCTGGCAGTGGAATTGGTCGAGATGAATATATTGGACAGGTTGCAAAGGACATAGAAAACAAGATGCCTCAAATATTTGATCTTGACCAGATAAGAAAGACTTTTGGAATAGAAATTTCACCAACAACAGTCGTGCTATTGCAGGAATTGGAACGGTTTAACAAACTGATCATTCGTATGTCCAGATCCCTGGCTGAACTACAAAGAGTAAGAATATTCAGTTTCAAAGGGAATCCTCCTCATTTAAATCTGTTGGGCTTTGAAATTCTTAAGTTCTGTCTCTGCAAATTCTCTCCCCAGGCCTTGGCTGGGGAAGTTGGAATGAGCAGTGAACTGGATGAAGTGGCTCGGGCTCTCTTTAATGGACAGATCCCGAGCATCTGGAGAAAGCTGGCAGCTGACACGCTAAAAACACTTGGAAATTGGATGATTTACTTTAGGAATAGGTATAACCAGTACACGTCCTGGGTGAGTAAGAGAACAGAGAAACCCTCTGCTGTATCTGCATTATTTACTGCCCAAATTAGAGTCCGTCTGTAGGATTCAACACCTAATGCTGTCACTAAAAGCTGTTTGAAACGAACCCATTCCGTTACAGCAGTGACACCGCATACAGCATTACTGAACCCTTGCAGTGGGCTGATCAAATAGGGCTCCTTGGCCAGTCTTTAGAGATGCTTCATACCTGCAGCTTCCACTTAAACTGAGTGACAGTTGCAGGGCTTAGCACTGAACCCCCTGGTTTTGAACGAGGAGCAGGCAGGTCCCTCATGAGACGGAGCAGTTCGGAATTGAAAGAGGTCTCTCTTGTGATTGATTCCAGGTTAATGAGGGCGAACCAAATGTTATGTGGCTCTCAGGACTACAGATTCCCGAGTCTTATCTCACAGCTCTTGTTCAAGCCACCTGTAGGAAAAATGGCTGGCCACTGGATCGCTCCACCCTGTACACACAAGTGACCCAGTATGGTACTGCAGAGGAAGTCACCGAGCGCCCTGGGCAAGGTAGCACTTTCCAGTGCAGAGTTTGAGAAAGCGGTTGTTAATTAGGCTGCAAACACAATGGCCATTTTACAAAGGTAATGAGTGTAAGTTTGTTTTAACTTACACCTTTGCAGCCAAGAACTCGGAGTTGTTTGTCACGCAGGACCATTCATGGAAGGAACTGATGCCAAGGTATTCAGCAGGAATGGGAGTTAGGCTCTGTCCATATTTAAAATGCTACAGCTACACTGCTGTAGTGCTTCACTGTGGACACTACAGCAAAGGGAGAGGTTCTCCTGGCACTGGAGTAAATCTGCCTCCGAGAGGTGGTAGCTAGGGAATGGAAGAATTTTTGTGTCAACCTATCACTGTCTGCCTGGGGACTTAGGTCAGCTTAACAACAGTACTGAGGGGCATGGATTTTTCACACCCCTGAGCAATGTCACTGGGTTGTTCCAATTTTCCTGGGTCTTTCAGGTGAGTGCCTTACCTACCAGGCTCATATACTTTGGCCCATTTTGCCTCTTTCATTATTTATATGTAGTGGAACTGCTTCGACAGGAGCAACTGAGGGACTCCCACACTGGACTAGCTCACTGGTTAGGGCACTCATCTGAGAGGTGGCAGATCTCTGGTCAAATCCCTTCTCCCAGGGTGGGGCAGGGGCAGCTGTTAACTTGACTTGAAGTCAGGGGGGTCTCTCATATCCCAGCTGAGTATCCTAATCACTGGGCTACAACTTATGAGGCAGATCCTCCTCCCCCCCATGGTGTGTGGCATTAGGTAGCCTCTGAGCTTGCCTAGCTCAGGCCCTGCAGGCAAGATCAGTGGATTTTCTGGCTCATATGGGGGCTTAGGCATGTGGACACCTAGAGGGACACAGCAATGCATGGGCCCAGGGGTGGAAACAGGCACTTTTACAGGAAAATCTTGGGCACTGAGTGAGTTTAGGCAAGCAGCTGAGCAAGGGTTTAGTGAATCTGGGATTTTGGAACCTAAGTGCCTTTGCAAATGTAGCTCTTAAGATTGAGCTCCTTTAAAAACGTTTAGCCTAGATAGTGTAATTAAAGGTATTTTTAATTTTAAAAACTGCATGAAATTGGCTTGTGCCTGATTCATAATAAGTAAACACAGGAGTCATTTACAGTATTTCAATGCGCTGAGGTTGCTGTAAACCCATAGTAACAAGGTCTGGCTAGTCCAGAGAGAATGAGCCTTACAAAAAAAGAATCCTTTTTAAATGGATTCATTTACAAGATGTTGCTTTTCTACTTGCTGCAGGATGCTTTGTTTCCGGTCTATATCTGGAAGGAGCAGACTGGGACATTGAGAATTGCTGTCTTGCCCGAAGCAAGCCCAAAGTCTTGACGGTAGATTTACCTATTCTAAAGATAATTCCTATCGAATCACATCGGCTCAAACTACAGGTATGAATATCTTCCCTCAAGGACAGACTGACAGGCTCTTTCCTATTACCACAGGCAGAGCACATACCGATGTGATCGTTTTAACAACAAAATTGGTTTAGAGATGACTGTGTCTGAAATACACAAGGCATAATTTTTTGTCTTCCTTAATTAGATTTCTCTGCTGTTAGTTGCTATCACTTGGTGACACATTTAGTTTTGGCCAATCAGGATTATTGAATGAAATGAAAATTGGGGAAGCTGATACATCCCTGTCCCCCTATCTGCCCCAACCCGGGATTTAAATTAAGGCTGTCTTAATAGTATTCTAATAGTGAATGCAAGATTCTTATATCACCTTTACTAAAGGCGTAAGGGTTCAATCCTGCAAACCCTAATCCTTGTTAAGGATCCTTATTCATGTGATTAGTTCCACGGCAGTCAGATGCATGAGCCACTTACATGAGCAGGTTTGCAGCGTCATGAGCCCCCTGTTGTACTTCAAACAATACCTGCCTCTCTCTTGCCTTTAGAACACATTCCGGACACCTGTGTACACAACCTCCATGAGAAGAAATGCCATGGGCATTGGCTTAGTTTTTGAAGCTGATCTTTCAACCACAAAGCATATTTCCCATTGGGTGCTGCAAGGGGTCTGTCTCACTTTGAACTCTGACTGACACCTTAAACTGTTGATTTCCCACACCCAAAGTGTATTGGTGGATATCTGAGAACAACTTATGAAGTCAAATTAAGCCAAGAAGCACGGGATCAAGTTTTTTTTGCCCTGCATTTTCAAGAGAATTCTACTGATTTTAAACTGGCCTGGAGACATTTTCAAAATAAGTATTTGCAGCAATTTTTCCTAAAACATTAAGATTTAGTAAATACAAAGCACCATGCAGTTAACTTATATTTAATTCTGTCTGCATATTTAAAGAAGGATTTTAGCTATTTATGTCAATTTGTATTTAATCTTTTCTATACTTTTGAAAAAATAAAGGTTTTAGCCTTTTAGGTTTGAGAGTTCTTAAAACAAAATAATCTGATCAGAGAGCAAAGAGAGCGGTTGTTCAGTCATGCCACAGACATGTTTTGATTTAATTTTCATATAATTGTAGCTTCACTCTTACACTTTTCTGTAAAACTTTAGACACAGGCACAGATGGGAAGTTGGATTACTTTCCAGAGCACTAGCTGATCTATAATGTCCTTAGTCTAAAGGATAAGTACCTACTTCCAACCTCTCCTAAGAAGTTGTTTCTTTTATTAGCTTAAACAAGTATTGTATTTCGAATTGGTAAAGGCACATCATGGACCTACCAGCATTTTGGAATCATCATATGCACAATTCTATTTCTTGTGCTTTATCGGACAGCAGACTCCTACCACAGCAAGAATGAGTGTTGAGGCTAACTCCCAGAAATTTAGGAGTTAAAGGAATACGCTTACACAAAATCTGCATTTGCATTTTTGTGTTGTGTGTATTTAGGGTAGGGGAAAGGAAGGAGGAGGGAAATGGGCAAGCAGCTGGTATGTTACTGGGAGAGATGAAGTATTGTTGAGAGCATAGGAATCACACAGACCACACTGTTCCTCCCATCCTTTGAGTGCCAGCATGACAATGTCCTGAGGAAAGCCAAGTTCTCTAGCACTGACTTCCTGTGGTCTCTTGGGTAAGTCATTTCAAAACATGGGTTAAAATGAGTATGAGATTTATCCACTGCTGTAATGTACCTTGACATCTATGGCTGAAGTGTGCTACAGAACTGCAAACTAGTGCCATCTTCCAAACATCTGGAATGAGGGGCTTAAGGATAAACTACTTAAATAATTCTGTTTGCTACTAGAGATGACTAACCCAAAACAGTTTTTAAAATTGTGGGTTAAACGAAAACATTCCCCTTTTTTGTCTCGCAGGTTAGTAACTCATTTCTCCTTTGAACTGTAGATGCCCATCCTCTAAAAAAACCTAAAAGAATATTTGTACTTTGCTAATAATTGACATTTTTAGTAATGGAATTCTCCAAACCACTTAAAACATTGAGAATGGGTTGAAAGGCTCCCAAGGTTAACATTGCCAGATAACTCTGAAAATACCATCTGGGTTTTGCATCCTTCCGTGAGCGTGCCTCAAAAAAGAATGAGCCTGGTGTCTCCATAAAGTTGTTTCAAACTTAAAACAAAAACAAATAAATCATTGGTTAGGTCTGATGGTTTTTATGTTGTTGTACAATATACAGACTAAGTATAAAAACAAACATTTCAATAGTGCACTTTTTGTGCAGTGTATTATTTTTACACCTTAGTAAGGCGTTTTAAGAGCCTTGTACAAAAGGCACCATAGTGCAAAGTATTAATTAGTGTAAGATTAATATTAATCATTCGATTTCTAAACACCAAAACAGGAGCCTGCTTTCCATTAGGACAGTATTCGTACTCTTTCCATGAAGACTTACACAATAGTTTTTCAATTGGTGTTTTCTTTCCTACACTCCCACCAGAGTCAGTTATATATTATGACCATTTGAAACTGTTAAAAAGAATGAAGAAAAGGACACAAATCAAAATACAGGATTAATAAAATAAAGTTTGTTGGGAATTTTGTAAAAGTGGAAAGAAATGTAACAAAAATATGAACACAGTTTGATCAGGACCACTGAAAAAAAGTTCTCTCGTAGGTTATCTTAACACATGTGCACATCTGCATTATTTTCAATGCTGCCATAAGAAAGGCTTTGTCATGAAAGTTAGAGTCTGTGTATGAAACGCTACATACACACCATCAAGACTTCAAAGGAACATTGACATTTTAAACATTAACAGCCAATACATATTGCTGGAGGTTTATAATTAGTATCTTTTTTCATTAATGTTGATTAATAATGCAGACTGTAGCCTGTGCTTTTGTCCACTTATGCAGTTATAGTAAATGGAGTAGTACTTAGAAGCAAGCAGTCAGGTACACCTAGATTTGGCCACAGCATTTAGTAATTATATACTTTGCAATATGAACAGAGAGTCTTGTTTGTGTTTCATTGAAGTAGGATAATTATTAATGACAGATCTGGAAAAAATTTGGCATGCATGGGGCATTAAAAGAAACTTTACTGCAGGTGAGATTTATCCTATTTGATCACAGTGCATAAACAGAAACAGAATAATAGAGCATCACATCAATCATTTCACTTAAACAGTTCTGTCTGTCCCTGAATGCTTTCGGACCACTTTACTTCCATTGACCTGATCCACTGCTAACGTTTCAACCTCAGGCTGAGGCTGGGATGTTGTTACATGGTGAATTCGATGTGCCACACCAATATGCGCCTTGTGCTGCTTCTCTTTTGCTGGACTGTGTGATTCGCCTGATGTGCGTTCTGAAGCAATGGGTGGAATAACTAAAGGCCTTTCTTTGATCAGGTGGATCTCTGCAGTTTCCCTGGCCAGTAAAAATGGAGTGGGATCAGGCATAGCATCAACAGGCTCTCGCAACAGCAGCTTTCGGCTATCCGATCCTAATCTATAGGCCTCTTCAAACTCCGGGTTTAGTGGTGTTGACAGACTCTTTTTCATTCTGCGTCGTGGAGTCTCAGGTAGCTTATCTTTGGGAGGGGCTGGCTTGTAGTTGGACAATACTGGACTTCCAGATGGGGTGGCGTCCGAAGTCCCACTTGAACTCATAAGCTTTTTCTTGGTAGCATGCAGTTGTGAAGTTAGATATGCAATAGTGCTTGCTCGCTGCTCTAGTTCACTTGACAGCATATTTAGCTTATGGCTTTTCATTTTTAACTCTTCTAAATACTTCTTTTCTCTTTCTTTAATGGTGTTTTCCAGCACCATTATCATTGCAGTTTTTTGTTCCAGTTCCTTTAATAATTCATTATTTTCAGCCTCTTTGACTTTCAGCTGAGCTTCAAGTGCTTCACATTTTCTTTTGAGTTCATCACTTCTTGAATTACCAATTTCTAGAACAGGAAAAGTAAATTGTTTCAAGCTAATTACAGCCGCTAAGTGAAAAACGAGCAATGCAACTCCTTTCTTTAAAATTAATTCTCAGAATGTAAGAACATCCCAAAGGCTAACTTCTGGAAGTACACTGACCACTTCTTAGTTTAAAAGAAAACACGATAGCTCGTAGTTAAATAAAAAAATTAGATACAAGACAATGCCACATTCAGCAGCTTCGGATGGGGAGGGAACCCAGTTGATGATACCAAGTTTAAGTAAAAATGAAGATAGCTCAGTTGCTCTAGGAAAGTAGCCAGAAATTATAGTAAATTTTGGTTGCTGAATGCTCCCAAATTTAAGTCATTTTGCAAATCCTGCTAGGCCCCCAAGAGTAACAAGAACTCATTGACATGGCTAGGAGAATGCCTGGCTGTACCACATTAGAAAGTGTATAAATGTAATGGTGAGCTAATGGTTAGAAGAATGCTCTTGAAGTCAGAACTCTTGGGCACTATTCCACTGCCATGGCATGACACCTCGGGCAAATCACTTAATCTTTTCATACTTCATCTTATCCTTCTGTAAAATAGGTACAGTCAAATACTTAACACAGAGCCGTGTTGTGAGGCCTAACTGTCTGTACCCTTTCCCTAGTCTAGGGGTTATCCCCAGCAAGCATTATGCTCTTAAGTGTCAGCAGCTGAAGCCCAGCACAGCTGAAATGCCTGGCAGTTTTCTCCAGATCTGTGATGCAGCAACAGTATTCGCACAGTTTCAAGAATGTGATTTATGGGCAGAGTGAGAGTATTTATAGTTTCTGTCTTCCTGTACTGAGTAGAAGGAAATGCTGGTCTGGTGGTTAAAACAAAGAAATGGCAGTCAGCAGTTCTGGGTTCTATTCCTGGTCCTTCCATAGGCTTCTTTGTGACCCTGGGATAGGAACTCTTCAAAAGCATTCAGAAATTAAGCCTAGCAAGCAAGAAAGCATTTTGGGATCCTTGGTTGGAAGGCACTAAACATTCTAAGTGAAAAGTGTTATTACATACTTGTGATGTGTTTAAAATAATAAATAATAATAATAATAAAAAAAATGGATGCCCACACCTCTCACTCACACGCACTCACAAACACACCAAAAGATGGAAGACGTTAACCAGAACATGAAAAGCATCACCTGCACTGCATTTCTTACCTGCCAGGTCTGAACTTTTCAGAGTCAGCTCATAGGTCAAATCTAAAAAAGAAACAGGTTTTATTTTTTGGACATTACGTATGATTAAAATAGATCATATCTGTAAAGAGGTTAGAACTGTGTTTTGCATTCATAGATGTTTCTAGTAGCAAAAGTCTGCTTCAACAGATTTAAGTCAGTGCCTTAAAGAAAGCTACAGAAAATGCTCCCCAAACTACCCCTGTATCCTGCAGCTGCACATGTTAAGTTTTGGGTTTAATTTGATTGAATTAAGTGTTCTGACATGTTTATTGTGTAAATACTTAAAATGATTTTCATGACTAAAATTGAAGAGTAAAATCTGTTCTGTCCGTTTTTTCACTTATTACCATTGTTTGCCATTGATTAGTTTAACAGGCTATTTTGCTTGAGCCCAGTGCACACCTGTACATGAATACTGTGAAATATTCTCTCAAAAGTTGTTGACTGGACAAAGCTTTGGAGAATATACCATAGGGGAAAATCCTCCATTGGCTGGGAATACACACTAGCTGGGACCTAAGAGGGTTTCTACATTCATTTGGTACTGGTACAGTAATTCACATTAGATGGAGCCAGTAGAAATATAAGAGTGATCTTTGCTACTACATCAAAATCAGTTATCAACACATTAGACCTGAGTGCAAATTATTTTTGCTAGACCATACATACATATTTTGCACTACAAACATTTTTATAAGCCCTTAAAACATGTAGAACCTCAGTTACAAACACCTCGGGAATGGAGGTTGCTCGTAACTCTGAACAAAACATTAGGGTTGTTCTTTCAAAAATTTATAACTGAACACTGACTTACTACAGCTTTGAAACTTTACTATGCAGAAGAAAAATGCTCCTTTGCTTTTATTCTTTTCGTAGTTTATTTTTAACACAGTACTGTACTGCTTTTTTGGGAGGGAGGGAGGGTCTCTGCTGCTGCCTGATTGTGTACTTCCGGTTTCAATTGAGGAGTGTGGTTGACGGGTCAGTTCATAACTCTGACGTTCTACTGTACATTATTATTTGCTATAATAAATTATAGCAGAACCTTTCTACTTTGAACTAAGGGATCCACTGCAGATTACCATATTAGCAAGAAAGCCAATGTACATGAAATAAATGTGAGAGAACACTTCACAAAACAGGCTTTTCAGTTATTTTAACAATTGTACTTTATTTATTACAATAGTTTGTGTACTCAGAAATGTACATTGTTTGAGCTAAGTACAAAACAGGAGATGATGATTTATGGAGATTTCAATACTGAGAAATGGCATGAACTTGCAGGTTTTTATGCAATTACTAAAATATAATATAATACCAAGCTTCTTCTGGAAGTGCAATTGGTCAAATAATATTTGAATACTATTGTGAAATAGTATTTCAAATGGCTTCAGGAAGGAGAGGACTTGGGAGTGAAGCCTTTCGCAAAGCTGAGCCTGCTGAATGATCATAGCAACACTGCTGGAAGTATTTATGTAATTACCTGTGCAATGTTGTTGCAGTCGTCGAATCTCAGCATGCAAGCCTTTGAGTGTGTTGGCATGTTCCCGCTGGAGAAACAACAGATTCTTCTGGGCACTGTGCAACTGGTTCTCCAGGTTTGAAGCTGCCATCCTGACATCGAGGAACCTGTTATTAAAGAGAGTCAGAGTTATAGCACACAGTTACCTTGCAGATATAAAGAGTCCAGTTCTAGCCTTGGGTGAATCAGGAGCAACTCCAATAATGTCAGTAGAGTTACACTCATGTAGAACCAGTACAAAAGCAGAATCAGGCCCACAAAGAGTAAAAGGTATTTCACATTACCTGTTTAAAGCATTTAATTACACCTATTATTGGAAATGGTCATTAACATTCATAGAAAGTCTGAGTGCATTCTAGGCAGCAGCCTCCATGCTGAGAGCCAGGGGCGGGGGACACAGGGTGCTCATTTGTTTGTAGTTAACACATTAAAGCATTAGCTCCAGACAGGCTTTTAGGCACTAATCCCTTAACAAGATAAAAGTGGAGTTCCAAGAAAACAGAATAGTAGATGTCTGTTTTACTGTGGACTTTGATTCACCTCTTGAAGCACAGGAAATTAGGCACACGCAGTAACTCCCCCTATATAGGGCAAGGAAACAAAGCACTGAAGTGTATTGTACCCAAGTATGGTGAAACCTTACGTGAACGTCCAAGAGACCAGCAAATCATTTGCCTTTAACTAAAGGTTGAGCCAAATGTGCTGGAAACATCCGGGGCTGGGATACTTTGAAACTGTTGTTAAGATTACCTAATGGAAGTTGACTTTTGCTCAAATGGATACAATGGAACCTGCACTAAGAGAAGGTTGCTCGAGGAGAACTCTACGTTGTGTTGCGCTATTCTGTCTCTGATAGCATTTTCTACTGCACTGTAATACAGATCCTTGCAACTTCTTGCAGGATTCTCAGTACTGGAGAACAGCCTCCCAACATCTCCATACAAGACAGAATGTCCAAGATTCTGTGATGACATACTATAGAACAAGACAATGGACCAATGGGATGTGTCATTTAAAGAGAATATGGCTCTGTTTCTGGTACTCATAAAATATTGGTACAAACAGAAACATTAAGGCATTGGATTCTACAGACTGTAAGGCAGTAGTTATCTAGGTCTTAGATCTGCCCTGTGGCACTGAAGAGATGGAGATGGCTAACGGACTAGATGACCACAGTGGTGTCTTCTGGCTTTATAATCTATGAATAGGACAACATTGAGTGAGAGAGCTACAACACTAAAGACACCTTTCCACTGCACTACCATAATAACTGCAGCTCATGGGATGACAATAATGATTCTAAGTGTGACCACAGGGACTCTACTGAGCATGGTGTGATCAAGGACAAAAGCAAGATGGGACCCTGTGGCAGGAGCAGTAATATTCTCCTTTTGGAGGAAGGCATTAAGGCAGTGGTCAGGGTCTGATTCTTGAGATTATTTTAAAAGGGCATTTTGGAGTGTTCTAGTCCCAGGGTGATCTGCACAGAGTAGTTGCCAGAAATCCAGAAGTGATAGTATGCAATTGATATAGTTGCCATACCTCCATTTAATGTGAGGTATTATGTAACCTCAGCCCCTGTGTTTCTAACTGAACCTTCATCACTTTAAAATCTCTTGGAGAGACTGCAGGGAAGGGGGAACATTTTTGCACATGTGGAAGTTGTGTCCAGGAATTAGATGGTTTTGGGAGGAAATTATGACAGAACACCAGCTTCCCTGATTACTTAATGCTCCACTAAAGAATCCAGTAAAGAAAGCTGTAATATCAGTAATGCCAGTCTCCAAGCCAACCAAGAAGTAGGGGTATCCAGTGCTGCTGTACTTATTGATGCATTTTGATTTGGTAGTAATCTCTATATTTAGGTTGCCTCACAATTTTTTTTTTTTTTGAGAAGCTCTAACACCTCCACTGTTTGCAGCAGGTCTTTGAAATTCTGCAGGAAGAAAGCCCTCAGGCTAGGGAAGTGCCATTTGTTGGTCCCATGAAGTTGTTGAGGTTTGATAAAGTTATGAACGTTTGAAAATCACCATTTCCCTTCTCTTCCTTGCATGCCTCAGGAAAGTTTTGGCACCACATCAAAATAATAATTGACGACAAACATTCTAACGAGCTGGGTGCATGCTGACAAAGTGACAGCATCAGCACACGCTATACCGGAAACATGTGGAGCTGTTGCAGCAGCTGGTGTGTGAGAGCATGAACCAGGCTCCCCCCATACTGGCATACGCTTATGGGGCCCATCCCCCTTCTGAGGGCATGGCAACGGGCAGGAGCTCCCTCAAACTCCAAGAAAGGGGGAAGACAGATGTGTGCCAAGCTACTCCTGAACATTCCCTGGCTCCAGTAGCCCATACCCCTGCTGGGACAACAGCCTTCTCCTACTGCCAGCTATTGTAGTTAGCCCTGTAGCTCAGTGGCAGAGGTCTGTCCTGCAGGTTCAGGGTACAAACACTGATGACACACGATGAGGGGTGTCACAGTTTTTCATAACAATTTGTTTAAACTTTAAAAGAAGGACAAAAGTATGTACAAGAGACTATGTTAAGAGAAAAAAGAAAAGGAGGACTTGTGGCACCTTAGAGACTAACCAATTTATTTGAGCATAAGCTTTCGTGAGCTACAGCTCACTTCATCGGATGCATCTTATGATGCAGCTTATGCGCAAATAAATTGGTTAGTCTCTAAGGTGCCACAAGTCCTCCTTTTCTTTTTGCAAATACAGACTAACACGGCTGCTACTCTGAAACCTGTCATGTTAAGAGAATTAACATTAAGGTGGCAAAGTCAAGTACTCAAGCATTAGGAAGTGCCAGATTTATGGTTGCCCATGCAATCTTGTTTCCTCCCTCTTGTGCCATATGCATTACGATACATTATTTAATTACGTGACTTCCCCCCTCCCCCCAGGATCCCTGACTCATTCAGGGCATAGGATGGACAAACAAGGGGGAAGAATTAAGGTAACACTGGCAATCTTAAATGCTTGAACTAAAAACATAAAAGATGTTCTTTTAGGTATGTAATCACATTTTGTAAAACATCTTTATTTGGGAACATTAACAGCAAATTAAATTAATGAAATTGAAAAATGTTTCTAAAAATACACACACTACTTTCCGACTTCAACCCCTCACCCCAAAGTGAGAACCAGAGGTTTTTGTGGCCTCTTGAATCTAGCTGATAGTTAAAAAACAGGGTCTTGCTGATCTTACTTGGTAGCCAGAGCTGAAATATACAGTTCTGATGAGTCAGCTAGAGGCTGCTATTCCCATGGAAACAAGAGTTGGCTTGTCAAAAATGGGGTAAAGGGGCTTTTTGGGAATCAGTTTCCATGGAAGTGTAGCATGGAGCTTTCAGTTGATTTGCAGAAAAAAGCTCACGGATTAGAATGATTGTTTTACAAAAAGAATTCTAAATTAACACTGCTCGTTCAGTCTTTGCTGGGGTGGGTGGTAGCCTTGCCAGCACTGTGCTGACAATGTACAAAGCTAGTTAGTAGGCAATTAAATCACCATAATCATAATACATAAAGCAATGGAAAGCTATAGTCCAACAGAGCTCTAAGCAAAAGACTACTGGGTTGGACAAGTAACAAAAAAGCTTTGGGTGGATGGTCTGGTATAACCTGGATTTCAGTAAAACAGGATTGGTTCAGAAGAGTCATAACTGCTTTGCAAGTGAGGGAGGAGGCTTTGTTGAGAGTCACTCTGTTGCCATCATAACTGTATTTTGTCAGAGCCCACAAGGCCAGATGATAATTTTTAAATGGACTTTTCAGCTGTATTAATGACCTTGGGGCACCATTAATTTTAAGCATTGTCAATATTTCTGTTGCATTACCTTTTCAGAATGATGTAGCCTTCTCTGCAAAGCCAAGTTCAGCCAGATAAAAGCTTTACAGCATCATCTGATTCTTAAGTGCTCATTGTATTCTCACTGACTGAATGCAACAGCAGAATGAAATCTGCATTAGAGCCATTCCCCAAACATGGTAGGATTTTCAGATATGGTTACAGTGCTTTACCCTCTTAAAAGAGCTGCAGTGGCAGATGCGGTCTCAAATAGGATTTTTGTTAATATCAGCAATTGATTTCTTTGGTTAATTTCAGTGTATAAAAAGAAACTTTTTTTGTGAAAGAGATGTCTATAAATAATATCTGGAAACCTTTCCTATCACGATCATTATCAACAGCAGCTTTGTGCCTGTAGGTTAAAGTGAGGTGAAAAGTTTTAAGAAAAAATTAAAAGCCTTAAAGACACAAAGAAGTAACAGAAAAGATGTTCAGAATATATAAACCTTCCAAATAAATATATTCAACAAAATAATAATATATGGCAGAAAACAAGACAACCTGTATAATAATCTACTATTATACAGTAGTATTACTCCACACCAGGGGTTATTTTTTTCACATAAGACCTAAGGGAGCTAAGGATCACATTGGGATTAACTAGTCTTTGAAGGAAAAAATAAAACAGATTAGTTTTATGAGGCTGGCAGGAAAATGTGACATCAGAAATTGACAATATGGACCTAGGACTCTCTCCCTTGCAGAAGTTAATCAGGGAAATCTATGGAATTTAATTCACAAGTGTTTCTGCGGTAGCAGCCCCTCTCAGGTAAGCAGTTTTCTCCTTCCTCTGGATGATATAGGGAGCACAGCCCTCCAATCCTGAGAATGTCCTGGGGGGTCTTCCTGTGTTTTTACTTTGCACTACAGCAAATCCCAGGGGATGCCTTGTGGTCATGCCTGCACCTTACCTCTTCCTCTGAGACAAACAGAAGGTGAAGGGCAATGATAAAGATAATGCTACACAAAGCAGCATTCACTTCTGCTGAAGTTTCCATGGATGTGTGGGCATCCCCCAATTCCACCGTTAGCCTGCCCAGCCATATTACCCTCTTCCAGGACAGGTGGAAACAACTCTATATAGTCTCTGTGGAAGAAGTTGTGCATTTTCTTGGAAATGGGGGGAAAATATCACTCCATACAAATAAGAGGGAACTTTATATCTTTGGAAGACAGAGTCATTGTATTGACATATAATAGCTGCCTGCCTTTTTGAATTCTATGCTTTTGCAGTGCAGAAATGTCATTGAATCCTAATCTACATGACTTTTCCTAGAGCAAGGGGTGGATCGGGAGAAGAACTGGAAAAACTCAAGACAACTGACAGCTGAACAGCTTCTCAGATGCTAGCTGATCAATCATCATCATTCAGCTGGCTCTAATTCTGCAATATGTTTTTTTGCTAGACATCTATTAGCTAATGCACTATCCATTTGGTAATATAGGAAGAGAGGAAGGGCTGAACACATTATTATTTACTCATCTGGGAAAAGAATAAAAAAATCTTCACTTGAGCTATCTAGTGGAAGCCAGTTAAATAAAAAGTATAAATTATTATTTTCCTGGGTTGACAGCAAATTGTTTTGTACTGCTAGGCACACAGTAACTGAACAAGATGCAAACTTAACTTGAAATGGATTGTTATGGATGATAATTCCAAAGATTCTGAAACTGATGTTCCAAAGCACAAATCATATGAGCATAAAAAAGGATCAATCTGAATAAACCTGGCTGTGTAACAAGCTGGACCTCTATTACTGATTCACTTAGTCTGTGGTTGGGCTACATTTTCTAGGGCAAGATGATCAGAAACTAGGAATATATTAAACATTTCCCACGCACTTCCCCAAGAGTATCACAAGCATGGATTTAAGCGGGGAATAGAGGGAAGAGGTTTGAAAGATCTGGGCCCAACACCCCAGAAGAGTGCAGACCAAAGGAGGATTTAGAAAAGAATGGGAGATACCTTAACCTTTCCTGGTGTGTCTAGTATTTACAAAGCACACTATGTCCAGAAACAATCAAAGTTTCTTTTTAGTGCCTTTGAAGCAGCTCATTCTCTATGTTGCGTACATAGCTTGCTCTTTACACTTTAGCTCTTTGTCCTCGCTCAATAGGGTTTTGTTCTTTGCTTTGCCGGGGAATGCTTGTGATCTGGGAATTATTTCATGCACTAAAGGTATTAATGAACAGGATAATGCTGCCATTAATGCTTTTAATGAAGAGTTCCCCCATGGTCAACAGAAATGAACTAAACTACTGTCCTGTACTGAGAGCACTGTCACTACTACATGAAGACAGCTCTTAGGTGACTGTTATTTTGCTTTGTGTCAGGCATGAGCCAAAGAACTACAAATGGTACTGAAACAAAAAGACTATGTTTACCTTAATGAGATTAGGTACTACACGTCTAGACAGTTTGGACAAGCTTCTGAGAGTTCAGTTCCTCTCATTTTACAATGGTGTAACTGAGGGCAGAACTGGATGCACTCGACCACAGCCTTTGGAGACTGATGCAAAAGCCACTAAAAAGGACGGTGCATGGCCCTCCCTTATGTGCTCATAAAGGTTATTTTGCTCCCTTGGGAGGATGCTTCATGGTCTGGGGAGTGCAGGTAGGCAGCTGAGCACACATGTACAAACAGAATTGTATTTTGTTTTTCTGGATGCATCAACTGTACTTTTGAAAATAATTTAAGTTTTTGCACAAACACTTTGATAGAACTAATGCTTCACCTCTCCTACAGGACAAGAGGATATTGCTTTGTTTTCACAGGAACTCAGTGCTATTCAATGGGATGCACTCAGCATGGCTGGCGGAATTTTAAAATTTATAACCCCCTTTTGAGTGAATAGCATGACCTTTCAAACTCCATCTCATGCTCTGCATTTCATCTTAAAATATGTTGAGATGTATGGATGAAGAGAGCACTAGATTGGTGCACAATTAGAAACAATGGCAGCGTCCTGAAAATACACACGTCACCAATGGGAACTCATTGTAACACAGTCAGTCCTTGAACAAAAGGCAGCTAACTTTGAACTTTATGATTTAGAATATTACTTTTTGTAATTAGTTCAGAAGACTTACAGGGATACTGTCAACTTAAAAATTACACTTTTGTCTGAAATTTTTTTTTTTTAATTACTGTTAGAAATAACATGCAGACTACAAGCGAAAAGCTAGAGGAAATAAAAACCTGTTCAGATGTCAGATGGCCTAAAGTAAGCAAACACCTTACATCTAGTAAGTTTCACTGTTTCCATGTACAATCGGTTTCCCTATTTGTGTCGGTCTTTCACCTAGCAACAGGGGATAGTTTCTTAAAGTCACAAAAAAATGACAGGAATGGACTTTGGAGCAAGCTCAGTACCTGAAACTATTTTTAGCTTCTTTTTAAAACCTGACTCAATTTCAAGTTGACAGCATCCCTTTCCTAGAGTATGCAGAACTAAACAAGTGCAAAGTATTATTACTACATTAAGGGAAAAAAACTTCATAGCAAGGAGATTGCTTTAAGGTGATCACATTCCATCATGTCTTTTAGGCTGCTAAAGATTCAAGTGACATCTGAACAGTTGCTAAATACTTCTACAATTAATGTAATAACTTCTACATCATTTTTTATAAGTATGAGATTTACTGATAAAACAAGGGTAATCAAATCATAGAATTAATCCCATCACTTAGTATAAAAAAACAGAACACCCTACAAAAAACCAAAGCTGCAAAAAAACCCAGTCAGCATTGTAAAATAAACACTGAATCTAAAGTGTAGTTAGGAACAGTATTTCATCTAGTTGCTTTGCATTCATTATAAAGGCTCTACTCATTAATGCATGTATGGATTCACCTTAAAATTTATATGTATTTTATATGTGCGGTTCTGAATCAGTATCCTTCCATGCAACTTGTCTGACAATTGTTTTCATAAACTCAGGTTAGTTGATGCATGGCACAAGGGACCTGTCTACAAAGTGAGATCCAGACTCAAGAACTACTTGCATGGGAATCTGAGGTTTTTCCGAGCAGGCAGGATAGCAGTAACTTTTTATAAGCTGAACCCTGAAATCCTTACTTGGGCACAACTCCCATTGACTCCAATAGAAAATCCGAAGGAGAAAGCCCTATACGCGATGTTTTCTTCTGGCTTTGGGATGGTATCGAAGTAAGTTACCTTCTGCCTTCCCAGAAAAGAAAGAACGTGCCAATTGCTGTCAAGAGTGAGACTAGTATGAAGTAGGGGGAAAGAGAAGGTTTCTCACCAGACTGACGGCAGCTGAATCCATCTGGGCTATTTAAGGACCCAGGCCTTCAACTCTTACGCATATGAGTAGCATTATTGAAGTCAGCATGACGATTCGCATGAGTAAGGCCAACAGTCAAAAAAACTCTAAAAGTTACAGATACCATAAAATGTTTAAAAAGAAAAAGGAGTACTTGTGGCACCTTAGAGACTAACAAATGCACTGAATGCATCTGATGAAGTGAGATGTAGCTCACAAAAGCTTATGCTCAAATAAATTTGTTAGTCTCTAAGGTGCCACAAGTCCTCCTTTTTCTTTTTGAGGATACAGACTAACACGGCTGCTACTCTGAAACCTGTCATAAAATATTTAGTTTTTCAACTATTTAAAGAAAAAAAGTCTTTCAACCTTTCCAAATATTTAAGAAGTGATACGAATTAAGAGAGGACGGTATTTACAAGTCAAACTCCGCCGATTACAAACAATAGCGAGCATGACAGCTGTTTTACAGCTACAATACTGCTAGTTATTTAGGGTATGTCTACACCTCAGCTGGGAGTGAACATCCATTCTGGGTAGACAGACTTATGCTAGTTCAGCTCAATCTAACATACTAAAAATAGCTACGTGGCTGGTGTGGCTCAAGTAGCAGTATGGATTCTCAAGCCCACCCAGCCCCCTGGATCTGAGCTCTGCACTGCTATTTTTAGAGTGCTAACCAAGTCTACCCAGGCGGGGGGCTTTCTCCCAGCTACAGTGTAGATATACCCTTATAGTTTTCATACTGGCATTAGACAACGAGCGTGTCGGCACGGTTGTGCAAGTTCTTTTATCTAGACAAACATACAATGTTCCACCCTCCCACCCAAACCCAGGAGATGTAGACGAAGGTGGTGGTCTCAATGGAGGCCAAAAGGAAAAGTATGTAAATAGAATAAGAAATTCAGGATCAAGCCCCAACCTGCCCTTAAAGATTTATGGACATACACAGATTCTCAATTTCCTTTTTCCTAAAGACAGAGGAACAGATAAATTTAATCAAACAACGTTCCTTCAGGTGCACCAAATGCAACATGCAAGTAGATTTGTTTGTGTAAGAATCAGTCCAAGACTTCACTCACCTTCTAGCATGAAGTCTTAAATAAATGTAAAAATTCTTCTACCCACCCCAAGAAGTGAATGTTTTCCTGGCTCCTCTCAGTGTCAGCATGGCTGTGTGTGGATGATGCAGTGTTACCTGCCAAAATGAACTACATTATGCAAGATGAAATCTTGATACAAGTCAAAAGCCGACGTATTCAGCAGCTCTTAGAGGGCAAATCCCACTCTACTGTGGCATACCAGAAAAAAACGCTTCATGGTAGATCTGTCTCAGCCCTACAGAGTATTTTTTCTTTAAAAAAAAAATATATATGTATGTGTATATGTATGTGTATATATTCTTAAACCAAAAAGTAAAATAAATTAAACTGAAAGAGTTGACAAAAGTAGGAATCTTGCTTCACAAATGATAGGCAGGGCTGAGAGAAGGGCCCCTTCTGATCTGAAGTGTTTGGATGTAGTTCAAAATATTTCTGAGGTAGTCAGAAGCCTTTTCTGGCTGTGTATCAGGCTCCTGTGGACAAACTGGAATGCCTTCATATAACACTCACATCATAAGATAAGAGCAGAGAGATGGTGGTTTAGAATCCAGGAGGGAGAACATATTAAGACAGTGCTGGAATGAAGCTAACTAGCCATTTTGATAAGGTTTTATTTTTGACTGAGGGAGATCAGTTAAACAAGAAAGTCATCTCTTTCCAGATGGTACCCATTCCATCCGTCTCCAGACATAACAAGCACTTGAGCACCCTCCAGACATGCATTCAGATCTTATGCTGGAATACGCTACTTATCCAGGCAGACAACTAACTTCCTCTCAGCTGAGAACCAATTCCTTACTTCATCAAAACATACCACAAGCTGACAGAATATTTTCTTATATGTTGTAGCAAATTCAGTTTCAAGAAGTCATCTAAAGAAAGCAGGGGCACAGAGTATCTTTTGAAGACCCTTTCCTGTCAGCTTCGGTTTCACAGATGACAAAAGTGTTCCTGTCAAACTGACTTTTTATATTACTGGAAAAACATGAAACTCAAAGGATAAAATAATAAAATATGACAGACATGCACAGGTTTCTCCTTTCGATTAAAAACTGCAACGTAGAAGCCTTCACTATATAACAGGACCACACAATCTCCTTCCTACAGTCTATGGTAAATATTTTCCTTTCCCTGGTTGCTACAGAAAATATAAGACGCTTACTATTAAGCCAACATCTCTCATGATTCAGATATACAAGTCTGCCTAAACTGCCATCTCTTTACCACCAATGATTCGTGTATTATTGCCCTCACATTTTTCAAAGCTTTATTTGATATTTCAAGCATAATTATAGTCTCTGGAGAGGAAAGAGAAATTTAACACGTCTTTCCCTCCCCTCAGAATGAGAATATAGTCCTATATTTGTTAAGAAATCACTTCTAACATTTTTCCTGGTTATTTTACAAGGTGATTTTCCCCTGCTGTTTTCCAGACAGACATATGTGGCCTCCCCAGCATAGTAGCAGGAAGATCAATTAAGAGGAGACAGTCTTGACAGCAACAATTTAAAGTTCCCAGATGTTCAGAAAATGAACAAGATAAGCCACCTTGTACTCTTTACAGATGCTTCAGTAACTTCCTGTAAATTTGACACAATCTACCTTAAAATCATAAGTATTGGCAAGAATGATTAAAATGAAGATTATACAATCCTTCTCACCCCCTGAGACTACACAAGTCCCATAGATGCCACAATTAAATCAGAACAGACTGAAGCAAGCTTCTATTAGGTCAGAGAAATAATGTGGCATTATACATAAAGAGATCACCAGCACTGGAGTGATTCACAGATGGTATTAGACAACATCATCATGGGCAAACCATTCTGTACAATGTCAGGAGTGCCAGAGATAGTATAACTGTGACCCATATAGCTGTGACCCATGTCCATTACTACAGGATCCCAGTGCCTTGCACATAGAGCTGGTCCGGGAAAAAAAAAAAAAAAAAGAACTCTGACATTTTCATTTCAAAGTGTTAAAAAACAGACCCATTTTGGAGGAAAATGTCAGTAATCACTTTGATAAAAAAATTCATAAAAAATTGAGAATAATTTTTGAGCAAAAAAATTGTTAAATTTCAACTAGCTTTTGTGTACAGATTTGAGTTTTCTCTTCCTTTTGCTAGTAGCAGGGCCCCCCCTTGAAAGCATCGCTTCATTTCTCTCTCCTCCATTTTGAGATCAGTCAGTAGTTTATTACTTAATGTAATTTCCATCAGGGAAGGGAAAGCCATAGCAAAAGGGTGGGCTCTGCCTTCTGCCCTGAATACAGTTAGATTTGTGGACAGCGATGCAATATTACAACTAGCAACCATACGTCATTTTCACTAATAGAGACAATTCCATAGTCAGTGAAAAAGAAAGAAAAGTTCCATCCTCTTCTAGGTAGAGAAACAGTTTTAATATCACTTAATAAATGTAACAGAATTTGTAATCAGCTACAAGAAGTTCGTTAGAGAGGGTCTTGAAAATGGAAGCAAAAAATCAAAAGCAGGATCAGGCCCTAAATTATTTACAAGACAAAGAATTTTTCCTACAAGGACATATTCTGAGTGTTGTGTATTCTGTACATAAATCTGGAGCTATAATGGTGTTTAAATTAGAAATATGGTTCTAAAATATAGAGGAAACCAAACCTCTTGGATTTTTCAAGTGTTCAGTAATTCCCTCATGCACTCAGAGCCAATATTTTCATGTTATTTTAAAGGAAGAGTTTATACTGACAATATTGTGAGAATCCCAAAAGAGATTCAGAGGAAAGGATTTGCCATCATTTTTGGAATGGCCTGATTCTGAATGCCTGACTTTTCAACTTTCATGTTTCATTAACACTAGTTCTTTGGATTTAATTTCCATGGTTTTAGATTTGCCTCTTTTTTATAGGAAAAGGACACCTTCCCCATATGATCTGGAGCTATTTGCCTATTCAACCAAATTACACGTCCAAATGCCTTTATCCATTTATTTGCACATAGCGATCAACAGTTTACTCGGAACAGCAATGCATAAATCTCAAACTATATCTAGTATATATGTAAAACATATCTGGGCAAAACAAGGTGGAGTCTTTCAGCACCGCAAAGAGAATTGTCCTTCCTGGAAAATCCATTTACAAAGAAAGCGTCTGCACATCCGAATCAGAACACAACTGACAACAATTCCATACCTATGTTCAACTGCTTCACTTTGATGGTAACTTGCAGGCAGCAAGCCCTCTAACATACTTAATGGTATTTTTTGTGTAAAATACTGAAATAGTGTAAAACAGTGAAAAATTTCACTACCTGTTCATCTACCTCCTGTTATACTGTTTCATAAATGTACGCTCCATTGTTTTAGAATAATGACTTAGAACTACAAACATGTTCAAATTTTTGCTTCCCTTACTCTGCTCAAAATAAGATTTTTAAGAGCAAAAGGTCCACATGACAAACAATGGTTGTATTATTTGAAAAATGCAATTAAGGAATAGCATATGAATGATAGGTTTTTGGGTTTGTTTGTTTTTTTAAACAGAAGAGTAAACACAAACACTCACAGATGTCTTATTAATACTACACCCAGCTATTGTATACTCCTAAATTATGCAGACTAGAAATATAATAGGGGATGGACAATTTGAACCAAACCTTTAAAAGTAATGGGAAACAAAACAACATATTCTGTTTTTAATTGCTTTGGGCTTACTCTGGTTCCCACCTGAAATGGAGTTTGCTTTTCAATAATTAAGACAGCAAGAGAAAGTGCTACATTTGTAGGGTTTACATGCAAAAAGATTTCACAGATTTTCACAGGAAAACTGCCTACCCACTGTCTACAAGCAGCTGATAGAAAGTAAACAGGATTTTTCTTTTAAAAAAAAAGGTTAATTTGAAAACAATTTATAGAATGTCTGTCATAGTTCTGAGCACCATATGTTTCACTTTAAAGGCCTGTTTTGCAAACAATGTGCATCTTCAGCATGAGTTGTACCAGAGAACAGATGCTGTTCACTGGGTTAGATCTACCATTGCAGAAACAGTGTTGTGTTTACTTTATCTGCAAGTGAAAAATCTGTTGTCTAAAGGAGTAACAAGCAACAAGAAAGAAAAAGTTATGCAGTTAATGTTAAATGTTTGCCTCTTTTGGTTAACTAAAAATACATTTCATAAAAGATCAGTGCTGGTGGACCAATCTTCAAGATCCTAGGACTCTCAGTGCTCTAATACTAATCTTCTAGCATTTTAAAGGCCTGATTCCGACCGCAGTAAAGTCAATGAGAATTTTACAACTGAATTCACTGAATGGAAGACTGTCCCCAAAATATAACAGTAGAAATGTATTTGCAATATTTTCTTATGTTGTTGCTTTATGAACATATTATGTGAGGAAGGGGAAGTGTATTTAAGTACAATAGTTCTCAAGTGTTTATCCTACGTTCAGAACTATCAATCTAGTTAGCTGACTTCTCCAACTAGCTGAGATACAATACTGATATAATACTAGCATTACCCTGCAAAGTAATTTCTTCAGTCAATGGTGACAAAGATTCTGAGAAATACAGATAGAACTATGGGTATTGATCTATATCCTCTTGTAGGTAGAGGAACAGTTTTAATATTGCCTAATAAACGTAACAGTTCTTGTACTCAGCTACGAGAAGTTCATTAGAGAGGCAAACACTGGCCCTTGCAAAGGGAAACAAAGACATTTAAAGCATGGCAATCTTCAGTGAATTATCTTACTCTTAACATTTTTGTTCGAATGTTAAATACAGCACTAAAACAAGAATGGGCTAGGGAATGTCCCAGAAATTTTATTTTGGCATATCGTAGATGCAAAAGGAATCAACAAGTTCTAGTTATATAGTTGTAGTAAGTTTTTTTCTACAAACAATGTGCAACCTCTCCAGTTTAACTCCTTCTACTCTCCTGGGCTGCATCATTCAGCACAGTTATTTCAAAGGGTATGGTAGGAGCTGCTGGAAAACTAGTTTATTGTACAATATTCAATATTAATTTAGCTTGTACAATTAATTTATAGTAAAATATTCTCATCCCTTAAAGCAGAATCTACAAAAGGTATGTATAGGTGTTTTTGTCTGTGAATACAATAAGGGTGTTGCTGTGAAACAAATGCATGGTTTTACTGTGCACTACAGTAAACAGACATGAAAAAGCCGGAATAAAGAGCCAGACCTCAAATGAGAGTCACTTAGTACAATCATCTCATAAAACCTTTATTTTTCCCTTTCTAGGTCTTCCCTTTTTTCAGATCTTAGATTCCTAAACCCCTTTTAGACTCAAGAAAGGGAGAACAGGAAAAGACTGTGAAACAAGACAGCTACAGACACTGTTCTCTGGCCAGGACATGCCTACGCATTCCCATAGAGCATCCAATACTACAATTAAGTCATTTGGGTCACTGATCTTACAATACCTCATCCCACTGCAAAGAAATGCTACTATTAGTTACTGACAAACTGATCAGTTAAGTCACTTTTGTTAGCTGGTGGCGCAAAAGGTTTCAAAGCATTATAGAAACAGCACTTCAGGAGTATGACAGACCAAAGTTATATACAACATGGTGAAATAAGACTAATTTGGTTCTAAAAATTAGTCATGTAGAATATTTTACTATTAAAAATAATGAGACAACATATCTGCAAGACCTCAGGCAGAAAGATGGATTATTTTATATTTGTCCACTTACATACATACAAAGCATACACTGGAGATACTGATGCTATAAAAATAATCCCTAGATACCATTTTACATTTGGCTTTAAATATTCGTTAGACATCTTTCAGTATTTTTAAAATTCTAAATAAAGTAAATGCTAGGCTAAATATGATATCAAGAGCAAAACTTGCAAGCTAGTTTATTCCACCTGCAATCCTAATCCTTCTACTATACTACATACAATCTTCAAAAAGTGCATTCTTTACGGGAAAAACACCAGAGGGGAATTTTCTTTCTGCCCACTGATGACAAAGGCTTACTGATGACTCCTCCAAACAAATACACAGTAATTCTCAAGAGGTTTTAGATTTTAATAATGAGCCACACTGAAAAAAGTTTTTAATTTTACAAATTATGCCAAAGAAAAATACAATTTGATAATTTGAAAACTGCTGTTCAAAAGGATAACATTTTTAAAATTTGAAATCAAATGTATGAATTGTAAAGTTTTTTAAAAATTACTTGTTTACAATTTTAATTTTCAACTCAGTTATTATGAATCTTGTATACAGCATTTAGCTTGGCTGTCACAGTTCTTCCTGCAACAATGTTTTTAACATATATTACGCAGTACTGTAGTAATAGGCTACAGCAGTTATGCACCAGTTTGTCCAATTACTCATTTTATATATTCTTTTAGGCATTCAATGTCTTCCTGAATCATGATCTCCCAACCTTTGAATTGAAAATTCAGTGAAACAACAAAACACCACTGAAATTTCAATATACTTCATACAGTCGATGTACAGCTTTAATATTCAACAGAACAGATAACATAAATGGGATTTAATGGATAGATTTCTTTATTTTTGTCATTTTATTAGCTGTTCCAGTATATCAATAGTTTTAAATAGTCAAACGAACCTAGGGATAAGTATAGTTTTATGAATGCAAAAACGTACATCTATATTAAACTAAGACAAGATCATAATTCTCTTCCTAGTTCACAGTCATACTACTGTACCATCCTAACGGACTATATTTACTAGTGAACAAGCAGTATGTAAGGAGGGACTGCACTATAGCCACACGGATATGAAATGAATTTTTAAAATATTAAGAGAGAGAATTCCTACTGTATAAACATCAACAAAGGCACATTTTAGCTCAAGTGTTTACCCATCCAAACAAAGTCTCCTGGATATTTCTTATGCACCTGCAATGCAGCTCAGAACTCTACAATCCCACCCTCGGGCTGCCACAGCCCCGTGTTCTTCAATCTTATCGTCCCTACTTCAGTTTTTGACAGTTTCATATACATTAAAAAAGCATATACATTTATATATATATAAGCAAATAACATATACATTATTATAATTTGGCAATGTACAAACATGCAAGGACTCCTTCTCTCTCCCCCCTCCAACCTCTTCTTTGTCCCACCTTAGTTCTTGGGTTTGGAGATAGACAGCAGCTAGGTGGCTGGAAAACACTCCATTTCCAAAGGCAAGCTTTACACTCCTTGCTACTGTTTCCACAAATGATGGGCTCTCTCTTTACATAAAATACCTCCTTGGCTTGAATAAAGATTCCACCCTTACCCTCCCCGCACACAGTCCTTCCATCTTTTCTTTCTTCACCCACCCTACAGATTCACTGCAACGGAAGAGGAGGAGAATAATGTCACTTCCCTAAAACTCAAAGACAACACAGTCCTTCAGGTTTCTTTTTTTATTAGATACCCCCATGGCATACCTTATGGTCTAAGACAAGCAGTTATGCCACCTCCCCTTCCAGGGAAGAATTCAGTCAATCCACTGAAACGTATTTGTGTTTTCTAAATAGGAACAGGGAATTAAAGAAACGCCCCTGTCAGTAAGTTAGCCAGGGAGTAACAGGGCAGAAGAATAACCCCCCCGCCCGCCTCCTATTGCCCAGCGGACTGCAGCAGGGGCTGCAAAGACTCACAGAAGTGGAAGGCAATTGTTTTGCTACAATCCTGCAGTCCCCGCACATACACATTCATGGAGAAGAAAGCCTTTGCCCTGCACACCCAGCTTTATTCTCTGCTGGGCGTGGGCAGGAGGAACATGTTTTAATGCAGTGATTCTCAACCTTTTTTCATTTACAGACCCCTAAAACTTTCATACGGCGGTGAGGACCCCTATGGAAATCTAAACAGTCTGCAGACCCAGAGGTGTCCAGACCACAGGTTGAAAACCACTTTTCTTTGGTAACAAACACCTTTTGCAGACCCCTTAGACAAGGTCTGTGGGCCCCCAGGGGTCTGCAGACCACTGGTTGAGAGCCACTGCCTTAGCGAAAGTGGTAAGGGAGGGCAGGAAAAAAGTCTTCATCTCACCCGTAGAGGTGGGGAGAAAGGGGTGAGACGTCCCCGGCCTCAGGCTGCCCCCAACCTATGTGTGCGGGGGGAGGTGACACACTCCAGCCCCTCAGGCTGCCCCCGACCTGTCTGTGCGGCGGGTGGGGAAACGCGACACAACACGGCCCCTCAGGCTGCCCCCCCCACCTGTCCATGTAGAGGGGGAATGCAAGGCACCCTGCCCCCCTCACCTGTCCATGTAGAGGGGGAATGCAAGGCACCCTGCCCCTTAGGCTGCCCCCCCACCTGTCAGTGCAGAGGGAGATGAGACACCCCAGCACTCCAGGCTGCGCCCCACCTGTCTGTGTGGGGGGGGACGGGGACGTGAGACACCCAGCCCCCACACCAGTCTTTGCGGGGGGGGGGGGTGAGACACCCCAGGCTGCCCCCACACCTGTCTGTGCAGAAGGAGGGCGCGAGACACCCAGACCCCCACCTGTCTGTGGGAGGATGGGGGGAGGCAAGACACCCCAGGCTGCCCCCCACCTGTCTGTGCGGGGGAGGAGGGGAACGCGAGACACCCAGCCCCCCGGGCTGCCCCCACCTGTCTGTGCGGGGATGGGGGGGAACGCGATACACCCAGCCCCCCGGGCTGCCCCCACCTGTCTGGGTGGGGATGGGGGGGAACGCGAGACACCCAGCCCCCCGGGCTGCCCCCCACCTGTCTGGGCGGGGATGGGGGGCAACGCGAGACACCCAGCCCCCCGGGGCTGCCCCCCACCTGTCTGGGCGGGGATGGGGGGCAACGCGAGACACCCAGCCCCCCGGGGCTGCCCCCCACCTGTCTGGGCGGGGATGGGGGGCAACGCGAAACACCCAGCCCCCCGGGCTGCCCCCCACCTGTCTGGGCGGGGATGGGGGGCAACGCGAAACACCCAGCCCCCCGGGCTGCCCCCCATCTGTCTGGGCGGGGATGGGGGGGAACGCGATACACCCAGCCCCCCGGGCTGCCCCCACCTGTCTGGGCGGGGATAGGGGGCAACGCGAGACACCCAGCCCCCCGGGCTGCCCCCCACCTGTCTGGGCGGGGATGGGGGGCAACGCGAGACACCCAGCCCCCCGGGGCTGCCCCCCACCTGTCTGGGCGGGGATGGGGGGCAACGCGAGACACCCAGCCCCCCGGGCTGCCCCCCATCTGTCTGGGCGGGGATGGGGGGCAACGCGAGACACCCAGCCCCCCGGGGCTGCCCCCCACCTGTCTGGGCGGGGATGGGGGGCAACGCGAGACACCCAGCCCCCCGGGCTGCCCCCCACCTGTCTGGGCGGGGATGGGGGGCAACGCGAGACACCCAGCCCCCCGGGCTGCCCCCCACCTGTCTGGGCGGGGATGGGGGGCAACGCGAGACACCCAGCCCCCCGGGCTGCCCCCCACCTGTCTGGGCGGGGATGGGGGGCAACGCGAGACACCCAGCCCCCCGGGCTGCCCCCCACCTGTCTGGGCGGGGATGGGGGGCAACGCGAGACACCCAGCCCCCCGGGCTGCCCCCCACCTGTCTGGGCGGGGATGGGGGGGAACGCGAGACACCCAGCCCCCCGGGCTGCCCCCCACCTGTCTGGGCGGGGGGCCGGACGCGAGACACCCCGGCCTCTCGGGGCGCTCCTGGGGGCAGCTCCTTCTCCCCCGCGGCGGCCGCCGCCGGCCCCACACGGAGATGGGGGGGGGGGCGCGGGGCCGGGCCGGGCCAGGCCAGCCCCCGGCGCGGCCCCTCTGTGCCCAGAGCTACCCGCCCCCGCGCGGAGACTTACCCGGCTGCGGGTCGCCTCCCCGGGCCGGGCGGGGCACTGGCGGGGGGCGAAGCCAGACGGCTCCCCGGGGGCGGGGGCGGGGGCGCAGCGCAGGCGCAGAGCTCAGGTGCGGCTGCGGCGACCGCAGTTCCGTTGCCATGGCAACAAGGTCACCGCTTTCATCCCCCGCCGCCGCCGCGGCCTCGCCGCCCGCTGACCCGGAGGGGCCGGGCCTGCCCCCGTGCGCGCGCGCGTGCCCGGGAGCGGGGCGCGCGCCTGAGCGCGTGGCCCTCCCCAGTGTGCCGACCCCTGCGTGGGTGTGTCTGCCCCTGCAACTGTGCGGGAGAGCTGGGCTGGCACCTGCGTGTGCACAATGGTGTGCGAGTGTGAGGCGCGTGCACCTGAGCGGGTCTGTGTGTGCGAGGGTAACCGACCCAGGTGCCCTGATGTTCTAAGGACAGTCCGGGTAGTAGGGGCCGCGTCTGCTCCAGGCACCTCTGCACCCCCAACCCCTAGCGGGATTTTTCACACTTCCCCTCTGGTCACCCTCGTGTGCATAACTGTGCACAGGAGCTTGGCAAGCGTGTGCCGAACGGCGCATGAGAGCTGGGGTTAGACGGGCTGTCGCTGAGTGTGTGTAACCTGGGAACGCAGCTGGGGCTGCTGTGCACGTACCTGTGTGTGCATCTTCCTGGTTGTGCAGATGTGTTCAGCTGTGTAGGGACCTGTGCCTACAGGCGTGGATATAAGTGTGAGCGCAGCTTATTCCTGGGGGAATTCTGCGCCTGCCTGGGCAGCATTTATGTCCCCCGCAGATTTCTTGGCTTCCCGGCAGAAAATGACTTTCTGATGGGGAAGCAAAGAGAAGCCACAAGAGCAGTCATGTGACCCTCCCCAGCAGGGTGTTTCGGGTGCCCAGGGCAGCCGGCAGAGAGGTAAATCGCTGTGGGGCAGGGGAGACCCAGCTGATGGCTCCTACCCTGCACCAGGCACAGCTGCTAGTCCCGACTGGGCTGGGGAGGACAGAACTTCCTCTTCCCCTGCAATGGCATCCAGGGCCAGGTCAGAGCCACCCCCAGATTTCTCCCCCAGCTGTAAGGTCTGCAGACTCCCCCCTCAGTCTGATTCCTGCACCCATCGCTCCTCAGCTGCAGGGAGAAGGATCCCTGTACGGGGAGCTGCTCCCCCATCTGCCCAACCCCTGTGCATCCAGACCTCCTCATACCTAGACCCTCCCACTGAGCCTCACCCCCTTGCACTCAGAGCCCCCCCCCATGAGCCCCACTTTCCCTGCACCTGGACCACCCTGATGAGCCACCCACACCTGGACCCCCACCCCACTGAGCCCCAACCAGTTGCACCTGGATCCCCACCCCACTGAGCCCCACTCCCCCAATATCTGGATCTCCCACTGAGCCCCCCACACCCAGACCCCCCAAGCTGAACCCCAATCACCTTCACCTGGACCCCCCTGCAGAGTCCCATTACTGTTGCATCAGAACCCCCCAACAAGACTCTATGCATCCAGATCCCCCCCCCGCACGTCCCGGATTTCCCACTGAGCTGCCTGCATCTAGATTGCCCCACACAGAACCCTCTCAACCCACACTTGGATTCCTCAACAATAAGCCCCTCCACACTTGGATTCTGCCTTGCTGAGCCTGCCCGCCCACACGGAGGGGCAGGGCTCTGGGGTGTTTCTAAGGCAGGCCCCCTTCTTGCGTTGTGTAAGAGTTGGGTGCAGCCTCAGCACTGAGTCCATGTCCCAGGGGGAACTGCACAGTGATCTCCCTCCTCGGTGCAGCCAGTGACCTGTGCTCCCCAATGCCACATTGGAGCCTCCACATTTGATAAATAAAATTTTCAGAATTTTGCAGAATTTTAAAATATTGTGCACAGAATTTTTTTTTTTTTTGGCACAGAATGCCCTTAGAAATAACAACTGTGCATTCATCTGGGTTCATGTATCTGGGTTCACGTGTCCGTGTCACGTGCACACATATGTGTGAATGTATGAGTATGTGCACAGAGATATGTTTGTCACAGATGCACAAAAGTTCAGACATACATGCATGCTGATATCTGTACACATGGCAGTGCAAACATCCTAGTGTGCACCATGCAATTAGGCAACTCAATATAACTGAACCCACTCCACCATCATCTGGGATCAGTCAAACAAGATAGCATGTTATATATTCCTGTAATGTGTGGAAAGAAAAATAGCATTGTTTTGGGGAACTTCAATTAGGGAGTCACCTGCTGGAGATCTCTTGCAACCAGTAGTAAATCTATGGCCAATAAAGAATTTTTAAAGTATATTGGGAACAAAGGAAATCCTAACAATGGTATAGGCCCCTTACTAGATGGTAATGATAAAATTGTTAATGATGCACAAAAGACAGCAGTGTTCAATAAATATTTCTGTTCTGTATTTGGAATGAAGCAGACAATGTACTCTTATATGAGGATTAAGTACTTTCCAGTCCATTAGTAACTGAGGAGGATATTAGACAACATTTACTAGGGATGAACATTTTAGAAACAGCAGTCCTAGAGAAGTTGCATCCAAGAGTCCTAAAAGAATTGGCTGAGGAGGTTTCTGGCCAGCTAGTGTTAATTTTTAATACATCTTGGAATACCAGGGAAATTCTATAAAACTGAAGGAGCGCTAATGTTCTGCCAATATTCAAAAAGGACTGAGCAAAGTATGATACTAGAAAGATAGAACATTTTATGACTCTCCTCAATCATGAGTTGAGTGCAAATGATCAAATAGTAGATTCAATAGAGCAAAGACCAGTTCAATTTGAACTCTATAATCCACCAACTTTGGAGGAGACTAAGAATGCACTTATGAAAATGGCAAACGGAAAGGCAGCTGGAGATGATGAAATCCCAGCTGAAGTGCTGAAACATGGTGGTCCTATACTTCACAAAGCTTTTCTAGACGTATTTACTTTCTGCTTGGAGAAAATGAGGTTTTACCCCATGATTTCAAAGATGCCAAATAGTAACAATCTATATGCATAAAGGGGACAGACATGATTGCGGCAATTATTGTGGCATTTCGCTTCTCTCCATCGCTGGTAAGATCCTTGGTAAGCTGTTGCTGAAAAGGCTTCAGTTACAGGAGAAAGCTGCTGAAGAACTGCCCCTGTAAATTGCCTTTGTTGACCTCAGTAAGGCGTTTGACTCCGTCGGATGCTTTGCTGTCTGGTGCCTTCTTGCAAAGTTTGGCTGCCCAGACAAACTAATAAACCTTGTACACTGCTTCCCTGACAACATGCAGGCCCTTGTATCAGTGGGTGCCGATTCATCTGATCCCTTTTCTGTAGCCCATGGAGTTAAAAAGGGCCATGTGCTTATTTACGTTGTTCCTGGCTGGAGTGGTAGAAGTCACCGCCTGTACTTCCACTACAGGTGTCACTTTAACACCACGATTCAATGGCAGACGTCTAAACTTCCATCGACTCAAGGCTAAAAGCAAATCCCAGGAAAGTGAAATAAAGGATCTCCTGGATGCTGATGACTTAGCGTTTGCCACCCTTTCCAAGAACGACCTGCAACATTTGCTGAATTCCGTTGTCCACGCTGTATCCCTTTTTGGCTTTTGTATTAATGTGAAGAAAACAGAAGTTCTGTATCAACCATCTCCTGGCAGAAACCCATAAGTTCCATCACCACCAGCATTAAAATTGAACAGTTACCAATTAAACAATGTCAAGTCCTTCTGCTACATAGATCGCACAGTTACCAATGACACCAGCATTGATAAAGAATTTTCAGCACGCTTAAAGTCAGCTGCCTCAGTTTTCGGTCATCTACAAAAAGACTTTGGACGAGACGAGGGGCCAAAACCTCCACAAAATGCCAAGTTTACAGAGCCGTTGTGCTCCCTTGTCTTCTATACTTGTTTATCGTGGCCATATTCAAAAACTGAATGGCCTGCAACAACGCCACCTATGCAGCACAATGGGAATCAAGTGGTCTCACAAAATCGCCAACATTGAAGCACTATAGCCGGCAGCCATGCTAAGTGTGAAAGCCATGCTAGCACGGAGGCAAATGGCCTGGGTCATACATATGGATAACAAATCACCTGCCTAAGAGAGTTCTCTATAGTGAATTTAAAAAAAGACAGTAGGCAGGCTGGCCGTCCCAAACTCTGCTACAAGGACTGCATCAAGTGCACATACAGTCTGCCAAGCTGGACTTAATGACCTGAGAGTCTACCTCCCTTGACAGGCGATCCTGGCACTCTGCTACGATGGAAACAGAACATGCAACAGAATATCGTTGCACTACCTCTGCCGAGAGTAGGAGGGAACTTAGACACCACCGTGTCCTGGCATGTCTCCTTAACCATACACGTGGACACTGATTTCCAGTCGTAGTCTTACTCCAATACAAATGACAGTCGTTATATATTATATTATTATTATTCAAAAGGTACTAGTGGGATGACCTGGGTAACTATAGGCCAGTTAGCCTGATATTAATCCCTGGCAATATAATGGAAAAGCTGATACAGGATTCAGGTGATAAAGAATTAAAGGATAGGAATATAGTTAATATCAGTCAACATGGTTTTATAGAAAAACAGGTCTTGTCAAATAAACCTGATTTCAATCTTTGATGTGATTACAAGTTTGGCTGATAAAGGTAACTGTGTAGATGTAATAGACTTTCGTAAGGCATGTGTAGGAGGAGGCCTGTGAGCACAGAAGACAGAACTTTCATAGGATCCGGACCTAGACTATGGGAACTCACTCCCACAAGAGAAAGAGGACCATGGATCTTGCTGCCTTTAGAATTAAGTACAAAACTCATTTCTTCAGCTGAGTATTCCTACAACGTGCATGCACCCACTAATAACTTTAATCCTCATCAAGCATGTTATCCTATTTACTGGGGAGGAAGAGAGACATATTATTTCTCCGTCTTTGCTTAAATACTGCTCAGATGCTAAGGCAGTATGCTCCAATAGAAGAACTGGATGGCTAGATAGCAACACTGTATCAGGCAGATACAGATCTGAACTTGACTTTTCCCCCATTTGTACCCTTCTATTGCACAAATGATATTTTCCCAGAAAAGGCAAAGCCAAAACACTTTATTCCACCTCTTGCAGACTTAACTGTGGGGGCTGAATTCATCTCTGTTGTAAGTCCCGTTGGCCCTGACTGTACATTTGTCCCACAACTAATTTCGTTTTTGAACAGCCTCCTAATTTGTCATCATTGCATAGCTAATAGGTGACTGAGAACCCAGCAAGAGGGCTGGTGCAGAGGAAGGGAACCACTGAGTAGGTCTAATTCTTCATTAATTGTGAGGGATTGCAATGGGAGTTAGGTGCCTAACCTGCTTAGGCGCTTTTGAAAAGCCCACTAGGCACCTAAATACCTTTGTAAGTCTGACCCTGCGTGCTCTTCAGCAAATCAGAATATCTTAGTCATTGGGGTAATAATCATCCTAGTTCTCACTTCTCTTGCATTTTCCATCTTTAAGGGATTTCAAAAACACTAACTGATTAATTCTCCCAACATCCCTGTGAGACAGCAAAATATTAGTTCTCCCCTATTGCACATAGGAAAACTGAAGCTCAGAGAAGAGACTTAACTCGCTAAAGGTGATAAAGTGAGTCAGTGTCAGAGCCAGGAATTGAACCCAGAGGCCTGAAAACCACTCTATTAGAGCACACTTCCTTTTCTGTTTTATCTCAGATCTTTTTAAGCAGCTTGCTCTAAACAGCATCACTGTTGGTTGGACTCAATTTAGGAATGTTAGCGGAATGGGCCAGGAAGCTGACTCTCCTGGAACTCCTGCCAGAAGGTAAATGTACTGATGTTTGAATTATCCTGCAGCAAACGCAGGAGCATTATTAAATTCAGTGTTACTCCCTAATAATGTAGCACAAATTAAAAGGCAAAAACAGCTGTACAGTTGAAAAAGGAAATACGGTCAATTGTGCTGTTGATCCTGAAATGTAAATTCATTGTAGTCCAGGTAATGGAAATCCCTTTGGATGTAGGAAGGGAGGATTCAGCACAGACACATTCTGGCTAGAGCTGGTTAAAAAATCCCAGAAAGTTTCATGTAAATGTTTGCATATTTTCCCTATTTTTATAACTTTTCAAATTAGTTTCCACCTGCTGTGTAGCCAAATGAAAAAATGAAGGAAACAAATTAAAAACAAAGAAGTGAAAATTGTTGTTTTTTCCAGTTTTGACCCTCTTAAACTTTAGGTGTTATCTTCTGCAGCCCCCTGACAATGACTGATAAGCCAAAAAACCCAAAATGACTGTTTCTGAATTATTTTGAAAGACTATCTTAACCTCTCTATGCCTCAGTTTCCCCATGTGTAAAGTGGGACTAAAACATCTCACAAGGTGCTGAGAAGCTTCAGTCCTCAAAGCCTGCAAAGCTCTTTTGGGAGGTGCTACGTAATGACTACAAAGCACTACTATCTACAGCCAGCTAAATTCTCTTTGCACACAGAGCTGGACTCCTGGCAGTGATGGCCCCCCATCACAACACAAAATGCTGGAGATGTTCAGCATCTCATCCTTAATCTGGACCCAGCCCCTAGCACTCCAACATTCAATATCCAGATCCAGGTCAGAATGCTGAGGTGTGAGCCTCTGTAACTGCTGGGGAAGAACTGTAAAATCTTAGAGCCTAATTCATTCCACCCAAACTGTAGATGCCAAAAGGATGTCTTGGCATATAGCCATTTACCTTCACTGCTCTCTGAGTGTGGAAACCAAAATGGCTCTGATGTATAATGTCAGTGACTGTCCTTGCAGTGGTGGTAATCCCATGCACCTTTTTACATTCAAATTGCAGGCTTCCTTCTTTCAAAGTTTGTCTCCAAGTGATTTGCCCAAGGTCACACAGGAGTCCGGGCACTGGGAACACATCCCAGGATCTACTGCTTCCTAGTCCTAGGCTTTAGCTCCAGGACCAGCATTCCTCTATTGCAGATAGGGTGACGAGAGAGCAAGTGTGAAAAATTGGGAGGGGGGTGGGGGCTAATAGGGGCTGATATAAGACAAAACCAGGCTCCCTGCCTGCCTGCCTGCCCGCCCAGGCCCAGGTCCCGGCCCCGCGCCACGTCGCTCCAGGAAGCGGCTGGCACCACGTCTCTGCGGCCCCTGGAGGTGGGGGGCGCAGAGGTCTCTGCATGTTTCCCTCGCCTGCGGGTACCTGCTCCGAAGCTCCCATTGGCCATGGTACCCCATTCCTGGCCAATGGGAGCTTTGGGTGAGGTGCCCACAGGCAAGATCAGTGTGCGAAGCTCTCTGTCCCCACACCCAACGGCTGCAGGGACGTGTTGTGGCCACATCCCAGAGCGGCGCAGAGCCCGTGGCGGTAGCAATCCCGCGGGCCGAATCCGGCCCTCAGTTTGCCCACCTCTGCTCTATTGCTTGTTCCGTGGTCTTATGTTTGAGGTCTGTGGATCTAGAAACATCTCTCAAATAGAGATTTACAGAATACTTTTGATTGGCACTACCTTGCTCACAGGCAGAGAGCCACAGGCCGGGTGATCTGCCTGTGGATCTACTTGGTGGCACACATGAGCCGTATTCCTGCACGCCTTCCCTAGGTTTGTGTGACAGCACAGTTGTGTAAAGAATTGTGCTGTGCATCACCCGTGTGAAGGCTGCCAAAAGTTTTACACAGAAACAAATCGAATAAAAAATCCTCACTAGATTGTTTATTTTTCAGACCTCCTCACTGTTCATAAAACTAACTCAGTACAAGTGCAGTAGTTTGGTTTCCCTGGTAAACAGTAGGTGGCACAAATGTTACATGAAGGCCTTTTAGGTGTTGGACTAGTTTTACTTGTAGAGGGGGGATGGAACCTGGCATGGTGCTTGGGGAGGGGGCTGCGTGGTTTCAAGGATCAACTAATTACAGGGCTGGACGGTGGATACAGTGGGACGGTTTGGGGCGGGGGTGGAGATGATCTCTTTGTCTTGCAGATGTCTCAGGTTATCAGCTTCTGGCCCAGCATTCATGTGTTCTGTAGACAGGGCCGGCTCTAAAAAAAGCGCAAAAAAAAAAAAAAAAAAAAAAGGGCCAGAGCGCCGCTCCTTGAAAAGTGCCACCCCCAAGCACGTGCTTGGTTTGCTGGTGCCTAGAGCCGGCCCTATCTGTAGAGCCCTGAGCTCTATGTTCGTGCTCAACTAACAGGAATACAAGAGGATATTTTCAAAGTCACAAAGGGCAGTGAAACACCCAACGCCCACTGACTCTCTAAGTGCCTTTGAAAAATCACCCCCCAATAAACAGTGATCAATGCAACTGCCTCTTTCTCCTTATCCCCTTTGCAATTTAATACATTGTGAACAATAACAAAGTCAGAAGACAGAGCAGCTGATCATGAAGCTGGGAGGGGGATGCTGCAGCAGGGTCGGGGATGTGAAGAGGGACCATTATCCACCCAATTCAGTATGAAGAATGTTTCTGCTGTAAAATCTGTGGTGACAATACACACAGCGGGCCTATTTCTGTTCCCTGCTACACCCAGGTAAATCCAGAATACTCATCAGTGAAGTCAACCCAGTTATTTCCTATTTAAACCCATCTCACTGAGATCAGAATGTGGCTCAGTGGAGTTTTTACGTATTCACAACGGTGTAAATGAGAACAGAATTTGGACTGGTATAACCACAATAATACAACCTACAACTGGTGTCACCTACTTGAAGTACATTTTCATTTAATGATTATTAATAATGCACCCCTCACTGATCGATAATAGCCATGTAGCCGCCCTGGGTCCTGTGTAACCCCACTGTGATTGAGATGAGATATAGAACTACATCAGGTATGAACTGGAATGTTAAAAATTGCAATCAAGACCATTCCCTTTTGGTTTAACATTTTTGCTATCTGGTAGCAATACTGAAAATCATTCATTAGAAGATCATGGGGCTAAATTCTGCTCTCAGTTAAACTCATTCAAGCCATTGGCTTCAATGCAGGGTTACAGCTGAGGGCAGGATTTGGGCCCTGCACTGTACAGTAAGTGGGTTAGTAGCTGGCAGATGTAAACTAATTGCTAACAAACTGTTCACAGCATGGGAGGGGAAGGAAAGAGCTCTGAAAATGCCAGGAGAAGTCCATTTCATGGAGCGAGGTTGGTTTCTTTGTACTGTCCTTGAAAAAATGGTGATGTGTCCAAGGATTTATTTACAGAAGGGATGATAAAGATAAAGGAGAAACTATAAGCTCCTTGAGGCAGGGACCGACTTTTTGGTCTTTGTTCATACCATGACTAGCCCAGGGCCTTGGCCAGAAATAGGGCTCCTAGGCATGACAGCAACATGAATAATAAACATCGAAGATTGAAGAACTGTAACGTGTAGCATGATGAGTGTGTAAGCAAGGTCTGAATGAGTTCTACCTTCCCAGCTAGCCTGGGTGGGAGATGAACTCACACAGATGCCTGGATCCTCACTGAGCAAGGACAACCACTGTGAGTGGGGTGTGGTGAGGGAGCAGAGAGGGGCGCAGAAAAGGAGCTTTTGGTTGTAGGACTCAAGAACATGAGGCAGAAGGCACTGCCCCACGCACTCTGGGCGGGGGACATCCCGCTCACAGTTTTATGATTTTGAACCCTGCTTGTGGCATTTTCCCAAATGAATGTCAGGTGACTTCCCTCCTTTCATTAAAAGTTTCTTTTCTACACTCAGACTCTGCGCTTGCGAGTGGGGAAGTATTGCCTCCAGGGGTGCAAGTGAGCCGCTACGGGCCGCTACTGCGTACCGGTAAGAACCCGCACCGGCCCATACCCAGCCCACGTTAAAGCGCTGCCGCGGCAAAGGACCCTGCAGCGCTTTAACGTCCCTGCCCCTTTTGCTCCCCCCTGGCCGCTGACGGGCGGGGTGGGGGGGCAAAGGGAGCAGCTGCCCTGGGGCCGGCGATTTAAAAGGGCCTGGGGCTCCGGATGCTGTTACCACAGCAGCGGCGTCCAGAGCCCCGGGCCCTTTAAATCAACACGGGAGCCCCGGGTGGCACGGGCCACGCAGCATGGAAGGGCTGGCTGGGGGATGCTGACCCCCAGCCCCGCCCCTTCCGCCCGAGGCCTCACCCCTTCCAGGGGCCAGAGTCCCCCGCCCCGTACCGGTAAGTGTCCTCAGTTACTTTTACCCCTAATTGCCTCCTAGAGGTGCCCAGGGGTGATGTGTAATTTTCCAAGGTTCCTGGTTGGGGACTCGAGCCAGTTCTATGTTGTATTGTTGAAAAGGAAGCTCTAGATATCGAACCCAGCCCTGCTTGCTGCTGGCTCCACCTGACAGAAGGGTTACAAATGGAACTGGAGAAAAGGGGTCAGGTTTTAGGAGCGATCTAGTTTGGTGCAATATCAGGCCTGAGGCTCAAGAAAGGAAGCTGGGGCAAGTTTGCTAGGAGACAGACACAGACTTCTCAGCATGTAACACTGGCCTCTAAGCACGCACAGAAAAGATCTTTCCTGCAACTCTGCTTGCTGCATCTCTTATTGCTAATGAAACAGTACCAAGCAGAATGTGGTTTCCAAGCACAGGGCCAAGGATAGCACATTGGCACAAGCCTCCCGAGCAGCTATTTGCCTTGCAGCGGGATATTTGAGAACATCAGCATCATTTGTTTTTAGTACTGCAACATCTCCAAATAGGTCTGCTTGACCTTGCTCTGAATTTGCACATGGGTGCCACCTGGCAGGAGCTCTATGCATCCATAACATCTCATGCTTCCCAGAAAGCTCATTTACTGTAAGCAAATCATATCTCACCCCTTACGTATGCAAGCGAGTTGACCTAACTCTCTCAACGTAAAACATTGCAGGATCCGGCCCATAGTTTGTGGCAAGGTGCTGAGCATCTTTGGCTCCGACTGCTTGTTGAGAGAGTCCAGGGTGCTCCGCTCAGTGCAGGATGCGCTCAGCACCTTGCCAGATCAGTTCCCATAACATTC
The DNA here is from genome assembly GCF_015237465.2 of Chelonia mydas. NCBI lineage: Eukaryota > Metazoa > Chordata > Testudines > Cheloniidae > Chelonia > Chelonia mydas. Next base: position 24,697,126 of record NC_057856.1, on the reverse strand, counting down.
AGTCATCTTTACCAACAATATACTTAGCAAATCCATTACTTTTCAGTATTAATTTATGAAATGGCCTTTAGCCAGGATCCCATGACTGGGCAAGTCACCTCATGTTTATACTGGTTGGGATTTTTAAAAGGAGCCTCAGGTAGTTAGGTGCCTTTATCCCAGTACATTTCAATGGGAATTGTGTGCCTATGAATTAGGGTCCTTTGAAAATCCCAGCTGCTAGACTTAGACAACATGACTGCAGAGACAAAGACTGGAATATTTACAAGTCACAGGGGAAGGCTATAGACTTTCCAGGGCAAAACAAAAAGGTTTCAGACATGGGCCAGAAACCCATCACAATTTTTAAAGATCTTTTATTTAAAATCCTCTTTGTGCAGGGACATGAGTCACTGATCTGTCCACATACATGTACCTATGGGTATGTCTACACTATGAAATTAGGTCGAATTTATAGAAGTTGTTTTTTTAGAAATCAGTTTTATATATTCGAGTGTGTGTCCCCACAGAAAATGCTCTAAGTGCATTAAGTGCATAACTAGGCGGAGTGCTTCCACAGTACCGAGGCAAGCGTCGACTTCCGGAGTTTTGTACTGTGGGTAGCTATCCCACAGTTTCCGCAGTCTCCGGAAATGAGATTCAAAAGTTCGCGGTTCTTTTCCTGTCTACCTGGCCAGTGCATCTGAGTTGAGAGTGCTGTCCAGAGCGGTCACAATAGAGCACTCTGGGATAGCTCCCGGAGGCCAATACCGTCGAATTGTGTCCACAGTACCCCAAATTCGACCCGGCAAGGCTGATTTAAGCGCTAATCCACTTGTCAGGGGTGGAGTAAGAAAATCGATTTTAAGAGCCCTTTAAGTTGGAAAAAAGGGCTTCATCGTGTGGACGGGTGCAGGTTTACATCGATTTAACGCTGCTAAATTCGACCTAAAGTCCTAGTGTAGACCAGGGCTATGTTCTGTTCACTACTTCTTATTAAAGATCAAGAAAAAGGTCAGAGGACCCAGTGTTTGGAGAGCAAAATATACATGAAGAACTGTGCCTATTTTGTCCACTGCATGGGCTATGGGTTGAGAACCACTGCTCTAGTGCAATTTCCATTGGAAGAATGGCATGATGTTGACAGAGTTACATTAGGACCAACTCCTACAGCCCTTAGTCACCCAAATCTTCCATTTAAATCAATGGGAGTTTTGCAAGAGAAGACCGCAAAGCTTTGGTTCAATGTGTACTGGAATGTACTGGCTACAGGTACAACCGCCTTCTTCTCGATGGGTTGTCACAGCTGCTCAAGTGTATGTGTGGCCGTGTCACCCTTCTAATGACAACAGAAGCTATAAGTCATAAGACTACTGAAAACCAATGGGAAATTTCCTAGAGGTCAAGTGGTAGGTTTCTGTTTTGGAGCTGAAATCCCAAGATCTTTCCCTACTGTGTATAACAGCTGACTGCTGTGTAGTCTTGGCAGCTAAAACATCAAGACACTATGTCTCTATGATGTTCTGTTCTGGCTGAGACCAAGAGAAGGAAATGAAGTGAACTGCATTTCTTGTAAATCGATTGTTTTTCCTTGTTTTAACAAATGAGTGAAAAAAGGGAATTGTGCTGAAGTTGCAACATGCTTTGTGCATTATTTTAAAGTAAAACACTCTGGCTATGTCCATGGCATGCTGGGATCTAAGCTGTATAGAGTATACATACTGGCCCTCTCCCCAGTTCTTCTCTTTATTAAAAACAGACACCTTTTAAAATTACAACATGGGGTGACACATATTTTAAAACTCTACTAAAGGCTTGATTGTGCCCATTCCACGTGTAGTTGCACAAGATAGGTAGGGTGGAAAGACACAAGGAGTCTTCCACATTTTGCACAAGAGTTACGCACAATCTTATGCCCCTGATCCTGCAAAAATGTATGCACATGCTTAAGAATGTGCACTATAAGCAGTCCATTGTAACATGCTGGATGGTTGACATCAATGGACTCCTCACAGTGCATAAAGTTAAGCACCTGCAAAAGGATTTTCAGAATCAGTCTTTGTGTTCCCCTAAGCACAAAGACTATTGGAATCTAGATCTGTTGCCACACTAGACCCCCTAACTGAGCCCCCATGTATAATAAATGGCAAAAGACAAAGTCTCCAGTAATTCACACCATTTTTGTATCAGTAGACATTGCGGCTCAGATAAATGAGATAAATCTTTAGGAGGACACATGGATATATTCTCATTTAAACCATCACTAAGTTTGGTCAAGAGAAAGAAAAACAGATGTCTCCAGCTCTTGGAGTAATAGAAAAAATGCTGATTAGTTTAACTGAAACCTATAAGGTGCTTCTAACCTGCTTTCAGGCTGGAAGGACGGCACTCTGGAGGGCTTCAACAAGCTATATATAAAGGAGGGAGCAATATTTTGCCCCCTAACCTATGACTAATGCTAAAGCTAAGTGCTATCTAGTGAAGTAAAGATGCACTGTCATTTGGCCAGCACAGAAAGAAAGAGTATTGATTCTTCACTGCACCTAGTCAGGGGAATGCTTTAAACTCTCAGCATTCTGCCTTGAAGATATATAACTGGTTTCCATTAGCTTGCTGGAAAGGACTAGAGAAGCCCATAGGAACCTGCAGGCACAAAATTGACGATCAGGCTGTAAATTATAATCTCAGCTCACATCTTTTTACTGGGTTCATTTTAAGAGCCTTTGAAGAACTTGGCAACCATGGAGGAGTTGGTGGCAATGTTGTAAAATATGTGGCAGCTTCTTGAAAGCATCTGCTTCAATCTTTGGGAAAGAATGCTAGATTCCATTTACTGTACAACCAGCTACCAACACTAAAACCTTGTGATTGATAGGGTGGTGATGGGGAGAGATTAGAAGTTGATATTTTTAGATCCTGGGAGTAATTTTGCATTATTAAATATCAAAGATGGATGCACCCAGGCAACTGGCTATGGCATGGGTCTCAGACTCTAATTATCCGCAGGTGCTATGAAAATGCTATTTATCATGTACTCAACTTTTTTCACACGGGCCACAGAAAAGCTGTGAGATAATAGCAAGACGTCCAATGGCTAGGACACCAGACTGGGACTCAGGAGAGCTGGGATCTCTCTTCTTGGCTCTGCCACTGACCTGTCGTGTGACCTTCAGCAAGTCACTTCCTCCCTCAGGGCCTCCATTTTCCACCTCCCACCTTTCATCTGTCTGGTCTATTTAGATTGTCAGCTCTTTAGGGGGCAGGGATTGTCTCTTACGCTTTGGACGTTCAGCACCCAGAATAATGGGATCCTGGTTGAGGCCTCTAGCTGCTTAATAATACAAGCAATTCGTTATTATCACAACTGTGGGTGTTACTGCCCTGAGCCACTTTTGAACAAATGACCTTCCAGCGACAAGTCCCTCCATTATAGAATTACAGGGTGAAATTCAATGGCCGTGTTAGGCAGGAGGTCAGGCTCGAGTGGTCCCTTCTGGGCCTAAAAAGGCAAGAATCTATGAGTGAGGCAAGCAGGATTGGGCCTTCAGAGGTTTAAAATCTGCTGTGACAATTGGTCTATCCCAGTGGTTCTCAAAGCCGGTCCGCCGCTTGTTCAGGGAAAGCCCCTGGCACTCTGGGCTGGTTTCTTTACCTGCCGCGTCCGCAGGTTCGGCCGATCGTGGCTCCCGCTGGCAGTGGTTTGCCACTCCAGCCCAATGGGGGCTGGGGGAAGGGCGGCCAGCACGTCCCTTGGCCCATGCCGCTTCCCGCAGCCCCTATTGGCCTGGAGCGGCGAACCGCGGCCAGTGGGAGCCGCGATTGGCTGAACCTGCGGACGCGGCAGGTAAACAAACCGGTTCGGCGCACCAGGGGCTTTCCCTGAACAAGCAGCGGACTGGCTTTGAGAACCACTGGTCTGTACAGCGTTTGCCTACTTAGAAATTAACCATGAAAAACAGGTCAAGTTGTTGTCAATAATTAATGTTATATACAAGTATAAGCAAATCAGACAGAGATTAAATTAGTCCAAACAAAAAGGCCACACTGGTATAATCCAAGGAATATGTTGAAATCACGCCTAGTGAAAACAGAAGATGTGGAACCGGAAATTCATGAATCAAAATGGGTGTATTGGAAATTAGGCCTAATTGATGGACAAAATAATGAGGGGCTGGGCTATCCCACTCACCACTCCTTTTGGGGGTCCTTGGACAAAGAGACTTTGGGAAGAGAGCACAGAAAGAACAGATGAAGGGGATCAGAGTGAGCATCACCATTCTGGCTGCCAGCCTCTCTGTTTCCTGGGCCCCACCTTTGTCACCCTGATCCTGAGACATCCTGACCAGCATGGGCCCACATAACATCATCATCTCTACTGGCTCTGGCTGAATCCCAAACAACACCTAGGATGAAATGGGATCAGACTTTAACAGCAACCACAATGGCTCCAGTCCATCTCAACTCCCTTATCCTGTACCCAGAACGACAGTTATTACCATCTTTAATACCATCCAAGAGACCGCCAAACAAGGGATTTTTCCCTCTAAAAATCTCTCTTCATCTAAAAAAAGAAAAGGAGGACTTGTGGCACCTCAGAGACTAAAAGGTGCCACAAGTCCTCCTTTTCTTTTTGCGGATACGGACTAACACGACTGCTACTCTGAAACTCTTCATCTAAAAGGAAAGGGAACAAGAACTGTTGTGAAAAATGAAACCCTTACGTAATACTTTACATTTCAAATACTTTAACTCCATGCATCTGAAGAAGTGGGTTTTTTACGCATGGAAGCTTATGCCCAAATAAATCTGTTAGTCTTTAAGGTGCCACCAGACTCCTCGTTGTTTTTTTGTAAATGCTTTAACTGTTTTTCCTTCTTTTTTGTATCTTTAATACTAGGTTCATATGAATTTTAATGGCGTGTTTGCCTTGGCACTAAGCAGGCTGAGGCCTCTGTATACCAAACCCTGAACCGTTTTTAACACTGTGCAACACGGGACAATGACTGGGTTATGTTAACACCTTTGGACCATTTATTCCATCTAAATTAAGACGACAGATCCCAACACCAATCCGTCACTTGCACCACCTGCTGGTCACACAACTGGATCTGAGCTAATGTGAACTCATGTTATTTTTGAAGTCCCATTTCAAAAGTGCCTTATACTCCTAAGTGCCTAGGTCACTTCTGAAAATTGGATCTGGGCTCATAAGTCACTTAGAGTTATTTGAAAATTTGATGCTAAATGTGTAATACATTTCTGTTTTAAATTAAATGCAGTTTGGGCAGGTTTGTGCCCATCAGAGCCTAGGGCAGCGTTTCACAAATGTGGCCACCAGGGGTTTTTCTTGCGGCCACAGCCTCCTGGGTAGTTATTGGGGTGGGGGCGGGCACAGCGGCAAAGCATTCACCCCTTCCCCGGGGCCGCCAGTAGGTGTTTGGCCCTGCCCCCCTCTGGAGCCACAAACACCAGAGGAGCAGGCAGCCAGTGTGAGTTTCCCCCTTTCCCAGGGTCAGTGGGGCTCAGACTTCCAGCTTCAGCCCTGGGGCGTTGGGTGGCTGGCTCTGGCCATGGGGCTTTGGGTTCCAGCTGCGGGGCTTTGGGCTCCATCCCCTGGCCGCGGGGCTTCGGGCTCCAGGCTCCAGTGCCGGGCTCACCCTCCGCCCCACCCCCGCTAGCGCTCATGGCCCCCGCTGCCTTCCCCAGCCCTCCATTGCCCCTAGCCCCCACTGCCTCCCTACTCACCTCTCCATTCAGAGCTTAATTTGTCCCCCGGCTTGCCTGGGCCAAGTAAGTCTGCTGTGAAAAGCCATATTAACAAACCTACAAATATCAGTTTTCACAGGAGCAGACTTACTAGCTAGCAAGGCTAAATAAAAAGAACCAGCAACCAAAAAAAAAGAAAAAAAGAAAAAACAACCAAAAAAGAGAAGAACGGGCAAATATTTTGTTTCTATTCTGTTTAGGTCCAGTGAAGAATAGAGGCAACTGTACATGGCTTTTATTATTGAGTCTGAAAAAAAAAACCCTACATAAATAAATTACAATGATTTGGACATGGATATGTGCACATATATTTGTTTTTCCTGAAGTTAATTAAATATTTTAGGACCAATTGTCAGAGTGGTCACCCGCAAGAGTTGGTGGCTGCACTCTAAGGCTGCCAAAAATTTTATTGTGAGAACCCCCAGCCTAGGGAGGGATAAGAGGCTCTCCCCAAGCCAGTGGATTCTAGAAAAAAAGAAAATTGACATATGCAGGCTAAGCCTTCTCCACAGTAAACCAGCTTTACGCAGCAGTTCAGCAGAGGGCAGACTTCTCCTTCTGCAGAACACAGTCAAGCCACTCCGCAAGCACTCAGTCTATCCAGCCACTCCCAGGGACTGGCTGGTGAATCTGGGTAGTCAAGGATCTGTTTGTCCCACCACCTCAGCCAAACCCTGTTGTGCTCCCAACTCCCTTTATTATGCTATTATGGCTGGAACCCCTGAGAGCTCAGTTCTACAGAGTAACTCTCCTTTCCCTGCCCCTTGAAGGTTCTCCAGGCATCCCACACGTGCTGTCCTTGCTTGCGTCCCACACAGCAGGAGGTGTGTGTGTCGGGGGGGGGCGGGGGAGGGAATGCAGGCACGGAACCATAGTATGTGTAGTATTTTTGAACTATAGGAGATAGAGTTTTTCCATATGGGTGTTGCGGTTTGGCATATGCAAAATTCACAGATTAGTAACAGATGGGAAAAGATGCAAAACCCCCATTGATCTCCGAGGGGTTGAGACGTAACAGATTTCTAAAAGACAGACAGACTGTAGATAGTGACCTTGGGCCAGACTCTGACCTGCACCCTGGTCCCTATACACAACTCCAGGAGTGTCTAGTGACCTCAAAAGAGCTGCAGGGGGCTGGCAGAGAATTCTTCCAATGCAGGAACATTACTACTACACCACTCCTGCCCTCCCAAGCCCCAACACATAGCACATGCCAGTGATGGGAAAGGACAGAGTGGGGGCATTCTCATGGCACTTAGGGCAATGGGACTTCTGGGCTGCAAGGCAGCCCAGGAAGGAATGTTCCAAATTATAGCAGCCTCCAGGGCTGCTCTATATTACACTGCATATTTCTGTCCCTGCAGCAGCCCAGAATCCAGGCAGCACACAGATGACAGAGAGCCACCGCTGTCCCCCTCTTTCAAAGGGGATGCTTCCTGCATCCTATATGACAACATGTGCCAATTTAGCATTCCTTAAAGGCAGCCGTTTTTAAGAACCAGCTGAGTTTATATCTATATCTATAGTTCAGCTCTATAGCATAGTTAAACCCCAACCTCTCTGAACATAAGAACACCCCGCAAGAACTAACAAGTGTTGATATGTTTTCGACTTTCTACAGAACGCTTTGGGGGGGGGGGGGGGAATATACTACGCCTTTCCCACTTGCAACCAGCAGAAGGCGCTTGCGTTCTTTGTCATGAAGGAGCTATGTACAGAGCAACAAGTGAAAAGATTCAAGCCTAACGCACATGTGGGGGTACTGTAAGTGTTCCACAGAAATGGTAGATTGGACAGTTACATTTTCTATTTAACTGCTTTAATAGCTGCCTTTGAGACTTTAATAAGACATTCACATTGTGTGTATGATCCACCTAAAGTGTTGCACATAGAAAACATGCAGGCCAGTTTAGGTTTCTCCTGGATTAAGGTGTTAATTGGGACATGCTGGCAGCTGTCTTCCTGTGAATTTGTAATTTAGCAGATGGGATATAACAGGGGATTGTTCTTGCTTGGTGGCTCTGTGTAACTCCAAGGAAGGGGGTGGGAGTCAGGAGAGCAGATGTCTAAGAGGGAGTATAAAGGACACAGGACTAAAAGGTATGGGCCAGATATTGGCCTCTCTTAGGGCCCCTTTGTGGTGCTCTGGTGGCATAAAGAAGCCTTAAAGTTGCCCTAAATGGGTGGTAGAGGATTGCAATGGCATGAGTGACAAAGAGTATGCCAGGATGGGAGAGGTATGACCAGAGCAAGCTTCATTCTGGTGATTCCTGCCTGGCATAAGTTACAAGAGAGCCTAATGGTAGTTTCCCCCCATTCCAGTCATGCTGAGCAGGGCTTTGGTACTGCTGGGGGGACTGGGGCCTCTACAGCTAAAGCCTAGGCTGAGGGTGGAAGTTTTGCTTAGCTGTTACAGCAGGGTGTGCAGAATTCTGTACCCAGCTTTGCCATTGAGCTGCTGGGTTCTCTCTTAGCCAAATCATTTATTAAACTGCTTTGGGCTAAAATGGGTTTAATGTTATTTCTGTACTTTACAGGGCGCATGTGAGGCTGAAACCTGAATAACACTATTTATGAAGTGCTGTCTGCAATTCTATAGCACCTTTTATCCAAGGATCAAAGTAATCCCTCCCCACCCGCTAGAGGGAGAAAGCACTTTTGCTTTATACCTTGCATGGGCCTTGAGCACTGATCCAAATATCTGTACTCAAAACAAACACCCACAGACTTTGAATGAATAGAGCTATTTCTACAGGGGAGCAAATGATGGCCTCAATCCTGTAAACATTTAGGCATGTAAATTGTCCCATTGATTTCAGTGGGTCTACGCATGTGTGGAAAGTTCAGCACACGCAGGAGTGTTCGCCCTATTCAGAACCAGGCAATACCCTGGTCCTAGCTCTTGGAGAGAAAAAGTGCAAGGACTGGCCTTTTAGACAGTCTGGCTTGTTGGAGACATAACAGTCTAAGGCAGGGGGCTTTGGAGCCTTAAAATCCACAGTTAGGAGGGAGTGGGACATGGGTGTCTGCCCAAAAGAGGGGTGACAGCTAGGAGCTGGAAGCCCAAAGTGGGTGACCTTACAAGACCATGGAGGGCAAATACAGGTGCCGTTGCCCTGAAACTCTGACGTATGCTTCTAAATGGTTGGCAAATTGTGGCTGAAGAATGGGATTGTCTGGCAGTCAAGAGATCTAGGTTCTATTCCTGGCTTTGTCACAGGCTTCAGGTGTCTGGGCCAGTCAGTTCATCTCTTTGTGCCTCAGTGTCCCCATCTGTAAAATGGGAGTACTACCTCTCTACCACATGGGAGTGTTGTGAGGCTACCTGTGTTAATGCTCGCAAGGCACTCTGAGCTCCTCACTGGGAAGATGCTACAGAAGTATCACACAGAAGTATTTATTGTGGATTACTTTTTAATGAACATTTTGTGAGGTTATTCACCCATCCAAAACAACCATGTATTTTCCACTCACTGACTTACTTTAGATCAAGGGAAACAACATAACTGGAAAGAACAAAAGTAAAGTCTCCATAGGAGAACACAGTGTGCATGCATGCACACATCTTTGTAACCTGCTGCACCAGCTCTGCTGTGCAACATTGCAATCGCCCTGTCGAACAGGCAGAGCCCTTAAGTATTTAAAGGTGAAGATAAGGCCAGAGCAGTTGCATAGCTTCATATACCACATCTAGTTTCTCCAGGAAATAAATCAATGGCTTAGACAGTGACAGCTTGAGATTTTGTAATTAATAATAAGTGTCCTCACAGATAATGAGATGTTGAATGATGTGTGGGCGAGATGTGTTGCAATACCCAAAGGACTCCAGGCTTGTGTGGAATAGTTTGTGATTTTTCCCCCCTCTCTCTGTGGCAGGACAATTATGGATTTCACTGCTGGTCCACAAAGAAAACCTTGGGCTTAAATGAGCCATAGAGTAGGATGGGTGAAGTTATAAAGGCAGTGCATAGAGCTGTGCAGAAAAAACATACAGAAGTCATGGAGAAAGCATTTCTGCCTTGCCCCATAAATGGACCTTGACCATGGATCTCCCGAGGAATATGTGCAAAAGCAGAACCTTTAAGGAATGAAAAACAGCCCTTCACAGGGGTCACAGTGCTAAAGACGAATCAGAACTAAGACCTGTGGAGACTGCACCCTCCCTCTGGGCTTCCAAATACCCCCAGAATGGCTGATAACGTTGCAGATACAGTCAGAACTGCAAGATGCTGAGTCCCCTCCCATTGACTCCAAATCTGCATGGTAACTGGGACCAGTATAGGCCCAGACTCCTTGGTCCTCCATGTGCCCACTACCCCCCAAGGCTGTCTCAATACCAGAGTCCAGCAAAAGCCAAACCTACAGTCTGTAGCCAGGAAGGTACATTTTCCAGCATTGCATGAGATTTTAGCCCTGCTCTGCCTAGTCAGAGGACAGTGGTAGCGCAGGCAGAAGCAGGGTAAGCTTCCCCAGCACTGCCTCCCCTGTTCAGAATGGCAGCATCTTTGGGAGTAAGAGAATTCAACCTCTACGTCCCTGCAGCCTTTTGCCTCTCTGCTGAGATGATCAGCAAGGATAGAAGCTACCAGCAAGGACAAGGGACCTACTAACAAAGAAATGGAACGGAGACCATCCACTCAGGCACTGGATGTCATCAAACATCTTTCATTCACCATCAATCCAGATTGGATTAGAACCGGCAACTTCCAATGAAAGACTCTGTATTCTACTACCAAAGCCCTGCTCCAGCCATGTAAGTCTTTCATGAGGCTTTGAAAATTTAGTGTGAATATTCCTTTGAATACGTAAATCTGCATCTGGGCTGCATATACAAAGCTTTCTAAGTCAATTAACCTGAGCATAAGGTTTCGTGAGCTACAGCTCACTTCATCGGATGCATCCGATGAAGTGAGCTGTAGCTCAAGAAACCTTATGCTCAAATAAATTGGTTAGTCTCTAAGGTGCCACAAGTACTCCTTTTCTTTTTGCGAATACAGACTAACACGGCTGCTACTCTGAAACCAAGTCAATTAAAAAAACCTAATGAGTTGGGAGGCTGAGATTTGATGGCTGTCAAAACATTATGACGAGGCAGTGATTTGTTGGTGACATGCAAAAAACAGGCAGCAAGTCAGCAGTCGGGATACATTTGATTGAAATTAAGTGAAAGTGAAAGGCAGTTGACTTTGAACTAGCTCCGAAGGCCAAAGAGAAACACGTAAGAGTGGATAAAGTTCAGTGTAAAACAGAGGCAGCGGGAGCAGCAGTATCTTCCTGGCACTGGAAATTGTTGGCATCCAGTTGCAACAACTTTATTCTTAGTTCAGAAAATAAATTGATCTGGAGGGAGCACGACTGAGGCGGTTTGGAGTATTAAAAGAGAAAATGCAGTAGTGCAAGTAACCTGCCTGCTGTTACGGAGTTGAGGTGGAATTGTGGTGATGCTCTGAGACATCCCATGGGGACGGGGGGTGGAATCTAGACAGGCTTCGTGCTATAAGCGTCCAAGGTGGTTTTAATGTAGCCCTATTATTATTATTTGAATTACAGCTGCGCTCGTAGGCCCTCGCTGAGACCGGGTCCCCACTGTCCTAGGTTCTGCACATACACTGAGAAGGAGAGGGCAGTCCCTGCTCTGTGGAATTTACAATCTGAATAGACAAGACAGCCCTGCTTATTGCATCATGGCAGTCACTACCTCCCTCACATACCTTCAGGAGCCCAGGGGTCCAAATCCTGCCCCCCTGGCACTGGAATCAATCTGGAAGAGTTCCACTAGCTTTGGAAGGAAGGACTGGTATTCAGGGATTAGCTGAACAAATACATTTGGTTGCATTGTGTCCCAAAGCTCAGCAACCCGGGATCTGCCAAGACACTGGAGAAGCTGATTCCAGGGGAGAGGAGCATCAGCTGAGAACCCTGATATGGAATGTGGAACTCCAGGAATCCTGCAGATCTCATCTGCCACAAGCGGGCACAAGTAGCCAGAGAGGTCTCACAGGACACATGCTCCATATGCACCAAATGAAATAGCATCACCCATAAAGAGACAACACACCTGCTTGCAGGTTTCTCCCCTCCCTTTCCAGTAATTGCCTTGGCATCCTCAGGCCCTGGTGACTGGCTGGATTTCAAGGTGCCTGGTAGCACCTTGGGCCACCAACTCCTCCCCCAGAGTCATTAACCTCCAGGAAATGCCCTGAATCTCAAGTCATTGCTGTCTAATTGCACCCTTGCTCTTCTTTCTCACTCACAATGGAAGTGCATGGGGGCTTTGCAGAGATTCCTAGACAGTGATAGCCGAACCACTCTCTAGACGTACTGTGACTTTGGGACTGCAGAAGCATCCGGATAGATGTACTCCTGGATCCCTATGTTCATAGATACACGGGGCCCATGCTGCCCTTCCCTTTTCCTGCTCTCATTCCCAGCATGGATGGAGCTGGCTCCACAGCACGCAATGGATATGTTCCCAATATCCTCTCTCTCCAGCCCTCAGGTCCTGCAGCTGCTAGGGCACTCCAGGGCTGTGGAAGGGGGTGGTGAAGACATCTGATTGGCTCCTAAATCAACAGCACATATGATCCTGGCAGGTCCTTGGACTCATTTCTTAGACCACCCTGGCTCTCAGCATCTGTGAGCGTAGTTTTATTTTCACAGTAGTACTTAGCTAGCTGCCAAAGTAATAGAAGCGCTAAAAAAAAAAAAAATCAATCAAATCAATGCCAACATCAGCCAGCTCTTCAGCAGATCAGCTGGCTCAAATTGTCTCCCAGTACCCCATTCGATATTCCAATAATCCATACAGATGCGAGGTGGCATTACTCAGGCCAGGTGACCCTCTATTGATCGGTAAATGGAATGGATCAACTGGACTATGCACATCTCCATGGGGCCAACAGCTAACTGGGAAGGGATAACAATACACCACCAAGGACCAAATCCTGAGTGTTATGTTTTCTGTTACAGTAGTGCCCAGAGGCCAGAGCCCCACTATGCAAGACGCTGTACAAACAGGTCATAAAGAGACATTCCCTGCCCCAAAGAGTTCACGAGCTAAGTTTAAGATGTGCCACCATATCCTCTTGAAGTAGATGGCAAAATTCCCATTGGCTTCACTGAAGTTGCAATTTGGCCCCAAATGCAGTGTCTAAGGACTGTTGGCATCTTAGTTCCGCTCACCCACAAGCAGAAGACATTCAGCTCAGCCTGCATCCCCATCCCCACTAGCTAAGGAATTCTGAAACTGACCGAAGGGCAGGAATGTTTATACATAGTGGGATCTCCCATAAAGCACAAGAGAAGGCTCAACATGAGCGGAACTCTGTGCTGTCCTAATTACAGGAAAAGCTCAGCTATTTTAGTGAATGATCATGGCATGTTGCATGCAGTTTCATTAAAATATGCTAGTTATAAGCTTTCAATCTTTTGGCATTTTGCTGGCACAGACTTTAAATGATCACACAAACTTTGGTGTTGAATATTAAATGCTGTTACATTTTTCACACATGTTAAATGTATTAACATAAATAAGATTAGGAGACCATGGGTAGAAACCAGGACCTTTAGTACCAAAAGCAGAGGCCTCTATTAACTTAATTAGCTCCATTTGGTGGTAGCAGTAGTAGGCTCATATCCTCTACGTAGGCCAGTCAGCGGAAAGGGAGAACTACCACCCTTTGCTGGTGGGTTACACACACTCCCAGTCAGAGACAGCTCAATTCAAGAGAATGAGGTCAATAGAGTTCAAATACTCAAATGGGTCACAAGTTTATGACTCTCCCACCATGGGCCATGCTGGGATTTGAACTCTGTGGAGCTCAGATACTTGTGATAAGCCACTCCTAAGAGTAGGCATGAATAATACACTGCCTGTTCTACATAGGGGATAAAGAGCCAACTACTGCTACCAGTTAATGAAGTTGCTCTTTTGGGTCCAGTGGAAGAGGCACTCGCTGCGACCATTTCTGTAATGAGGCAAATAATGTGCGCTTGTGCCCTCAATTACCGGACCATAACTAAGGGTAGGATTTGTCCCAAGCGTCATCTTGTCTCAGTTAGGAAGTTATACTGCTCAGAAATTCTGAACAGGACTTTGGGTGTGTCTGTGTTGGAAGAGTGAAAAATAATACATGGTGCTTTGGGGTAAACTAGTGCCAAAAATTAGGGGTGTGTGTGTTAAATATATACCATCTGAGTAGCCTCTGCCAACCACGGGATGCCTCCCACTTCTACACACAGGTATTGCAAAGAACATTTATTATGTGTCAATGGAAATACTTCTTATGAGAAAAACTCTCCAGCACATCAATAACGCCTGGCTTTGCTTAATTCATCTAAAATGCATAGAATAAAACATTCATTCATGCTTGAGAGCGCTCTTTTCACCACTGGCAGCTCAAGCTACGCTAGCTAAAATACCTGAGATCCAATCCAACAAGCTTTCTTTCCAGGTTTGCTGCGCCACAATGAAACCACGGAGATGACTGTACAGAAAGGTCTGAGACTCCAAAAGTCTAGAATCACTGGAATTTGCAGTGTTTGGATTTCATCCTACAACAATGAAACACATGTGAGAAAGACATCTGGATGTCTCTCTTCTGTGTCATTTTGAACAGTTTCTGGTTTACTCCCCATCAGCTCTGTGCCATCCAGTTATACAAATCAAGGCAGAAAGTAAGTTGCAGAGTGTACGCTGCTCTCATAGACCATAGGAATAAGTAGTCTACAGTGGTGTGATTTTTTTAAAGGAGGAGGAGAAAAAAGAAAGAAAGAAAGAATCATGAATGGTTTGAGGAATACAAGAATTTAACAATGTTGGGTGAAATCTTGGCCCCATTGATGTCAATGAGAGTTTTGCCATTGATTTCAGTGGGCCCAGGAGTTCATCTGATGTATTCAGAAGCAATTGTTACTTTGCAGAAGCATCAAGCACCTAACACACACTATACCCTCAAGAGGAAGGTGTGGCTAGGGCACTGGACTGATATTCAGAAGAGCTGGGTTCAGTTCCCAGCTCTGCTACAGACTCCCTACCTAGCCTGCTGTTCTGTGTTTGTACCACCCCTAGCATAACAGGGTCCTCCTCCATGACTGGTGGGCCTAGGTCCTACAGTAATACAGCTAAAATCACATCATCTCTTTTGGGTGTCAGTTCCAAATGGAGAGAATACTCCTTTCTTTCTCTCATCCATTGTCTGTCTTGTCTATTGATTAGGTCAGCTCTCCAGAGAAGGCACCATCTCTTACTTGGCGCAGCAGAGGTATTAATAATAGCAATGAGATGCACACAAGGAAAACCAGTGAAAAACACTGAGGAGCAATGCAAAAATCCCAAACTCTGCTGACAAATGCCGAACAGCTAAACAATCCAAAGTATAGTATATACTCCTAGCACAGCAGTAATGGTGGTGTTTTGATTATTGAGGCCATCAGGTGTAAGAGAATGCAAATGGAGTTGTATCCTCTTGCTCCAGGTCTGAATGTGACCCTCCTGTAAGTTTCAGGAGTAACCAAAGTAAAAGAAGAGTCCGCAGCCTCCATTAAAAATGCCGATCCTCAGTGACATACCAGTACAAGACTGCATTTAAATCTTTTCTAATTAACTTGCTAATCAAGTCTTTTTTAAGTATGTCCTATGATTCTTCTCAGTCTCCTGTGAGGATGGGGAGGCTTAGACATTTAATAGAATTCTGTGGTTGAGCTGAAATGTTAGGAAGGTTTCAGGCTATATTTTACTAGAACCAGATGAATTTCTAAGCTTGAAATCCAGCATACAGAATGCTGATGAACTTTGATCTGGTGGCCATCTGTTACTGTGCTTGCAGAGTGAGTAGCTCCATGAAATGCTAGAAGTAAAGGGTTACCCTAACTACACACAAGATAGAGTGAATGAAGAAAGCCCCGTGGCTGAAGCACTGTTGCTTACTGTCTCCCTTCAGCATGTTTGGAAGATAAATATTGGTTCCCAGAGGGAGCCCGCTTACTGCGATGTGCCCACTGGGAGCCCTCGTACTCTGATGTACCCAGCCTCCGGTTTTTATTGGGATCCCCAGAAAATGAAACGTCAATCCATACATTTTATTCTAGCTGCATTTTGTGAAATTTCCCATCCAAAAGAGTTGATTTCTGCTCATGTTAGAAGTTACAATATTGGAAATAGGCCAGATCCTTAGCTGGTATTGGTCAGCATAACTCAGCTCAATGTAGGACACTCGTTCAAATCCAGCTTGGGTTGGTAGTAACAAAGTTGTTACTATCTGAGGATTCTGGTGTTATGACAGTGTTTATTATTTGTACTGAGGAAACGCCTAGGGCCCCAGCCAAAGACCTGGATCCCATTATGCTAGGCTCTGTACAAACACGGGGAAAAAAAAGACAGTCCCTCACCCAACTTCTTGTCTACACTGGGATAATTACACCTCTAGAGTAATACCGGTAAAGTTCCCCATGTGGGCACAATAAGAATGCCTTTTTCTGGTTTAGCGTATCTCACTACAAAGTAAACTGGAGAAAGGGACTAATTCCAGAATGAGTGTCTACATGAGGAATTATACCATAATCAGTAGAATTACAGTGGTACAATTACACTGGTATAGTTATGCCGTAAATTTCTCCTTGTTGACAAACCCTAAGACAAGAGATATCAGGTAGAGGAACAAACAAACAGCTGTGGGAGGCAGAAGGTAACAATGATCCAATACTGTGCATACTATGAAGTAGGGTACAGGAAGCTATGGTGGTCTTGGTCCAGTTTCCAGTGGACAAGGGTCTATATCTCAAAACAGACTGCCACAGTTGGTGGTAAGTGCAGTTCCACTGAATGGGCCACTGAGACAAAATTCCCCTCCCACACCAGAGATGGTGTGCAGGGTGCTGTACGTGGAGGCAGAGGAATTCTGGTGGGGCAGCCTGGGGAAGCACGGCCTGCCATGGCCCATCCTGTGTGCTTGTCTCTGTGGATTAAACAGAAGGCTGTGGGGGGCTCTTCCCATGAACACAAAGATCTCACGGTGCGTGGGTTCCGCCCTGCTGTGGAAACACGCTGCTCTCCATGGGATGTGTACAGTGTGGACAGGAAGCTGACAAACTTGCTTGTGGTGAGGTTGTGGGCTAGCAAAGACACCCTTTATCCACCTTCATAGTAGGGCAAAGGAAGCACTCGGAACAGGACGAAAACTCGGCTTCCTGAACCAGTTGCCTGTTCACCTTCCTGTCCTAAACTAAGATGTTTCCCAACAAAAATGGCAAAGCTCAACAGCCAGTTACAGGCTTTCTGACATCAAGGGACAGAGATGATGGATGCCAGACCTTTGCTGTCCATAATGGAAATAAGTGGGAAAAGGTGGTTAGGGAGGGAAGAATGGCATGATCGCTGGTGTTATGGTATCAATGCCCTTCTCTCAGAAAGAACCACCAGGACAGCTGGAGCTATTGGCAGAGTGACTGAATAGGTCGGAAGAGACGGTAGCAGGAAAGGCAGAAAAGCCTCACGGAGCCAGGTTGTGAATATAGAAAACAAGAGCGTTTGTGAAGGTTGATAATTGAAATGGTTTCCAACGTGCAAAGGCCTGGAGAGGAGGCCAACACATAGCGAAAAGACTTCTGTTTCCACCTCCCCACCCCCACATTCCTTGCCATCAGATACTCCGACCTACATGTGAGGAACCAGGGGGATGGCAGCACAAACACAGTTTCACTTTGTAATTTGCCCGCATGGGCCAGCTCCCTGCGGGGGCTGAGCTCTTTGCAATGAAAAAATCTCTGTTCTTCTATAAAGGATGTCAACAAGCTAATTGGAGTCCCCAAGGAAGGGGGCAGAGGCTGGCCTGCGAGCCCATTGCGAGGCATGGGTCCGCCATATCAGAGAGAGAGCCCAGCGGCAGCTGCTGCAAGAATTTTGGGGTTTTCATGGCATGACCGAGCTTTTTGGGAGTGTCTTGGGTGAGGGTGAAGCTCTTTGCTTCTCCGGGAGCTTTGCATTTCATCCCAGTGAAAGAGTGAGGCCTGGGATGATGGCTGCTGCTACGAGGGAGGAAGGAATCCCAGAAGGTCCTAGGAGGGATGGTGAACACAGGCCAGCTTGATGGGGTAAGTAGATATTTCAGAATTCCATTAGCATTATTATTGCTGTCCAAGAGGCCAGTAGGCGTGTTCCCCTGGTTGGTTTCTGAAGCTCTGGGGGGATGCTGTATATGCAGCACCTGTGTGAATTCAGCTGGCTTTGATCAAACTCAGACATTAGCATTCAAAGTCTCAGGCTCAGGCAAGAAAATCCAATAATTAGGCTCCTTTATACATCAGATAACCCTAGGAAGAAAACACATTGTTTATACGTCACTCAGCCTAATCCACAATTTTTCCATGGTCATATGCTCTGTGCTTTGTCCTGTTAACTTTAAAGAGGTACTTGTTTTCCCTGCTAATTCTTTCCTCTCAAGTGCCGATATGGATCTCTGAACATGATAGCAGTTGGATGAAATTCAAACCCATTTTTAAGTGTCGTTATGAGAGAGGTTGGATGAGGCTGGTGGGCGTGACAGACACCCTTCATTCAGGAAGCAGTTAAGCTCCTTTTTGGAGTACGATAGCTGAAAAAAAAGGAGCCACCATCCAAAACACAAGTCACGTGCAAGGCTGGTCAGAAACTGAGCTATGTGAAGGGGTTTCACTGGGCATGTCTGATGGCGGTGCGTATGTCAGAGAGGAAGCACTGGAAGCAGCCACAGAACCAGAAGAAAGAAGCATAAAAAAATAAAAAAATAAAGCCAAGCAGACAGCCAAGGAGCGCTTAAAATGTGGCCCTGAGAGAAAGCTAGGAGAGAGAACTTTTTGGGCAGAGTAGTGGATGGAAGGAGGCGTGGAACCATGAGCAAAGAAATTGCCGCCTGTTTGATTCCTACTGTGTTCAGGGTAACAAGATTTTGTGTCCATCCTGTGCAAATAAACAGGATTGCATCAAAGAGATACCTGACCACTTCATTAATCTCTCCTCCTAACAGAAACAATCTGCACTACGAGCCAACCAAACAAGTCAAAAGAGGTAACAATATATTCCGTTAGAGAAGGAGCATTCCACAAAGCAGCCTCCTGTTATCATAAAAGACTGAAGACTGGCTGTGTTTGATCCAGATGGTCCAACTAAAATTAAGACAGTAAAGTGCAATGATTTGTGGTTTGCATCTCAGCGATGTTTAATCCTTCGTTAAACTTGCAGGTGGAGAGAGGAACGAGGGAAATCCACCTCTGCTGCTGCTCGACTTAAAACAATGGCAGAATTTCAAAGTAAGCTGCAGAAAGTAAGTAATGCTGCTGACAAACTGAGCTAGTAGACACGCAAGTGACAGGGCATAAAAATAAAGGGTGGGGATTTTTGTTGTGTGTGCAGGGGTGTGTGTGTCTGTCTGTCTGTCTGTCCATGTGCACGTGCGATGGTTAGATTTCAGGTTTCTTCTCCCCAGTTTTCATTCTCCTATTAGCCCCTGATGCTGCAATGATGCAGCTGAAAGGACCCTGTGCCTGTGCAGACTCCCATCAGTGGGATGTCACACAGCGGTCCCTGCTTGTGGACATGCTGTAGAGTCAGGGCTACAGGGAGGAAAAGCTGGGCCCTGTCTTTGGAGTCAGGAGGAGTTCCATGGGCAGAGGGCTTGCAGGGAGGGCAGATGTAAGGCAATCCTAGGCTCTTTGGTAAATCCCGCCCCAGTTGTGGTTGCTGAGCACTTGAAACTCTGACCCGGAGCTCTATTGAAAATCTGGTCCTGAGAGTTCAAGGAAATTTACTGGGATTTGGTGTGATGGGAGGCCAAGCGAAGGAACCTTATTAAAGACCTGTAGTGTGGGAGGGTTGGGAGCTGCGAGGAAAAGCCCACCACAGCACCAAAGGAGGAAGTGAAATGGAAGCGATTGCACACAATCTATCTATTGAGAAGAATCTAGGTCTGTTCAGCTTTTCTTTCCTCCCCCTCCTCCCCTTTGGAGATATTTCCTGTGCAGACAGTCTCTACAGACATTTCCTGAGACGGTTTAAGACATACTTTGTAAAGTTAAAGGAGGGGAGGGGGGAATAGATACTACTGAAGCAACATTATCTGCTCAGACACAAAGTAAGCAAGTTACCAGCCAAATAGAACAGGCTTTACATCAAATCCACACCCTCTTAAAACGTGTAACGGCAAAGCACCATCTTGCCTGCTTGGAGCCTGCTTCACTCACGCATTCTGAGGCTTCGTTACCTTGAGCTTTGCAAAGTGCTATTTTTCTCAGAACCCAGGGCAAAATCCAGATCAAGCAGGCACCCCATAGAAGTTTCTGGGCTTAATCTGACATGCTGTGACCACTGCTTATTACACCACTCTTCCCTATCCCACAGTTACCATCTGTCTGTACCCACCGGTTGTCTTATAATCTAAGCTCTTTGGGGCAGGGACTGTCTTTTTCTTACATGCGTGCACAGCACCTGGCACATTGGGTCCCTGACTCCTGATTGAGGCCTCTGTGCACAACCACCATACAAATAATGAGTGTCCTCTGTGAGTGGTGTAGGCTAGTCAGAAAACAGGGGTATGGGCCGATTAGTGGTGCCATGCACCAGGTGTGCTAATTGAGTGTGATTTACACTGACCGAGAATTCAGTGGGGCCCAACCGCAGCTCTGGCATAAACTCCCACTGAAGTCATTAGGAGTTGTGTACATGTATCCCAGAGCTCAATTTAGTTCCTGGGATGGTGCCAGTATAAGTTAAGTAGCGGTAAACATGGTAGAACCAACTCTCCAGAGCAGGCAGGACCTCCGGGTGCTTTGGTTGTTGTTTTATGGCCTCACCCAAAAGTGGTGTTGCCAACTCTGATTACTTTATTGTGTGTCTTGCAATATTTGGTGTCTTTCTTAAAGACTTTATGCGGTGGTGCGGTTTATCAGAGGGGTTGTGTTTGGAACTGGGACTCCCTGCGGCCAACAGCTGCCAATATTATTGTTGTTGTTTAAAGTCAGTGAGTCAGCCGTCCACCCAGCCATGGTATTACTAGCTTGGAGACTGTAATTACGACAAGTAAGAGAACTGGAACATCATCCCAAGGCGAGACACATGGAGGCTACTTGAATTTCTTTTGCCCCTGAACACTGTTAGGCAAGTAAAAACACAGAGCAACCACACATTAATTTGGTTAGCCCTCCCCCCCCAGGAAACTCCAGGGCTTAATTTGTGCCAGGGCTTGCCAGGCCTGAGCCCCAGCATCTCTAGGCTTGGCAGTTCATAGCCGCAGCACCTCTGAGCTTGCGGCATCACTTATGAATGTAAAAAATGGCTTGAGCTCTGGCACCTAATTGCTTGAGCCCCAGCACCTCTTTCATTACAAATTAAGCACTGGCCAAGTCAAACACAGAGAGCACCCAGCAAGCGTGTGGGTCATAGAATTCCTCTCAACAGCACCCAAGGGCTGATTCTGCAAGGGGACAAACCACTTCTGCATGGTGCTAAATGCCCTCAACTCCTGCTCTCAGCACTGTGCCAGTGGCTGGGCCAGATCCAAAGCCATCCTCCCCTCCCAAAGTGATGGTGTAGCCAACTCCCAATAACTGTTGTTTCCCTGACTTTTGGCAAGTCTCAACATGGAGCTCACCAAGAATTCACAGAAACCTCTCAAGCTCCCACTATGGAAACCTGATGTACAGGACATTCTGCAGAATAAAGGTAATAAAGAATAACGCTCAATTGTTGTCAGCTCTGTGTGTGTTTTCCTGTGGAAAACTTATTTTAACATGAGTCATGTATATAATTACGAGGCTGAAAATGTGTCCTCATGGGGATTGGTCCTGCTTTGAGCAGGGGGTTGGACTAGATGACCTCCTGAGGTCCCTTCCAACCCTGCGATTCTGTGATTCTATGCGGGTAATTAAAGGAGAGATACCAGTGACGCAGTTAGTCACAGGCATGGTGCCACAGCAAAAGCCAAGGGAGCGGTAAATGTTAGGGCAAAGAGGAAAATCCAGTCATCGATATGGTGCTAAATCTCAGATGGTGGTGAAGTTATGCTAAATGTTTAGTAGTCTATTCTGCTCAGTGGGACAGTCTCTGATCTCAGTTACTCTGGAAGGGATACATCCAGAATAACTTAATCTTGCTGTGATCCTGACAGGAAAGAAAAGCAAGGTGCATCTTTACTAATTTTTCGCCCCTCAGGATTTGATGAACAAAAGAACTTGCAGATGTTGTTCATAAAAGGACCGAGCTGAATGGCATCTGTGCCAGGGATCATTTTACACGTAATACAAACACAGGATCTGAGCTGATGCAGGTAGGGAGATGGGACATGGCTGGGGCTGACCTGTACTGGAAGAGGAGGAGGAGGAAAGCAACTGGAAGACAGGAAAAATGTTTTTGAACGTAAATGCTCCAGGAAAGGGTGAAAGGAAGAACAGAGACCGAGCCACGACATAGGGGAAGTTCTAGACCCACTATAGACTATCAGTAATTCTGATGGATTTTCAAGCCCGATAAAGACCTATCAGGGCTCTCACTCACTCTGCCCTGAATGAATGCAAAGCAAATCCAAAGGCAAAAACACCAACCTGGCTAATAAAACACTTAATAGCTAGGGAAAGCTAATCAGGATAGCTAAGGAAAGCTAATCTCAAGGCTGATTGATCAGCGTGTCAAAGGAAGGACAAAGTCTACACATCATAGACAGGAAACCTAGTGCGTGTGTTTTTCTGGGGTGTGAATAACAATGTTAGACCTCAGTGGGGTCATAGACTCACCATCGCAGAGCACCTCCTCATGGTGAGACCTGGCATTTCAGCCCGTCTGCCTCACCCTACTCCTCTTGACTTTGGTGGTCCATGGAGTCACTTGGCCTTCCAGGCAGATCACCCTAAGAGACCCACTCTTCCAGGGTAACAAAGTTCTGACTTAAGACTCAAAGGGGAAAAAAAAAAAAGAAAACTTTCCCACCCTTCCCAGGCTCAATCCTCAACAGACCTTCACTCTTCCCCAGGCTCTGCAGAGTTCTTCCTCGCTCCATCACAGAGTGAGGCCTCCCAGGGCTTCTCCCTGGAGGCCCAGCTCCTCCCGAGCCGCTGACCCGCCGGGCTTCTTTCCTGGGGTCTCTCTTCTCCCAGAGCTGCTCTAGGAGTCTCCTTCTCCCCAGCTGCCCTCTCCTTTCAGGGCAGGGTAAAGGCACCTTCCCGCAGGCCCCTCCGTGGTTCCTTTCAGAGCAAGCTCCCAACTACCTCCCTCCTGTGCCTGCTCTCCCTATTACCCTCAGTCTTAGCCTGATAGGAAATCCCCCCTCTAGTTCTCCCCAGCTGGGTATAATCCTTAATTACCAGTCTCCCTCCAGGTGCCATAGAAAATGTGAATTGGGCTCTCTGGCTCCCCTAAGCCCCGTTTACACAGTCCAGCACAGTGAGGCTGTGCGAGGGAATGTGAGAGGGGCCAAACTGTAAAAGAGGGCGCTGTGCTGCCTCTAAATAGGTTGATGGGGGTAGGGGAGTTTGCAGGTGAGATGGGAAAGAGCTGAGGCACCTGGGACTATATGGCGCCAGTGACCCAAAACTTAAGTTCTGTGTGGAGTGTGAGGGAAGCAGCCTCTGTCCCAGCCCAATAGTATGCACATTTGCTTCTGCTGATACGGAAAGAATATTTCCATTTTGCCTTTGCTGCTTATTTCACACAACTCGGCTTTCCACTTCCAGCAAGTGTTTTAAGCACTAAGGGGCAGATGCTCAGCGGGTGTAAAATGAAGGCAATGGAGCAATGGCCGTTTACCACAGCTGAGGCTCTGCCCTTAAGTAAACATTTTAAACTTTCCACCAAATGGGCTAAAATAAGCTGTGGTACGAAACATTAAAAGCAAAGAAAGAGCCACAGAGACCGAGAAATGAAATGAGATCCTGTCTCGCTAGCATGTCCTTTTTTCTTCTTTCTATTTTTGGGATTTAAAATTTTCCCTGGCTTTGTGGCTTACAGACCAACCTTTTGTTCCCTGAAAAGCCACGGAGTCGCCCTTCCTTTAATGCAGTTGCACAGCGCAGGTGAGCTCTGGCAAGCCAACAAAGCTGGAAATTATTAATAGCTCTTCTTGCTGGAGCACGGCGCAGCTGTTATTTGTTTTCTTTAGCAGTCTTTTCAGCAGTGCAGTTTGCAACCTTTGGCTGTAAAGGACGAGGTGATTTCAAGCTTATGGCCAATGGTCATTGTGACGACTCTCTGGAATGTTTTGATACCCGAGATGACTGTGCAGGTTTCCCTCATGGAATAACAGCATTGTCCAAGACACATGCTTGTACATTTCTCTATGTAAGTATGAATACATGAACAGAAGGCTGTGTGCGTCAGTAGATCAGGTCCTGGACAGAGTCATGAGACCCAAGCTCTAATTCCTAGCTTCGCGATTCACTCTTTGTGGAATCTTGGGCATGTCATTTAAAGGCCTGATTTTTCAGGTTCACAACTACAGCTCCTACTGACTTCAAGTGGAATCCTCTATTCTTCTGGAAATCAAGTCTTTTACACGGCTCTGTGACTCAGTTGACCCGTTTTAAAAATGGGCATAATGCTCCTTTGTAAAGCACTTTGAGATCAATGAATAAAAAAGCCCTCTGAGTGTTAATACTACTTACCTAGCTTGCAGGGCTGTTGGAAGACTAAATGGATGTTTTAAAAGAGCTTTGAGATCTTGCCAGATGTCTGTAAGACTGTGCACAGGGTGTGCATTATATATTTTTCTCATCCCTGTTTCACAAACAGGTCCGGCACCGAGAGGGGCTAACCACACATCCATTTTTTTTGGACATCAAAAACTACTACTTTGGGAGTTTGGCTAAATAGGATTCAGATTTGAAACATCTCACAAGGGGACTGGTTAGCAAACCATAAGGCACTACTGGAACAGTGGGTCCAGTTTTGGGTCTACATTTCAAAAAAGATGTTGAGAAACTGGAAAGGATTTGGAAAAGAGCTACAGGATTTGGGAAAGAGATGCAAGAATGGTTAGAGATATGGAAACCTGCCTTATAGTGAGAGGCATAGAGAACCTATTTAATTTATTGAAGAGACGATTAAGAGGTGACTTGATCATGGTCTCATCATGGAAGAGATTTCTGATAACGGACAGCTCCCTAGCAGAAAACGGCAAACAAGATCTAATGATTGGACGCTGAAACTAGATAAATTCCGATTAGACACAAGGTGAAAATTTTTAACAGTGTGAGTAATTAACCATTAGAACAACATACCTGGGGAGGTGGTGGATTCTCCATTACTTGAAGTCTTTTTAAATCAAGACTGGCTATCTTTCTAAAGAAATGCTACAGCTCCAATAGACGTTATGGGCTTGATGCCGAGTTTACTGGGTAGGTAGGGTTTTGTGGTCTGTGTCAGGCAGGAGATCACACTGGATAACAACAGTCTTTTCAGGCCTTCAAATTTATAAATCTGTGAGTGAAGGAAGAGCCAGAAATCCTATTTCAGGATGACACAAAGTGTGTAATTCAGAAGGCACGTGGGGTGAGGCAGCCGGGTGGTATTCTGCCAGGGTTCTGATTTTACTTATTTCAGCACTGGTCTCGGCTCCGTTGCTCCCTTCCTTTAACTTTACACACAAAAGATGCAGTGTACCAGAGCTGGGGCCACAGGGTAGTCTGAAAACAGAGCTGAACATCACAGGTGGCATCTAGGACCCAGCCAGCAATAGCATTATGCATTTGAGAAGTACCACGGGACTGATCCTGTCTTTGTGTTTGTGGGATGGGGCTGTCAGGGATTCCATTGCCCCTGAGTGTTGGGGAAATTCAGATTCAGACGAGAGTTTTGTAGCTTATGTCCCTCTCTGTTTGAAATGAAATACTCTCTGTTCTATCTCTGCTTCTACGCAGAGTGTGGTACAGTGGCCAGCAATGAGCTCAAGATGGTGACAGTTAGCTAACACTAAATGGAAGAAATAGTCATTTGATAGAGGCCAAGTTAGTGACCAAAAGGATTGATTAAAGCATGTCACAAGCCACAAAACTCAGGTCTGTATTTTAAAGATCAGAGTTAGGCGCTAAGGCTTTGGATCAGCACGTTATCAAGAGAACCAGAGACATCACGACAGAATTTGGATTTGGATTCAGAACGCTCTCAAAGTTAAAGGAAGGGAGGATGGTTCTGTGGTTAAGGCACTGGGCTAGAACTCAGGAGGTTTTGTTCCTGGTTCTACTACCAGACTCCCCATGAGATCTTGGGTGAATCACTTCACCTCTCTATGCCTTAACTGCCCCATCTGTAAAAGGAGAATACTTACCCACCACACTGTGTTATTGTGATGCTTAGTTAATTAGCACTATGAGGTCATCAGATGGAAGATGTTATAAAGGTACAAAGTATTACTATTTTGGCTTAAACTTTTGATCACTAAAATCTGCACCTGCGCATACTAGTAAACATCCATGCATGCTGTGCAATTCTGATATATGGGCATGCACTTTGCAGAGTGACACAATGGGGTTTGCAGGTTTTAGACTGCTTAAAGTGTGGGCAGATGATTATCACAGCAAAGTGCAGGTTTGAGGGTCACTCTGTGACAAGCGTCGTAGAAATTAAATTAATATCAGTCAGGGGTGTTTGGGTCCCCATATTTGGTTTCATCTCGTCTCTATATAGCATACTGCATTCCTTGATAATCACCAGTGACAAAAGAAATTATGAAGAAAGGTTATTATGGCCCAAGTAGCATTGAGTTATAGCACCTGGAAAGCATTAAAATCTGACACATCAGTCTGTGTAAACAAATTAAGACATTTTCTGACTGGATTTAACGCAGCCATAACAGACCATTCAGATTTCGCGCCCTCTCTGTGTCTGTTGAATGAAGGACAGCAGTTTATATTTTTCACACTCGTTCTGTTTATCGCTACCAGTGAATAAGCAAGTTACAAAGTAATAAATGATCAAACTCAGCATCACCTGAATTCATCTCCTGGCCCGAGACAAGACGAGGGTGAGGGATTCAATGGTGAAACTCCCAATGACATCAGTGGAAACAGGGTTAGGCCGATGATGAGTGCTTTTGAAAATCCCAACTGGAATATCCAAATCGGCATCAATCACCTGAGAAAAAGATTCTAGACTGGACGGTAAAGCAGAAACACAGGAGTGAATGGCAGAGTTGGCCCGAGCGGGGGCTGAAATGGGCTAGTGAACGGGTTTGTGGTATGAACACACCCAGAGAGAATTCAAAAAGGTTCCTCGTGAATATTCACGAACAAATTCATAGGCATTAGCTGAGCCCTGGCAAATGCCACACTCCGACCTCCAACGCCTTGTTTCATAGATTCATAAATATTACGGGACCATTCTGATCATCTAGTCAGATCTCCTGCATAACACAGGCTGAAAGCCGAACCCAGCCGTCTTTGACTCAAGCCCATAATGTCTGTAGGAGCTATAGCATCTCTTTTAGAAAGAAAAGTAGGTTTGCTGGAAGGACAACTGTTCTCTGCGATAATCAAAAGTGTGTTTGGAAGTTCCGGCTGTTTCTGTGAAGATGCAGCGATATCCCCAGCTGGAAGTGATGGCTGCCTCCATGTTTACAGTCAAACCAACCCCCATGATATCTTTTCCTCACTATGAGAGCCAAAAATCTGTTACTCCAGTGAGGAGCACTGGGAAGAATTCTGCTGGATTTGGAAGCAGAGGCCAAAGGATAAGCCGAAAACATCTGTTCATTTTAAGGGAGTAAACAGCCTGAAAACATTAGGCAGCCCTCAAGATGAAAGCTAGTTGTGTGGCAAGCTGCATAATAAATAAACCTTTTAATGTCTCCAGAAAAAGAATAAGAAAGAACTGCAGACGCGGCCTTGTCCCCTTCCTAAAGCACTTCAGGATTTAGTGCACTGCCAGCTTCTCCGCGGAAATGGAGATAAGCTGACATAAGCCAGCAAATTCTCAGGGCCACATTTCACCACTGCACAAAGTGGCCCTAACTCCACAGGCTGGGGGTGAATGTTACACATACCCAGTCCCTGGCTCTGAACACAAGGGGTGGTCTTGGGCAGCAGGAGGTCTGGGAAGGCACCAGTGGACTGACCAGGGCACAGCCTCTGGATGATGTGTTGCCCCTTGCTTGCTATTTAACTTGCTGTGTCCTGGGGAGAATGTGCCATTACACAGAGCAGGACAAATTCTTTCTTCTGCCCGCAGCACATTTCCACCCCATCATCCTTTTTAGAGTGGATCTCTGCATGAGTGGTTGGAGCCAGTAGTGAGGATATGATGGTATGAGATGACAGATGGCACCTTTTCCCTTTGCCTGTGTAATGCTCCTTCTTATTTACCATTGAGTGTGGTGGTTCTTACAGGCTAGAGCTCCGTTGTGCTGTACAAACATCAAATACATGTCCTTGCCCCAAAGAGCTTAAGATCAGGTTTTAAAGGTATTTAGGGGTTGATTCGCTCAATGTTGCGGTTCCTATGAGTGTTAGGAGCCTAGGAGAGTTAGGCTCCTAAATTACCTAGGTGTTGCAGTGTTGAATGGAGCAATGCCTAAATATCTTTGCAAATCTGGGCCTTAATGTCTAGCTGCTTCTCTCTGCTCCATGTAAGGAAGCTGAATGTCTGGACTTCATTGCAGAGATGCCATTCATTGGATCAGGCTAACGTTTTGCAGAGGAGGCCTCTTGTTAGGAGAGACCGAAAGCACTGAAAGCACCAGTTATAACTAGCAACCATGACCCACGTCTCAGGTGAATGCTTCACAAGTCAGAGGTCGCAGCTGGAAACATTTGGGGTGGGGGTGGGGAGGGGGCGGAAATTCAAAATTACTGTCAAAAGCATTTCTCTCTCATTTTAAATGTAATTGGTTAATCTCATTTTATTTGCCTTATTGCTCCTAAGTTTATGAAACTCTTGGGGCCCAGCTCTGCTCACAGTTACACCAGGAGTACATCCGCTGGCTGTGGTGGCGTTACTCTGGATTTATCCCACCTGCAGCTGCCTGCCCTATTGCCTAGACTTGCCTCTGGAAAGCTGTATACAAAGAAGGGAGAAATCGTGTTCGACCATTGTCCCAATGACCCACGGCTGGCAGCTGCCTGTGGCCCATCCCCCAGGCCAGCTCAGGGCAGCAACGGGCAGCTAGGTGCCCTCTTGCTCCCTGGGCCAGCTGCCCATGCTGTGCATAGCAATGAGGAAGGGAGAGCAGCCTCTGTGGGACTGCAACATCCCTCCCAGGTGTGTGGGAGGGGAGTGGGTGGGAAGGGGCAGAGCCTTGGCTTCACCCCCACAACACACTGGCTAGCACAGCTGTGCTGGCTCACTGGAGGATGCGTCCTGTGCCAGGAATAAGGTTGGCCCAAGGTTTGTCCTCCTGGGGCAAGGGGAAACCGGGAAGCAGCCTCAGTCTGCTCCTGGGGCGGGTGCTATATATATATATATGCTGCCCTTCATGTGGGGCTTGTAGCAAAGCCACGGTCAACCACTGTGATATTGCAAATCAGATCAAACTCATCTCTGCAATATTTATGGCAGAAATGCTCCATTCAGTTTTCCATTATGCTGCAGGGACTTCCAGCAAATCAGCGTTCTGGGCTGTGCATTACAACACTGCAAAGACGGACACGCTTTTGCCATCCGCACTGTGTCTGATAAACACTCATACTTTAGTGTGGAGCAGATAAATACATCTGGCAGCTCTTCCAAATCTCCTATCTATCCCCTGCCCATGCACGTGCACAGACATATGGAGTTTGCTACTTGGACTTGCATGAGAGTCAAAAAGCTGTCAAGCAGCGCTCACATTTAATGCCACTCATCATCATCAATTGGTCTCCAAATAAAACAGGCCACATAGCCAAGCAAAATGCTTTGGAAGATATTTTTCCACTGGATGTACATCCAAAATAAACACAGAAAAATCTGTTACTCCAAGCACTTCTCCGAGATCATTCTAATTCAGATCAGTAGTAAACCACCAATCTGCACAAAACTGCGGGTGACTGATGAAAACTCAAGTCAACTTATTGTCACAGGTTTCCCAGAGCTCATTGTTCTCCATCATGTTTAGCCTATGAGGGAGAGCACCCCGCTTGCACATGCTAAGCCAAGAATCCTTGCTAGTCTTCACACGTATACACTGCTAACAGATACATCACATAGAGCCCTGAGGAATCCAGCAATTTGGGCTCACTGGGTTTGTGCAAGCCCCCTTTTTTTTTTTTTGCTTCGGGTCTCTGGCTCCCTTCCTGTGCCAGTTATGGCTGTATCTAGGGCTCACAGCTTTTGTCTTTTATAGTCAAGCAATAACCCCACCCCCAAGTCATTGCTAAATCCTCTCCCCTGCATAAAATGGGAAGTGGAGCATGACTGGGAGAAATTCTTCCTTCTCCTTAGGTTGTGGAGGAGCAGGAGCTACTACGCAGCGACTGCTGCTGCCCTGAGGCTACTACAGTAGGTTCTCTTGCACCTCTGCTTCATGGAGAACAATAGCCAGCAGGTCTACAAAGCAGCCAATCCATCGTCCTTGACTCGTATTCTTCCCAGGCCTGCCTCCCTGTCACGAGGTTCACTCACCACTGGGCACCTCCTTGTGGCTGGGTTCGGGGATTAGCTCCACTCAGGTCTGACACCCCCCCCCCCCCACACACACTCCTTGGGACTCAGGTGCTCCCTTTCTGTGGCTTGGCCTTCCAACCAGGTCACTGTAGTTTTCCCCTCCAGGATATCAAAATCTCTCAGGACTAACTGTCTCAGGCAGTCTTCAGCGCCGTTGCCCAGACCATGCCACTTCCCCAGTGGCTGGCAGGGGAACTCGGGCCCACGCACTACTCCGGGTTCCCATCCAGGGACCCTCTGCTCCAGCAACCACAGTTTGCCCAATCCCAGATCCTATTGCTGTTTCTCTGGGCTCTTTCCTATTGTCCTGTCTCCTGACCTATCCTGGGTTACCACGAAAGCCTCCTCTGCTCCCTGTGGCTACTTCACCCTCTCCCAGGTTCTTGCCATAGTTTGTATTCCCAGGCAGGATCCAGGGTTTATTCAAGGGGTGCATTCTCTCCTCACCTCTCCACTCTAGAGCACGACTGCAGAGTTCCTCCCTGCAGCCCCCTCTTATCACCAACTTCCTCTCTTTATACCTTGCCCAGCTCCTTCCCCAGCTGGGCATCAGCAGCCATTAGACTTTCTCAGCCCTGACTTTCTTCCAGTGCAGACTATCACAGCAGCAATTGGCCCTAGTCAGGCCCTGTCATGTGTCCCCAAAGCTTTCGGTACAGGGATGTGTAGGGAAACCCAGCCATATCCCTTCCCTGTGCCACGGCAATGCACCATTTCTGCTGCAGACGTGGCCTCCTATTGCTAGATTTAGGAGCTCTCTGTTTCCTATCCCTTCTCTGTGCTGTAGGAATGAACCAGCTCTGCTGCAGGCAGGGCCCTCCCATGGCTGTGAAGCAGGATTTGCTCCTCCAACCGTAGCTGAGTCAAACCCAGAGTTTTGCCTGGGTTTGAGTCCAAACCACAGTTAATGTCGATGGGTTCCACCCAAAGGATCCAGATCACTCAAAGCTCAAGCCAGGCTCACACAAGACTTGGCCCAGGGTCTACAAACAAGAGTCCTCTGTCCCCAGCAGATGTTTGGGTGAATCTGGCTCACGTTTCAAGTCTGCAACAAAATTTATGAAATGTTCACACAGCTCCGGGAACCCACAAATGGCCAATGCCAAAGTGAATAATGGACCCCAGGCTTGGGGTCGGGGTTTTTTTTTGGTTGGCAGCCCCTTTGTTTTAATGTACTAAACTCTGTGGTTAAATAACATTCTGGTTTGTAGGAAAACTTGCCTCCAGCCAGCTGCTTGCCTGATGGATTTCATAAGTCAGTGCACAGCTCTGCACCGCTCGCCATGTCTATGTGACCTGCTGTGATAACCATGCTAAGTAGTGAGAGCTGGGCAAATTTAGCACTGGGGTAAGCATGCAAAACTCCACGGACTTCAGTGGAATCCCACCTGGTTAGAATAGTGGTGAGTTTGGCCCAGTGTGCCCTAGTTGTATGTTCTTTTTGCTAAGCAGGCGGTATCTCAGAGTCTAAGGGTATATCTTCGCTGGAGGTGTAATTGCCATCTTGGGTAACCTTCCCTGTGCTAGTTCTGATTGAATTGGCATGCTAAAAATAACAGTGTAGCTGTGACTGCGTGGGCTAGCTGCCCTGACTATAATCCCATCTGAGACTGTAGGTATGTACTCGGACAGCTGGCCTCTCCCACTGCCCGTGCACTACAATGTTTAGAGTGCTAGCTCATTCAACGCTAGCACAGGTACACCTACCTGAGCTGGAAATTACATCCCCTAAAGTAACAGACATACCCTAAAGTCAGAATCATCCACTGGTCCAGTTCCTGTTCCAGAGTGCACTGTGTCTTAATGCAAGCCACTTCTCTGTTTACTCTGAGGACTCTGAGTTGCATGCTCACCAGAGCATCTCTGCTGTTCTGAGCTAGGCTGGTGAATGGTTGGGTTGGAAGGATGGCACGGCAGACAAAGATACATGATGATGCTCAGACAGCAGATGTTCTCAGCACGTTCAGGCTTATTCCTTGCTGTAAGACCTCTTTGGCTTTGTTTCCTCTACAAAAATGCTTGGTTGCTTTTTAACAGCTCGTCCAAGAGATGGGGAAAAAGAAGACGGGGATTCGGGTCTCTCTCTCAGGCACCTGTATACTATCCTTACACAGATGCTTCTTAGCTGGGTGGCATTCCACTGACCATGGGCATAAAACAACTACAAAGCAAATACCGTATCCACATCATCTCGCCTTCAGCAGGGACTGTGAAGGACCCCAGAGAGACACAGAAGGCGAAAACCTGTGACTGACATGGCTGTGTTCTTGTTGGCCGTTCTTTGTGTTCTGGAGGTGACCACAATGTGCTAGGCAGTGTCCCCACACACAGTCCCTGTCCCAGAAAGCTTATACGGTGTTGGCTGCTTGTTGTTTGGTATAATAGGTATACAGGACCTGGGGGGAAGATAGCTGCAGTATGTTGTGAATGGTGGGACTTGTTTTGAAGACTCAACCCACTGGTGGTCTCACTTCCCAGGGGCCAATGTGGCAGCAGGATACTTGAAAGAATTGAGCTGTTTTCCCAAACCGCCTGCTCTTGCTGAGGATGAATCCTTCTGCTAACAGGCCTTCCATTTTGGTGGCTTTCTTCTGCCCCAAAAGCTTTCAAATGTCTGTATTGTATCATATATTGTAGCCTGAGTCTCGTACCAGATTTTTGCCCGTTACTCTCTCCTGACATTTTAGAAGCAGTAAATCTGATCTCACTTGATAACCTCCCAAGGTACAGCACAGAAAGCAGACAGCTCAGTCTTCCAACATTTGGAAGCTGGGAATCTAAATGCGAATGCCATGGTGCACATGAATCCTGTGATGGTTATCATCATGATGTATCACAAAGGGATGTAGCCTCTTTGCAGGTTGTGTGCCACCTGGACTGATCTCTAGACAGTCTGGCTGGACATTCAGTCTATGTCCATTATTGATGATCTTATCACGCCCCTGAAGCTTTTGGAGACCACATGATCGACCACGTAGCAGCATTCCTTAGTAAGTATGTTCATAGTTCTTCGGTCTTTCATCTTAATAACATGTCCATACCAAGAAAGCTGACAAAACTGCACCAGTGCCAATGGAGGTAGTTGCTAGGTTTGGCTGTGAATATCTTCACTGCTGACTTTATCCTGCCCCTTAATATGGAGCAGCTGTGTTACAGGTCTCATCGAGCGCCTCCTCTTGGCCACTCACCTGTGTGGGGAGAAGCAGCGATGGGATCCTGGGGGCTTTAGCCTCCGGAGTCTGAACAGAGCCCAGGAATGGTCTCTATTTTAGGGTCTCTGGGGACCCTCAGGGTACAAATCTCCCATCTGGCACACCTTCCTCTGAGCTTAGACCACACGGCCCACTGCCCAGTCCTTGGAACCAGTGCTGGCCCCTCAGACACTCCATGTAGATTAAACACACCCTGTCCCAGAACTCCACCCAAAGGAGAGGCGCTGACATACATCTAGAGTCGGGGAGACAGGGTCAGAGGCTTCGTTGCAGCCACATAGCCTAAAGTTCACCTGGAAATTGTCATTTCCATGAGAAGGGAGGTACAGCTCCCAGCAAGAACTTGGGTTCGCACTCGACCTCTTTCAGTTACGGAGCAGGGAAAGGTAGAAAAAGACAGCTGGGTTATATTCTGCTCTCAGTCACTCCCAGGGAGATCTGGAGTAACTCCATTGACCACATTTATGCTGGCATAAGGGAGATCAGAATTAGGCCCAATAGTAAGGGAGGAACAACCTGGGACGTGTCTTCCAAAGTGCAGCAAATATTTTGCTTGTCAGGATCCAACCTGTGTGTGTAACTCAAGGCTGCAGTAACCATGAAGTTGATTTTTTTCCCCCCAACAGCCCGTACGAAGGCAAGGAAAGCGGGTTTATCGAGAGAGCCTGTTCCTAATGGTCTGACACCAAGTCCACTATTTTTCTTGGCTTGGGGAGCTGAATGGTTACCTTGATTGAAAGTAGTTTCCAATGCACGTTTCAGACAGCAAGGCAGACTGCCACTATGTGGCTCTCATAGGATCGGTTACACAGAATTTCAGAGAAGTCTTTTTCTCTCCCTCCCAAAACAAACAATCCCTCCTGCCCCCCAAACCCCCCAAAAAGCCTTGTTTTGCTCGATGTGGCAAGGTAAATATGGCTCCTTATGTGAGCTGCTGAGAGGGGGAGTTTCATTTCAGGGTGGCGACGCTGCGCAGAGTCGCCTCCCGCTGCTCGCCACGCTGACGAAAAGGTTAATGAAACAGAGCAGGCGTTTCACCGGAGGGAATACTAAAAATGAGGGAGAGAGCCGCCGTTAATGATAACCAGAGCTGCGCGCCTCAGCCCCTGCCACACCGGCTTTCAAATATCTCCCTCGCACGCTGTATAGCATCCAAGGAATACCAGGAAATTGCAATTGTTAGACTGGCCAGAGAGTGGATTTCATTTGCATTGTTTGAGCCTCTTTGTCACAACCCTTATTTCCACCCCCCTGCCTATCCAAAACAATATCTTTATACAGTGCCTTCCATCTTGAGACATCCCAAAGCACGATACACGCTCCTCCTACCACTGAAACACAGTAGCTGCTTTCTGCAGGGTTTCTTGCAAGTTTCACTGAGGCCTTCTCTACCTGCAAAGTTGCAAGGAAATCAGTTTAAAACCCAATTTAGTTAAGCTGGTACAAACCACTGTGTAGACATTCAATGGTTTCAACCTGGTTTATATCAATTTAGTTTAAGTCAATTCCTTACTAATTTAAGCTGCATCAGTATAAACCAGGTGGAAATCCATTGAAGACTGACCACAGAGGGGTTTGCGCTGGCTCAGTTGAATGGAGTTAGATAAAC
This sequence comes from Chelonia mydas, assembly GCF_015237465.2. NCBI lineage: Eukaryota > Metazoa > Chordata > Testudines > Cheloniidae > Chelonia > Chelonia mydas. The sequence continues at coordinate 24,661,971 of NC_057856.1, read as the reverse complement.
CACAAGAGCGGCAGCAGCTGGCACTAGCACTGTCTGAGACAGGATGGATCTCTGGTCCCAGGGAAAGCAGCAGCTATTTAGCCGTTCTCAGCAACAGGATACAATTGGTTTAGTGCCGTGGGACTAGAGTTAGGCACAACGTAGTTGCCCAAATTAGAACGTGGCCCAAAAACCTGGGCTAATATCCCTGGTTTTGAAAAAGTTTCTGGGAATCTTTAATGACATCAAGTGGCCCAGTCCTTGGTTTTACATATCATAGGAAATACTGTAGCTCCAGAAGCAGCGGGCCCCCTCAGCACTATGGTGAGTCTAGGCGTCATTCCTGATCCAGAGGGAAGAGATCTGTTCTAATGAATCACCTGAACCACTTTCTGTAGCACATGTTAACAGCCCCTAGCTCCATGCTGGAGCTGTGGGAGGCACCGGTTCATTACTGACTCAAAAGAAAAGAGCCCCACCGATTGAATCACTAATAGCCTGGTTTTCAGAGATCCCAAAGAAGTCAGTGAGAGCGACGAGGGCTCAGCAGCTCAGAAAATGAGGCTACAGCCAGGTACGACACTGGTTAGCTAGTGTGGTCCCACCCAGAGGGCACATGCCTGCAATGGGGGGTTGGATAAAGAACAGGAATGAGACGCAATGGATCACTGGCATTCTGAGCTGCCCTTCCTCTCTGCAGTGGCTGTATGCAAGCAGCCAAAGTGAGTCAAGATAGCATCAGTGTCATTGATGGGAGACTAGATGTGGCAGGTCCCTAATCAATCCCTGCAGCAGGGCCAATAGCACCCTGGGGGCAGAAGCATTGTAAGCGGTGGGATTCTCACTCTGCTGTTTTCTTGCAGACATTGCAAGCCCATTATTAAAATGGATCCTCCCCTCTTGAAGCTTCATCCTTCCTGGACAGGAATAGGAACTTCCCAGAGTCCTGCTTATCAGGCTGGTTCTCTCACAGTTCTGAGCATTGAAGAGGGGGAGATGTGGTCAGGCTCCTATGCAGTCAGAGCTGGGAAGAGAGCGAAAGGGGTGGGCGGGTGGGTGAACAAGGAAAGATCTGAGCATTGAGAGAGAGAAGGGGGGTAAGAGCGAGGGAAAGGAGAGGAATGGTAGAGAGAAGCCAGGAGTGAGCGGGTGGGGAGAGGAACGAGTGACGTGACACATCTGTAATGCTTCACATCGTCAAAGCACAGAACAAATTAATCGAGGGCCTGAACACACTCCCATTGTCCTCAGTGGAAGCAGAGTCAGGCCTTGTGTTCACAACACCCTGGAAAGGTGGGTCCATATCCCACTCCTCTTTGGCCATTATACTAGGACAGTGGGGTAGAGGAGAGCGGGGCGATGGAAAGGGGAGACAGAGGAGAAAAGGGGGTGAGTAACAAAAAGCAACAGGGCGGGGGAAGAAAGAGCAAGGAGCTGAAACGAAGAGGGTATCTCCTCTCCCACAGCTGCATGAAACCCTGCAGGATTCGTTTAAAGGGTGCATGTGTCACCTGACTAATTCCCTTTGGCTTTGCTATAGAGCAACCTGACTCATCTCTAATTCAGACATGAGGTTTCTGAGGAATAAAAAAGGACCATCAAGTCCCTGGAGCCACAGTGAAATCCTCTACCATTGGGGGATGGGTGGATTCCTTCCCAGGCTTGCTGATGGTCATGATGCACATGGACAGAGATTCTGTCTATTGTAGCCTCCCCAGTGTACAGTGATAGTCTTATTGTCTAATCTTTCCCCCCGCAACTCTCATTAAACGGTGCCTATAGTTCCCGCCTGTTTATGGGACCATGCATTCCAACTGTGCACTGCACAGAGCAATAACTGGGGTGAAATAGGGAGGGGAGTTTCCTAGAGTAGCATTTCTGGACCTCTCAAAGTAGAGCTGCAAGAAATTTTTTGTCTAGAACTTTCACTGAAAAATCAAGGTCGCCTGAAACATTTCTTAAATTTGTTTAGATGTTGGCAAATTGTTTCCATCAAAAAACCCCAAACAACCCCCCCAACCCTTTAAAAAATCCTGAAGATCTAGAAATACGTTATTTTGAAACAAAATGTTTTGATTTTTTGGGTCAAAAAGACATTTTGTTTCAAGATTTCCTCTACTTTTATGATCAAACGGTTAAAAAGGCCTGAAATACAAATTAAACAATTCATTTCAGCTGGAATGTCATGTTTTATCTGACCCCAAACAATTTTTAAATGCTTTTTGATTAACCAAAACATTTTTTAAAAAAATCAATCAGTTTTTCGGTCAACACAAAACGATTCCTCCTCCTCCCCCATGATTTTTTTGGAACTGCCGGTGAACCAAAAGATCACTTATTCGCACAGCTCTACACCCAAGTAATACCTTTTCACTAAGAAATAGCCTACCTGCCCTATTGCGGAGGGTGGTTATAGAAGATGCAATTGGCCTTGATCCTGAGCTGCAGTCTGAGAGGACTGAGGACAGCTCAGCAGGGAGAGGTGCAAATGTGACTTTATGCCACCTCTGCATGGCCCGTGTCGCAGGCCAGTTGCCTCTGGAACCAGTGGGCTGTTGTGGCCGTAATACTACATACGGTAGATCTGTGCATGTGGGGATCACGGAGGCACCGGTCAGGATAGTTGAGTTTTGCAGTGAATAGCTAGATAGTTAATTTAAAGAATGCCGCTTCTGGGCACATGAGCATTGTTCGTGAGTTAGCAGGTTCAATAAAGTTGTAATGCACCGAATCATCTTGAATCTAACTCTTAGCAGCTGGTCCAGCAGCCAGTGATCACTGGAGCATAACGATGCCCCGACCACTCCCCCTTCCTCCACCCATGTCTCTTGCCCTGGCTGCCAAATGGGGACATAGCATCGAAGTCCTTAGCCAGGCCTATTGCACACAATGGTCTGTTTATTCTGGGGGGGAAGATTTCTCTGCAGCCAGTTAAATCGGCGTTAGATCCCAGGCTCTGGGATGTTATACTGTACCTATCAGAACTGGAGCAGTGTTTTTCCCCCCAGTCCCTTTGGAGTATAACACAGTCCTTTCTCCTGGCACTGAGACATTCTGTAGTTTAAAGAATTCCAGTGTGTCTAACAGGGCTCTTGCCAAGCAGCCAGATAAATGAGAAACGAGGAGTTTGGAGGGCAGGGCAGAGACAAGCATCAAATCTTTTTTTAGAAGGTCCCTCAGGAATTTGTTTTCCTGCTATTTTTAAGTGGAATGGGCTAGAGTTTCATTGCAGGAAATAGTTCTTCTCCTTTTCACCCCACCCCCTTTTTCCACAGCGCGGTGGAGGAGCAATTCTCTGGCCGCCTTGGGTTTCAGAGAGACCAGCATTCAAACTGGAACCAGAGCATGTTATTTGGAGCCAGGGATGTACAATGAGCTGAGATGCTGATTTTGCAAAAGACAACCAGGTGGCCCCCAATGGAAAAAAACTAAACAGCGTGGCAGGAACAAAACCTTGGGGAAGAGTCCATGCTCCTGGCCCCCTGGCCTCTCCCTTATGACACTCACTTTTAAAGGGTTCTGGTACTTTCTCAGCAGGGTTTCTCATGACACCCTAAGGGTTGGGAGCATTAACCTGGGGATGACCCCCTTCCTGCACTCCCCCCCCATTTCCCTCTCTGAAAGCCTCCCCCATCTCCCCACCTTAGCAACACTGTGACAAACCCCTAGGGCCAGAGTCCCGTTGACGCTGTCCAGCTGCAAAAGGGGATGGGCAGAGAGCACACACGGAGCATTCCCTCTGCCCACCTAGTGCACCTGAAGCCATAATCCAGCTGAGGAATGTGAGCAAACCTTATGCCCCTCCTCCTCCAGATCCATTTCTGCCAGGAATCACCTCTACTTTATGTTGGTGGCCGCAGGTGGGATTTGCAAAAGAGCCCAAGTTTCAGCCTAACTCTGCACGTGTTGACTTCAATGGGAATTTTACCAAAGATTTCTCTGGACAGCAGAGTTAGGCCAATCCTGAGTGCTTTTGAAAATCTCACCCCAACTGTCTCTCCCCTTTACCTGTGCTCTTGCCTTTTCACTCTTCCCTCACAAAGCCAAATCTACACGAGACAATTGTATCAATTTAGCTAATTCAACTGGTGCAACCCCCTTGTATGGCTGCTTGAAACCAAAACAACAGGAAGTTTTTTAAGAACAGGTTAGATAAACACCTGGCAGGGACAGTCTAGCTAATACTCAGAGCAGGGGACTGGACTAGATGACCTACTGAGGTCCCTTCCAGTGCTACACTTCTATAATTCTAGTCATTGACACCAGCTGGCCCTGTGAGTTTACACGATGGGATGTTCTCAAAACCAGCTCAATTTAAGCCAATATGAAATGGAATGTTAATTTTGAACAGATATTTGGGGTTTTACTCTGTGTTTGTCCAAAAATCCTCTTGCATGCTACATTTGTGCTGGTCACCACAAAGGTGCCGGTTTCCAATTTTCCCCAGGGGTGCTCAATCCCTGCTCAGCTCCAGGCCCCACCCCCACTCCACCCCAACCCTTCCCCCAAACTCCCACCCCACTTCTTCCTGCCCAGTTCCACCCCCTCCCGCAAGCTTGCCTGGTCTCCCGCTCCTCCCTTTCCCTCCCAGCACCTCCTGAATGCTGGAACAGCTGATCCGTGACAGGTGAAAGGCGATGGGAAGGAGGGGGAGGAGTTGATCGGCAGGTCTGCTGGCAGGCAGGTCGGGGGAGGGAGGGAGGAGAGCTTGGCTGCTGGTGGGTGCTAGACACCCACAAATTTTTTTCCCTGTGGGTCACCATCTTCCATGGCAGAGAAGGGGGCATTTCAGGGGAGCTCTGTATACACGGGGCCAAATCTTAAAGACTTGCAAGAAGCGCCAGATATGCAGGATGATGCGATAAGAAGGTTTTGTGGGTCAGATCAGAGTTTGCCAAACAAATCCAGCTGGTGGAAGGATGATGTGGTCAGAACAGAGAGCGAGAGCGCAGCTGGGGAACTGACCACAGCACTCTTGGAGGAGGAGAAGAAACTTCCTCAGCACCCCAGTCCTCCTCAGCACGTTCACTGCAAGCCTCCCAGATTGTGAGTTACGGCCATCCCTCCTCCTTCCCTGCCTTAGCTCCTGGATGGACCGTCTGCCTCTGGGACATGATCTCAGCTATGGCCAGTGCAGACAGGGTCTTATCCTCTGCAGCCCTCAGGCTCTACCACTGCAGGCTGATGGCATCTAAAAGGGAGAAGGCAGACCTGTCACCGGGGGCGATGGGTTTCTTTGGGTTCGTTCCCCTTTTGCCCCACTCAGGGGGCTGTGCAGGCCATTGAAAACCTGCATGCTGTGCCCGACTTGGACTCCTCACAAGTAAGAGCAGGTAAGTCATTGGTTCCCAGTCACCAGTACCCAGAGCATTACAGGTGCCCTGGAAAGCCTTGGAAAGTAATGCTCAGTGTACTGGTGACTGGGAACCAATGGCTTAGATGCTTTCACCTAGTACTCTAGGTTCCCCCTCCTACCTCCAAGACAAGACTCTGAGTGGCCCTTGTGCAGAGCCCTCCCCTCCTTGCACAGCCCAGAGAGGTTCTAGGCAGAATGCCAGGCCCAGAAGTATAGGGTCTGCTCTGGCCACACTTCCCTGAGCACACAAAGGGGGTGGGGAAGGGGCGCGGCCAGGGCCCTGTCCCCACACTGGCCAGTGAATCTGACTGGCTGGGCCAAAGATACAGCAGCCGAGGTGCCTGGGAGCTCTGTGAGGCAGCCTGGCTACCATTGCTCCCTCTAGGACAGTGCAGCTCCATGCCACCCCCAGGCTACAAGGCACAACCAAGCCCTTAATGATCGACTCACGTTCTCCGATACTTATCTCCCCAACTTGTGCTCCTGCCCTATTATCCTTTGCTGGAGCAAAGCAATCCAGCACACACTGCCCCCAGCTCCTCTGGGACAGAACATACTCACACACATGAATGGGGGGCCCACAGACCCAGTGCAGGAAGCCAGAACAGAGGCTGGAAGCCAAGCTCATCATTAAAGGAAGGGAAGAGAGGAAGCTGCTGGCGAGAGAGCTGAGGAGGTAGCTGGCTGAGGATGCCTGAGCTTAGTTCAAATATTAGTCTTTTGTAAATAAAGCTCATGAGTTTGGCCCAGGCTGTATCCCCAGGCAGCAGAGGTGGACCCTGAAACGTAAGCACTTACACAGTGCCAAAGTCAGGGAAAAATCACCCTAAAAAGCTGCAGAGCACTAAGGGATCCAGCTTGTACTATAAAAACAAGGACTAAATCCTTGGAGCCTGGTTCCTCTTCTACATGGTCCTTGAGTCATAGGAGTTTAACAAATGTGGTAAAAGGAACAAACACACACAGGTTATTTCATCACTGGTTACCAGCTGCTGACAATGCGGACAGGGGCTATCCTGCAGTCCTTGCACACCCCGCACTCCAACTCCCTCCCGGGGGAACTCTGCACATGTCAAACTGCAACATCAGCCCAGGGGCTGCTGCTAGGTCAGGTGTTTTTCACATGGTGAGAAATATGTTGTTTTGGTATATTGAACTGGCCTAAAATATTTCAAGTCAGTTCAACATTAAACTGAATTTCTCTGTTAAGGTGCATTGTTTCATGGGACTTGTAGTTTGGGTGCCTGATTCCTTCATTCTCCCCTATGGGCCAGGCTCCCTTGCTGGCCTACATCTCCCATCAGGCACCTGCAATCCTGTGACTCCCATGATGCACCACATCATTCTGTCAGAGGGAAGACTACATTGCATCATGGGAGAGGTCTGGCTAGGGATTCCAGCCCATAGGAGAGAAAGGAGATCTGAACTATGACTCCCATGAAGCAATATGCCACAACACAGAAATGCAATTTAATTTTGAATGGACCCTAAAAACATTTTAGGTTAGTTCAACATCCTCAATATTCTGATTCAGGTCAAACTGGCCCAAACAAAAATATTTCATTTTCGTTTTCCTGACAAATTCAAACAAGTGCTACAAAATCAAAATTTTCTCCCAGACAGGAGAGAGACAAGAATTAGAGCAAGCACATGGCAAGGCTTTGACAGAAGGGTGATTCTGATCCTAAAATGAATGCAGACTTAGTTCAGAGAAATAAGGCCTCTGTTCTCATTGTATTTCAGAGAGCGGCTGGTATGTAAATATCTTTCAGCTGCTTGTTGAAATAATTTCCTACCCATAACAAAATAATGGCAGCAGAATGTTAACATTTTGCGCTGCAAAATTTTTTTTTTTTGTTTGAATACTCTCGAGCTGGTTCCTCACTCCCATCCATCATGACACTGACGGGCTCATTTTTCCCCTAGTTGTTGTAGAACTGGTCTTTTAGGTTTCGTGACGTTGATCTTGGCTCAGGGCACACAGCCCACATGTGTTTTTCTAGGCCTTGCCATTTGACTGAGAAAAATTGCATTTTAACTTCATTCCCCCAACTGCTACTGTCAAGTTAAAAAGCAGCCGCGTATCTGGTGCCTGCAAATGCACATGACCCTTTACCTCTGGGTACTGAATGCTGAAAAGCTGCTATGAAGTTAAAAAACTTCGAGGAAGAATTTCTTCTGTTTGTTCATACTCTCTAGGGCAGCGTAGTGCAAACCGATGAGGCAGTTTAAATACAATTATTGTCTGTGAGTAAGTCCCTGAACATTCCAAAGCTTCCTAACCGCGAGAGCTCCTTTAGATCCAGGACTCTATTCAAGACAGCACTTGCCTCACATTCTGAAAGTTAGGCACCTACTTTAACTACCTGTCTCAATCAGGGCCTTAACGAGAGCATAATTAAGGCTACGGTTTTGGCACAGACTTTTTTAGTGCATTTCAGGGCAGAGGTGTGAGGGAAAAAATAAGTCACAGAAAGGTCACCAAATAATGTATTTTTTGCTACGTGAATGTACGCAAGAGTATAGTGGAGGTTCTGATGGGATGCTCCACTCACCACTGGATGGCGCCTCCTCCTGGCCATTCTGGGGATTAGCTCTGCCAGGCCCATGCCCCTTCCAGTGGTTACACTCCACCACTCTCTCGGCCTGCAGCTCCTTTCTCACTCCACGAACTGCAGCCTCCCCTTGTGACCTGGCTCTCCGGCCAGGTCACAGTGTGGTTCCCCGTTCGGGTGTGTGTGTGGGGGGCTGGTGGGGGGGTGGTGTTTGTGTATCAAAGTTCCTGCTCACCAGTAGTCTCAGGCAGTCCTCCTATTCACTGCCCCAGGTGCCACTTCCTCAGTGGCTGGCAGGGGAACCTGGGCCCATCCTGTACTCTGGGTTCTGGCTCAGGGGCCCTCTAAACAGCAGCCAAGGTGTGGTTGCCACCTGCACCTTGCAGCCTTTCCCTGAGCCTTTTCCTTACCTCTTAGCCCTCTTCATTCCTCTGGGTTTGCCAGCCTCACAGCTCCCTCCTCCCAGGAGTGGGCTATTTGTCCCTATAGCCCCCCAAATACACCTCCCTTCTCCCAAAGACTGACTGCAGACTACCTCCCTGCAGCCTCCTCTGCTTCCAATTTCCTGTCTTCATACAAGCCCTGCCTGTTCCCACACAGGTGAGCTTCCCCTAATTAGGGATTTCCTCCCAGGCTTAATCCTCCCAGATTACACCCTAATGGGCTGATTGGGCCCACTTGTCCCAAATTCAGCTCTTGCTGGGCCAGTACCCCCCATCACAGGAGTGCTGAAAGCTGAGGCCTGGGGGAAAGGGCTCGCAGAGCAAGCCCACTCCTCATTCACCCTCCAGCAGTAGGTCCCATCCCACAGGACTGGGTCAGCCTCCCTGCTTTGGGTGTTGCAACCTAGCACAAAGGGTCACAGGCACAGCACCATTTGGTCTGGCTCATCCACCCTCTATCTCCATCTACAGAGGGGCAGATGGGCCGACCTTGAGTGGAGTTGATTAATAAATGGGCCTCTCGTTTCCCCCACATCAAGTTGAATCATTTAGTCTGCGCAGATTGTGCCTAAGGTTAAATGAAAAGTATTTGCATGTTGAATGCATAGAGAATGGGTGCCATGGACAACATGCCAGTAGCAAGTCACCATGGCATTCCCAGAAGCGATGGGTTCAGAGTTCAGATGCAGTCCTGACAAGCCACCATATGCTTAGATGCTTTTGCCAAAACTTATCCAAACAACTTGATTCTACAGAATTTGACTAGAAATTTTAGGAATAAATATATTTAGTCATCTGTTTCTGAACAAGTTAGAAATATAACTGCCAGCATTGTATTTCCTGAGGTATTTTGGCACTTCCAATTCTGCTCTTAGACAGAACCCAGAAGTACAGAGAGAATGAAAATTAGATATGGGTCCAGTTGAAAACACTGGATCTAGACTTCATTGAACTGAAGACCTGGGGATATTTGTAGCTGGATCCAGACTTCACAGCTCACCTCCATGTCCAGTGTAAATGAAAAAAAACAAAGTAACCAACAATTTTAGAACCTTCAGATAGATTCGGTTCTCACACTAGACAATGATCTGGAAGAAAGGGGCTTCCTGAATGTTTCTGAATTGGCTCCTCCATCTGTAAACATGTTACACGTTGTCATTGTATCTTTTCAGTTCCTCATAACTTCTCAAGGAAAAAAACTTCTTGGCTAATACTTCTCATGTTTGCTCAGTTGGGATGGTGAGAGACTGTACAGAAACAAACCCAAACCAATAGTTTGGAACTGAGCCCACTAAGCTTTCAATACTGACCTAGAAGGAATTAAAAATTAAGCAGAAGGTTTTAAAAAATCTAATTTGCTTTTTGTCAGTTGTGTTTATTATTCGAATTTCATGCAGCTTGGACAATGGAACAGACCAGCTCTGTTTCAGGCCTGTATCTAGTCAGCATAGCTATCTAATTTCATAGATTTTAGGATGAGAAGGGACCACTATGATCAGCTAGTCTGACTTCCTGCATAACATAGATCCTGGAATTTTATCCAGTAATTCCTGCATCATGCTGGTAACTTCTGTCTGAACTAGAGCACCTGTTCTAGAAAGACATCCAATCTTGATCTAAAAGAGTTCAAGTGATGGAAAATCCACCACACTGTTCTGTTCCCGTTTTCAGGAGGCAGCTGAAAATTCTGAAGCACTTGACATCGGTAAGTTCGTAAGGACAATATAAGAAACCTGATTTATTCCACAGGCAATCCCTTTAAGGGGAAGACTTTTAGTATATTAAGGGTGAATTTATCCAAGTTAATCATACTTTGCAGGTACATAGTGTTAGCATTTGATATTTTCCAAAACTCTACACACACCTTAACTAATTAACCATCACTCAGGCACAGCTCCCAGTGAACCAGGCTCTGATTCAGCAAGATATGTGGGTCTGGTTTCAATGTTCAAGAAGCCCAAGGGACCCCCGAATAATGGATTCACGGCTTTCAGTGGTATTGCCTACAACCCAGATGGAAGGTTGGCTGAGTCTGTTCTAGCACCCAACCCTGCTCCCAGTTTCAATGGGGTTAACCTTTAAAATAAATAAGTAAGTAAGTTGATAAAGCAGATTTGGCATCACAAAGTCATTTTATAAATTTGTATCTATTTCAAATTATTTCTGTCAAAAAACCCCTGAGAAAATCAAAATCGTTTGATTCCAAGTGACTTTTCATGCCAAGTTTTCCTTTAATTTACAAAAAATTCAAATATTAAAAATTATTCAAAATCAAAACAAAATTTCTTTTTACTTTCTGACTTACTGAAAGTTTTGACAAATTGTATTTTTGGTTTGACCCGAAACAAAGATTTTTTGATTTTTCAGGATTTGCAATAAACCAAAAGGTTATCCTCTCAGCATTCCTCCCAGTGAGAGTTATGTCCCCAGCTTGAGTGGGAGCAGGAGCGCAGGTCCTTATTTTGATGTGTTCCGGTTTGTTATGAAAGAGGAGACACTGCTCCAGATACTGTTTTGTGTCAGTGTCTCCATTCAGTTTTCCGTTCTGTTCCCCATTTTCATCTTAAATTACTTATGAGCCTGGGAATTGTTCACAAGCATTAGAAGGGCCAATTTATTAAAAGAACATGCGTAAGAAATTTATGCCAATACTGCTGTAAAATACCATTTCAATACCGTACTTCTCTAAATATTCACCTGACTCCAAAAGGGGCGGGGGTAGGGAGAAAACGGCTGTCTTCAAATATGCAACGCACGCTTATAAAAAGATATCAGTAAACACAAATCTGGATTGTCTTCTTGGAGTTGCCAGAATGTATATATAATAGGCATACTTTGGAAACCATACCTGCCACCTGGGAATAGGGTTAAGACTGCTAGAGAATTGCATTACAAACTACTTAACCAATTAAGCTGCAATGAGAAATTCCAGTGGGTTCATGAATTAAGGCAGGCAATGAACAACAATGTATGGGTTGCTTTTATTAGGACCAAACTCTCAGTCAAGTGACTTTTCTGAGAGACCCCAGAGAAGTGAATCGCAGATATAAAACAGTGATGAAAATATAACTAGGACAGAATGACGTTGGAGCAAGTTCTGTCTTTGCTACTGACTCATTTAATCTCTTTGGGACTCAGGTTTCCTGCCTCTCTATCAGGGATACTGTGGACACAACCAAGACACCTTCCTCTATATTGACAGAGCTTCAGATGAAAAGCCCTGTAGAAATGCAAAACACTATGCACCAGAGTTATTTCTGTGTGGGACTGTTTGAAGCTGGAGGAAAACATTGAGCTAGATGGCTAAGAGCAAACATTTTCCAATGTGCAGCTGTCTAAGTACTTACACGGCCTTGGTGATAGATACACAGAGCAAATGTGTCCTGACTTCTATCCAGCCTACATACTATATACCATAACAACTTCTATCTGAGATCCCAGCTCCACACCACTCCACTCCACCCCCACCCCAAAAAACTTACTTGGGAATTTGGGAAAACAGGTGCATCTTGCAGCACATAAAGGTACCCAAACCCATGCTCTTGGGCACCAAGATTGGAAGTGATATCTGAACTTTTAAGATGGCCATCTGACTTCACAACGACAGGAAATTCCCATAAAAATAACATCCAAACAGTTGTATTTTCACCACAGGGTGGCCACTCTATCCATAAAGAAACCAAAGGAGAGATTGTGTCTGGCAATACTGAAATACACTCATAAAAAAGGGGTGGTGAATTTTGCACTAGTGAAAATGCTAGACTGACAGCCCTGGAGATTGAAGTCCTCTGTTCTCTACAGAACAGGTGCAGCCTAAGCAGTGGTGTTGCAAACTATCCCCTGCTCCCATCCCAACTGTAACCTGCAGGCATCTCTAGGGTGTAAACAGGTGGCTCACTCTCCAAAACATGATTATCCTTTTGCTTCCCCGCAGAGCCTGCCAACAAAGGACCCAGTTCTGACAGTAGCAGCAGTGGCCTTTCCGGATGTGGACAACCCGAGCTTTTGCTAAGAGTTCCACCAGCTAAGAGATCCACTGGCCAAATTCAACTGAGCCACCAAGCAGCTATTACACCGTAGCACTCTTTGCTCCCTTCTGACCTGGACTGTACTCAATCCAGCAACTCTGAGGTTCAGTAACTCTGGCTCACTATCCTGCAACCACGGCAATATTCAGGCTGTAAACCAAACAACCCCACTGAACTAACAGGCAGGTGGTGGCTGTTCAAGAGAATTTACCAAGGTTATCCTAAATTGGTAGGATCTGACCCTGATGCCTCACTGTTCATGACAGAGATTAGACTATGCCTCTGCATTCACCTACTACTGCCATCTTCACGATGGAATGGAAACTGCCAAACTGTTTCATAGGCTCTTTACATCTAACAACTGACAGATTCTTCTGTAGCGCAAGCGGTAGAGAGGCCTGTGGTTTTAGAGTTGGGGGAAGGCAGGGAACATCTAGGTTCTATCCCTGCTGACATGCTGGAGATCAGAGTTGACACATGTTGCAGCAAAGTGACAAGTACAAAATCCTAGGCAGGTATGGATTAGTTGCACTATTATATGTGGTGCTAGATTTTACAAAGGGTTGGAGTGAGCGTTCTTAGAGGAGTTGTCAGGATGTAGGCCAGAATTCATTACCCTTGTAACCAAAATGCCAATCTCCACCCATAAATAGATGTAGCAGGGACTGAGTTTATAAAAAGGTGAGTGACTTACCAGATGTTGTGTGTGATGGCTTTGGTAGGAAGTCCATGGATCATTAGTTAAACAGTGATTCTCCTGAGGAGGCAAAAACAAAGAGGTGAAAAGAAGAAAAACACTCCCCCAAGCCAGAAGACAATTACAAAGATGCATTGTTTTAAAATCAAAGAGGAAACAGAATATGTTGGAACATGTAAGGAATGAACCAAATACAGACTGTTGGGGTGTTCAGGCTAGAGCATGTCCATCTTTTTCCAAGGCGGGTTGAATGAAAAATAATTTATAAGGACTACAGAATTATTACTGATGTGTAAAGAGAAAGTCTCAGCAGCGTGTTGACAGACGTTTAACTATGGGGAAACCAGCTCCATTCCAGGTGGAGGTCACCAAGGACCAGACTAATTTCCAGGGTGTTTAAAAGGAGGTGCTAGGAGACACCCCCAGGTCAGGACTCTAGGATGCAGCAAGACCTAGCCAGCTCAGTTTCCCTGCCTCACCAGGAACCTGCCATCTTCCCCTGGCCTGTGCTGGTAATGGGCCACACATCTCACTGCTTCCAATGCCCAGGTCCTTCCTTGGGCTGGAAGCCAGCTGAGGTGAAACGACACAGGAGGAGAGGTTAAAGGTGGAGGGGAACCAGCATGGAGTCCAGATTAGCTCCATCCAGGGACATGGGATGGGTGGACAAGAGAGAATGTGACTTGGTCGTGCTCCTGTGGTGGGATGGGTTACCCAGGTGATTGGCGGAGAACTCTGGAGGGGGTCTTGCACTGGGGGATGGAAGAGGCCGGGAGCAGTATTTTAACAGAGCTGAAGACTGGAGGATGAAGTACAAGACATACTCTTCTCCAGAGCTCTAAGGGTTAAGAACCATAGGGAATAAACCAAGCGAAGGAAGGAGACAGCGTGCAGTAAATCAGAGGGAGTCTCCCAGGAAGCAAGCTCTGATGCTCCTTTCCCCTCTCACCAGCCAGAGCCAAGGACCAGCAAAGCCAAACAAACAAGTTTCTTAACATTTTGCTTCAGCTTTGGCCTGTGGAGGCCTCACTGCGCCCTCCAAAGTAGCTTGCAGTTGCTGAGCTCCTTAAAACAAAAATTTGGCCTGGAGAGAGAGCTACAGATCCCAGGATGCAACACTCGGTATCGATGGAGGGGTACAGTCATATATTAGAAGTGGTTACTGTCTGCTCGATTATACATAAGTTAGGTGCAGGCTTTGGAGAAGTTGCCAACAAGGCCTTCAAGCGGGGGCAACCTTATTTTGCTTGAACTAGAGAAACTGATTATTTAGAGACTGCATACATTGCACAGGAAGGCTGAAATGGAGGCAGAGAGGTTAGCGGGGTGTTTCAGACTGGGCCTGCACTGGTAGCTAGTGGACAGTCATGAGCAGTCAGAGCAAACCAGGCCTGTGGTATTTGAAGATTTTCCCCACCTCTTCATATAGATAAAGCTGGAACCAACCCCCCGGCTCCAAGCTCCCCAGGAATTCTGGGACAGTTTTTATCTGGGGCTTAGCAGCTACAGCTTCTCTCTACTTTTTTCCCCCCACCTTGTTTTGGTCACTGTCTGTAATCGAGAGCCACTATCAAATCTGCTACACCACAAAGGATTCCAATACAGAGACGGTGCTGATATGGGAGGAAGTCTAGTTTAATGGATACTGCACCAAAACCTGGGCTTTATTCCTGGCCCTGGCACTGACCTGCTGCATGAAGGGCAAGTCACTTCCTCTCTTTCTGCCTCTGCTCCCCTCCCACCCTTTGTCTATCTCATTTGACTAAGTTCTTTGGGGCAGGGACCATCTCTCACTAATGTCTGTGCAGCGCCTAGCCCAGCGGGGACCTTAGTTGGGGCCTCTAGGAGCTAATGTAACATAAATCCTTTTTCACTGACACTGATGTAGCTGGCATAAGATCAGAATCTGGCCCCGTAGCTGAATGCAGCTGTCTAACCGTGTATTTGCTAAGCTCATTAAAACACAGAACACAAACATCACGCAACATCAGCCATGTCCCCAGACGTCTCAGAATTCAGAAAGCTCTGCCATAGGAAAGCCTCCAAAGCCCCCCGAGTTTAGGTTACAAGGTAAGATTAAAACACACAACATTCACTTTGTGTGACTCGAAGGGCTGAGAAAATTTAAGGCAGATTATTTAAAATAAAAAGTGGAGCAGAAACAGATTAAAACTACTGCACCATGACCATTAATGCAGCGATGGAAAATATCAATCATGCCATTGCCTCTGAAGCTAGCTGTGAGAGAAGAATTAGGAGATTTTATGTTCCAAGTACCAGGAAACCACAGGGCCCTGGTGCCTAGTTCTGAAAAGAACACTGTTTGAATCACAAGGAGGAAAGCAGAGCCAAGGGGAGGGTTTAAAAATAGCAGTTTTAAGAGTTCAGAGATATTAGAGCATTTCAGAGAGTGGCTGAAGAAAGTAGCCCCTAAATTAGTTGAATGCAGCACAATCAAGGGTTGACTGGCTGTTTTAGGGGACTGTAAAACCAATTGCTTCTAAGTCACTGATTCAAGTTCAGCCCATCATGAGATCGTGTGGCTGCTCCGTGGCCTAAGATAAAGAAGTTTAGTGGCATCTGTCCAGTTCCCACTTCCTAGTGTCCATGGGTACAGAAACTGGAACAGATTGGAAGCAAAGTCAGACACATCAGGGACTAAATGAATTATGAAGACTGAACTACCCACTGCCTTGAGTAAGGTCAAGGATGAGGCATACGTGAAAGTCAAAGTCAGCATTAGAGAATGCGGAGTGCCTGTTGCCCATTTCAACATGGCATTAAGATGCACATGGGCATTTTTAAAATCCTGTGCACAGATTTAGATCCACTGGGCACGTTCAAAGAGGCTACAACACACCACGTATGAGGAGTAATGCAGCTGTGGGGTCCAGTGTGCTGGACATGTCAAATCAACATAGCAAGAGGAAGGAAATGAGTTTCTACATCCCTGAAAGTTTCCTACATGGTCAGACGTTTGCATCTGCAAAGCTATACAGCAAGATCCTGCACACCACACCAGTGCTGGGTTACTGTAGGAAGGACACAGAAGGCCATGCCTCAATAGAGAAGTGGATTTCCTCACTGGGCATTCACAGTAAAAAAAAGTATTTAATAAGGGGGAAAAGCATGTGAAAGAAGAACTAACTGCCTGGCTGACGCTAAAGATAAGGCTGCCTGTATCTACAGCATCAGAGAAACGGGTCAAAAATTACCATTCTGTACTCAGAATATCTTCTCAACTAGCTTCAAACCCAAATGAGAGTAATCCACATAATAGATGTAGCAGGTGCAGCTAACGGCATAAAAACATTTCTCTACTAGAGATTAGTAAGGGTATATACAAGCACAGCTGGTTTAGCTAGAGAAGGAAAACCCAGCCTCTGCTCTAATGCCTTCTGTAATCCAGGGATTTCTGATTTTTAAAAGAGTCAGACCAGGTTTTTTTTAGAGAGTAGCTTTGCTAATGGAGCATTAAGCAAATCACTGTAATTGTTATGAACATAAAATACGATTTGCTTAGGCAACCTGGTTGCCAGTTTTGCTACGGCTCCCCTGGGAGCTAGGGGCGGTTCCCAGCGGTTCCCAGTGTGCATAGACACACTGAGAGCTAGTGTGCTAAAAACATTGGGGTAGCCATGGTAGAACAGGCAGCGGTACGGGCTAATGGCCCTGAATACACATCCCCAGGGTCCAGGTGGGTTTGTACTCGGGGCGGCGAGCCCATGCCATTGCTCCCCGTTGCCCATGCTACCATGGCTACACTAGTCTAGCACACTAGCTTGAGGACAGCGAGGTCAAATGTGTCTGTGCAAGCTGGGAACCACACCCCTAGCTCCAAGTATAGACATAGCCATTGTGAAGTCTGCCACTCAGCTCCAGTCATCTTGACCAAAGTTTCTTTTTAGCTAGAGGGACATCAGAAGCATTGTACTTAGCTGGTTATTATGGAGAATCATCGTCCTCTGGGTTGCATATCACCTAGGTGCCCAATGTGCTAGGTGCTGCACAAACACAGAACTAAAAGCCTGTTGCTGCGTGAAAGAGTTTACCTCCGAGGTAATTTGCTTCATGTCAGACTGTCAGCTTTTGGGGCAGGGACTGTCTTTTTCTTCTGTTTGTCCTGCATCTGGCACAGGGGGGCCCTGGCCCATGACAGCCATTCCCAGATGTTCTGATAATACAAATATTTAATATATAATATGAAATAGATTTTGGCTAGAGAGATCTGCACGAAAAGCCTCAACCCAAGACACACTCGTGCACTCTGGAGAAGGCTGGATCCAGAAGGGAACGTGGTGCCGGACCTTTATTTCTACAATGGACTCAGCCAGAAGCCCAAATCTACTCACCTCTGAGGGTGGGAAGGAGAGTTAGAATTGGATTTAGCTCCTAACTGTGCAGCTTGGACCCACCTGTTGTTAATTGTAGCAAATTGCTCTCCCAGGTTATTTGCTGGGATGGGGAGCAAGGGGCAAAGTTTCTTTGCCGAAGCTGACAGAACTTGGCTGCATGGCCAGTTTGTCCTTTAACCCACAAACACACCTGAGGGCTCAATCATTTCTATGTGCTTGAACTTCTGTTGAGCTATTTTGTGTTTAATTTAAGGAGGCCCCACACATTGGCGCTCCATAAAAGCCCAGCTGTAACACTCAGCACGTAATCACAGCTCAAGTGTTCACAAAAGTGAGCAAGCATCATCATCCCTATTTTATAGATTGAGAATGTGGCAGAAATTGTCAGTGGTCGAGCCAGGACTGGAACCCATGTCTCCCGGGGCACTGCCCTGTCCATTGGATCAGCTGTACTACTGGGCTGAGAAAGACTTTACAGTACAAGCCTGCCTGCAGTTGGCCCACTGCTTCCTTCCCTACACTTGGTGCATATTGTCCTTGCAAAGCTATTCAGCCCATCTGAACTTCGGGCTTTCCCTCCAACAAGGCAAGAGATTTTCAGTAGATATGACCACTGTTGCTGCTTAAAACTATGTAAAAATCCCAAAAGCAGAAGAGCTCTTATTGCCAAATCTCTACCAGTGGAATTTAAAAAAACTATTTGTGCACTTATAGCAGAAAGGAGCTCATTTGTACGTGGCAGAATTGGCACCATGGATGAGGGAGGTAATTTAAAGCAGAAGCAGGACTTCGTACAATGATCCCCTTTTAAAAAGTAAATGTAGCATCTGATTGGAAGAGTAGGTGGCTTTTCCTTAGAGAAGAATATAATTTGAGGGCATTAAAGGAGTCAGAGTCAGGATGAAGTAACCTGACCAAGTACAGTAGGGTTACTATACTGGATATGCAAAAATGAAGTGATACATTCTTTAATTCATTGCAGAGAAGAAAGAATTGCAGTCAAGCTTCATTAGGTTAGTATTGGTGGAGTATTATACCATCAACATGAACCCACTAAGTTGTTTGTTTTCATCTGTGATTGCACCTATATTTGCTGGTTGCTTGCTATGTTCCCCTCATCAGGTAATAAATCTGCTATAGACAGGACCCATCAGCTCATTAAATGTGCTGATTTCATACAAAGTGCATGATATGACACCAGATTCTCCGCCAAGGGGGCCTAGCAGGATTTCATGAGCTGTGGCACAAGAATCCAGCTCTTTTCAGTGGATACCCGAGATGAGTGCCTAACTTTCTGCAAGGGACATCTAAACATGCAGCTAGGGACGGAGATCAGTGGTGACTTTCTGAATAGAAAGCATCTCAGTACTGAAGAGCTAAGCTCAAGAAAAATCAAGGTGCTGCACCCAGGTAACTAGAGGTAGAGGCTATTTACTTTTAGCTTTGTTATTACTAGGACTTGTCGGGATGAGGAAATTTAAGCCATGAACTCAGACTTTTATTCTTTGGGATCCCAGCTACAAAGAACAGCTTAACTCCTAATCTTTAGTGAAGAATAGGGAGTTCCAAAAATGTAGGATTAAAATTAGATTTGCTTCTGCACCGTGCTTCCCTAATTTGGAGAAGCATTTCCCATGACACTTACATGATTGCTGAAAGATGGAGGTGGTCCTGGGATGGCTATTAAGGGCATCAAGGTAAGATGAACTAGGAATTTGGAGCCAGATTGCCAGCTGGTGTCTGTGGACTGACACTGATTTACACAGGCTAAGAAGCTGGGTGTAGGTGTTTAGTTCCCCTCCATAAGTGATGAGAAAACCCCATGAGGTGTAGAGTTTGGTTCCAGTTTTAATGCATCTCCAGACTCTCTAACAGGCTGGTTAGAAGTTTTCTGACAGAATGTTCTTCCCTTGGAAAATGCCAATTTCTCAAAATTGAAACAGAGCTGGAAATAGAACCCAGAACTCCCGACTTCCAATCTGGTGCCCTAGTCACAAGACAATACTCCCTAGGTCCCATGTACAAGATCCACTCTGAACACATTAGCACATGTGCATCTGATAGCTGAATGACTCATTGTTTACACTTACCTACCTGGGAATATGAATAATTTTGGACTCTGGTATCAGTACTTCACTTAATTTCATGACAGACATTGTACCCTGCATCATCATAGGGCATATGTGACAGTCTGTATCCTATGTTCACCACTTTTACAAGACTATAATAAATTTTGTACCAAGTATGTCTTGTGTGGTATCATTTGAAAACTCGTAATTTGCTGATCACTACTGGCCTGATAAACTGTGTGTGGCAACACTGTATGTAAAGTTATAAGATTCTACTCTATGATGTTACTAAGGCATATTCCAAATCTGGGGAAGGAGCCCAAATGTGTTCCTCGGAGACAAAAAGTTAGTCAGCACCTCAACCAGGTGTCAGCATAATCAAATGGACTATCGCTTGGTTAAGAGGCCATTTTTTGTCAGGAAGAAGGGTGTGAGGGGGAAATTTACATTTTGGCAATGGAACAGCTGGGGGTTCCTGTGTAAACAGTCTGGCTGTCACCTGAACCCCAGCTAGAGACAATTCTCAAAGAGGCCCCAAATCACCTCTTTCCCCTCATCTCTACTCCCGGCATCAATAACATTTGAAAGACAAAAGAAGCATCACTGAACTGGGGAAGGGGTCCTGGATGAAGGGATTCAGCCAGACTGCTGTAAGCCTATGGTGAGAGAAACCTTTTTGCTTTAAATTCATTTAGCTTGTTTAGTATTAGTTTGCATTTTACCTTTTATTTCTTAGTAACCAATTCTGACTTTTATGCCTCGTTACTTGTAATCGCTTAAAAATCTATCTTTCTGTAGTTCATAAACTTGTTATCTTGTTTTATCTAAGCCAGTGTGTTTGGATTGAAGCATTTGAGATAAGAGTGTCTGTGCATATCATTTTCTATGAATGAAATGACGGGCTTTCTATGACCTTGTATTGTTCAGAAGGAAAGAGCTGGGCAGTACAAGACGAACATTTCTGGGGACAAGCCTGGGACTGGGAAATTCTCGGTGTCACTCTACAGTATAATTCAAGGGTGGCAGGCTGGCTGACTGAAGCACTCCTGCAGTATTACTGGGGGTAATTTACATGCTGGTGGCTGTGTGTGAGCTGATCAGGAGTGGTTGCTCTCACAGCAAAGCAGCATAAAAAGCACTCCAAGTTAGAGAACAGAGGGGACACAGTTGTCCAGGTTGTACCCTGGTGAACATCACAGTATAGTTCAAGGCTGCTTCCTAACTGATGCATTTTCATCTTTGCAACTAAGCTCACAGGAGGTTTGATTGCCTGACATGGAAGGTCTGTTTCCCAGCCACAATATGTGCCTTGAAGGTGGAGAGTTATATGCCACTGGAACCAAGTGAAACAGGATTTAGGATCATTACTAATTTGTTTAGCTGCACAATGTGGTGGCCCACACTTTTCAGGCTGGCTTTTAAAACTCACATGCATGGCAATTTGATCTTTGTAAGCAATGAATTATTGCAAAGGTGATTTTAGTTCCTCAGCATCAAAGCCACAACGGGGATGGTAAAAGCAGGCTGGATGAAAATAGACCTTGGGGCAATAGACCTCAGCTGGTATAAATAAGCGGTTAGAGCTCTATTGAAATCGGCCCCAGAATTTTTGGGCCTGAGTCTTCATTGCCCTGCACTTTGTGTCCTCACTCTGATTTAGCAGTATTTTACACCCGCAGAGAATAGGAAGAGACCAGTTCAGCATGAATACTTAGTGGGTGTATGTACAGTAGAGCTGGGTAGGAAATGCTTCTCCTATCCTGCAAAACAGATTTCAAAAATTTTCCCATGAGGATGAAATCAAATGGTGATTAGGGCATTGAATTACCAAGGGCTTGAACCTGGGCCTCCCACATGAGTATATGGCCTGTAGGCTACTCCAGGAAAGCAGAGGGGGAGGGGGGGATAGGTTAGGGTGTTTCTCTGCCTCACCAGACATTCCGAGAAACCTCTCAACAAGAGTTTTGTTGACCCTGGCATGATCCTCCACAAGAAAAAGTTTCTTTTTGACAAATCAGCATTTTCTGACTACGAACTCCTCACCAGCTTCATCGTACAGTCTTTGAACAAGTAATACACACAGGGTTTTTATAAGCGTCCCGACATTTTAACGGAGTAGAAGTTGTTGTTAACTGTAAGGAGTTATTTCTCCTTCAGATTGCTTCTACCAACCCCAAATAGGGGACTGATGGGAAAAGCTGCACCGTGTGAAAGCAGCATCCGAGTGAGAGACAGTGTGGAAGGGGATATTTTATGTCTGTTTATCAGTTGTATTATAGGACCACCCAGAGGACTAAAGTGAAAAATTGCCCCCAGCAAAAATATGCCCCTTTGGGATAGGAACTGTACAAATGCAGTGTGAGAACCAGTTCCTGGTCCAGAGAGTTTACAGACTAATGATATTCAGACTTAACAAAGAGTTGCTGAGTTGAGCTGAGCTCAGTCAATCACAGACTCATGGAAACTAGATGTGTACAAGGCCCACAAATCTGGATCCAGATTTTGGGCGTGTTGAGAGCTGGCTTTTGGGTTCAGCCCCTACACTATGGCAAAGCCTTGTAGTTCAGGGCAGTCCATGGGCCCGATCAAAGTTCTGAGATAACTAGCCGCTGGTGCTACTCATGTCTGAAAGAGAAAGAACTAGTTTGCTTTATGGGAGGAGCTACTGTTGCTGCGAGAGTGGAAATGAACATGTTCTCCTGATGCAAAATGGAGCCTTTTTGCTGCATGGAGGGCATTACGGGAGGTCTGGGGAAGAAGATGGACACTTAGAAGTCTTGTGTTAAAGGGACAAAATCCTTCCATGAAATTTGCACTCCCCAATTTGTACTTTTCTTTTAGCATGGGATAAAAACCCCCACCTCCCTCTTCCATCTGGTGTACAATTGAGGGCGAGATTGCAATACAGTAACTCCTCACTTAACGTTGTAGTTATGTTCCTGAAAAATGCAATTTTAACATTGTTTCACTTAAACAAATCCAATTTTCCCAGAAGATTTAATGTAAATGCGGCGGTTAGGTTCCAAGGAAATTGGTTTTGGGCAAACAAAAGGCTTTATATACTGTACAGTACTGTACTGTGGTTGGGAAGTGCCCCTGGCTTACCCCACACAGGCACAGCCCGCTGCAGGCAAGGACGCTAGGAAGCACCTTTGCAGGAGCAGTGGCGGCATACCCAGAGAACAGGTGCTGACTTTGCCGGGGAATGCTCCAGGCCCGCCTCTTCCTACCCCCACTCCACCTTCTCTCCGGAGCACGCTGCATCTCCACTCCTTCCCCCCTCCCCACCAAAAGTCCTCAGCGCCGCCAAACAGCTGTTTGGAGGCGCTTAGGACTTTCTGGGAGGGCGGGGGAGGAGTGGAGAAGCAGCACATCCCCGCTCCTGCCCCTACCTCCCAGAAAGTCCTAATCACTGCTTAGAACTTTCCGGGAGGGATGGGGAGGAGTGGAGACGTGGCACTTCCCCACTCTTCTCCCTCCCTGCCAGCGCTTCCTTCACTTGGACTTTCTGGGAGGGAGGGGGAGGAGTGGAGACACAGCACTTCCCCACTCCTCCCCCTCCCTCCCAGAAAGTCCTAAGCACTGCCAAACAGCTGTTTGGCGGTGGGGGAAGCGCTGGGAGGGAGGGGGAAGAGGTGGAGAAGAGGAACTTGTACAATGCTCCCTTGTAAAGTTGCTGCTCTTCCACAAAATCTTACAAGCAGTGGACAGAGCAGGCAGCCAAACGACATTATAAGGGAGCATTGCACAACTTTAAACGAGCATGTTCCCTAATTGAGCAGTGACGTAACTTTGAAACAACATTAAGCGGGAGGACCTTAAGTGAGGAGTTACTGTACTCTTACTCACCTTGAGTAGTACGTCACTCCACAAATGGTCCCACTGAAGCCAATGGGACTACTACTACAGGAGTAAAGTACTACCCAGGGTGAATGAAGGTATTGCAATCTGGCCCTGATATTTTAGAGATGAACCCCAACTACAGATACCCCTGAAACTGGAATCCAGATTTGAATGTCAAGAGCGGCTCCTTCTTGTGATTAATGGACTGAGACAAAGCCTGATCTCTAAACACACCTGAGCTTTGGGTCCAGACCCACACCTGAGCTCTATGGCTCAGGCCCATCTCTATTTTATAGTACCAGTGAGCACAGGAGAAATAAATATCATTTCAAGATATAATGGGACACAGATTTTTCTTCACTTCGAATACAGCATTTCTGGCAACTCATTAGACACCTTTTACCAAAGGAGACCTCACAGATCCCGAGAGTGGTGATTTATACGGTGATTGTAGCGATTTACACCATTGATCAGGAGAGCCTAAGGCTGGGAAGTTTGAAGCAACCGAGGATACTGCTAGAGCTGCTGATTGGTCGGAAGAAAGCCTCAAAGCACAGAGGAAAAATCCACACCACTATGAAGGTGCTACTTGCTATAGTGATGTGAGTGGACTTTGTTGCCGGCATCCATAATGTATAGGTATTTCCATTTCTTCTTTAGTTCTTAACACCATATCACTCCTCAGCATAACAGCTCACAGAAGCATTAGCTCGGCATGTGTGGATTTAACTTCCATCTCTCAGTGAAAGGAAAAAGGAGGTGTTTGGTTTTCTGATCTTCTTTGAACATAAATTGCAATCTGCCCTTTCCCTTGTGTTGCTGCTAAGCATCTGCTCTGGCCATCCAAGTTAAACCCACACATTTGTCTGCATTAAACACGCGGGGGCCTAAGGAATTATGTGGATTTATGACACAGCTTTTCTGCATTTTGTGTCCTGACATTGCCAAGCGTAAATGTATATCTGAGCATTACTAGCTTATAGACCCATGTCGGCACAATCTGCCCCTAACAGCACACGTAGCCAATGATTTTAAAGCGCATCACAAGCATTAAGCCCCATACGTTATGTTCTCTGTTGTACAGACGTGGAGGAACTGAAAGGCAAAGCGATTCTAAAGGAAGGTAAAGGCTACAACATGGTAGTCCTCAGTCTCAGGATCAGGTCCCTTTTCTTAGGCACACGTTGCCTCTCAAAGACACAAAGGATGGCTTGTGGGAATTCAGCATGATTCCCCCCCGTCATCTCCTCACTAGGACTATTACATTGGGGGAAGACAGTCTAAAGACCGTGAACTGAGGCCCGCTCCTGCCCCCACTGAAATTACTGGCAAGACTCTCAGCACTTCCAGTGTGGCAGGATCAGGCCCCTAGCATTTACCAAAGGATACGATTAATGCGGCGTTCTATAGATGTACAGTTAGGCAATGTGAGACCATTAGTACATTAGAGAAGAGAATATAGTGGCTCTATGTAACACATTAATGCTCCTCCCCTCCAACTGGTCATAGATTTGGGCCTGATTCTGCACACAGACAGTCCCTGTTCATATAAGAAATCCCATTGACCGGTGTGAATAACATTTGCAGGACTACATGTTCAAGAGAGGAAGGCGTGAATGCAACCTCAAGAGCTGATTGTACTCTTGCTACCAAAATGCCTGCTTACCACTATCACCTTCTTAAACTAAGACAACAAAGTGAGCTGTAGCTCATGAAAGCTTATGCTCAAATAAATTTGTTAGTCTCTAAGGTGCCACAAGTCCTCCTGTTCTTTTTGCGGATACAGACTAACACGGCTGCTACTCTGAAAGAAGGACCAGACATTTCAAAATCTCCTCTTCTCTTACTGGTCCACAGTAATTGACACTGTCTGGCTGACATGTGGAGACTCACATGTGTGTACCTCAGGGAAAGCAGAAAGCTTCAGGTCAAAGGAACTATCTCAGGGATTAATGTGGGCCA
This sequence comes from Chelonia mydas, assembly GCF_015237465.2. Taxonomy (NCBI): domain Eukaryota; kingdom Metazoa; phylum Chordata; order Testudines; family Cheloniidae; genus Chelonia; species Chelonia mydas. The sequence continues at coordinate 24,636,684 of NC_057856.1, read as the reverse complement.
AGGGATGCGAAGGTGGGTTCACGGCTGCATGGTTGGAAGCTCATTCACACCATCGCACTATAAAAGAATGAAGGGGTAAAACCTGGGCCCAGTGAAGTCAATGGCAAGACTCTTACTGGTTTCACTGGGAGCCAGATGGGGACCAATGGTCTGAATAACTCTTATGCCTGCCAACCCTGGCAGACAGACCGCACCTGCCGTGGTGGGCGAGGAAAGAGCATGCATCTCCAAACCAGGCAGTGTATTAGCCACATCTAAGCATGCCTCTGCCACCTGGGTGTTCATCGGTAGGATTTCCCGGCATCCATCACCCCCTCATTCCCCATGCTGTGCCTCATTAAGGACCGCAGTAGGAGCCTTCGTTTAATTAATTAAGGCTCATAGTATCTCTCTGAGGTCGGTAAAGGAGGTGGAGATGGGAAACTCAGAACATCTTTTATCATTGCCTCTAAAATGGAGGCTCTTTCTACTCAGGCATATGGCTAATGCAACCAACCACATGCCCCTTTTTTCAGAGACGCTGGGATTTTTCGCAGACTCAGATCAGAAGGGCTCACTCCAGCCATCTAGTCGAACCTTCTGCAAAACCTTGGCCAGAGAATTTCATGCCAAGTATAAGGAGAGTTTTCAGGTGAATGCAGGGAAAATTAAGACATAAACCCCCACAGCCTATTGTCTGTGTGGCCCCACTTAGACACAATGCACATCAATATGAAATCACGGCCACTCAATAACCACAGTCGGAGGACTGTGCACGACGTTCTAAGAGAACAAGTATCAGCATGAATAATGCATATGCTGTTGTCTCAACAGAAGCAAATTCAGTTTATCATGCTGAAGGAATCCTCTCAAGATAGTTTGGTGTGTCAGAGCTTGTTGAAAGACTACAGCCAAAGCACAGGATTCGGAGACGATTCTCCAGATTTCCTTTCTCTGTTTCCTCCTCTCATTCTTGTCATAACTGTGTCTCTGCCTCCGCGTCTGGTATTTTGATTCCAATTTACTTTCTCCTCATAAGTTTCAATTCTGCAGCAAAGAGCTGTGTCGTTTCCTCCCTTCTTGTCGTAATTCTCTCCAGGCTTCCATTCGGGGTATTTTGTTTCACATTTCTCTCTCATGCATAATTTAATTTTGATGAATACTCGATGACAAGCTCTTTTGCAAGTTCATCCGACTGCTTTATCTTTGAAATGTAGCTGCTCCCTTTATCCACTCCCAACTCCGTGCCTTCATTTGTGGTGCACCTCATGCTTGGAGCAGTTTCCCACTTCCCTTTTCCCAAACTCGCCTCTTCAAACCCAAGTTCTTCTGTGAAACCTTCAGACACTGATGCTCATTGACTGGCCATCCAGGGCATTTTGCTTTGCCGTTTGTGTGGTGTGTCTGCTGCCTGGGGACAGACATTGCCAGGGGTGAGACTGAGATCCTCACTCTAGGGACTACGGTTAAGGGGATGATTTGTAACAGATAATTAGAGTTAGTCCATTAGCAAAATGGAGCATCTGTGAACAGATCATTATTCCTGCAAGTCTAGGCTTTGGTCACAAAATAGTTTTTCACATTTTTTGCTCAATGGATTCAACAGGAACATTCAAAATTCAGACTGTGGTGCTTAATTGCGATTGAGCTGCCCAATCACAAGGTATTGTTTCTCCTCACTGATTGGATGACTATGTAAGAAGTTCCAGTGAAACTATGTAAGGGGATCTAAAATGAATTTTTCCATGAACACTCCCACTTTCAAGTTTGCTTTCTGTTGAACAATTTTGCCAGTAAAACTCGATGACCAAGTGTAGTGCAACTGAGCTAATCTTGATGCCCTTATACAGGCTAAATGCCCCTCGTCCAGACCTACAGGTCAAAACGGTGGTGTTGTAAATACAGATGATTATTATAGGAGTGCTTAACAGGGCCTGCTGAGAGTGGGGCCCCATTGTGCCATACAGCTCCTATCTTGAAGAGTTTACAATCCAATCAGACAAAGGGTCGGAGGAGACATAGCCATGGACTGACTCCTCAAGGGCTGAATGGGAGTTTTAGGAGAGTAAAGATGCAGGTTTTGTCACAACCAGTGTGGCATCCGGACGAGTTCATTCCATTGATTTTAGTGTGGACGGAATCTTTGGTCTCTACTTTAACTCCGCTCTCCAGTCCGGTCCATCCGGTCTCCGCATGCTAGAGACCTTGGGCCAAGTTATGAGTTTGCATTATGTTGGTATAAATCCATCACTTTCTATGAATCCTCTAGGAATTTACATCAGTGTGAGCAGGGTCCAGACACCTTCTGCCCTATTCTTCGACTCAGTCTCCTTGTACCACTCAACCAGTCAAGTCAACGCAGTTATTACACTTCACACCAGTGGAGGACCTGTCCCCGAGCTATCACTGTGATACATCCCACAGTTACTCCAGACCACACTGTGTGCAACGTGTTCTGGTAACTTGTGTGCCTCATGCAGTAACTCAGGACAGTTGTTCCCTGTCTGCTATTTGCACCCCTATCTCAGTGGGAAAAAACACCTCTCCACACTTCAGAAGGAACAACATTTTAAATGAATCCACTGCTGCCAGATGATTGAAAAGACAATTTAAGGGAAGCCATCCGGTAGCTAGGAATCAAGCTCGATTATGCTATATTAAAAATTAAATTCACTCCAGCGAGTCAGACAGCCACAGATTGAATTAATAAGGTTATTTATTCCATTTAACTGCTTATGGGTAAAGCATAATCATAGCAGCATTTTAAAATCAACATTGGAGTCAATAGCTTGGGCTCCAGGGTTCTTTACAGAAAACATTGACGTGCAGGGAGCAGCTGGAAGGGAAGAGTGTGAATGTGTGAAATACAGCGGAGTTGGTTACAAGGAAGTTATATGGGGGTGATTGTTCATTTGGTACTAGTGCTCCAGCAACACTTAGCCTTTGGAAAGCAAGAGCAGCTCCCAGAAGATTAGCTGGATTTGAGTTGGTGTATGTTCTGGAGCTGGTTGACTTTTTTTTTTTTTTTTTGGCTTTTCGACCAGAGCAAGAACCAGTCATGGAAAATTCTCCTTTTCAGGGACAAGTCAGTAAAATTTCAGTTTTGGAAAGATTTAAGAATTACCAAAAATGGTTAAATATTTTCCCAGGTTTTGATTTTTGTTGCTGAAAGCTAAACAACTTCTACAGGAAGTTGGGTTTGGTTTTTTTGGGGTGGGGAAAAGGAAGAGGGGAGAAAAAAATTCATCCCCCCAGAAATTTCCCATAATAATAATAATTTTTTTTCAGCCAGCTGTTGTATTTTCCCCTCTCCTCCAACCTCTCGTTTTGGGTCGGTTGTGACTCTCATGCCACACCACTGCAGCCTTGTACAGCCAGGTCAGAAAGTGCAGCCCTTTCTTCCCAAGTATTATTCACCATCACTCAGGAAATCCAGCAAACTCCTCCTGTCATTACACAGGCACATTTCGTACCACTAAACACTTCAAATGAATTAGGATTCCAAAAATCCAGTCTGTTGAGCTTGCACAAAGGATAGATCTGTTGCTGTTATTTCATTCAGTTGATTAGACAGAGATGGAGTCCTCTGGGGCCAAGAGTCCGATCTCTCTTACACCTATGTAAACATGGAGTAACTTCATTGACTTCACTGGAGCTAATCCAGATTTACACCTGTGTAATACTGAGATGAGAATCCAACCCTTAGTATAGAACATTGGGTTCATAAGCACATTCTGTACTCCATGATTATCTTCACTCTCCAAAGGAGAGCAGCAACTGTGATAAATCAAACAATTTGAACCGGCTTCCACCCTTTACACAGTGGTCCAGGCTTTTTAAAAAGGAAAAGCTTTGAAAATAAGATCTACTCTGAAGACCCAGGGGGGAACCTTCACTAGAAGGTTTCATAATTCAAGGGTCGAATTAGTTCCCTTTAATGCTTTTTTCATGACAGCTATAATACTCTGGAGTAACATCACCACAAAAAGGCCTGTTATATGACTTAATGCGTCCCAAATACCTGTTAGTTTGGTACATAAGATATTGGAGACACATAATCCCCTTTATAAACCTCTCTGCGGGTGCAGCTAAGTGTTATTATTAGAATGACTGTAATTGGTCCTAGGCTTGTCAACCATTCTATCTATTTGAGTAGGAAACCTCTGCTAAAATGTGAAAACTGTTAGTATAAGCTGCTGCAAGCTCTGCCAGCTAAGCTGCTTCTTCATGAAGCTGAATCTTTTTGCTGGCCCCAGCTTGGCCATTAGAGTTCAGACTGGAATAAGAAAGGGCTCTTCCCGGCTTTCAAAAAAAGACCACATCATCATGCACGATATATGAGCAAAGAAGAAAGGAACGGGCTGTGATAGTTAATACTTTACAACATCAGCTAACTCTGATATAGTAGGACTTTTCATCAGTAGATCTCCAAGCGTTTATTTTCAAAGGACTTTTGATAGCAGTGTTATGGTCAGGCACAGATGGAACGTATTCTGAGCCTTGTCATAGTGCTTCAGTTTGAGTCTGATGAATCTGCTTAATTAGAAGCAGAACACCACTGCAGAGAAAAAACCACAGGGAGCCAGTGGGGCAATTCCTCACTCTTCCAGCGATGAGCGGATTATTATTATTGTTTATTATTTGTATTATAATGAATTCTGTGTGTGCAAGAGAATTTTTTTCTGATCCTTAGAGATGACAGAGGATCCGGGAAATGTACACTGTACCCCAGCTTGGAATGGTTTTGCTTTCAGTGCCTGAGAACATTCATGGCACGGAGATCCTCCTGTGAAAGAGCTTTGATGTGGCTCCCAGGGAATTCACAACACTGAGACTGCAGCGAATCTGAGTTAACCTTTTTCCAAGTGGTGATGCTCTGAAGTATAGCATACATCAGTTTGATTTGTAATTGGCTACAGAATACCCAAGAGGCACATTATGTGCCAGATCCTCAGCTGACCTCATTGGAGCTACATCCATTTACGCCAGCTGAAGAGCTGACTGTGTCTTTATCCGTTCTTATCCCCTTCCTGTGCATAATCTACTTTGAAAAGTCCTCAAACAAATTTCACATACAATTGGGTGTCCGGTATATACTGCACCCTGTCTTCTATGCATTCATTTAACTGGAAGCTTGGAAAATATCAATGTCCGAAGGGTAAAGTTAGTGCTATTTTTGTTGCAATTAACCTCAAAACTAAGTTACGGTCATGCAGTTATATTTCTCTTTTGGTCATTTTCATGGGAACAGGGATGTCAGAAATTATGTTAACATGTAAAATACATGAAAGAAAAACAGACAGACGACCTCTACCTTGGGCTTTCAGCCAGCCATACAGAATAACCACCCCTGCGTTTTTCATTTGGTTCTATGTTCTGCTCATACTCTGAAAAGGAAGGACAAGTATGTCAAGTCTGTCAATTTCATGATACATTGGAAAGAATGAAGAATTAACTGTCAAAAACTTCACTGAAGTAACTTGGAGCTTGTGAGAGTCCCTCACTGATGTGTATTTATGTAAATCTAAATCAGTTTAAATTCAGGTTTTCTTGAATTCTGACAGAGGTTATTAAATCCCTTTATGACAGGCACTCTATACTCTACATAACCCCAGGAACTCTTTAGAGGTTTTGCCCTCCTTTTTAATGTAATACTTTGCAATTATATGTTGCAGAACCTTTCAACAGAGGATCTCAATTTACAGATATTAATTAAGCTTTTCAACACCCATTTGGCAGGCATGCATGCGCTATTTAATCCCCATTACATAGAAGGGTAAATTGAAATGCAAAGAGGCTATGTGATTTGCTCACAATGACATACTGAATCTGTGGCAGATTCAAGAAGAGAACCCAGGTATCCTGACTCTCAGACACCTACACCAATCACTTGGTAACATTACTTTGCAGTGACAGTGGGTACATTTTATAATGCCAGGGCAGAAATGCACAAGATAAACACATCAGCCATTGCCACGTTAGGGTTATTGGCTAAAGTGAAGTCAGATTGGTCCGCATTAAAGGCAGTTATACCTCCAGCCATTCTTTCAGTCTAGCTTTCCTTATCTAACGCACATGCCTGTCTCTGCTCCGTGGAATGTGTTTTAATTTTACAGCGCACGTTAGTTATGTGGTTTTCCTGAGCCAAGAACTTCATGGTGTGTAGCTGTTACCCATAAAACTCATGGAACCTGTCACAAATTTTCCTCAGACACTGTAGAGTAAGCAAGTCACCCTCTCCCAAGGGCCCCTGCTCCTTTTTATAGCAGGAATCCCTTTGCTCAGCCTCTTCTTCCCTTATCGGCCAGGCCAACAATTTGTGTATTGTTCTACCTAGTCATTCAACGTACGCCTGCATGGTATTTCCCTTTCTGCATGCCTGCATTTCAAAGTTTAGTTAGGGCTGCTCCTTAAAAGCAGCTGGGCACTGGGCCAGAAGAGGAGATCAGTTGAGCTCGTCTAGGTCTGCCCCTAGGGTTGTAGGTTTCTTGCAGTTCTTAACGGTGCAAGAATCTCACTGACTTCCATCAGAGTTGTGGCTGAGCCTCACCTTCGGGTTTTGGGCCCCAATTGAGCAGCACACTTAAGCAAGGGCTTCGCACCCACTGAAATTAGGGCAATTTAAGCACATGCTAAAGCACTTTGCTGGACGCGGGACTTGAGCAGGAGGCAGACAATTAAGCAAAGTCTTTACTGGAAAGATAACAGGACTGCCAGACAAAACAGCTCCTCGGGGTTACCAACTGACACCAAGTCAAATGCTCCACTGAGTTCAGTGGTTACTTCCTAAGTTTCTTTCTTTCTTTTTCAAATCAGCCCAACAGGAAAGCGTAGGTCCATGAAACTGCTCTTTGACCACACCAGTCAAGTGTCATCCCCCCCCCCCCCCCAAACGTCTGTGCTAAACAGGTTTAGTAAACCAACAGGGGACAGCCAATCCCAGTATCTTGCAGTGCAGTAATTCAGCTCCCATCTTAGCCTGCTTCAGGCTACCCAGGGTTATCCTCGCTCTGCCTCTGGCTGAGCCATGTTAGCAGGTCTGGCTGGAATAAGCTCTTTCCCTCTTTCAGGAGTGCTGCCTTGTTAGCCCAACCCATGAGGTGTGTGTGGTGGGGTGGGTAGAGGAGACTTGAACAGGAAGTCATCTCTCTGTTCACCAGATGCTCCCTGTTACAGGGACAGCAAGGGAAAATTGGGAGCATGGGTGCAAACCAGCTGCTTGTAGCCATGTGAGCCAGTAAAGTCACTGCTCATCTGGGTGGGTGGCAGGGTCAGGCCTACAGTCATTAGTTAGGGCTCTGGCCAGAAAAGAGATTTTTTAGTTTCTATTTTTTTTTAATTAATTTTCTTTGTTGAGTTTTGGCTATTTTAGCACCTTGTAACTTCCTAGAGAAATCAGCAACTGTCACCTCTTCCTACCAGGCACGCCGGCTGGAATCTATCGTTTCTTTAACAAACGGAACACACACAAAAAGACGGACTCACAAAGGCAGTCTCCGTCGCGCACGGCACGTGACCACACACGCAGAGGAAAGCCACTTACCACCCCCAGAAGAACACAGCCACGGCTACCTCTTCCCTGCAAAAAAATGGTGTGTTCTTATATTTAGACAGTGAACTCTGTGTAAAATCCTAGTGGAGACAAGCCACTGTAGTTTTTACTTGGATGTAGCTAGTTACAGTAGAGATATAGGGTTGACTTTGACTAGCTACACCGAGCTAAGAAGTACCTGAGCCTTGTCTCCACTAGGTTATACCAGCGAGACAGCTATTGTGATGTAAAAACACACACACTTTTTCTTTTTTTTTTTTTGCAGTGAAGACAAAACCCAAGACGTGACCAGCAAAGGAGCATGCATAGGAAATGATATGGGATGTACGATCAGTGTTAGCTGGAATACGAATCCCCTTCAAAGTCAAAGTCTCACCATTCTCTGGATTCTTCCCCTCCCCCCCTCGGTATTTGTTTATATTTTTAAGATGATTTTGGGTCATTGCTTAAGAAAGGTTCCTAGGATTATAACTTTACTGTTGCGACTGATATGGGCAGTGAGAGAAAATGATAGTATAACCTCCCCCCCCAATTTTGCCATTTACGACCTACCGAAACAAGGAGGACTGGATTTAAAATAAGGAAGCACTGGTAGATTTCGTGGATTTCCGTGGGGTTGCACCAGGAGTGAGTTTGGACCATTACATCTGTTAGAAAACAATGCTTCCTTCAAGTGCTCTTTTATTTACTCCAGTAGATTGTGCCCAGTATATCCGTTCAATCAGCTATTCACTCAACCATAAAACCAGACGTGCACAGTCATGCACCATCTACTGTGACGGAATCCGTGCCATTCAGAGAATGAAAAAGCAAAGAAAGCTGAGATGGGCTGAAATGCCCAGAGCTTTCAGAGTTTCCTAGGTGAATTGCTTTCCTTTCGAGACCCATTTATTTTTGTTACCTCCAAAGAAAGGCTGTTTTAGCCACATTTCTTGGGAACAGTGGTGAGACCTAATGGGTTATTACTGATGTAAATTCTCAGTGGCCACCTGAGGGGATAGGCTGTAGCAAGAAGGGAACGTATTACCTTTGCTTCTGGGTATCAGCATCTTCTGCAGCAGCCTGGTACTGTACCTGTCATTCTGTGCTCGGGCAATTAATTACACTGCTCCCAAAAGGGAGGAGCTAATTATCTAGGAAACTGCTACACCTCCTTGCATTTGGGGCTAGAATTGGGCACTCTTATTCAGGTGCATGAGGTCACAGGGCATCCTTTGACCCCATCCGTACAGCGGGTATAAGATGTCACTTGCACTCCCCGAGAATGAGGGGGACGTGTATGGCAGAAACTTTGGGAAGGCTCAGGGCTAGCTCTAAACTCTCAAGCTTGCCCCAAGCTCCATACTGGGCCAAACCAACCCTGCCCATCAGACTCAAGCCCCCTTCCTCAAACTTTAGGGAAGTTCTTTGATCTGCATTCACATCCATTTTGTAGCTCAGGCCCACCTCCATCATTGCCTTGGTCTCCTCCATATTAGCATGGTTGAGGGATAAATATCCATGTTGCAGCATTCAACTGACAACTCTTACTCAGTTTCCCTGCTGCCTGGGAAGTGTCGCAGACTTTGCCAGCTCTAGTTTAGATACCAATATGGAGAAATGTCCTCCCTGGAAGGATCTGCATCTGCAAAACTATGGTGGACATCCATTGGGAAGTGGCCGAGGTATATTTCCTGTTGTGAGCAGTGTGATGTGTTTTGCCTGGTCCTTGTTAGACATATAAGAACACTTTCAGAACTCAATATAGTCCTTCCCTTCCTGGCATACCAGATTGAACGCCAGAGACTGAACATGCAGCATTCTCACCTATCTGACATTTAAAGTGAAGTAGAGCAAGATGAACAGTTTGTTGCCCATAATACCAGTTTCTAACAGAGCCCTTTTATTTCTTGAACTGATCCAGTCCCTGGGACAACCCCTCAGCATGCATGGCTTAGCTTCTGCTCCACCTCGTAAATGGCCTTGACGACACATTCTAGATTTCTACACACTTTCGGGGAATTAGTGTAGTCCAGTGGATAGGGCACTCGAGTCAGGAGACCTGGGTTCCACTTTAGCTCTGCCACCGTGACCTGGTCGAAGTCATTTCCCCTCTCTGGACTGCCAGTGGAATTTAGATCAGGCCCTAACACAACTCTCCAGAGCCAATTAAAATACAAAGCAAGAAACTGTTTTCCCTGGAAAAATGTTGTCAATTTTTTTTTAAAAAAAAGAGCCCTATGGATTCTAAACAGTAAAACCCCGTGTCTGGGTGTGTGGGTCTAGCTCGTAGTTGATGTGTTCCCCTTCACATGAGAGGTCATCACTTAAAAAAACCCATAGTTGACAGGGACAGCAAAGTTTTGAAACACTGACAGTCAAAGGTCAGTTTTAAAAGCAGGAATCCCTTAAATGAGACGTGTTCAGCCCATGACCTGTACTTTAAACTGCAGCAATTTTGCATGTTATTCTTTCTCCTCCCCAACGCAGACAGAAACCAGATCTGAAAACATTCGCAATGAATTTTGCAAATCAGAAACACGTGAAACTTTGTCTAAAAGGTAAAGCTGTTGTAAAAATCAATGTCAAAGAGAACGCTTTGCCAATTCAATTATACTAGCCCCTCTTAAAAAAATGTAGGGTTATTTCAAGCCCCATAAATGTACTTTGTACTAACATCCGAATTCTGTAAATATTCTCCTGGGGTAAGCCAGGCCTCTCAGGCCAAATCCTCTGGAAGGGTTATAATTATTCATAAATGGGCTTACCTTGTTTGAGTCATTAGATTTCACCAGCCTTCAGCCTGGGTCCACAATCCTTAAATGACGTTACACCGGGAAGTGCCTGATAGTTGCCATGCAGGTTTCCCACAAATGGGAACTATACATCAAAAAATGTAACACAAAGAATGGTGATTAGACATGGCAGCTGCAGCATACTTGAAGGATGTTTAGTGCTTACACCAACTCTCAGGCAAGATATGAATGACTGTATCCATTCTAATTAATGCAAAACCAGGAAGTTCCCCAGCTACCCTCTTCTTCTCAAGGTGCATCTCATTCTCAAAGTGTGGCTCTAAAGAAAGAAAGCCTAAAACATTAAGACAGGCAGTGTCTACTATCCAGGCTACCTGTTCAAACCCAGGCCAGCTTGGAACGGATCCAGTGACACCTGGAAACTACAATGAACTTGCAGCATCACAAGTTACCGCATGGGTGTACAATGACAATAATAGCTGGGATTTCCAAAGGGGGCTCAGGATTTGCCACACACCCCTTTGAAAAGTGCACTCGACAATTTGTATTACTGCAACTTCATTCTACATGGAGGCGGCTAACCTTGTGAAGGAGCTAAGATTCCAGGAGGAAATCCTGGCTCTGCTGAAGTTGAAGGCAAAACTCCCATTGGCTTCAATGGGATCAGGATTTCACCCCAGAAGTTACTGTCTCTTTGTACTCCTCGCCTATCTGTATCCACCCGCTGGCTCTTGTCTTGTATTTAGACTGTAAGCTCTCTAGGGGAGGGACTGCCTTCTAGTTCTGCTTTTGCACAGCACCTAGCACAATGGAGCCCAGGTTCATGACTGGGGCTGATACTGCCATACAAATAATAAGGGTTCCGGGTTCGAGTTGTGACCCACCTCAGACATCTTGAATAACCCTGGCAAGTCGCTGACACACCTAACCAACGCTTGCTCACCTCACTGAGGTGTTAAGAGGCTTTATTCCTTTATGGTTGTGATGTGCTTTGAGATCTTTGGATGGAAAGCGTGATACACGTGAAAAAGTAGTATCAGTAGCTAATGCACACCCGCCTGTATAATATAGGTTTATTTTATCCATAAGGCCCCTTCACCCGAGGCAGATCAGGTGAATCTCCTTGCCTCAGAAAGTGACCAGTTAGTCTCATCTTCAGAAATGTGCAGCTACCAAACCGTCAGACAATTCAGTAAAATGTCTAAGAACTAAATACCAACACCAGCAAATTCAGAGCAGCATAGACTGCCAAGCCAAACTCCGGACGACCCCGTGCCTCTTGTATGTGACAGAAATCTTTTATGAATACACACCGAATACAAAATCCGTTACAGAAATACTTTAGAAATCTGTACATGGTTATCTCGGAATTGAACCACGCCAGGAATTTGGATAAGATTTTGCTTAAACATTATCATCGCCGGCCTTTGATCAGATACAGATAAGTTAGGTTTCGAGCTTGCAAAGAGAGTGGTCCAAGAGGAATTGGAAAAGATTAAACTCACATGGTTCAGTTTAGGACAGGTAATGTTTTAAAGCACTAAAGCAACATTAATATAAATCTGTGTTAAAATGGTGCTGTAATTTATAAGAGGAGTTTTAAAGCTTGCTGTCCCTGACTTTTCAGCACATTTAGACGTGTGTTTTCAGCATGGAGCTGAGTGAAAAAAGCTTCAGAACTTCCATTATGGAAGTTGAACATGTATATTTATTACTGTTTTTATCCTTTACCTTTGCCATCTTCCTCGGTTTCAACATGCACATGACGTGACTAAGGGACAGATCAAAGACGTATTTTGTTGCCTTTTGAAAACAGGATGATTCATAATTTAAGTAGGTTATTAGTAAGGCGTTAATCTAATATCAGCCCCAACCAAAATCAGAGCTCCATTGTGCATGTTGCACCAAAGAGCTTTCAGTTTAAATAGACCAGACTGACAAAGGAAGGGCCATCCCCATTTCACAGACGGGGAAGTGAAGCGGAGGGAATGTAAGTGATTTACCCAAGGAGTCTCTGACAGAGTCAAGAACTGAATGCAAATCTCCCAAGTCCCAGTCCAGAGCCTTACCCACAAGCCCGTTCTTCCTCTCTGTGTAATATAGCTGAGGCCATTGCACTGACTATGGCAAACACTGATCACCGTGGGAGAGGAATATTCATTCTCCTTGGACATTCAACTCCTACATCATCCTACATGCAATAAGTATCTAGAGTTTCTAATGTTTTGCCGTGCTCCCTCTTGTGCCATGCATGTAATTTATGAAAAGCAGAGAAGCATGCGCCATTTTCCTAGCATGGAATTGGGATAGCAACTGGGAGCAGGAAATATAAGTCGAGACATGGAGAATCAGAGCCAAAGGAACTGGAACATGAGGAACGGTGTTTGAACAGACTCATTTCCAGAGCAGAAAATTAAAACCCCTATAAGAGATGGGGATCCTCCCCATGGAACATGTTCTGAAGGTACCACTCAGAGCAATCTGGTGGATTCTAAAAACAAATGACTTTGCTCTTTGGAAGATATAATACAAGTCAGCTCTGGTAGCGATGTGTTAACACCATGTTCAGCAAAAGGGGTGGATTTCCCCACATCCCCAGCTCAGATACTGAGAAAGATGCTAAATCAAGAAGACAAGACAGGGAAAGGCAAGGAAAGTCAAACAACGTGTGAAGAACTGTTGAATGTGTAAAGTAGAGGGATTACAAGTGTAACAGAACAGGAAGGAGTTGGCCAACATGTTGGCCCTGTTGGTGGGATGGGCAAATTCACGGGAGTCAGTGATTCTATTTCTCAGAAGCAAGTCATACAGAGCCTGGGGACAATTATCACAGTCCCACTCCCCATCAGAAGAGACTGCAAAGGAAGAGTCTGAGAGCCCTCTCCAGGGAGGGGATAATAAATCCACCTGCTCTTATTTACTGTACAAGTACCTAGAATGACTAGGTGGCAGACAGATTTTAAACTACATGTAGTGTCTACCACTGACTCACTCTGTGACCACGGGCAAGTCACTCAACCTCTCTACCTCAGTTTCTCTATCTGTAAATATGATGCCAATACCTACCACGCAAGCCTGTTGTAAACCTTAATTAGTGGTGATTAAGCTCAGAAGAAAGCTGCCAGAGAACAGAACAGTATTGCTATGATCAATGGCACAATCAGAAAAACAGCAGTTAGGGCAAATCACAAGACACGACTCTCAAATATCAGGTCAAATCTCATTTTTTCACAACGTTGCTGATCGCACTGTAAGAACAGCAAGATGCCTTAAAAATGCTGCATGACCAGAAGCTAAACTGAACTGTCAATGCTGAGCCCAAACGTGGTTCTCGTCAACTAACAATTCAGCAGTTGCTCAATAGATCAATTAGAATCACCCCAAAAACATCAATGTTTTTAAGTCTCCTTTTCTTTTAAGTATTGGATCTGGTTCTGTACATGAAACCTTGCTGGCAGAAGGAAATATATTCAAATCCTTGCAGGCAATAAAATAGTAGAACACTCTTTAGTTGTATTAGGGAGGAAATGCACAATGGGGAGATAATATTCTTGCAATGTTTTTTTCACAAATTAACTGGCAGATGCAAAAGCAGTTTCCATCCAAAAGTCTGCACTGATGTTGCATCCAATCTCATGAAAACGGCCATAAAGTCTGATTTACCAAGCTGATTTCCGTGGCTCTCCGCCTAGGTAAACAACATTCTAGACCCAGACACTATTTTCAGGTATCAATGTCAGAACACCAACTTCCTGATGTAAAAATTGTTCTGTGAGTTAAAACTCCAACACTGAGTTTCTCATTAGGAAACATGGAGCATGGACAGCAGGGTGAAGTTTGTGTGAAGACCATGAGCCTTGCAGCTTTCAGAATGAAAACAATCCTACTAGAAACCGGGAAGTACTCAGCTACCATCTGTCTTAGATGCTTACTCAGAGTATCTGAGTTTCTCACAATAATGTATCTCCCCGCGCAGCACCTCTGTTAGCCAGGGAAATGCTGGTATCCCCACCTCACAGACGGGGAAGTGAGGCACAGAGAGACTAAGGGCCATATTTACACAGGTATTTAGGGACCTAAAGATGCAGATAGATACCAACTGGCATTTACAAAAGCTCCTAAGTGAGCTGGGGGCCTAATTCCCACTGCCTTTCAGTGGGAGTTGGATGCCTAGCCTGCTTAGGTGCTTTTGTAAATCCTTCTAGGCTCCTCTCTGCATCTTTGTACACCAGGCCAGAGGTGACTTGCCCAAGGTCACAGGAAACCTGTGGCAAAGCAGGGATTTGAACCCACGGCTCCCAAGCCCTAGGTTAGAGCCCTAACCACTACCTCACCCTTTCTCAGCAGAGCAACGCTGTTCTGCAGAGGGTTTGCAATGGAATTTCGTGATGGTTCTCCTGCTGGAAGAGGTCAGTGTACCCTACCAACAGAGGCCCAATCCTCAACCCATAGTCGCACAACTAGTTCCATCAACCAGTGCTTTCTAGGAAAGTTCTTCTGTCTCCACAAGTACACATTCTATGTTTAATCTCACCACTGACACTCTTCCTTTTGAGTTTGGGTCCAATTGCACAAATCAGGCCTACATGAGTGAGTAAAGGCGCAGGATCGGGCCCAAAAATCAAAGAGTGTAAGCCACTGTCAAATTATGCAGATTCAAGCAAAATGTAAAGGGCTGACTTTGGCAACATCATGAAACATTCACACATTGCAAAGCAAAAGCCATAACGTGGCTGATCTATCTAGGCTGATGACTTTCCCTGCTAAGATCTTGGCTCGACTACGTTTTGGCTGAACATACATTGTGTAGCTTTAAATATAGGTACAATATTTGCATTTGCCCATCGAAACTGAAACACAAGTCCTGGCCCTTAGTGACATTTACGAAGAACGAGGCTCATTGCTGAGCGTACACGTTTTTCCCTAACCCAACTTTGCATTTTTAGAGTTGAATAAACTTAGGGAAAGTTCACAGTGAACATGTGATCTGTAACTTCATACAGTAACTAGCTATAAACCATGTGCCTGTGTTGACTCAGAAACCAAAAAATGCCCTCAAGAAATATTTCTTTAAAACCAATTTAAAAATAATCAAAACACCACTCAAACATATGATCTCAGGTTGCACATAGTACAAAACCAGAGACTTTTTTCTTTCTAATAAGCATAGCAATGTAAACACAGCTACAGTCATTGTCTTCTAATTAGGAGGAATCTGCCATGGGATATTTATAAATCACTTTGGGAATGGCTGGATATAATGAATGTGGGTTGCCTGCTTGCATAGTGAATGAAGTTTAAATCCCAGTCTCTGGGGACTTTTATAATTAGACTAGAAAAAAGCACTAGCAATAAATATAGGGAACAATCCTGCACTAACCAGAGAATGGATAAGATCTCTAATAAGTCTATTCGTTTCTATCTTAATTACTGGATGGGATTTTCAGAGGCACCTAAGTGACCGGTGTTTTGCCAGCATCACATGTTCAAAAGTCATTTATCAGGTCCACAAAAAATAATGAGATTGGTTTAAAAATGGTGAGATAATTTTTTTTTAAAAGGGGGTTCTTTTTTATCTGGCTTTTTGAGTCTTTATGGTTCACCTTCTCAAGCTCTCCTGCATTGCCATGAGAGTTAGAAACTTAGGCCCAGATCCTCAAAGGTATATAGGTTCCTAACTATGGGAGTTAGGTACCTAAATATCTTTGAGGATCTGGGCCTAAGGTTTTTTTGTTTTATATGAAAGCTGAGATTCTCTTCTATTCACATGACTGGAGGAGCTAGAGCTCTAAGGAACAACTCCAAATATTGTGAGTCATATGATAAAACTCAGAGTTGGCAACACTGCTTATTTGATTCAAATAAGTTCCAATTTTTTTCACCGATTCAACAGGGAACATTACATATCTCAGAGGTTTGATATTTCACACAACAAATCATGAAATTGATCTTTCATCAATTTTTCAGTCAGGCCAGTTTTAAAACCCAATGTTACAGTCCCCCCCAAAAGCGCTCTCGCTAACAGTAGTGATAATAGGAAGGTCTTATGGACCTAATCCTGTAGCTACTCTTGATCCTCCGGAGGAGTCAGTGACAATTCTGCACACGCGGGGCTGCACAATCAGGCCCTTTGAGTTTAAAATTCAGTTCTACTCCAAAAGGCAACTCTATAAATAGCAATGCAGGGCCCCTTCAGCAACTCCAGAGCGAACATGCTCAGTAACTGCAAAGGGCACCTGAGCGCCGAGAATCAAGCTGAGATCTCTCTTTTTAGTGCCTCATCATAAGGAATAAGAGGTCAGATTCAGCCTTCATTACACCTCTGCAATGGCAGGGCATTGAGACGAAACCCTCAGCAATTCCTGTGCCACCCCATTCCCTTCAGTGGGTTTGTATGGCTCATTGATAGGACGTAATCTTGGTGATAATCTCTAGCTCACTCTCAGCTGTGTTCGCAAAAAGAAACTGAATGCATCCGATGAAGTGAGCTGTAGCTCACAAAAGCTTATGCTCAAATAAATTTGTTAGTCTCTAAGGTGCCACAAATCCTCCTTTTCTTTTTGCGAATACAGACTAACATGGCTGCTACTCTGAACCCTCTCAGCTGTGTGTGTTCTGCAGCCCTCATAAGGATAACAAATAGTAACACTGATTTGGGTCACTAAAAAACAGCAGATCTGACTCTAAATGCCCACACAAGGAGCAGATCTATTAAAGGAAATGCTATTTTTGGACAGATCACTTTTCAAAGCTGAATGCTTGATGAGGTTTCTGAAACAGTTTTATGGGTAAATTAACCCTACACAGGAAAATTATGGGAAATGCTCCTTCCCACATACTTTGATTCTTTATCTAGATCAGCATGGAATATTATATAAGTGTTTCTAACCTTTCTCAGTTGCTTTTCAAGTTGAATACCAGAACAGAAATGCCTCGTGGCATGATTCGCCTCAACATCTATGGGATTTATTCCATGACGACCACACATTGCTTTGGGCCTGTTGGATTCACAAAAGATGTGCCGTTTGTGTCTGCTGCATGGTCTCTGGCATGCAGACCTCCTGGGATTTCTTAGCTGCGTCTGTGTTGGAGAAATAGCGGATACAAATCTTCCAGCCCGGCTTCTGTTGCGAGCCGAGAAAGAGCAAGATCTTAGGCATCCAGGGTTGGAATTTCCATAAACAAATGAAGCCAAATGGACACTTTCATTATTAATTGTTATTATTATTATTATCGACATCTCAATATTATAAAAAAATATATATGAAAACCTCCAGGGCTGTGTCCTTTTCAGATTTCACTGACATCTCCGGGGGAATTTAGAAACAGTCTCCTGGATTTAGAAACAGATTTTCAGGTTTGGGTTTTTTTTAATGAAGGATATTAATGGAACAACTGGCTCTGTCTTCTTTAGAGTGTCAACCTTCTATTTACGTGTTATGCAAAAGAGATGGAACTAAGATTTGGCTCTAATGAAATCAAAGACAAAAATGCTCATGACTGTGCCTCCAGCCACTCGACTGGAAGTCAGCGAGTCTTCATCTTAATCAAGAGCTTCAGGGGTTACTCAGACCCTGTGAATTTCAGCTGCTGCCTTGTCCTTGTTTCACTTCATCGCACATCACCACTATCAGGAATTCTAAAGACCCAGCCGAACCGGCCAGTGAAAGCTCCACCCCTGGGCAAAGCATCTCCTCCCTGGCCTGAAGTCTGGAGCTCTAATGAATATTCCATACCAGTTCCCATGCACAGAACTTCCTCCCATACAGTGAGTTCGGCATGCACTGGCGAGCCACAGTGCAAACCAGAAAGGAGGGTTTGGCCCTATGTGAGCACGTGACAACAACTGCAAATGGTTGGGGACGTGCTGGTGACACCTGCATCTTTCAGGTGCACACTATGAGATACAGCAGCAGCCAGAGAGCCTGGGACCTAAATCTGAAACTGCCAGTAGGACCACCACATTTTCTGCACCTTAGTCGCAACTAGCAGCTTCAGTTTCAAAAACAGCATTTGAAGCTGATGTGACTTGAATTAGGTTGACAGTGCTCACCTTATAGCAGCTGGCGACTAAAAGCTTCTGCAGTTACTGTTTTGATGCACAATCCACAAGAAGGATTTTTTTAAGAGCACATGGAGGAAGTTCTTTCAGAGTCCTTGAACTCTGAAATGGTAACCTAGAAATAATGCATGGATAATCAGAATGCTTTTAAAGATGGAAAGGGACTAAATATTGTGGGTGAAATTCACTAAAGCCTGAGGAACACAGTTCTCTGCACCACGGGTGCTAGTGTTTTGGGGTTTTACCCTTGTTTCATTTGTGTGTGTGCCCGGCGTCCCATCAGAAATGGTTCCAATCACAGACACTCAGGCAATAAAATTTTACTTGGATTTATGCTCAGTTAAAAAAAATTTGCACTGCAATTAACAACAAACCTTTCCTTCCCAGATGTAACTGCCTATACAGTCAGCAAAACGGTTCGTAAGACTACCGGTAACTGCGCCATCTGGTGACTCCCAACAACGTTGCTGGGTGCAGAGACATGCAGAGAAATGACTGCCTAAGAAGTACTGCAGAAAAAGGATCTGGTGGTTATAGTGGATCAAAAACTAAAAGTGGTTCAATAATGTAATACAGTTGCAGAAAAAGCAAACGTTATTCTGGGATGTATTAGTAGGAGTGTTGTAAGTAAGACACGAGAAGTAAATCTTTCACTCTGATAAGTCCTCAATAGGAGTACTGTATGCAGTTCTGGGCACCAGACTTCAGGAAAGATGTGGACAAACTGGAGAATGTCCAGAGAAGAGCAACAAAAATTATTAAAAGGTCTAGAAAGCATGACCCATGTGTGAGGAAAGATTGAAAAACATGGGTTTGTGTAGTCTGGAGAAGAGAAGACTGAGGGGGGACATGATAACAGTCTTTGAGTACATAAAAGGGTGTTATAAAGGAGAGGCTGATAGATTGTTCTCCTTTACTTCTTGTCCTGTCCTTTGTGGTTATGGGCTCAAATTGCTTCAAGGGCAGTTTCGTTCGGACATTTGGAAAAACTTCCTGTCAGGATAGTTCAGCACTGGAACAAATTACCTCGCGAGGTTAGGGAATCTCTGTCATTGCAGGTTTTTAAGAACAGGTTAGATAAACACCTGTCAGGGATGGTCTTGATAATACTTAGTCCTGCCTGAGTGCAGGGGTCTGGACTAGATCCTATGGCGGTCCCTTCCAGTCCTACGATTCTATGATTTATTGCTGCTGTGCCTATGTCCCTGACCAACACAGTGCAGGGTTTATGCACTGCAGAGAGCTTTGGCTGGCCACCTGATGGGTGAATTTCACCTGTTTGCACACAGTAATGGTTGGTTCAAAGAAACCCAATCCAAGACAGTGAAATGAGATTCAAGCTCGTGTCCAGTTGCTATGAGTGAGTGGGTTGCTTAGCTCTCCCAAGGATTAGCTGATCCAGGAGTCCAAGTGACTGCTCAAGATATTCTGCACAACTGATGGCTTTGGTTCCTCTAAGCAGGAGGAGCAGTATTTCACTGCTCTCTTTACAGGTGCTCAGAGGGAATTTTAGGGGGAAATCACATGAGGCAGGCACTAGGCCAGAATGGATATATATATTTTTAATTTCTTTCAGCTCGGCACAGGGAGGAATGCTTTACGAGTTTCCATTTTTGCAAATCAGCAAATGTCAGTGTTATCTTACCATTGTTAGCATGGGCCACTTCTACGATGATATTGTATGCCGATGGATCTGATTATAGCACAGAACTGAGAAATGCATTGATCTTGTGATCCAAGGTGTAGAGACTTAAAGGGTCTGATTTATTCACATTATGATACCAGGGAAATATTGTCAAGACGGGTTAGATTTTTTAGGAGGGTTATCAAAGGAGTGTCAAGACGCATTAGTGTTCAGAGGATATCAGTGCACAATAACTGACCATAATGGGGCACTGGTTAAAGAGACAGTCATGATGAAATAAGTCAGAACTGTTATTCAGAACAAACTGGATTATTAAAGCTGAGAGTTTAGCTCATTCTCTTTTCACCATTTAGGCTGTTTGTTCACTGGGTTTTTGCCCTTCGCTTGTCTTGGGCAATAGAATTCTGACAGATCGACTTCCACTTTTGTTTATAGCCCATTTCATTTCCAGGTTCTCATGCCCGAGTGCAGTGCTGTTGTTCTTGGGTTCACCAAGCTGCCAGGGGGATATGTTTAAATCTAAGCCAAACAGGTTGTATTGAGCTGAATAAATGGGAGAGAGGATTTGACACACACTTGTTTGTGCAGGAGACTGAGCTTTCTCATGGGCCAGTCCACGAGGTGGCACTTGCTCCTACAGAACCTAAGACCTTTCTATTCCCAATACAAGGTGCATTTATTTGACCTGGCTTTCACAGATAAAGTTCATAGGACATCATACAAAACAACCTCAAACAAGAACATCCACATGCAATTTTCCTCTCTGGGGTGGGGAGGGGAGGACCAGAGAAGGAACCCCAAATAATAGGTGAGTCTCACATCACTCATGGCACTACCAGAAAACACTCTGACACCATGGTGATGGGCATGGGACAGAGCCTGAATTGAACAGAAACTAGAAAATCAGGATGGTAAATACATTACAGGGTAATCAGATTCAAAACATAGAGAATCCCTCTAGGCAAAACCTTAAGTTACAAAAAGACACAAAAACTGGAATATACATTCCATTCAGCACAACTTATTTTATCAGCCATTTAAACAAAACAGAATCTAACGAATATCTAACTATATTGCTTATAAACCCTTTACAGGAGTTCTAACCTGCATTCCTGCTCTGGTCCCGGCAAAAGCAACACACAGACCGAGAGAACCTTTGTTTCTCCCCCCCCCTCCAGCTTTGAAAGTATCTTGTCTCCTCATTGGTCATTTTGGTCAGGTGCCAGCGAGGTTATCCTAGCTTCTTAACCCTTTACAGGTGAAAGGGTTTTTCCTCTGGCCAGGAGGGATTTAAAGGTGTTTATCCTTCCCTTTATATTTATGACACAGCACTTCTAAGTCCTGTGGCTCCATGTCAGTGCTACTGGGGATAATTGCATTTGATGAATTTCTATGTCACTCAACACTGGAGTATCTGACAGGCATTAAAATGTAACTGACATTAATATTATTATACAAGAATAAGGGGAGTAACGCTCATAAATTACTTGTAAGGATTCTAAATCTGCAAACGTGGGTTCCAGATTTACTTCATCTACCTATGATGGGTTTTGGGAGCAGTTTAGATGGGATTCCTTCAGGAACTGTGCAACGGTATGCTGGAACACTAAGAATCAGCTAAGGCACATGAAGACTTGTTCAGGCAATTCTAAAATGACACATTTCCATCTAAAACCTGCTCCTAAAAGCATATAATCTCATATACACAATGAAAGGAGAAACAAAACAAAAAACAGTTGATACATACCAAAGTAAAGCAATACTTTCTGGGGGTGAGGCGGGGGAGAAGGGAGCCATTGGATTGTGATGGTGTACTTTAAATGCCCACTAGATGGGGCTATATTTTGTAAATAATTTTGCTGGCAAGTCTTTTTAAGCCAGGTGTGGGGACATGATGCAGCAGACATTTCCAGACACCAGGCTCTGTTGCAGTGACACTTTGGTGCATCCTTCACCCATCGCCAAGAAAATGGGATTTTTATTTTGATGACGGGGCTACGGTTAATACAGAGAAGTAGCTGGGGGAGCGGGGGGGAAGAATCCAAGCAACACTGTGAACGCAAGTGAAATCTGACAACGTCTGGTAGCTCCTTTGGCTTGGCTGTAGGTGAATCCAAGGAACTGCAGGGCAACATGCAAACAATGGAGGAGCCAGAGCTCTGCCCCACTTCCTCTCCAGGCTAGTTTACTCCCTGCTGCAGCTGGGTTTACTTTTTCCGATGCTCAGGACCAAGAGCTAGCATTCTCCTTCAGTGTGCAGGCTGAGGCCCTAATCCTGCAACTGACTCTGGGGGGGAGCCTTGTATCTGCACAGAGCCTCTACAGGGAGCCAGGGATGGCTCCCTACATGGAGTCAATTGCAGGATTGGGGCCTAGGACTTCGCTCCCATTCCCTGTAACTGCTTAAGTCCCAGTGAACATCCTATGACAGCTATATTCAGGCAGCAACCAATGGACCTTGCCAGTGGGGGTTCTTGGCCTCATGCTATTTAACATTTTTAACAATGACCTGGAAGAAAACAAAATCATCAGTGATAAAATTTGCAGATGACACAAACCTTGGGGAGTGGTAAATAATGAAGGCGGCAGATCACTGATTCAGAGTAATCTGGACCGCTTGGTACACTGGGTGCAAACGAAATGTCTGACAGATTCGGGACACCACCCTGCAGTGCTTTATTCACAACCCAGAATCCTCTGCATGGTTAGTGCCTGGAACCCTGGTGTTTTATCTGATCAAATGCTGCAAGCAGATTGGTTTGGCTGCAGTTCATAGGACATTAGGCACATATTAGGGGCATCTCTTCCAGTGATGGTCAGATGGTCACCTTTGCTTCCATCCACCTCAGTGGGCCGGGAAGGTGATGGGTGCCCTGCAGGATTGGGCCCTGGCCCATGGTAGAAGTGCAATCTGCAAAGCATTCTTGGTGCTTGTACTTATTTAGGAGGGAGTTGGAGGGACACCTGCTGCTCTTAGGGCAGTCAGCTTCCAGAGGAGAAGGAGGGTCTTATCACTTTCTCACTGCGGACCCCTCCAATCCAGAGGCGGTGGGACATTAGATGGCTCCACCCCTTGAGGTAGTGAGCTTGGTTCCCTGGCAGGAGAGTCCAAGCCAGGAAAGCGTGATAAATGTCCAAACAGATCAGGGAGGCGGAGCAGCAAAACTTGTGTGGCAGGAACTCAAGGAAGGAGGGTTCTATCTTTTAATGACCCTAAGAGTCTGCCTGAGGAACAGCAGCCGAGAAAATTCCAAGGTGGGCTGGGGCTGGCTGCTCCGGCTTCACTCAGGGGCCAGCATGTTCAAGATGACATTTAATTCCCTCCATAACAGAGCCATGGTAGGCAATAGCCTTTGGACTCCACTGTACAAAGGAGGCTGGGAGGGCTGGGATGTCTTCCCAGGAGGCAGCTTGCTGGGAAGAAAAGCAGGTTTGTCTCTCCCCACTTGCAACGGTTGGCCTTTGCGAGGAAACCTGCAGAGCATTTTAGATGTGGCAACAGAGCCTGATCCCGCAAGCCCTGGTGGGGACAGTTCACTGCTTCTCACCGAGTTCAGTGGGAGTGGAGGCGCTGACTCTTTGGCAGGACTGATCCCATGAGGCACAATGGGTCTGCAGGGAGGCTCAGCAGCGGAGCAGGGTGGTCAGCCGCTGAGTGGGAACAGGGCGCTCTATTGCATGGTGCTGGGCAGCCCCTCCTGTCGTAGGCCATGGAGTGAGAGTTACCTTGGCAACAAAGGCCTAGCATGAGCACCAGAGTCCCAGAGGTAGAAGGAAGCTTGGGAATGAAGAAGCCACTGCTACGGTGACCCAATCCACTGAAACACTAGGGGTTTCGAGAGCACTTTACATGCAGAAATGCTGGGAGTGCTACTTGGGTCAAATAGAGACTCTCGGATCTGCAATAAATCCTGGATTAATCACCACACCAGTGCATGGTTCTCAGATTCTCACCCTGGGGCATGCAGAACTCAAGTGAAGCAGCGGTGAGTTAACAAGGAGGCTCTGTCAGCTGAAGGACAAGGAAGCGGGCCTCTTTCATGGCTTGCCACTGGGGAGAAGGTGTGTACATGTCATGCAGCTCAGAGGGGAGGATTTAACTTGCCGAAAAGCTCAACAATGCCTGTGTTCTTCTCTGCAGCTGTTTACTTTGGGAACAGAGAGCCAGACAGCCAGCGACAGGAGAGTGGGAAAATGCCAAGTGTTTCTATTCCAAGGAGATCTCTCTCGTTTGATGTTGTGATGCGGCCACTTTTTGTGTTAAGACGCATAGAGCGACAGGGCATTTGTTCAGGTTACTACCGGAAACGCCACTGCATGTAAAAACCTGGAGCCATCACACCTTACCTGCGGTTCAGTCACCTCAGAACTTGTCCAAGGCACATCTCAGCACTGCAGGAAGTGGGGCTGGTATTTCATTAGGTAGCACTCTTCCCTGTGAGTCATCAAACTATGGTCCTGACCATATAGTGCCATTAGACCTCCCGGGATGTTTGTAAATAAGACCGGGGGCGTCGACTCCAGTGCTGTGGAGGGCTAAGGCTGCTGATTTAAATTGTCCTGGAAGTTTCAAGTGGGTGAAATGTTCTTCTTCAGAGCTGCAGTGGTCTCATTTCACATCAGAGGGGGCTGCACTGCACTGGCGGAGGAAGGGCCCCCTTCCGACTAGGAGGTGCTATGCCGGGAGTTGTCAATTCAGAGACTCCAAGGCCAGAAGGATCATGTTGTTTGACCTGTGTAAACATGGGTATTAATAGCCAGGGTTATAACTGGGCTGCGTGGGGCCTGATCCTGAAAGATGCTGAGGACTTGTAACTCCCACTGAAGCCAATAGGAAGGGCAGGTGCTCATCCCCACCCAAGCTCTGGCCCTTAGTTGTCAGGGTGCTCTGCCTGGGACTTCTGTGGGGGGATGGGGGATTCCATTTTTCTTAGCCTTGGTATCTGTTCTCCTGCCTTGTTCCTCTTCCCAGCAGGCCTCAGAGAAGCTGGCAGGGAACCATCCGCCCCGGATATTAGGTGTCGGTCTTCCTCTTTATTCTGAGGGCTGGAGACAGGTTGAAGGGAGGGGAGCTGTTTGGCCATTGTTGGCGACTTGCCTTGGAAAGGGCTGGCTCCTATCCCAGGTTGCAGGGAGTCGTGCTGTAAAAAACCCAGGAAAAATAGGAGTGACCCCTTCTGAAGCCAGAGCAGCCAAATTAGGGCTCGCAACCTTGGCCCTGCTGGGTTTCCTTCCTGCCACCTAGGTCACATGGGCAGCGTGCTGAGTGAGGCAGGCTGGCACGGGGTGGGGGGGAGAGAGGGGGAAAACGGGTCCCCATCATTTGGGAAGCTGTGCAGAACTTTATGGCAATAAGGCCCCATCCATCACTTCTCCTGGTCTTCCTTACCTCCCGGCAGAGCTCTGCTTCCCCACAGAACTCTCCCCAGCCTTGACCCCACAGTCCCCTCAGCACTGGGCTCCTCTGACTAAAAATGTAACAATGCAAAGGGAATGAAAAGATTGGGATGGTTTCATTTAGAATGGAGGGGTCTCAAGTCTAAATCCTCAAAAGGTATTTAGGCCCCCATTGAAATAAATGGGGCTCTGGGTCCCAGTACCCAAGAGAGCCTGACAAAAGTAAACTATCAGCAGAGTAAGAGAGCAGGGACTTGCACATTTCATACTCTCTCCTTAGGACAATTTGAGCATTAGGCAAGCACTTTTAAGCAGGATCCAGGAGGTAGAGATTCTGCATTCAATTAATTGACTCACCAGGGACCCAGAGGGAAAATTGGATAAAACAGTTAAAGAGGTTTCCAGCAGTTTGGCGGGAGGAGCTTTGAAAGAAGAGGGAGGATCAGGGCTGGAAACCAAAAGGTCCTGTGCATTTGGTGGTAGGAAACATAGCAGGCATGGGATGGCGCAGAGGGGAGAGAAACAGACACAAGACCACTCAGCATAGCTGGGCTTACGGCAGCACCAGACGCAGGGTAAAGGGGCTGCCTTTCCAGGGTCTGCAGAGGAAACAATTCATGTATGGGGGCTGAAGGGCTGGGGCTTGAGGCAGCCATTGTGTGGGAGAGCGGCGATTTCCCAAGAGGATTGCTCTGCAGAAAGGATCTATGGCTGTGCTATGGCAGAGGCAAGTAGCACACACAAGACTCACACTAACCTACCTGGCTCCTCATCAGTGAGCCGGGTGTAGGCACAGCATGGGGTGCGGTGCGTTCCCACGCTTTGTCTTCCTAAGGCACAATAGCTCCTTCAAAGCCACTGGAGATGGACCATGTTGGGGGCGGAGGGGGAGGGGGGGAGAGAGAGAGACAGACCAGTGTCACACAGGCTCTGCTCCTTCCAGCCATGAGCTTCAGGCTCGTTGTCCTTGTTTCTAAAGCTCTGCACCTGTGTTGTGCCTTCCGCAGGAGGCATTTTAGAAATGGGAATGAACACAGCCGCTCTGCCTGCCTGCCAGGGCATCAGCCCTGTTTTAAAGCTGGAGAAACTGAGGCAGAGAGTGAGAGGTGGAATCTGTGGCACAGCTGGGAACTGAAGCCAGCTCTCCCAAGTCCCCACTCTTCCTTCCACTTTTCTGCCCTGTTGCTGCCCCTCCATGGCAGAGGGGGAATCCGGTCCAGGGCAAATAAGAGAACTGGATTGGAAATGAAACAACCTCCTCTCTGAGATATGGTGCCCACTCCGCTCCCCCAGCCCTGGCCCGTCTTATGTGTGGCCCAGTTTCGGACTAATAATAAAGCAGCCTCTGTTTTAATTTATTCAGCTTCTCAGTCTCTCCATGTGCAACGCCAGGATTTTTGTTGGTCTTGCGCCGACAACAGTCTATGGGGTCTGTCTTGCTGCTCTTTCTTGAATTAGAAAGTATGCACTCCTGGCAGCTAGAAACACAATCTCTTCTCCTGCAGAATGCCAAAGGGACCTTTCTTTTCTTTGAATTCAAATAAAGCTCTACTGTTTTGAAGTGTTAGAAGGGCTGGCTTCAGTTCCATGGCCATTGATCAAACAGAAATGCTCACGCCACGGAGCAGCATTGTAGAGATGGGCGCTCAGGCTCTCAGCTCCCCGTTCTGTTCAGCGCTACATGCTCACTCAGATCCCCTGCTCCTCGCGGCCCAGCCTGGCTCAGGAATCACCATCTCCCTCACCTGCACACCCAGATCAACCGAGACTGAATCATCTGATCACACATAGCGGTCAGTCCTGTTAATCCGCGGGAGAGCCGGCCCTGGTTTACAGGCTCTTGTTGAGTCCCCAATTAGAGTATGGCACAAATCTGACCAGGGATGGTGTTTTAATAGATAAAAAGATATAACTTGTCAAGACACCATCTGCTGCTAAACCATCCACACCAAGCAGCTTGCCACCTGCAGTTCTTAACCAGCACTGTGGCTTTACATGTAGCGAGCGATCTCTGGTGCTTAACTGCCTTGCCCTGAAAATAGAGGCTTGCAGGGGCAGATTTCTGAGTTCCTGCTTTCTCAAGCCCCCGCTGCTTTGCACACCAGCATTCAGAGGTTTCCTGCAAGTGGCTCGGTGAACTTTGGCCTGTCACCCTACTGTGCTTTGTTCCCTGGTGCTTTTCTGCCACATGGGCTAATACCGAGGGGGCAAGTTCTAAAGGAGTCCTTACACGGGCAAATCTCTCATGGACTTTACCGAGCATTATGCCTGTTGAGGGTTTGGCCTTTTAATACTAAATAGCATTTATATGGTACATTCCCTATCCAGAGCGCAGTCCAGACATTACCTAACATCCCTGTTCAAGAAATCAAAACATAACATTTACATAAAGGAAGAAAAAACAAGGATGCAATGCACAGCTTATAGATGATTGTTCAAGAGACTTTATATTGCATTCCATCCAGAAGGAACGAAGATCCTTGCCCTTCGGCTCCCCTGTCCCCCTCCCCACTTAATTAAGATTTAGTAATGTTATCCCTAATGTGTGCACACGCCAAGAAATCATATCACCCACCACGGAAATGCAGCCACTTCCGGAGTGGAACGTAGCACCTGTTTTACGGCATATGACAAACCTGGTGCATCTGACTAGGACAGGAAGAAAGGAATCCTATATACAATTGAAACTGCAAGGAGAATTTTCAGTAGATGAAATTTAATCAACTGTACTTGAAGGAAGAATTTAAAACCTTCCTGATCTGCAGCATCAAAGCCTTAATTTCCCCTGAGTCATGATTGCTTTCCCTCCCGCTGTGGCAGGGTGCACTGTGTTTTAGAAGAGATAAATAAGCCTAAGCCACCAATCTTTCTCCACGGTTCAGAGAGTTTTGATCTGGGCCTGTCTCTCTATATTAATAACCACCTGAAGACACAAAGCAACAGAGGCTGAAGAGCAGAGCTGGCTAACAACAGCCTGGTACTGAAACTCTTCTAAAAGGATCACACCTCGGTGGAAAGGTCATTTTAGAGAGCAATTTGCAGGCAGACAGCTCCTGCGTGAACGTTGGTGCTGCTCAGTGGTTTGAGCATTGGCCTGCTAAACCCAGGGTTGTGAGTTCAATCCTTGAGGGGGCCATTTAGGGATCTGGGGCAAAAACTGGGGATTGGTCCTGCTTTGAGCAGGGGGTTGGACTAGATGACCTCCTGAGGTCCCTTCCAACGCTGATATCCTATGATTGCTAGCAGCCCTGCTGCGGTCCTGGCACATAGGCCGATTTGCTGAGAGAGCAGATCTGTACATGGAGGCGGTGGCTGCAAAAATGAAGGATGGGTATGAGGAAAACAGCCAGCCCTGAAACCTCTGATCCGACTGTCTCCCTTCAAATGAGCTGCTGGCCAGCACTCTGCCTGCAGCAGGATGCACATGGAGCAACAGTGGAAGAGCCTATCAATCAAGCTTATACACTGTCCTGTTAATTCCTGGCAGCGACAACCATTGCTATTCAGTTTGACTATGTCAGTATCTATCTTTAACTGTGTAGACACCACAGATGTAGAGGGCACGGAGGACATATCTCCAGACAACAACCCAGTCCACTCATCTCTAACCACTAGACTATATTCTGTATCTGGATCCAGTGATCATTTTTGCCTATATATATTTTTTAAACTATTATCCAGTTTCAAACTTTGGGAGGCTGGATTTTGACTTTCTGAATGCCAGACAGGGACAGGCGGCTGCTTAGGATGAGCCATGGAGTGAACAGCTGTCAAGACAGGGACACCGGAAAAGCACTACTTTTGGAAGAAAAAACAACGAGGAGTACTTAGAGACTAACAAATTTATTTGGGCATAAGGTGCCACAAGTACTCTTCGTTGTTTTTGCTGATACAGACTAACATGGCTACCACTCTGATACTTTTGGAAGAGAGAAGGATCAGCTTATACAGGTGCCTTCGTTAAGGGGCAGATAGTGAGGGCTTTGCACATTATTCTGCCATTCGTCCCGATGATTTCAGGGTGATCACGGGGACAGTAAAGTGCTACTCAGCATGAGAAGAGTATCACAATTGACCCTGGATGACTAATGGCTATTTTATAACTGCAACTTCAAGAGTTAGCCATA
This sequence comes from Chelonia mydas, assembly GCF_015237465.2. Taxonomy (NCBI): domain Eukaryota; kingdom Metazoa; phylum Chordata; order Testudines; family Cheloniidae; genus Chelonia; species Chelonia mydas. The sequence continues at coordinate 24,607,187 of NC_057856.1, read as the reverse complement.
AAAAATAAATCCCCCCCCCCCCCAACACACTGCGCCTTTTCTCTGTGGCAAGGATTGTCACTTGTGGTATTTGCACGGAGTCTGGGGCAATGGGGCTCTTATCTGAGGTTTCCTAGACATGCCTTTCTAGAATTGCATGGCGCGGGGGAGGGGAACAGGCTACAGAGTCTTTCGCCGCTAAGGTGGTTCAAATCCCCTCCAGGCAAGGAGAGAACACTGGATGAGTGCGTGTGGATGCAGCAAGTCTCAGTCCAGTTCTCCTGCCAGAGAGCTCTAGGTTAGTTCGGAGGTCAGACAACAGATGCAAATAAAGTTGCTTCTGAGGTTTCAAAGAGCCCCAACACCAGTACAACTCGCGCTGGGTGAACACAGCCTGAGAGCAAGCTAGCCTTACTTAGCGACATCTGATAGGCGATGAACATTTTTGTGGTGCCCCCCCTCCCCAGCTACCCCAATGCGGTAAATCTTTTTTTGTATGCGGGTAACACACCGGTAGTGCCAGGAACACGGTGGAGAATTTCAATTCGCTTTCACGGTAGGTTCACGATTAAAGAAGAAACAGCATCCTGTTAAGCTACGCAAGGATTTCTGTCAACACGGACCTTTGCGTCTCATCCTTATAAACTTTGAGCTTGGGCAGATGGATAGATTTGCTGGGAGCCCTTTAGGAAGTGAACATAGTTCAATCAATTGCTTGGAGTAGGGAGGGAGAGATAGGGACGCTAGGTGCACAGATAATTGTCAGACTGGGAAGGGGTTAGATGGACTAGGAAAGAAGATGCTGTCGGACTAGCCTTGTGCCAGTTTGTGTGGAGGGGCTGTGAAAGCTGCTGGACTGGCAGCCCTAGGGCCTAGCTCCTCTGCTTGGCCACAGCGGAGATACTTACGCTACTGCTGGGGTGTGATCCTCACATAGCGAGGCTGAGGGGCGTTGCCCCCATGACCGGTCCACAAAAGAGGTTTGCGAGTCTGCTACTGCTTCCCCATACAGGGCTCAGCTCTATGGCACAAGAAGCAGCGGCTTTTAGCGCCAAAGGGTCAGAATTCAGATCCCCCCCCCCTTCAGCCCCAGCAGGGTCAGTTACACAAGTTTCCCACGCTGCCCTGCCCACGGGCCTCAGCGCTTGGTGGGACAGACCACCTCTGGGGTGAGAGGATAGCTCAGCCTCTCACGCGATGGTCTCTCTGCTGCGGAGACTGCTAACAAGGGTGCCAATTGTGTCAGGACGCTCCCTCAGAGCTGGGCTCAGACCACCTACTCATTTCACAGGAGGACAAGCATCATAAACCGGGTAAGATCTGGGCCCCCAAGCAGCAGGCATTGGACTGCAGCAAAGGAGATGAGAGCCAAGCTGCTTCTCTCTCATCTTGCTTTCATGTTTATGTGAATTACTGTTGACTTTGGCTACCTCCCCCTCTCTGAAGAGAAACAGTAGGAAAATAGAAGATCCTAATATTGGGTTTTTTTTTCTTAAATGTATATTGTCTACTTTCATTGTATCCAATCAGATCGAGCCTGGGGGAAATTGGCCCCGGCACAGCAAGAAAAGGAGTTCCTACAAAGAAACAACACAATGGAGAATGAAGAGACAGCTTTATCAGTCATGCATTGTTTTCCAATTACACCCCGTGGGTGCACAAGATTAATTGTCTGGGTATGTTTGCCACATGTGAAAATATCCCAGCAAACAGCTGAACAGGAAAACACGGCTACTGTGCTTTTGTTTTTGTTGTTTTTTTTAAAAAGCAAGAGCTGGAGAAGAGCCCTTCATGTTTAGATTGGAAACAAATTAAAAACTCAAGGAAAAGGGTGTGGAGCATCAAAGAGTGCTGGGAATCTTGGGTAGGTAAACACAGGGGTCAGCTAACGGGAGGAGGCAAAGAAAGCAAGAATATAAGAGAGCCCAGAGGTACACACAGCCACATGGAAAGAGCTAAGGGGAGCCCAGGACTCATGCCACCCTACTGAGGTGGGGATACCAACAGGCTAACAGAGTGAAAGGGGAGCCTCTTCCCCAGGGCTGCTGATCTTGCTATTGTCACAGCATACATACAGAGAAGTTAGATAAAAACATAGAATATGCCCGCTGGAAGGTTGCAATGTAATCATAGGTGCTGAGTTTTTAATCTGCCAGGGGGTACTCCCCCCCGGCTCCACCCAGACCCCATCCCCACCCCACCCTTTCCCCCCCAAGGTCCCACCCCACCCTGCTTCTTCCCGCCCCCACCCTTTCCCTGCCCAGTTCCGATCCCTCCCCCGAGCACGCTGCATCCTTCCCCCTCTATCCCCCCCGAAACAGCTGCTCCGCAGTAGGTGCTGGGGAGTGGGGGGAGGCGCTGATCTACGGGGCCTGCTGGCGGGCAGGAGGTACTGGGGTGAGGGGGAGGTTCTGGTAGGGGGGCTGCCAGTGGGTGCTCAGCACCCACCATTTCCCTGCCCCCGTGGGTGCTCCAGCCCCAGAGAACCCATGGAGTCAGCGCCTAAGAATGTAATTACTGTATATCTTGGAATTTAGAATGATAACACACAAGAACCCCAAAACAGAGTGACAAAGCAGGCTGCTTCCTAAGACAGAGAGGCACAACTCACTCCTCTTTGTTCTAGGCAGCTTCTTTCCAGACCATCTCTGATCACACGCTTCCCTATAGATTTCCCCTAGCCGGACAGCAGGCTAGGACCCCCCACCCCCAACCCCCCTTAAAGTGGTAACTTGTGGTTTCAGCACAGTCCTCAGTACACCACACCTATCAAAGCACAGGTACTAGACAGAAGGTGAGAGGGTTAGGAAAGATGAGAGGAGGCAGATGAAGTGCAGTAAACATGGAGGACAGAAAGTGGAGAACAGGAAGAGAGCGAAGCAGAAAGGGAGGAGTATAGGATAGGGGGCACTAAAAAGTAAAGGACCTCACACAGCACTGGCTAGGGTCACATGAAGTGCATCTAAGCGCTGTACTGGCTCTCCAGCGACTTGCCCAGTGCAGCTCGGCTAGTAACGTGAAACAGCCCTGATATTCCAGTGGCCGCGAACACCTCTCAGCCGATGCACTGCAAACCGGATCCAGAGCATGCCAGTGGTGTCACAGCCACTCAACTCTGCTAATGCAGCACAGTGCTGCCGTGTCCTGTACTGTTCCACCCATGGGCACCTGCACAGACAGTGCATCTCAATGCACAGCGACAGCCCCTGTGGCCTTCCAATCTCAGAGTTCCACATTGTCCTGTTAATGCGCTGCCAGGCCAGCCTAGAGCATCTCCGTTCTTCCAGCTCAGCCCCTTCTCCAGGCACCAGCTGCTGCGAAGCAATTGAGCAAATGCTTGGGCAGGTTTGATCAGGGGAGGAAAGAGCTGGAAGCAGGCAAGTTCTTCTAAGACACTGTTTCTAAGCATCTAAGTAGTTCCATCCCGCTGTCTCAGGCCATGTTACTGCCATGCGGTATCAATGCTGTTGATGCAACACAGAAGGAAGCAGGAGGAAATGGATTTGATATGCCAATTACCTACCAAGGGCTTGGAGTATCAAACGGCCTGTCAGTAACCATTTCACAAGGGGAAGTGCTTGCTTTGCCCTCATGTGGATTCCGCCCCTGAACTTCCACTGACCCATAACACCCAATGTGTTTCCAATGTTCAGAGCAGCTGGGGAATGGTGGATGGGAACACTTTGCAGACTCAGCCAGTCCACGCTTCCCTGTGTTATCAACTGGCTGGCATTTCAATGCTAGCTTCGCCAAACGCTGCATAGCTGTGGGTGGCTGAGAAAGCCTCTTCGAACAGGTACCACCTGGCTGGGAGGCCATGCTTACTAGGTCTTCGAAATTAATCCCCTTGTCCCACGTCCACCGCATACTGAACCAATCTAGCTCCCACTGATGTCAGTGAAAAGACTCCTATCACCCTTCAGTGGCAATTGGACTGGGCCTTAAGTCAGGTCCCTCAATTGTAGGTTTTAATAGCGATTCTGTTCTTCATCACTTGAGTGACGTTCACCTACAGCTTAGAAACTCAGCCACCAACCAGTATTCTCCATATACAATAGCTGATGACACACGATACAAGTCAACGTATTTTGTGGTGTCCAGATGTTTTGCCTGGGGGCAGGACCCCGTCATCATAGTTTTTAAATCAAGACTGGAGGTTCTTTTAAAAAAATATGCTCTAGTTCACACAGGAATTATTTCAGGGAAGTTCTGTGGCCTGTGTCAGAAAAGCGGTCAGCCTAAATGAGCACAGCGGTCTCTTCTGGCCTTGAAACTGATGGTAAAGACTTTAGACGTACAGACCTTGTTGTACTGGATGGATCAATGGTTTGACTCAGATCTGGTCTCCAACAAGGACTCATACCGTTGAGTCAGAAAGAGGTATAAGCCCCACACTCCCAGGCCCTGATTCAGCGAGGTACTTAAAGTATGTGTCTGATTATGTGAGTAGTTGCGTTGATTTCAGTGGGACTAGCCACATACTTAAAGTTGACACATGCTAAAGTGCCTTGCTGAATCAAGACCTAAATGCTGATCACCAACTTCAGACTGGAACAGAGATAACCCAGCTGCCAAAGTACAGCAGGAAATCAAGGAACACGACTTTCCTTCTACTGTGTTTGCCTGTCCGTAAGCCATTTTTGTTCTGTGTCGCTGTGTTCTTGGAGCACCTCTGGCTGAGCTGCCCCTTTTGAACTTTCTGTCCTGTGTAACGGAGACTTAATAAATCACAGAGCATGTGCATTTCAGTGCAAAAAGCACATTTTGGTCTCTTTCTGTATCCGCCTGGTCAACATACTATACGTCAATACATTCACTCAGAGCCAAAGCTGCATAAGGAGCTTCATTGACCACATGTCTGCAAAAGTAATAGGCTGGGGAAAAAAAAAAAAACCACATGCCAACAGCTTAGAGGTGGGAGATTTGGCCTTGGAGAAATAAGGCAGAATGAACCTAGGAGGGAAGTGAACACTTGTCTTCACACACTGGGCAGGCCATAGAAAACATCTTCCATCAGCTCAGCGTGCCTCTCTCATCTCTTTACCTGCACCTCTAACCCAGCTTGCTATCATAAAAGGGGGTAAAGCAGGGGCATTGGTTTATCAGTGCAATTCCACTGCACAAAAGGATTGGCAACAGCTAAATGGAAGTTTGTGTTTGCAGCCCACGGCTGCGCTGATTGGAAGGGACAACATCCCGCCTTAAAAAAATAATTCTGCCCTCATTGACAGCTGCATAACCCTATTAAAGTCAGCAGCATTGCCTGGATGTAATGGACAAGAGAATGTGGCATTTGTGCTTTTAAAAATATCTTATAGCACTTTCCCCAGGTGGCTAAGTGATATTATCCTCATTTTACAGAAGGGGAAACTGAGACACAGAAGCCACCCCACCCGTGACTTCACATAGCGTGTCTGTGACAAAGATGGAAACAGAACCAGTCAACTGACTTCCAGAAATGCTCTTTTCACTAGACTGTTGTATCTGCAACAGAATCAGCCTTCTAAATATTCCCTATGCTGTAACCCAGTTGCCTTAAATTAGCCGTTCTGTTTCCTTTTCTTTATACTTCTCAAATGAACAGCGTCTTCAAGCACCAGCTAATATGCCTCTATTTAATATGGTCTTGGCTGTGCTTTTCTGTACACTATTTCCTGAATCTCTTTCCATTCTGCAGGGCTTGCTCAACAGAAGGATTATTAGACACCTAACCAGATTAAAACGCTTTCTCCAGGCTATCCTGCAAACTCCATCCGCTTCTCCCAGGCTCAGGTACAAACATTTCAACACTCCCTCCCTATGTTCGGTTCAGATGAACTTTCTTGAAATACCGCGCGTAGGGGGGTTGGGTTGGTTTTTTGTTTCTGCAAAGATGTCTGAAGTGGGTCTCGAGCAGAGTTCAGCTTTTGACACACTGTTGAAGTTTGGATTTAATTAATTCCACTGAAGTTTTGAAACGGCGCACTACGTTTTTCTGAACCCTCCCGCTCCCCTTTCATGGACTGGAGCCTCGCCGCATTCCTGGAAACAATGCGGGGAGGAGGGCAGGGGTGTGTGGAGAGATCCCTAGCAATAATTCACAGAGTGGGAACCAAAACCGCTTGCTGAAGAAGAAATAACCAATTCGTCTTCATATGCTGAGAACAATGGAGACTTCAGTCCCAGCTTTCTGGGGCTTGTGCAAACCCTTACTCACAGGAGTAGTACACTGGTGCAAGCCCCACTGAACTAAATTGGCCTACCTGCAGGAGTAAGCGCTACTCTTGCAAGTAAGGGTTTGCAGGCTCAAGCACTAAGAGTTGTGGATAAGAAGGATTTTGCATTTTAATAACTGCTTGGGAACCGGGTAAACAAAGGGCCTGATCCTGCAGAGTGGCCTCAAGAGCTGCTCAGCGCCTTGCAGGATTGGGCCCAACATAGCCTTAGCATGACGTAGGCAGCGGTTATTTCCATACCTCCCCGATATGATCCATAGATTACGAGGCCAGATGGTGCTCATCTAGTCTGACCCCTGATTTAATCATCTACTTCGGTTGAAAAATTCATTCCTGGCTGGCTGAGTCAGTCCAGCCAAGGCTCTGAAAACACCAGCCTGGCTTGGTCTCTTCCTTTCCCGCTTTTCCATTAAAGGTACTTGGAGTGCGCGGTTAACGACACCGCCATCTCCACCCTACCACACACGTGTCATGCCCCTGTACCATTTGCAGCAGTGCCAACACGGTCCCATCAGAATGGGGATGCTTTGCACTGGGGCAGCTGCCCACCCAAGCTGCAGGGCAACAGAGGATCAGGCCCTTCCAACTAGGGGCTGCCTCGAACCAATCGCCTGGACTCCAACTCTGCTCCAGCATAGGGATGCTCAGAGCTGGATCCGAAATCGACAGCTCCAGCCTATGTCTAAGATGGACCCCCTCATATTTGTAATTAGTTGGCCTCTGGCTCCAACCCCTTCAAAATCAGTGCAAATTTTGCCTGAGGAGAGATGGACTTTATAAAAAAAGGGGGTGGGAAACCTGGGAGTCAAGATCTGACCCAGCAGGTGGGGATAAGAGCAGGGAGTCAGGCGCTTGCCTCAGGCCATTCTTTGAGCAGTCTGGGACTACGTTGCCATGTCATGTCCAGAGAGTGGTTCAGAGCGAGGCTTTCAGAGGTACAGAGGGCAGTGATGTTCCCAACTCCCATGGAAAGCCAATGGGAGTTGTGCACCTCGCTTCAACCGGTGCCTCTGGCATTCTCCCCCAGTCTCCTGGGTATTTCTTGCCAGTGCAATGAATCTCTACGGTGAGGCTGACCCTGGTCTGCATTTTCCATTGGCCCTCTGCCCTCGAGCTAGGCAGGATCCCTAGGCTTAGAACCAATGGGCAGGCTCCAGAACTTAGCTTAAGCTTCTCTCCTCTCCATGGGAGGGGTGCCGAATTGGTAGGTCCTGGGACTGACTTCCCTCCATCCACCCACTGAGCAGGCAGAGCATGGGGAACCAGCAATCACTGTGGCTCAACCAGAGGAGGACAGATCACCTCGGAGTGTGGGGTGATCGCCGGATCTGTTTGGCCCTGGGCTTCTCTGCTCATATGGCCAATAATGGCTTCCGTCAGTGTGAGGGACATGAGGGTGTGAACCCCTCTCAATGCAGAATGGACCTGAGACTCCAATTCATTCCACATAAATCACCAAATATCTATCAGACAGCAATAACTTTCCAGCACTGAGTTGGGCTGGGTTTGAACCAGTGAGCTCTCTCTGGGGGGGTTTCCGTAGGCCACTACTACTGCTCTGAGCAGTCCCCCAGGAATTCAGTGAATGATTATCCCATAATTAGCTCAAATGTCCAATGAGGGAGGGGGGAGAACCCTCCGCTCCTGTTTCAGCTTCCCCCCCCCCCCCCCTTCTTGCCACTCCAGTCACATTAAACCCACCTATCTGTTAGGAGAGGGTCGGGTCTCCTTGTTGCCTGATGGAAGCCAGCTGGTTCCGGCTGATGATGTGCGGGTGTGGTACCAACACACAGTACCTGTTGACCTGTATTGTCCCCAGCAAACAGCAGATCCGCGAATGATCTGCACTTTTCAGACTCTTCTCCTATTGTCAAATCGGAAGTTTACTATTTACAATACAGCAGGGTTTGTTTCTAATTAAAATGTTCCATTTGAAGATAGGCTACAGGCGAGAATAAAAGAGATGCTTAAGGGTGACGGGAACGAACACAAACCAGGATTAATCCTACCATTACATTCTTCTGAACGCTGCAGCCTTCCCTCTCTATCCCCCCCGAAACAGCTGCTCCGCAGTAGGTGCTGGGGAGTGGGGGGAGGCGCTGATCTAGGGGAGTGGCTCTTTAAGTAATAAGCCATCTTTCATTGTACCACATACGCATCAAACTGGAACGTGTTCCAGACTAGTCGCAGCACTGCAGTTATCAGCTGCAAGAAGTGCCACTTACATAGAAAAACGGATTTCCCAAGAGCCGTCGTATATTTGATCAAATATATTCCACATCAATGCACAAACGTGCGTGGGAGAGACGATATAAAACTGCCCCCATTTCTTACTGAAAATACGTGGCATGAATCTAGACCTGTTGAATCCAGTGGAACCACTGCAACCATGCGTCAAGGCAGACGACTAGACACCAAATGTGCTGTACAGAACTTTTATTTCTTTTACTTTTGAAATTCTCCCCCTCCCCGCATTCAAATTCGCCTTCTTCTATTTAGTGAGCATTAAACATGCCCAGTCTTCACGGATACTCAGTGCCTGTAACTCCCACTGAAATCTAAGATCAGGCCAGGGCAGGCCCATTGTTGTTCTACCAATTTTGGACGGAGATGAAATTAACACAAGTCTATAAGCATTTCCAAAGCCCCTGCTCACCAGAGCTGTCAACCACTGAACATTTTGGGATTGGAAATTGCCTACCTTCTCTACCAGCGTCATCAATCTCACCTACACAACTTCAATTTGTCCCCATTTCACATTACTCGTGCAGCCCAGCTAGTGCTGCTAACAGCAGCTGATCAAAGGAGGTTTTTTGTTTGATTTTGAAAAAAAAACCCAACCAAACAAACAAACAAAAAAAACCCAACCCTCTCATTCCACAGGTTTCTTTAAATGAAAAATTCCTTTATTCACAGATTTTTGTGAAAATTTGTTTTTAACCCCCATCCCTCTCCCCACCCCCTATTTCCAGTCTGCTACCGATGTCGGGGGAGGGGAAAACACATTATTTATGGGTTTGACACAAATCAAAGAGTGTGTTTGGCAGTTCTAGTGTAGAGCGTGGCTCTCTGCCCCTCTCCAGTGGTGGCTGGACCACACAGAGGTTAGTGTATCTGCTACAGCTTCCCAGCTACTTCAGTGGGAACCATTCAGCTAAAAGCTTGGATGAAGCATAGCCTTCTCAGGGCTGCAGAACAGCCTTCCGCTCTGATCCCGTGCTCGCCCTCAACACGTCTCTGCAATCCTCCTCCCCCCCCCGCAATCAAGAGGAGTAGCTGAGCCGGGAGCAGTGTATTCTGGGAGCCCATCAAGCTCTCTGAGGATGCAGCAGCCACTGCTGCCCTTGGCAAGTGGGACTAACCAATGGATCTGCAGACCAGTGCTCAGCACCTCTGGAAATCAGGCCCTCGAGGCCTCAAGCTGAAACTTTGGAAACGGAGGCACCCAAGATTAGTGAACAGTTTTGAAAACTGGGCATTTTCTTTTTACACTCCCAAGTGGAAGCTAATGAGACTCATCAGGTCTGGTTGCCAGGGCAAGTCTGCAAAACAGCCCTGCATCTCTGTGCAGGGGCTCAAAGCCTGGCATCTTCTACTGTCTTGGAAATTAAAGGAGAGTTTTGCATTCAGAGGGGCTGGATGGCTGGGGTGTTTCTTGGTGCAAAGGATCATAGATCTAACGGACAAAATAAAGTCTGAGGCTTACCAAGTAAGTTGCAAAAATTTAAGCTAGGTGACTAGCAGGGTGTGAGGCTCTTACTTGAACCAAAATTGCCTCTTACGTGTCCTGGAATGAAAACAGAATTTCCAGAATCTCTCTGGGCTGTTTATTTCACACCCTGAACGTCTGGCTTGGTGTGTGAAGTGTTCACCCCAGTGGACAGACCTGCCCTGACATGAACACACCACACCCACCCAGAGAACTCCTGGCAGAAGGGGACATAACCCTGCAGACAAACAAACAAGGGCAGGACGCAGCTGAAATTATGTTTGGAGTTACTTCTACATTAATGAGCTGGAGATCGTTCAACTCTCCAGAGCTTTTATTTGGAATCTGTGTCATTTCCCATGGGAGCGGCAGCTGGCATACAGTGGGGATGGCTGGGGAGCACAGTACGAGACACAGAAGCATGCTAACAGACTCAGGCTCATTAGTGATGTTCCCGGGAGACTCCAGCAGCTCCGAGCGTTCTTGGGCTGGGTTTGTTAAAATATATAAATAAATAAAAATCACTCATTTATTTCAACTAAGCCACTTTTTAAACTTCCAGGACAGAGCATCTGAGTCCAAGCAGAGGGGACGCTTTCATTTTTAGATAATAAGCTCTTTGGGGTAAGACTATCTTTTCATTATGTTTTTGTACAGCAGGCCGCGGATCCATGATTGGGGCCTCTAGCCACTACTGCAATACAGATAAACAATACATTATGTTACTCTTCTTAGTTAAGCACGGTTGATATGATCAGTCCCGTATGAGACACACAAAAAGACAGCTCCACCCCCAGACTAGGAGATGTGATGCACTGGATGGCCCAGGAGGGACATATCAGGGTACACTGAGTCTGGGTGTGGATGGGGTTCTAAGTTTCCAGTCTGAGACACTATCTAGCTGATGACACCGCACTGAAAGTGACAGCAACAACTTACGCATTTTCACATTTGCAATCAGGAGGCGCACTGCTCTTTCTTGGCCCTCCCAGCAAACTTTTGGCCGAAGGCAGCATTAGACTAATTAGCAGTAATTAATTTCAGATTTCAGAGTGCCTTCTTATACAACGACCCCTCGCTTTTTAAACTGCAGAGGGAAAGCAGCTATTTTTCAAAGAAAGAGTTGACGGGCCCTGGAACATGAAGTCTTTGTCTTCTTTCAGATTCAAAAGAAAGTGATCAGAGTGCAAATTGGACAGCAGTGTTTCTTCCCAGCTACTTAATGCTGCTTTGTTTCCAAAGCTATTTCTACCAAGTGAATCGGCTACACAAAAGAAGTGGACTGAAGACTAGCGTAGCCAAGAATTTAACAGGACGAAGGAAACAAAATGCACACTGAGATCTTTGTTCTGCTAAAGGACAGCAACCAAAACAGCACAGTGCAGGGAGTTTGTCACGGACTGGGCATTTCCCCTTTGATTGTACTGCTGGGTCCATACAGCCCAGGGTGTAAGGGCCATGCACGCTCCGTGCTTTAAGGAGCCTTAGCTCTATCACGTTGCCACAATTGCAGACATTTAAAGGTACATCATAAATCCCCGGCTACATACATGGAAAAGCTTTAATCGTGGGGACAAGAAACAATCCTGCTAATGGCATGTAGGTTTAATTTAGGCTGAGATTGCAGACGGGGTGCTCTGAGCTGGCAGGGGTCAGATGGCAAACCAAAAACAGGCCCCTGTTTGTGTTGGCTCCAGCTCTGTGCCCAACCTCTCAAACCCCTCCGTCTGAACAGAAATGAGCACTGTTCTCCCACCGCCCATTGGTGGGCTGGCAGTAGGACACATTTCACGCTCGCTCCACTTTAACTGGACCTGTTCAGCCAGCAGAAATGAGACAATGCCCTTCCATGTTTAAGACAGGCTTTTTAGAATCAATGCACCCTATAAAAAGATGATTAAAAAACCCAGCAAGAGGATTTTGCAGGTGAGCTGCTGCCATGGCGAATGCGGAACGGAGTCAGAGTCAGAGCCCTGGATCTCCTCATATCCCAACTTCTGGACTCCGGCGGTTCCGCCCATCTCCTTCACTCCCATGCCTGTCACTGGGACTTTTGCAGATACCAACACCTGCCCCGTGTTTCAGCAGCTAACCTACACATCTCCAGCTTAGAGCTCACACTGTTTCGCCAGAGGAAAGATAACCAGCACAGAGCCGAGCGGCAGATGATCAGGCTTCTGTACCAGGCTTGGCTACAAACGTCCTGGGTCACTTTGTGCAAATCCCTTAACCTCTTTGTGCCTCAATTTCCCCTTCTGTAATCTGTGGCCAATGGCACTAACCAGCCTCATCCTGGGGAGGTTGCGAAGAATGAGCAAAGTGCTTTGAGATCCTGGGACTAAATGGAGCCATTAGAAGCCAGGGATTTGCCACCATACACATCTGGATAGCATGGTAGATGTAAATACAAGAGAGGCCTGTCTCAAGCCACCTGATGAGAACTGGTTGGTTGATGGAGACGATCTCCGGCAATAGGGCAGAGCAGAGCAGGACATTTGGAGATGCTATTTGGTAACACTAGTGTAATGGTCCAATACACAATGGTTTATAGTAACAATTCCGCAATGTCTGGGGCGATTGATGCAGGGGGTTTTGCAATAAGAGCGGAGACGGGAGGAAAGCTAAGAAGAGCGGTCTCTAGAGGAACTGCTATACGGGGACGTGCTAAACAGCCATTTTACCCTCAATGAGCTTGGAACGAAGTTTAAGCCAGCATGTGACAATGAAGGGGCGTTAACAATGGAATGTCATCATCAGGCTAGAGCATGAGGCCCCAGCCAAACTCAGGGCCCCATTGTGCTGGGCACTGTACACACACAGCCAGAGACTGTCCCTGCCCTGAAGAGCTGACGGTCTAAACAAAGGGAGGGGAAACTGAGGCACAAAGGGGGGATGTGACTTGCCCTAGATCACCCAGCAGGCCAGTGGCAGAGCTGGGAATAGGGCCCACATCTCCCAGTACAGTGCTTGTCCATGCTGCATCTCCTAAACGAGCATCGTCAGAGAGAATAAAGCACATCAGTAACGTTCTATGTTCATAGCAGCAGAGTGTGGGGCAGCTACAGCCTGAAGAAATAGGAGACATGCTCCTCTGAGCGCTCACAACCCTGCTGCATCCCAGGAGCAGAACAGCTCCAGGCTTGAGGACAGGTGTCCACTTTTAAAATTACCGGGTTACTAGCAAGCGTTAACAGATAACGTGACATTTCAGAGGGCTGGATGACACTGGGTATGTTAATGGCTGAAGGCTACTGCAGGATTTCAGCACTTTTAGGGGCCTTGCCAACAGTGTGTGGCCAGCAATGGCTTAGCATTCAGACATGCCAGTTCTCATTCATCTGAGGGGAGGGATATTTAGCCTTTAAATTAACTGAACCCTGCCCAACACTTCAGCTTTGGGGGTCCGGGGTGGAGAGTGGGTCAGCAAACTCTCTCAGAGCACGGTGGATGGGTAAGAGGAAACCTGCAGCTTTTGGGGCCTGATCTAAAACCCATTGAAGTCATCAGACAGCATTCCCTTGCTATCAAAAGGCTTTGTTTAGTATGGCCCTGATCAAAATCCACTTTCTTGCTGTATGGTACAATGTATTCATTTCTGGTCAGGAGAACAACACTGGCCTCCAAGGGCCAATTAGTGGGAGAACAGGGAATGGAGAGCCAGGTCTCCTGGGTTCTATTCCCAGATCTGCCACTGACAGGCTATAGCCACGTCTACACTTGGCCAGTATGGCTTTACCAACGGACGGTACCAGCAGAGTACTCCTGATGTGGATGCAGCATATACAATAAAGCCTTGCTTTTGCTAGTGCAGCTTTCTCCTGCCCCAAAAGGGAAACAAGCTCTACTGGCAGAAGTGCACGAGTCTTGTCAGTGTAACTGTGTCTACACAGTTAGGGGCTTTGGCCAGCACAGCTATGTCAGTCAGCAATGAGGTCTTTTCACTGCCAGATGCACATAGCTACTCCAGCAGATGTCTGCAGTGTAGAGCTGGCTTCTGTGACCTCACAGAATTCACTTGACCTCTCTGTGACTAAGGTCAGGCCTATACTAGGAACTCCTGCTGGGGTAGCACTGTTGGTTTGGGATGTGATTTTTTGTGACATTTGTGTATCAGCAAAAGCCCTAACGTAGACGCGGTTAGACGCTCTTGCCGGTATAGCTTATTTTGCTTCTCAAATGGATAACAGCTATCGTGGCAAAAGCTGCATCTCCAAAGCTTTTCTAGTGTACATCTGGCCTGCGGTTGCTAATCTGTTCAGTGGGTTTTCTTCCCTCACTGGGGTTTTGAGAGGTTTGAACCACTGAAATTTTTGTAAGATATTTTGCGATAAAGGGGTGCTCCAGAAGTGTTATTACTTAACAATCCACTTACATGGAGTACCCACCACATTGCCTCATGCCATTAATGAAGGCCTTCAGGATCACTCCTCCCCAGCAGTATGTCACATCAGCTGGGATGGATGGAGCAGCTTTTGTGCTTTATGGTTAGTTTTCATCAGCGAGAACTATGGCATTAATCTAGAAGTAGGCTAAAAAAAATAGATGATTGGCCCCCAAACCAAAATCCTGGATCCAAACACTTGCATATTTTAGATCCTGATATTAATCCAGATCTGGACTTTGCAGATGGCCCCCTTTCTCAATACCTGATTGAGCCAAAAACCCGCTTCTAAACCTCTCTGGACTTAGGGGCAGTTTGGATCTGGATCTAGATCTAAACATTATAAATTCCCCCCTCGTCCTCATATTCCTGAGCCAGAATCTTTCCTCCACCAAACTATGGGAGATGGAAGAGCCTCTTGGCATTGCTGAGCACACAAAACAAATACTACTTTCAAGGTTTGTGTTCTGTAGAATCCTAAAACAATTGAAATAATTAGCAAAGCAGCATCTTGAGCCAGCTATACGGCTTCAGTCATAATAACCCTTTGAATATGCTTTTTAAGTTCCCCTTGACTTGGGTTTGCTGCATAACTCCCTTTTGATGCCAAAAGGCCTTGCAGGCAGAAATATGTAGTTTGTCTTTCACAGAAGCATTGTGGGTAACGCAGTCATCATATTTCCCCACTGCACAGCCGGTGCCCATTAAGATCTCTGGGCTCTTATTTCAAAGATGACTGGAAATTGGTGGGAACACAGTGGTTAACATTAAAAGACATATTTGGCTTAGGGTGGCCAACATTTCAACCTGTTTAGCACTGTAATATCACAGCTGTTTGCCTTTTGTTTCATATCAGAAAGCCAAAGGTTTTATCAAAATAAGAGAGGTCCCCCCCACCCCCCTGCGCTGCAATCACATTTTCAATGCTCCAGTTCGGCATCAAGACTGGGGCGAGCGTTCTGTGGATTGTCTGGGGCCCACCTAGCAGGGGAAGAAAAAAAAAAAAGGGAGGTTGGAAAATTCTAAAGCAGCAAAGCAAGAGAAATGATAAACAATGGGGCAGGGGTTTTTTCACTCATTTGTTGTTTATTACCTTTCAAATTCAAAACAGTCTTCCCTTCTTGTGAGTCAGTTACCCAAAGCAGCTTGGTAAATGCATCTATTCCTAAAGGGAGGATTGGATTTCCCTTGACCTGATGGTTCACGCATCAATCTGTGTACTTTGTGGAACACATGCTGGCTGAGGGAGAATAAGTGCCAGGGAGAGCACCCCAATTCTCAGGGCTGGTCAAAACCCAGCTGCTGCTGGGTACTTCTAATTGCTGTGCTGATTTGTGGTCTGTCTGGCTCCTACACCAGTGTTGTGTAGCAGAGCTCCCCCAGCCCCAGGACCAGGCATGGGGGGAGGAAGCAGAGGAGCAGACGTGGCATTGGCACACTTGCCCGCAGCACCGAAGGGCTAGAACTCGGGGTGCAGGGGGTGCTGCCACACCCCTCTGGCTAGAAGTGGTTTCTATCATATACATGGTTTACAGTTTGGTTCAATGGCTCTCAGCACCCCCACTATGCAAATTGTTCAAGCATCCCTGCCTTGATGAAAGCTCCCCTACATGCAAGTGCATCCACTTTTGTGGCCCTTCTAGTCAGGGAGGCCTGTTCAGGAGAAGCTCACTGGCTCTCTGAGCTTGGATCCCTGGTACAGAAATGTTCCATGGATGGAGGAGCTAGGTTCATTTATCGTATATATTTGTGTAGAAGCCAAATTTCAGGCAAAATTTCCAGCCAGCTTGTATACACATGCCAAAACCCCAGCAGAGAAATGCTCCTAAGCTCCCCTGACTTCCCTGTTCCAGTGTCTCATCTGTGCCTGCCCAGAGCGTCAGGGAGGAGAGGTACTGGGCTCCCTGGCCAGAACACGCTTCTACACCCCTGCTACCAAACATACCTGAGCTCCTGCTACAGCCCCCCCTCTCCCCCCCCCCCCCCGCACATGGGACTGGGTTGATCCGCACAGGTGTACATTTTTAAGGCGAAATGAATGGGGTTACCGTCCATGCTAGTCAAGTGAGGCCCAAAATTTTAAACCTGTTTCCTAAAGAAGGCCAGTCTGCAAGTCACTTCAGGGGGAAGAGATCTCCCGTCTCCTATCCCAGAGGAAATGCAAAAGGTTCCTTGACTGAGTTCTTTTAGGTCAAGTTTCTGCTTTAATACAAAAGGGGACAGTCTTAATCCCATCATGGGTCTGATTTTAAGAAGCACTCATGTCACACAGTGCCTCTGCAAAAAAAACTCAAGAGCCCCTACATTGTTAAGTTAACTAACAACTGGAAGGCTGCAGTGTAACAGTACTTTATTTCTTAGAATGTAGAATGATAAGATACAAGAATCCCCAAAACAGAGACACACAAAGGAGGCTGCTCCCTAACAGAGAGGGACAGCTCACTCCACCTCACTCTAGCCTAGTTCGCTGCAAAGTGACACAGATAGTACTGGCATGTGACACTTCCCTACAGAGCCCCATAACTGCGAGCAGGACAAGGAAAACCTCTGAGAATTTAAAGTGATAGATCACAATTTTAATTAACACTGTTTTCAATATACCACACACACCACCAGTTGTCAGACATTTTATGTATGCTGCACACATAGTTACTGTATCTGTAGGGGCTCAGTCCCAGGGTTAATTATATTGTCTAAGAAGCTGGATAACTTAGTGGGTCTCTCAGCCAGACAACAAGCCCTCAGTGTTGCCTGCAGAATAAACCCTTGGTTTTCTGCTAAACTTTAGAGGATATTTTTGTTTGTTTCTCTTAACAGGCTGGTTACCTGCAACCCAAACATAAAAGACCCTATGTTCCGAACGCATAAATCTGCTCATGGCGTCTCCGGCAAATCTCTTGATCAGCACGTTCCTCTCTTTGCTCTTTATTTACTCAGGTGTAACAGTCATTATGCCTGCTAGGAGAAGGCAGCCAGCCCTGGATGGGTTAGAAACTCTGGGCAACGACAGATGCCCCTAGTAAATAGCTGGCGTAATATCCTGCCCTGGGTAGGAGCATGGAGGAGTGAGGAAGAAGCATAGAGGTTGAAACCATATGAGGGTTCAATGAGCTGGGGACAGAGCAGGGCAGGATGACTCAGGGCAGGGCAGAGAGCACATGGGGTGGGCTCAGAGGAACAGCTGGAACCCCTGGCTAGCACATACTGTCTACGTGCTAGCCAGCTGGAGCCTGGACCATGTCCCCTAGCTTCCACCTAGCATGTATCAGTAGGCACAATGGCATGCGCGTCCCCCTCCTCGTGCTAAATCGGCTCCCGGCTTCTCTTGTGTGCGGGGCTGTCATGGGACAGTTCCCCTCACTTCAAGCCCCATTTCATGGGTTGCAAGTAACGCTCCTCTGTCCCACGGAGGCCAACAGTGCAGCACCCTACCCACACCAGATATTTACCATGGGAACGTGCCTTTTTTTTCCTGAATGGGAGAATTTGGTCTATTTAATACACAACAAAAGGGAGGTAAACTTGTTACACTTTTTAATGACTTTGTCCCTTTGGTTTATTGTGCTGGGATGCCAAGTGCTAGAAGCTAACAATACACGGCACTTACACCACCTACAAATCCCTGGGGGCTTGTCCAGCTGGGACAATGTGCTCTAGGATTCCCATCTGTGGGGGCACAAGGTGCAGCTGGTTCATAGCTATGGACCTGACAGGTTTCCATGGCAGAGGATGATGGGCTATATGGAAGCTCACAGCACGGGTCCTCTGTGCAGCTGCCTGATATTTGTGGGCTTGGAGTCTCATTGTGATTGGGCTACAGAGATACCTAGAGAGATTCATAGAGTTTAAGGCCAGAAGGGAACATTACATCATCTAGACGGACCTGCATATCACCGACCACATAATTTTACCCAGTTACTCCAGTACGGAGCCCAACAATTGGATATGTCTAAATCATCTCTTCCAGAAAGGCATCCAGGCTTGATCTGAAGCCTTCCAGAGATGGAGAAACTACCACCATTTTCCTTGATGTCAGATAGGAGCTCCAGCTCCTGTCACCTACACGGTGACAGAACCCACGGTGGCCCTCCTGACTGGTGATGTGGGGGGATGGAGAGAAGATCCCTAGCTCTCAAGGAGTCATGGAGTTTGGCCATTATTGGATTTGTTCCCCTCCACTTGAGCGCCGTACAGGAGCACGTGGGCCTTTGTTATTTGTCTGACTCCACTTTTCCCTTCAGAATGTGTGTCTGTTGGTTCAGACAGTGAGCAAGCCCTACAGACGATCAACTCAAAGCAAGCACAGGAGCTGGCACTGCAGTCTTCTGCTCGGCTCCACGCCAGCTTCCACTGCCATGCATGGCGCCTCCTCTTTCCAACCTTGCCACGAGAGGCTTTCGCTGCACAGGAAGACAGGCTTTGGATCTTGGAAGAGCTCCTCACAAGAGATCAGCTCCCCCACGTCCCAATGAACCTGGGTGCTCCCCTACCTGAGAGCGCGGCCATGCTCATTTCTGGACGCGTTCACAAATACTGCAGTCGGCGAGGCTGCATAATCTCACAGGGAAGAGGATGGAGGACAATGTTTACAAACAGCCGAGGCATTAGCCAAGTAACTGTCTGGCCAACTTAGGACACCTTAAAGGGGCCTGATATTCCATAAGTGCCGAGCACTCACCCTCTGAAACAGCCAAGCCCCTTTAAAAGGCATCTCAAAGTTGAGCACCCAAAAATCATGAACAACTTTTGGCAATTCTGGTCCTAAATCCATATTCATGGGCCTAAAGAAGCAGCTAGTTATCCAGCCTCATAACCCCATTGGCTCTACAAAGTAGATGAAGTCTCAACAGCCAGGCCAATAAGGCTTCTCCCTATAAAGGCCACAAGATTAACTAACATGGTAGCAGCCGCTGCCTTCAGGGATGTTCAGCAGGGATTTGCTCTAATCTCATTGTAATTTATTGCTGTCGTGTTCCAACAATGCTTCACACTCACACATTTTTTTTTACAAGGGGCAGAAAATGAATTTGTTGTTGCTGAATTGAGAACATGGTCAGAGGTTGTTTCACCAATAATCTGTCAACTGCTAGGTTATCCCAAACAGGAACACACCAGGGCAACCCTTAAAAGCTAGGTAGGTATCAAAGCCAACCATATAAACAGAGCAGCACAAAAATAAGGCCCCGTAAGACTGCTTTAGGTAGTGGCCTGTTAGCAGTTAACAGACAACTTCATCTTTTCCCAAGGGGTTTATAACCTGGCCATTAAAAAAAAACATGCTCTATTCAGCAGAGTTCAGCTGAATTTAAGTAGGAAACAAAAAGGATGTAAGGGCAGGGCAAGAGGGAATCAACCCCCAGACAGATCTGGCTGTCTAACATTTGGGCGGGAAAAAAATTGGAACACAAGATTAAAAAGAGAAGGATATGCTCCCCTGCTGGTTCAATGAGATTCGAGATTAAGGGTGATCCCTTACACATAGGAGCACCAACATCACGCTATGTATTACTGCTACATTTTTGGCTGGATCTTATCTGTGCCCCCAGGAATAGCCTCCACAGCAACCACAGCCTTGCGTGCTCTGTGCGAGAGCTTGCAGGAGCAGAGTCCGTACATGAGCAATGCATTTGGATTGAAAGTGCTCAGAGCAGATTTGTAAATGGGTGTGAGCTAGCAGGGTTGCATAGATTGGTTCATTTTCACTCTCCCACTCTCAATAAAAGACTGTTTTGGTCTTAAACCATGTGTGGATTGTTAATAAAGTTTCCAAACAAACAAACTACAGGTTACAGTTCATCCCTTTTCCTTCCTCTGCATTATCAGCTCAGTTGGACAATGAAAATTGACGTCATCAATGGAGACCTCGAGGAGGCAGGGGAGGGAGAGGAGAGGCATTTAAACATCTTGTATCAAGTGCTTTTCTTTACTTTGCCAATCTGACTGTAAAGATAAAGGAAGCTGGTGACCTGCATGAAAGGAGATTATCGTAAGAATAACGTAGTGAAGTTCAGAAAAGTGGGAGTTCCCCCAGTCCTCATATGAAGAATAGAATATTATCACCCAGTGTTGGAAGATTTTGGGACCTTGCAGGTCATTTCCCTGTTGGAGGAGAAATCATTGATGTAATGTCAGAGTTGTGTGTGTGTGTGTGGACACTAGTCCTTGAACCGAGGTGGTCACAAATGGCACAGCACCAGTCCTCACTTGCAGGGTTTGCAGCCCAAACCCACCAGTGTCCAGTCCCCAGGAAGCACCTCCGCACCAAGAATTGCTTCTAGGAGAGAGAAATAAGCAGAGCGAACTCTTGCTGTTTGCTAGAGCTCCCTACAAAGAACTGACACCATCCACCACAAAAGGACAAATCCACCCTCAAACCAACAATACAGCATTTCTTCAAAGACTGCGCACTACTTGCATGATATGAAAAAAGATGAGTGAGACTATGTGCGACAGCGCCACCCAGCAATTCCCCCGATAACCGTACTTTTAAATATTCAACTTGCACCACAGCTGTTCCAGTCTGGAGCTACAACCATGTCCCAGAGATCATCCGCGGTAGAGTTACTTTCCATCTGTGTTCCTTTTCAGTTTTGATTTAAGACTAATGCTGTGTAGACAATGATGCGTTTTGCAAAGATGGGTACTGTGAAGTGTTCCTTGGGCATCATGAGATGTTGGCAAAAGCTGCTTGGCTGATGCTAACTGAAGATGTGGCCTTTAGCACCCCAAAGGCAACTAACCCATCCACTCACCCTGGGCTCCTAAAGATATAAGCCATTGTATGGACTGAATTAGTTGTCAGACCACAGATAGCAGCATAGGTATTTTGTCACTTACTTCAGAGACTTCATACCCATTTCCACAGGTCTGCTCCTTCTCCCACTGAAGTTCTGGCTCCATTTGCTCTCCTGGTGGAGTTGGCAATGCATTTTCAGGATACATTTTGTACAGCTAGGGTTTGGGTGTGGGCAATCTGGCCACACAGACATGCAGAAGGACCCCAAACAGCGGTGTTGCAAAGCCACCCAATGGGATGTCACCCTTTACTCACACTTGGAACTTAGCAATGAGTTTGTAGGCCCTAGACACACAGCAATAGAAGTTCTGGTTCAGACTAGAGATGGGCCTTAGCCACAGAATTGAGACTTGAATCTGAGCTTGCCCATAGCCTGAAGGGGGTTCACATCCACAGGTGCCGGAACTAGGGGTGCTGCTGCATCCCCTGTTTAAAGTAGTTCCCATCATAGACAGGGTTTACAATTTGGTTCAATGGCTCTCTGCACCTCCACTTTATAAATTGTCCCAGCACCCCTGTTCATACCTGGTGTTCCCCTTCAGAGCCATCCTACAAGGGGGTTTGGATCTGCAGCTCCATTCTAGGCCCATCTCTAATTTGACTCAGTAAGTTTCTTAAGAATGCATTTCTTGCAGCATTTCTGACATAACCAAAATGAAAACAGCTTCTCTTAGCATCTAATCGGTCTCCCATTGAAGAGCCACATTGCTTTCAATTAAGAGGCGGATCAGGCCCGTTTATCATTCCATCGTGTCTCCCAGAAGGGATTAGGGGCTTGGGAGAGTTATCTAAACTATGTGGACCAGAGAAAAAAGACTCCAGTCACTGTTTGGGCCCTATTTTATCCTAACTTTTCCGCTCTCCCTCTGGGGAAACACTTCACAGATGTTCTACCAGCTGCGGAAGTTCTCTCTTTATGCTACACTTTTTAAAATAAAAAGGTTTAAACCACAAACAACATTCCAGTAACTTGGCAAGTCTGATTTAAATCCATCAAAGCAAGGAAAACTCACATTAGATGGGGCTGTGGCTTCCTTCTTAACTCTGCCCTTTGCGCCTCGGGGTGCAGCAGGAGGCTTTCCCAAGAGCGGGTGGCTTGCACACAAACATTCCTGCCTGGACATGGAGCTCACTGGCTTGGAGACAGCAGGTCCCACCAAGCAGCTAGCGTTACTGGAGCTCAGTGTGGTTTCTTTCCAGTTCTTTTCTTCACTGCCACATCCCCTGTGGGAAAAGGATCAACTTTTATGCTCATCCAACTTGAAAAGACCCCATTCTAACATTAGTCCCTTCAGCTTTCCCGTGCTCCGGCCAATTGTTTCTCTGTCGAAGCGTGTCTAATTAGAGGCAATCATTTTTTGGTTCACAGAGGCCTTCCTGCTTGTCAAGGAGAAGACGATCTTAATCCTCTGTGCCGAAATAATACGTCACTGCGCAGAGTGGGTCACAGAGGATTATGATGGAGACTGGTGGGGGAAAGCCCTTTGCACACATGAGAAGGTAGGAACTATTGATCCAGAGGCAGGAACCAGGAAAGAAACCCTGCAGAGCAGATTAGCCACGTGAACACACAAAGCCTACAGTAAGACCACCACCACACATGACTGAAATCCCTGGGTGAATTCACATCTTTTGCGGAAGAAGTGTCATCAGCACCTCTGATAAAAATCTGAGTTGGAGAAGGCCAAGGAAATTCTTATAATACTTTCATGGTGAGAACTCCAAATCATTCACAAAAGATAAAATCGTAAATTGATAATGTTGGATGAGGCTTTTTTTTTTTTTTTTTTGGGGGGGGGGGGGGGGGGGAAAGAGTCACTTTTTCCAGTGGCTTACAGTGCCCACGGGAGAGCAACCTGATATTTATTTACAAAAAAAATGGAAAGAAAAAGACATTTCTTTTTCAGAGTCTTATTCTTTGTAAGTATCCAGAGCCCACAGTGATGGGCACATTTTCAGTGAATACAGCCCAGTGATTAATTCATAGCAAGTCATTTAAAAGCTGACAAGTTTAGGCACTGTCCTGGCCAAATCCCATATGGCTGTAATTACATGCAGCTTATCTAAACTCCCCCTTCAAATAGGTACAGCATTATTCTTCACTTCCTGCTCTAAACTCTTGAGTAGTTTTGCTGTGCACCATTGAACAGCTGCTGTGTTCTCCCCAGAAGTGGCTGCATTTCATCATTTTAAAAATGTGCTGTATTATTGTGGCTGCGGAGGAGGGAGAGGAAGAAACACCTATAGGTCCTAGGTCTACCCTGAAAGGGAATTGTGAGGGTTAATTCCTGTTTGGGAAATGCTCCTAGAGTTTGAAGCAGCTCAAATTTTACAAACCTCATTTAATAAAAAAAAAAAACAAAACCCTTAGACCCCTCCCACATTGCTGCAGGACAGATTTTTCTGCGCACGGTGCTGTACATGCAGCCATGTAGAATGTAACAAGTACAGCGTGTACATCCAAGGACGTGAGAAGCACTTGAAACTTTGGTATCTGGACAGGCCGCAAGCAGAACTATTAAGTTACAGACACAAACTGTAAATACAGACAGACTGTGGCAGGAGGCCTCCCTTCCGGACTGGGAACGTCAGTTATGCTTCATCAGTTGTTCAGGGGGCTTGGAAATGAAACTCTGCAGGGATGGCCCACACAGCGCTTCTGCTGCTGACAAATGTGAAAAAGGCTGTCGATGAGGAAGAGAACGGTTATAAATGGGTAACTCCCCGGACAAGCTAGAGAACTATTTATAGCAAGCTTGAACTTGGCTGTTGGCTAAACCTACTGTGTTACTCTGCAGAAGCGGAGGAATAAACCAAACCATCTTTTGGATGGCCGGATAAATTCGCCGTGGCTTAAATGTGTTCAGAGTTCTGCTGCGGAAGCCAGGGCTGGGAAGGAGGTAGGGGGGCGTCTGGCCCCCTAATGCCGTAAAACAACTCTTCCCTAAAGCATATTCTCTAGGATTTGCTCAGGGCAGTTTTCAATGAGCAAGGCTGATGGCTGAGCTTGTTAGAAACACTGAGCTAGATGGCTGGAGGGGAGGGGAAATTCCACAGATTGCTGTGGAAGACACATTGCTCAAGGACAGCTGAGAGATAAAGGTAGGGTACATAGGAGCAGGACCCCTCTACTCACTGTGCCCTCTGCAAGCTGCTGTGATCAGAGCTTTGTCCCTCCCATTGGAGCCCCCCCTCCCCACACCACACCCACTTAATTTCTTTTGGCAGGTGCCCTGCTCACCATGGGTGCTGGTGATTTGCTGGGAAGTCCTGTAGGCCACAGCCTGGAGTCCATGGATGAAATGGGAGTGAGCGAACTGATTCAGTAAGGAGAAACTCTGCCCGCTACAGTTACGTGCCCGCTATCACGGCACAGCCTGGGAGCCTTAAAGCCGAACCTCTGGGTAACTGCCAGCAGGAGCAGGACTGGTTCCTGATTGGCTGCTTGGGGGCAGGGAGGGAGCAGACTGTTCCTGTTAATTCCTCATGGGAACAAACTTCCTCCCCAAGTGGAAACTCTCATGAGAGAAAGTTTTCCACAGTATGCATCCGATGAAGTGAGCTGTAGCTCACGAAAGCTTATGCTCAAATAAATTGGTTAGTCTCTAAGGTGCCACAAGTACTCCTTTTCTTTTTGCGAATACAGACTAACACGGCTGTTACTCTGAAACATGAGAGAAATAGTCTTTCTTGGGCACCAGGTGCTCAGCTGGTTCAGAGAGGGGCTATCTACAGCGCCTCCTGGGGCCTGCTTTTCTCAATTTGTCTGAGGATCTTTTGGGGGCTGGTTGTTCCACTCCCCATCCCCACTCCCAACAGAGTACTGCGTGATCCGGCAGGGGCCTCCAGAACAGCAGCTGGACTTCAATGAGCCGTCCCATAGCCCCAGCTGAGCACTGCTGTGGGGGAAGAGCCCACCCCTCAGCCAACCCTGGCACCCTACATTGGCACAGTTTGCTTTTTAAAAGCATTTCCCCCTGAAAGGACAAAGCTCCCTGGTTCTCTGCATTCTGTATTGCCAGAACGATCCCCCAGCCCCACCTCTCACTGCCCAGATACAGGCCCAGCCCCCTGCTAAAAACTTATTCCAAATGGCCCGTGGTCACCTGGCATGGGCGGAGACAACGAAGCAATGGGAACGAATGTGTGAGATCACAGCTGAGCCTGGGGCCCGGCAGGCAGTAGGGGCAACGGAACGGGGAAGCGTTTGCATGGCATGAGGGGGCGTCAAATGCCAAGGGCCAAATCCCAACCCAAACTTGGCTGGGCTACAATACTAAACACATGCTGTGTGGTGCGTTAGCAATGAAGCACGTTACCGAAAAGCAGGAATGGTTCCCACTGAGTGGTGACACAGTAGCCACTAGAAGAAACAAAGGAGAGTGGGGTTGGTCCAGGCTGTGGCCACAGAGCAGGCATCTGCTCAGAGACAGCTGCCAGGCTGTAAGCACTTAGGGGCAAGGACTGTCTCCTTTTGTGCCTTGTCCAATGTCCAGTACCTCCTCTGCACTTAAGGACAGCAATGCTTAGCAGCATTGCCTAGTGGCTAGAGCACTAGCCTGGGACTCAGGAGGCCAGGGTTCAACTCCCGGCTCTGCCACTGGCCGGCTGTGTGACTTTGGGCAAGTCAGATCCCCATTCTGTGCTTCATTTTCCCCACTTGTAAAATGGGGATAACGATCCTGGCCTCCATTGCAAAATGCTTTGAGACCTGCCGATGGAAAGCATTGCGTACACAGCACCGCTCTTAATGACTTTGTTCTACATGGCTGATATGTCTGTGCAGAGCAGCACCGACACAGACATACGGACACGGACACCTTTACATCCTGACGCAGACCCCACTCTCCAAAATGGGGCCAAACTCCCTATCTACACCATTCCCGTGTTTATCCAACCCTCCTCTGAACTGGCCCCTCATGGACTCAGACACACGAGTTTCTACCACCCGAACTCAGGAGCGAGGGAGAGCCAGATTATGAGCCCATTCAAGATTCCCTCCCATATCAGTCTCCCATCACATCCCTTCTCCACCAGCCCTCCTCGGCCAGCCAGCTCCGCTGCACCAACAGGGAAGCCTGCGGAGAAGACCAGTCTCCTGATCCTCTGCTTCCCCAGGCCCCCACAAAGCCCAGAGGCGAGGGGACCTTCTCCCCTACCCCATGGAAGGGACCATTTTGGAACACCGAGAGCGTCTGAAGGCAGGAAGAGGTTTTAATAGGAACAGTTTTGCAACCTTAACTGTAGAGCGTGCTACCAGGAGCCTTCTCTAGTACAGGGACTAAAGCGATTGTTATGGGCGTCCGCCAAACAAGCATTTCCGCCCAGTGCAGTGGTAGGAGCACTATCTTGTGGTGAACGCAGAGGAGTAGGAATCAGTAGACACAGGTACTACTCCCAGTTCTGCCACAGACATCTTATACTTCTCCGTGCCTCAGTTCCCCCACCTGTCAAACATCCCAGGGGTGTTGTGGGGCTGAATTCATTCACATCTACAGAGCGAGCAGCGCTCCTCAGGTGGGAGGTCTATAGAAGTAACCAAGCCGGATTATTTCAGACCCCTTGGGATTGTTTTCATTCAGACCTCAGTTTTTAGTGCCGTCACCTATGTCAGTTACAAGCTATGTGAGAGGGGGAAACCGCCCTCCCACCCCCGGGGAAGAAATCCTATGGAATCATTCACAGCCCTCCCTGCAGGACAGGCGTTTTTAATGTATGGAGGCACAAAGGCTGTTCTCCTGCCCTGCCCTGGCCGTCAGGTCAGCTTGGTGTGAGGACATTCAAATGTTTGTAGATCAGTTTATGGGTTTGGGGACTGGCAGACGCTGAAGCTGAATCTTGGCACCACCAGCTAAGTCAGGACTTAAAAGGACAGAGCTGCCGGCAGTTTTCCATGCCTCACAGCTGAGCTGGGTTAGTACTGGGAGGCCAGCTTTAAAGCTCAGCACTTGGAATCTAGTCCTATCTTCAATACAGTGCCAGAGTCCATGAATGTGCTTGGGGCAGCCTGGTGCCCCCTTGTGATCTGCTCAGGGCACTGAGCGATGGGTCATAGACTGGGGTGGGAATGGAACACTGCAATATGTTGTATGCACTAGCTCTGTTCTTTAGCACGGAGAGTTCCTTTTGTAACAGTATTTTTGGTATCAAATCCAGGCCTTCGGGGATGGTGCACGAGCCACGAAGAATTCAGCTTGACTTTCACATCCCAGGTGAAGATTGTTTTGAGTGACAGGCAGGAAAAAACAACATTGCTTCCATTGCAAGCTCTCTGGGCAGGGACTATCTTTTTCTGCTGTGTTTATACAGCGCCTAGCACCATAGGGTCCGGTCCATGACTGGGGCTCCTCGGCGCTACCACAATACAAACAAATACTATTTGTTAACTGAGCAGATATGATCTGCAAGCCAATGACAAACAGCAAATAAGGTTTCAGAGTAACAGCCGTGTTAGTCTGTATTCGTAAAAAGAAAAGGAGTACTTGTGGCACCTTAGAGACTAACCAGTTTATTTGAGCATGAGCTTTCGTGAGCTACAGCTCACTTTATCGGATGCATAGCAAATAAAGGAACACCACCATAGTTTTAGTCACTTTGCAGCACAGAACCTCCCTTTAGGATCCTAATGAGCCTTTAGAGGCTTGTAGATTAAACTCCTCTCAAATGACCCATATGGGGCACAAAATAGAGCTGCGTGAATAACATCACCGCACATGGTTCAGTGCTTGCACACTGGTGTATAAGGGCTGGAATTGGAGTCACCCACAGGTATCCAATGGCCTTTAGAACCTACTGCTCAGACTCCTAGACTACGTGGTGTCTTTATCTGGTCCCTGTGACCGATTCAGACGGTGTTGAATGTAAGATGAAAAGGAAAGTCCAAGCTCTTACAATCATAGTGATACCCTGCTGAATGTGCATTGCTATAGTTTCATTGTAGAGCGTCTATCTATGGCTGTATGAACAAATGGTGTCTTAGACAGAGGAGCTGCAGAAACTCCGGTTGGGCTGGACAACCCATGGGCGGGTCAAAGCCATTTCTCTTATTGTATTTAATACACAAACACACACCCCTCTCTTCCACTCACTTATATTTCATTCTTCTCTCAGCTTTCATTGTGGTCACTGCACTGAAACCACATGCTGGCAATAAAGCAACAAGCCCCGGTTATAGCATCACAAAGCCTGGCTAGAGAAGCGTCATTTGCCACCCCTGGCTCCCTTTAGACCAGGCACTGACATTCTACACAGCACACGGGCTTACATTAAGCTCCTACACATGGCATTCCTCCCGCACAAAAACACAGTGGATCTGAGAAAGCCATGGCTTTCTTAACACTTTGGAGCAGCCTCCCTTGCGTTACTTGAACTACTACAGTGATCACCCTCAACATTACAACATCACTTCTGGCAAAGGCTGTGGTTTGTGGAATGCTATGGCGCTATTTCCCCAGGGCTAACCTGGGAATCTGGTTCCCCACCACCTCCTATTTCACATCCACACGAGCTCCTAGCCTGGCCATACCGTCTGTTAACTGTCTCGGCCAGCATGCCATCAAGGTGATCGGGCTCTTCCCCCTCCCCATGTTCTACAGATAGACTTCCAAAACATGGAGCCCATCTGGGCTAGCAGCAAAGCGACTGGCTTCATCTCACCATGCATGCTGCAGGGAGGGGATTGCAACCGATGAATTACACATGCGAGGCCAGATTCACCGCTGCCCTGCGCCACACCTCGTCATTTACACCAGTGCAAAGAGGACATCAGACCCCAGATTCGTCTGGTTTTATTATATTACACCCAATCGGGACTGGTGCAAATGAGGACACCAAGTGGAGAATCAAGTCCATGACATCTGGCTGTGGTGCAGGACCCTCCTGAGAGTTGCACCTGTTGAGCTGATGCAAAGAGTTACTAGAGGAAGCCATTTGAAGTGCACAAAAACAGGTCATTGGTCTTACAAAACCCAGGAACTACATGTTCCTGAGCCTACTGACACCGTATCTATTTACACATACAGGGCATTATTCTAATAGCACCCAGGCCATGGTCCTTTACCACCGACAGACTAGATTTCCCTGCTACAGATATTAGCTGTTTAATGGCAGATTTAGACAGATTCAGCTGGATCTGTTCCCTGCATGTGGCCCAGCGAACGTGCAAACATGTTGATCTAGCAGGCCCAATAATCTCCCAAAGATTACATCTGACAGATGGTGAGACATGGTATTGTCCCTCCCCATCCCCCTTCACACACACGATTTACAGGACCAGACTGTACTTACTGGTAACTGTATGCTTCTGAAATTCAGGGGCAGCAGTTAACTCTCTCCCTGTGCTATAAAAAGCCACATCAGTTCTTAGCGGCGTAAGGTACCCGACGTACGTGCGGGCTCCTTCCAGGGAACATTAATCTTATCAAGTGGCAGCCCAATGCCAAGAGATTAACCGCTGACCCCCTCGCCCCCAAACTGAAGTAGAGCTAGTTACAGCTTCTTGGTTTTACTACTAGAAGAAATATCACAGTGGGTGGGGCGCCCTCTCAGAGGGAGATCTGGATAAGACCAGAAGCAGGAAGGACAGTGCGGGGGGGACGTAGCTTGTATCGGCTATGATTTTTTCTCCTGTGGAGGGCACCTTTAAACAGAGAGACGCTCCCTTTCCTGCGGCGGAGGGAGCTGTCCTTGTGTATCCAGTGGCAGCCTGGCTGCGGAGCAGATACACACAGCGGGCTCCCTCATGGTGCTGCTCCCGCTAGCTGTTTACAGGCAGTAAGGGCCTGGTCTTGCAAAACCCTAGCTCAGGTGAGAAGTCTGCGGCACCACTCATGCAAGTTAGTGCTATTATTATTTCTATTACAGTAATGATGTGAGGGGCCCTTAGAGGCCTCAGCTGAGCTCAGGGCCCCATTGCTCCCACAGAGGGAGAGATGGTCTCTGCCCTGAAGAGTTTACCCTCTAAACAGAGCAGATAGACAAAGGGCAGGATGGTAAAGAGAGACAGAAATAGGGGAAGTGACATGCCCAAGGTCTCCCAGAAGGTCACCGGCTGGGCTTGGCATAAAACCCAGGCCTTTTGAGCCCCAGACAGACACTTCAGACCCCCTGTGTGGCCCTCCCTGCCATAGACCTTGCGTCCTTTGTGCTTTACAAGTCCCTTTGAGAAAATGATTTCATCTTCCAGGTAGATGGGGAAACATTCCCTGCAAAAACCAGGAGAAGCTTCAAAAGCAGAGAAAGTCTAGCAGGGCCGTGGTGTCTCAAGGCCTCCAGCAGCTTTTATCTCGTCCCAAACGTTCCCGATGGGAGGGCTCTCGGAAGGGTAATACTTGCCAGCGTCTGCACGCCTGGCAAGCCATTCTATCCAATCCCCTCAAATCACCTCTGGGGAGAAACCGTGTTCTAGGGTCAGTGACAGATCCAGGTCATTCTCAGCTCATAAACGGCCTGTGTGACATTTACAGAAGAGCTTTGATCTGTCAAAGGGGTTTTCTGTAGCTTACTGAGTTCCCCTTCCACGGGTTTATTTATGGCCACTGCTGTATTTTGTGACTTTATTACACATTTTTAAGCAAACTTTATTCCTAGCTGGAGCGATGAAAACTTCAGAGGCATGATCTCATTTACGAGCAGCAGCCTTGGCAGCTCGGAGACGGCGACGGATTCCGAAACATCAAGGAACCAAACCATGAATTGCTTTCTGTATCTTTCCTCCCTCAATGGAGCAAAGGCTCCACCTTAAGAATGGGAAACAGAGCCTGAGTCATGCATTTCACTCCCATGACTGTCCTTCCTATGGAAGAATAGAGAGGCAGCAACTGAAGGATTGTGGGTACGTTTTACCTGCCCAGAGATCTTTAGGAAGCACTGAGGCTCAAACCCCAGGGGCCTGAGTAGCTAGACGGATACAATGGGGGTGCACAGGAAAAGGGGAAGAGAAGGACCCTCTCTCCCCAGGCTGTTACTGCACAACACACAAGCACAAATGTCTCCTGGCTTTGGCACCCGCCTGCAAATCAGCCCAGATCCACCCCGGTCTGGCCCTGGCTTTGCTCAAGGGGGTGCTGAGTCTTTACAATGTGGTCGAGAAACCCACTCTGAGCTTTGCATTCGTAACAGAAGGGGGGGTGGGGAGGGCCTGTGCTGGGAGATTGAGCTCTGGAACCAGCCATCAGTCGGTGGCATTTGGATTCGAACCCCACCTCTGACCTAGGCGAACGCTGCACAGCGCGGCACCGAGTACGAGCACTGCTGTCAACAAGCGACAGTAGCTCCATTGATCCCAAAGGTCATCCTGACTGGGAAAATATCAGCTTTATCGGCCTGGCATGTTGCTTTCCCCCCCAAGATAACGGGCATGCCCCAAGGACTTTATTTGCTGGAGTTCAAGGGCCTGTAGCACATACAATTGCTCAATATGTTACTGCTTATCCCCTCTCGGGGCCCTTCTGCAAAGGGAAGGCAACTTTAGTTTACCTGATTTGCTGCAGGTCCCCCCACTTCAGCTTAGCTCCCCCGTGGGAGACCTGCCAGTTCACGTTTGCTCACGAGTGCACCTCCAAGGGGCATTCCTTAGCACAGTGCGTGTTCTGGTGGGTGGCACTATTACAATGCCGCTCTCCACGCGGACGCTCTCTCCCGCATTCAGCAATGAGTCAAGTTCTAGGAGTGGTAGTGAAATCAAGTTAGTTCAGCAAATCACAGCTAACCCTGAGTGATCTGCACAGCCTGCAGCTCCCACACCAAACGGTGATCTCTGTTCCTGCTGTGGCCCAGACTTAGCAACGGGGACAGTGCTGGGATGAGGGCTTGTATTATTAAGACTTAAGCCCCCAGCAACATGAAGCAAATTCACAGTGCTGTAATGACAATGATGCAGTGACACTGGTGCAAACCCCTTACAGAGCCAGGCTGCAGTGGTGCAAAGCAGGGTTCATTCGGGTGCAGCAGACTTTGGTGGGCTTCTGGCCTGAGCTGAACATAGCCAGGGCCTTCACCATCACTGCAGCACATCACAAAGCTGACACTTGCATGCTGGGGCTAGAACGAAGCTGCACTTGTCATGCCAGTGCCCAAGCCTGTTCTGGCACTCACAGGTCTCTCTGCTGTAGTTTTTGCTCACCCATCAATTTCCGGTGCTAAACGATAGAGCCCTGCGAATCTGCAGATATCCACTTTATATCTGCAGCCCCTGTTTGTGAATCATGGATCAGATGTGGAAACAAATTTTGTATCCACGCAGGGTTCTACTAAATGAGGGTTAGCAAAGTACTGGCATTTAAACAGCAAAATGCCAAGAAAATGCTGAGCTCGTTCTCTGTGGTCTCTGGCTTGCCTGTTGATTCGTTAGAGGTCCCCAAACTGCTACCCCAGCGTCCTGCGTGCATGCAACATGAATCTTCCCTTGCACGGCTCCACCTCAGCTACCCTAATGCAAACAGAGACTACGCCACTAACCACCAGCAGGAGCACATTTGCCACGTTAAAAAGCAGCCGATGAGACTTAACAAGAACACTTTTGGCCATCACATCTGCTCTTTGGTGACTGCTTCCATTTGTCTGTTCTAATCAGGAGGTATCACTGGGCTGAACCGTAGGTCTCCCGTTACCGAGATATTACTCTTGCTCCTGTATTTTAACTCAGGCACTTGAGCTGAAATTCACCATCAGTCCGCAGGTGCCCCACCAGCAGAAGTTTTTCCACAGCTACTGCCTCAAATACATTAATTTGTTGTGGCGTCCTTTAGACTTGCAGAGTTTTATTTTCCCATAATAAATCAATCAATCAATAAAAGTAAAGTCTGGCATGTGGTTCATGCATAGGAGGGCCGCCCATAAATCCAGCTGTCATTCAAAGCCCCTGAAGTCGATTGGAAGTGTCTCCTTGACTTCTGTCGGCTCAGCTCAAGCCTGGCAAGACATTCTATATCGAAGGCAATATGCTGGGATAGTGCCGTATCACAGGTGAGTGAGGGACTCTGCTTTTGCACCTAACACCCCAGCCCAGTGCAGCAATGTGCCAGCCAGGCAAAGTTGCTGTAGTGTCCTAGATGCAAGGACCAAGCTGCAGTTCTTACTCACACTAATAGCTCTTACTCGCCAGAGTAATTCTGCAATGTTTATTCTTGAAGTCAATAAAACCAGGCCCATGACTCATGTGTGAGCTTAGCATCTGGGTTCGCTAGCCAGGGATTTCCTTGTTAAATCAGGTGTTTTATGGGCAAACACTGATAAAAATGCAAATTCTTGAGTGAATAAACCTGTCCGAGCCAGTTTTCATATGTACTCTCTTTAATCTCTGATGGACAGGGTCAATAATCCTACCTGGTAACGGGGGCTACTCAATTTTCATCAATAACTTCATGCTCTGGAAGGATTTAGATTTTATCAACATTTCTGCTCAGCTACCTGGATACATCAATACTGTACTATCCTCCTCTAGGGCCCAGTCCTGTAAGGCCTCTAGAGCTTTCTGCAACTAGCTAAGAGCCTTCAGTATACTGCAGTACCACACACAGAACCAGGCCCAGGACTTGTTACCCAGGACAGGCTCTCTTTGCACTTTGCTTCCTCTGAAGCATCTGGTACTGGCTGCTGGTGGAGATGGGCTACTGGCCTGAAGCAGAGTGGCATTGCCCATGTGCTTATTATTCAGACTCTCTCTATACACCTGTCCTTTGGTCTGGAGATAACTGGGGTGACTGCGCTGCAGTGATCAGGGCTGGAAGAGCTCCACTAAGCCATCATA
The DNA here is from genome assembly GCF_015237465.2 of Chelonia mydas. NCBI lineage: Eukaryota > Metazoa > Chordata > Testudines > Cheloniidae > Chelonia > Chelonia mydas. The sequence goes on along the minus strand of NC_057856.1, from coordinate 24,573,359 downwards.
TTCATCCCTGCCTATGCAGAAAAGCTCCCTCGAGGATACATTCACCACTACACTGTGTGGCTCATTTTTGAAGGACCCAAGAGTGGGGCCTGCCACCAACTCTGTACTCCACAGCCCATTTGACACCACCTGGGAGGAATTTGTTTCTGAACCTGCAGCTTAAGTTTTCCTTAGGTCAAGAGAATCTTATTGCTGCTAATTATAGCCCCCCCTGCCCACCCACCTCACCTCCTGGGGCCATGCCTGCCCCCCGTCCTGAGCATACTCACTGGTTGGGGGCCCAGCATCCGCATCAGAACAAGAACAACACAGCTTGCAGCAGGTTTACAGAAGAGCCCCCGTTCCTGGGTTGCTAGTTTGAGGCAAGTTCTAGCAGCACAAAGGGCCCTGGCCATCCTTTACCAGGCAACAACCAACTTTAGAGCCCAGGTCAAAACAAGTGAAATTGAGGAAAACCCACACTCACCCAGGCAGTCAGCAGCAACCAGCAAGAAAGCCTATCTCCTGCTCCTTCTGTGCAGGGGCCATTTTTGTGGTAGCATCACCGTCTCTGTCTGCCTGGACACTGGGAAAACCCCAGCTGTCTATAGTCCATAATAAGAACCCTCATTATATGCCTCATTAACGCTGGCTGGTAGCTGCTCATAGATTCCAAGGGAAAAAGGGACCCTGGCGATCAGCGAGTCTGACCTCCTGTATAACCCAGGACACACAACGGCTCTGAAATCATTCCTAGAGCAGAGCTTTAAGAGAAACAGCCAATCTTGAGTTATAAATTGCCAGAGGTGGAGAATCCACCTCAATCCTTGGTAAATTGTCCCAATGGTTAATTACCCTCCCTGTTAATTATTTACACTTTACTGCTAGTCTGAATTTGTCTCACTTCAGCTTCCAGCCAAGGAGTTAGCTCTTTCTCCGCTAGATTGATGAGTTCGTTATCAAGGATTTGTTCCCCATGAGTGTAATCGTCACCCCTTAACTGCTGTTCGTTAAGCTTGAGTCCCTCACTATAAAGCAGGTTTCCTAATCCCTCTACAATTTACCAACATCCTTCTTGAATTGGAGACACCAGAATGGGACACAGATTCCAGCAGCAGTTGCACCAGTGCCAAATACACAAGTCAAATAACCTCTCTACCCCTACTCAGGATTCCCCGCTTTATACATTCCAGGTTCAGATTAGCTCTTTTGGCCACTGCATCACACTGGAAGCTCATATTCAGTTGATTATACACCATGACCCCCAGAGTCATTGCTAGAGAGCTCCCTATCCTATAAGTATGGCCCACATTTTACCTATCCCTGTGTGTGGTAGGTTGTTTTGTGAAATAGAAACTGGGCAGCATTATCCCAGCAGGGCTCTCTCTCTCTCTGAATCCCAGAGCCTCCACACTCTGTCTCACCCCGCCAGGGATGTCCTCATGCATGTCACTGAACATGGAATGTGTGTGGATCCAGTAAAGCCAAGGAATTTCCTCAGCAACTGGCACATTTGCAAATTACCCGTTCCCTGGAAGACACCCATGCAAATCCAGACTGGAGACCCGATCCTGCAGGCCTTCCTCAAGCAAAACTCCACTGACTTCAGCCTGAGTAAGGAATGCAGGAGAGGCCTCATAGCTCTTGATTTAGCCATGGCTTTATATTTTAAATGAAGAATGGTTTTGAGTGAACCGGTGAATCCTCAGCCTGCTCAGGCCAATCAGAATCCCGTCTCTTGGGGAGTGCAGCTGGGATCATTCAGCTCTTTGTTTTAAAGGCTGTATTTCATTTTCTTCCATACTATCCTGCAAATGCAACAGTCTCCAGCTACCGATGTCACAAGCAAGCAGCTTTTCATCCTACTCCCACCCCATCTGGGTGGGTTTGATCCTCACTCAAGTCCCGCAAAGTCTAATGATGATAACCAACCGGGTCGATGTGACTTATGGCTCAGGATTACATCCGTGCCAAACTCTCAGACTATCCAAAGGAAGAGAGCTCGAGGACAAGAGTGTGAAGCTATGAAGCATCTGCTGGATAGACTGGTAGAAAAACGTGTAATCCCTACACCACACCAAAACCCCAGCAGGGAGACTCCTTTACTAAGCAGCTTTACCACAAGGCAATAAATTGCAGCAAGCTAAGGCAGTGTCTCTGCTGCTGTTGTGAGTTAGTGCTTCCCAAGTGTTTGAGTACGGGAAAGGGCCCTGCCCTTGGTAACAGGCTAATGCCCTAGCCTGGGCCAAATTCCTGGGCAAAGCGAGCAGTGGCATCAGTTGGTTTTAAGACAGGGCAAAGGGGAACCTGGCGTCAGGTGGATATAAAAAGGTGTAAGATAAAGCACACGCTGGGGCCCTGCACCCAGAGCCCCACTGACTCCTGGGGGGCTCTGCACAGACACACTGAACTGCCTGCAGGGAGTGACTTGCAAGCTTGGAGCCTCGCTGTGCAACCTTGTGCAAGTCTGTTAGGGCCCAATCCTGCAAGGTGCAATATGCTCAGGGGAGATGAGGGCACCTGGCACCTGCCAGGAAGTACTTAGCACTTCATAAGCATGGGTGTATCACCCCCGTGCCTCAATTTGCCTGTCTATAAAAAAGCCTGAGAACACTTGTCTCTCTTACAGGGCATACTGTGGACCTTAATTAATCCGTGCTGGAAAGGGGGCTGAGATCCTCAGATGGACGGCACGGTGTAAGTGGCAAGAATTTTTACATGGCAAAATTATATTGCTCTGGAGCAGCAAAGGGAAACACCTTGGCTGTTTCTGGCAGGACTGATTTGTACTCCTGTAGCTTGATCCATCAGTGTTTGTGGTGGAGGAAGTCGTCTATTAAGTTTTAGTGGGGCGTACCTATAGTTTCCAAAGTGTTTAGTTATTTATTTGCTTAGTCTAGCGTCGGTGTTTTGAAAGGCATCAGCGCTCGGTGAGTCATCTCCTCAGCAGCCTCTGGGAGCTTCAAGGGGCAGAGTGGTGCCCAGCACAGTGTCACTGGGGGGAAAGCACCTTGCATCCTGCAGCCCTGCTTTATGCCAAGACGCACATTCCTGCCTCTAGCCATGTAGAGCCATGGGCAGCTGCAGTATGAGACAGTGCTAACGCCAATGGGGAAAACCAGAAAGAGCAACGTGTTCAAGGAGAAAAGCATAGCTCTGGCACTAGGGACCAATGGTGGGAGGGTCTGAATCTTCCTGGGTACACATGGCACCTGTCCTTTGCTATCAGTAGAGAGAAAGTAAAAGGACCCAGGCATTCCCAGGAACTAGGGCACTAAGTGGTGACACCAACTAGACCAAATATATGCAACCCATGGTCTTGAGTCCTTGTGCATGGCTCTTGTGGGGCCCATGGCCACAACCTCAGCTAGAGGAAATTAGCATATTGGAGCTAATCTGGCTCCATGTCTCTGATCAGGGCAGGGAGGAAGTGAACAGGCTTGGCAAAGCGGGATTTGATAGGATCCGTTCTTCCAATACCTCTCCCCCTGCAGGGACCAGTGGAGGCCTAGCTCCACCACTGGAGGTAGAGAAGAGAGAAGGCTGGGGTGCTTTGGGGTTTGCAAGACTAAAAGCAGGGCTGGTTTGGTTCTGTGTCTCATCTTATCTGAACCCCCAAAGCTTGAGGGGTTTAGATTAGGCCTGGTCCTGGGCCAAAACCTCAGACCCCAGGGCTCCTGGACCTTAGGAGGGCTACAATCCGACTCAGAGCTGGCTTTCGTGGCTGGCCCCACATCTCTCTACAGCGAGACAAACCAATGCCTTAGCAATGGACACCTCTGGATTCTCAGGGTACATCTAACCTGCAGTACAAGACCCATAGCATGGCTGCGGCTGGCCCAGGTCAGCTGACTTGGGCTCATGGGGCTATAAAACTCAGTGTAGACATTTGAGTTCAGGCTGGAGCCTGGGCTCTGAGACCCCAAGAGAGGGGAGGGACTCAGAGCCTGGGCCCGAATGTCTACACTGCAAATTTATAGCCCTGCGGCCTGCGCCCTACAAGCCCAGGTCCACTGACCTGGGCTCCGAGACTCAGTGCCACGGGTTTTTTAATTGAAGAGCAGACGTGCCGCAAGGGGCTTAAAAATCCAGATCCACATGCTGCCGCTTGGACTCATATCCAGCTTGGATAAATGATTCTGCCCCATCTCAAGTGAGGTGGTGCCATATATGCCTTTTCTCCTAGGAGCCCAGCTGCACGAGGATTTTATGTCACAATTTTAGGAACCCTGTGTGGGTCTCTGTAGCTCCATCTAGCTGCTAACAGCTGCATAACACCTCACCAGATCTGGCCTCTTCAGAGAGAGGAAACTGTATCACTAGGATGTGGCATGTGGCAGCGCGGACACAAATGACATCCAGTGGGTCAAATCCTACCTTCTTCACTCCACTTTCATTCAGTCCTCGCTCTTGAAATCAATGGGCACTTGGCCTGCGTGAGGATTGACTGAACATGCATGCTTTGACCCACTGATTCCTGCTGTCATGCAGGACACTGCTTTAAAAAGAAAAGTGGCACTTCTAAACCCTAAGGGACCTATCGGAGCTTATTTGAAGATCTGTCCAAGCAATAGGCATGGGGTATCCAATGTAAAGGTCTTGTCATAAGACACCCAGAGGCTCCCCTGTGCTAGGCAGCCTGCCTGGAATGCGGGTGCACATTGTTTTTATCGGGTGGGTCATAGCACCCGCGTTTCTCAGCATTGTTTGCATTTGGGGTCGGGACTATTCTGTCATCATAAATGCTTTGAAGAGTAATAAATGCCCCATCCCTATTCAGGAACACACAAAGGCACATGCTTAATCTGAAGCATGACTTCAGTGGGACTTAAGCACCTGCTTAATTACGTTCCTAAATCTGGGCCTGAGTTTTTACCACATCTGTGGGAGTGGAGGGAGCTCAGCACCTCCCAGAATCCGGCCCTTTGTTAGTCCAGCTAAACCAGAAACTTAAACTACTAAGAGAGACTCTTAACACTCCCTTGTTCTCCGTGACTCCTTCAGGCCATAAGCTCTTTGGAACAGGGACTCACTCTATCTCATTCAGCACTGTGGCCATTGTTGGTCTAGCTGACAATTACCAAAAAATAATACACAAGTCTTGGTTCATTGGCCAAAACGGAGTCAAGTCCAAAAACCAAACAAACAGCATCAAAGGTGAAAAATGAATGAAGCCCGGGTCCTACAAGTGTAATCCACTAGGGCATGTGTCACAGGTCCCCCTCTGTGCCCCTCCACCAAGGATCTGGGTCCGGCATTGCTCTCAGATAGAGAGGCTGTTTCTTTAGCTCAAGCTGTGCTAACTCAGGCTTTTAGCTCTGTGGGGTCTCAGTTCAGTTTCCGGTAAGCTGAATAAGATGGAGACCATCACACACACATGGATGCATGAGCTTAACTTTACTCAGGTGAGCTGTCCCCTTGACTTAGCTGAGTGGAGCCTTTGATTTTAAAATTCATCCTGTTTTAAGAATCGGAAAAGTCATTAGTAACGTGACATTAGTTACATGAGCTACTGGAAGGCACTCAGATACCACAGTAATGAAGGTAGTGTAGGAACCCATACTGAATAGAATGATTATGGCATTAGTTTGTAATGTATCATTATTAGCTGAAAGCATCTTTTTCAATAGACAGCGTAACAGGCAAAACCGTGAAATGTATCTGAATTTTTCAGTCACCGATCAGAACTGGCTAAAGAAAGCTTTCGTAAGATGCTGTCAAACGAGAAAGGTCGTTCAAAGGTCTCATGGAATTTTATATGCATTTTTAAACTGCTGGGTTTTTTTACTAGCATTCTTAATTAGTGTGTTTTAGTTTTCTTGCGTTTTGTTAGCCCAAATAATTCTCGTTCTTTACAGGCCAGCTAGCAGGTGCATGCATTATTTTATGTCAGTGTCTGAATTCTACTCACTGCCCTTTTAGCTCTTAGCTAAAAAGGGTGGACCGCAGCTCAAGAAAAATAAATAAAGGAATCAGAATCTTGGGGAGTCAGAGGTAGAATTTTATTTTATCAAAACAAGGGGAGGTTTTCTCTCGTATTTTTTCAAGAACTGTTGTTCTAGGTGTTTCCTGAGGAAGTGACCCCCCCCCCCCCAATGACTCTTAGCCTCTGAGTTTTTTTCAGCACAGAGACGTTGTACAATACAAACAGCCCAGCATGCCAGAGAGTAATTTAGTTCTGCTGTTGAATTTAAACCGACGGACGGCAAGGGAGCCGGACGTTTTGACTCTGATTCAGCAAAGCACTTAAGTGAGTAAGGAACAGTTGTAAGCGCCTGTTTAAATTAAGAACATGCTTAAGTGCTTTGCTGACTCAAGGTCTTTGCAAATAATTGATCTAGTCGCTGAAGCACCCCCTGGAAGACAGGGCTGGATTGACTTGAAACAAGAAGGCTTCAGAGCAGTTAGCTGTTGATTCATTGCATTTAAGTGGCTTTAATACCACTGCAGGCAGAATGCAGCGTTTGTGTGATCTTACAATCAGGCTGCTGGAGCTGCTCCAAGGAACCAGAACACAGTGCCAGACCTAGAGTTGGAGCTGAGGGCCTATCACTGAACAGCCGTCAGATGGTGATAACTTTGGGGCCCCTTGTGAGTGGACTCCCGCACCAATGAAGTCACGGGGGCTATGGGCAAATCCAGGGGTCCTCCTGCACAGAGCTTGTTGCAAGTTGGTGACCTGCTTACTCTTCACCTGGCCTTGCGTTGATGCAGCAAGCTGGAGGTGAAAGTCCTGTCTTCCATTACAAGGTGACAGCATGGGCCTGATGCTCAGTTACACCATGCCAGCACCTGGGGCAAGGACAGGCTGAGTTAAAGTGACTTTAAGCCACCAGTGCGCTCTCCGTATCCTGGGGCCAGGTAGGGGCCTGCCTCGCCCCCAGGGTGAGTGAAGGAAGCCACAGGATGCTCTGATTTATGCCCTGTTGGACTGCCAGGAAGCAGACAATAGTCAGCGTGCAGGGCATGGTGGCCATACTCCTATCAGACCTCTGTGCTGGGGACTGGAAGCTGGGGAAGAGCCTTTAAGGCCTCACTACAGCAGCCCAAGAAGGCCCCCTACACTGAGGGCATTCTCAGGGGGCTCCACTATAGCAACCTGCGTGGAACTGGAAGGGAGAAGCACAGGTGCAGGAGGGAAGAGTTTGGAAAGGGCACCACCCACTTTAAAGCCTCTTGACGTTGTCAGAGCAGCGCACAAGCACCTTGCCCTAACTGAGGGGCAGGCCTGTAGAGGAGGATGCTACTCAGTAGCATCAGCTCCTTCGTTACTGATTATAGGTCAACAACCTTCATTTGCTTCTCTTTCTCCCAGGTGGCTCAAGCCATGGAAGCCGGATGGGACTGCAGATTGTGCATGGGATCCGAAAAACCAAGCTCCAGGGCTGGTTCAGTTTAGGCTATCAGTTTGACCCCTGATGAAGTCAGGGACAGTTCCAAGATGGCCAAAGTTGCAAGGGAGGGCTGTGCTCAGATCCAGCTCTTGGCTCAGGCTCACCTGGGTATCTAGTGTAGACGTCCCCAGTAACACTTAGGCTGAGGAAGGAAGGGGCTAGGAAATCCAGGTATTAAAAAAAAAACCCCAAAGCCTCCACCACAACATACCAACCTGGTCGCTTTGCTGCAGGTGAGCTATTTCGATGTAATTATTAAACTAATAAAAGAACTTGACCTCTGCTTGAACAGAGGGGTTTGGCTGCACAGAACAGCACCTTCTCACTGTAGCATGTCAGGTTGGAGAATACATCACATCTTATATCTTTTGCCAGCTACTGCCTATCTGGCAGCTCAGAACTATCCAAGGCACAAGAAAAAACACCCCCTTAGGGCTTTGTTGCCATAATGCTCCAAGCCATCCGCTATAGATCTTCACTGTCCTGCCCCTCTCTCTGCGCAAATGGCTGTGGTTAGTTATTTCGTCACCTTCATGGCACTTCTTGAGTTGCTGGCACCTAGAAGGAGCCTCTGGTTATCGTCACCAGCACTGAATCACTCCTGTCACTGGCAAGTTTCCATCCCACTAATCTGTCTTTATATAGTGACTCTTTCCCCAGAATTATGGCCCTGATCCTGCACCCAACAGTGCATCAAGGGGCCTCTGAGCCTAAACACAATTCCACTGACTTCGATGTTGCACATGGGCAGGGGGTCCATTTGCAGGCTCGGGGCCTGTGGGCCAGACCCACACTCTTCATTCAGGCAAAGCTCCCATAACAGTCAACAGGAGGTTTGCCCAAGTTTTTTACCACATGCTCAAGCCTTTAGACTTGCTTTATGTGCCTTTGAAAAGCAGCCACCTCTGGAGTAGAACAAGTCAGTGGTTAATGGTGCACAGCAACTCTACACAACAGTCGAGGGCAAGGAGTAAAGACTCCACCAACTCTGCTTTGCACTGCTAAAGCAGATGGCAAGCCACCTGGAGAGGCCAGCTGGGGGTTCTCCTTGTTTTATACCAGCCCATCTAGTTGGACTTCAATGGAGTTACTCCAGACGCACAGGGGAACTGCTGAGATCAGAATGTTGTCAACAATCTTTATCTTGACTGTGCCCTTTTACTCAGCATTGGGGCAACACATTACGCACATCAGACTGCCACAGGGTTTTGTCATTGTTACTTCGTCCTAGTGGACTGGAGAACTCAACAGAGTGCTGCCAAATTGTCACGTGACTTTTAGTGCTGGAGACGCAGGCCACATGTGCTAAATGGTAAACAGCTCTCAAGGAGCGGCATGAAAAGGTCTTTATAGTTAGAGCAAACAAACGTAAATGCCAGAATCTAAATGAAATGGAGCTTTCCCAAGGCCTGCGGCTACCACGATTTCAGAGCTGGAAGTGCAGATTTCTTTGTTTCTTAGAAGGTTCTAAACAGCAAAGTGTTACGGAGAGATACCATCCTATCCTGTTCCCAGCAAAGTCACAGAGACTCTTAAGTTGCCCTAACATGCTAACTCTGACAAAAATCAGTCCCCATCCAACCGTCTGAATGCTCATTGAAAGCTAGGTGCAGCTGATTGCTTTGTGAGTGGAGAGCCAGCTGAGAGAGGAATAATGCCAATAAAGCAAACACCATTTATTATTGAACAGAGTAACATGGAATACAGAAACACAGCATTAGCCACAGAGCAAACTAAGGTACTAAAGCACAGGAAACTTAGCGACTGGTTTGTTTAAACACATGCTCCAAAAGCTACACAGACAGCAAACAGACACAAGAAAAGAAAGGTACTTTATATTTTGGGACTACTAGTCTTAGAATCATGTCAAACCATTTGGACTGGAAAGGACCCCAGTTCGGTTACCGTGGCAGGATGGGTACCATTATTCCTCATCAATCCCTGATAGACAGAAGCCAGTCTAGAATCTCACCAGCGCAGCTCATTTCCCAGCTGCTCATGGCAGCTTATTCCACTGTGTAAACACCCCCATCCTGCAAGGCAGAACCCCGCAGGGAGCCCTTCATGTGGTCACTGGGTGCAGGGCTCTGATTGCCTGGAGCCTATTGCAGGGTCAAGGCCTAACTGTTCCTGTAGGGATAAAACTTCAGGCAAGCATCCCAATTGACTTGAATGAGAGTTTTGCCTGGGTAAGGACTGATGAATGTCTGCAGCACTTAGCTTGGACAGCTTTTCATTTGTTTAAACTTTTTGTTTAAAGTTTTGGCTGCTGCAGCGTGAGCACATTACTGCTTGTACTGTCCTCTTTGACTGTGCAAAATAATTAGTGCCTGGCCTCTTTGTGACACCTGTTTGTACAGCTGTGGCCAATTGCCCAGGCCTGATCCTCCAGCTTTGGACCAGCACTGCTCTACTAAAGTCAACGGAGCTCCTCCAATATGAAACTGGTTCAACGCAGCACAGAACCAGACTCATGGTGTCTCCGCTCAGCCTTCTGTCATCTCCAACCTGATCATGACCTGGGCCTCAAACCTTCCCTCACTGGCCTAATCTCCCACACTGTGCTCATTTCTATTGCTCTCCCCTGAACTTTGTCTAGTTTTTCTGGGTCTGTTTTGAAAACAAGGGGCCCAATTCCCCTCTTAGTCCCAGCAATCTTACACCCGGGCACCCCCATTGACTCCAGCGACACTAGTCCTGAATTATCCCAATTTAAGAGGACTATCGGGCTCACATTGTCAGAATCCCAACTGTGCTCCTTTGGTGCGCAATGCCAGCTATGACATTTAGAGCAGCTCAAAGTTTTCTTTGGAATCTTCTTGGTTTCTTCATTACAGTGTGTAGAGGGTGGGCCTGGGCTCGTGCCAGTATAGCCTACATGGGCTGTGACACAGTATGGCCCAGGCCTTCCACAGCATCTGCATCTCCTCTTAGTTACCCTTCTCTAAATCAGGAGTAACGCCACTAAAGTGAATGGAGTTAGACCAAGGCACCCCCAGCATGCGAGGAGAATCAGACCCTCTGTTTTTACTTAGTCGTTTTTCAGGTGTGGTAGGAAAGATGGTCTAGTGGCCAAGACACGTGATTTCAGTTCTTGACCCCATTAGATTTCCTGTGTGACTTGGGGAAAGTCACTTAGTCTCTCTGTGCCTCAGTTCCCCATCTATAAAAGGGAGATAATGCTACTTCCTTACCTCACCGGCGTGCTGTGAAGATGAAATACATCAATGTTTGCAAGACGATCAGCCACTATGGTAACAAGGGCCAGATAAGTATCTAGAGGGGTCTCAATTCTCCATTAACTTGTGTCAGCTAGAGCTTGGGAGAAAATTTTCTGACTGAACGTTTTTCCATTGTAAAATGCCATTTTGTAAAATCAGAACTTCCTGAGGGAACATGTCATTTTTTATTCAATTTCATTTTGAAAAAGAATTGAAATGAAGCACTTGGCTAAGAGGGAAGCCTTCGCCCATAGCAGAACATTTTGATTCATCATTTCGAAAGGACGTGTTGTTTCAAAATGTATTTTATGCTCTGTTATAAATTATAATCACAATTTGTAAAGAGTCAAAATTGGAATGAAATATTTTGATTTTATCAAAACCCGAATACTTTGATTACCCAGAAACAAAAGTAGTGTTAAATGTTGCTTTTTGGGAAATGATGAAATGGAATGGGAACTCTGCATTGTGACCAGCTTAAGTGCTGTCATTTATCCCACTGTGAAATGCTACCAAATCACACATTTCGCACAGGTGTAGGTGATGACCCAACATCCACGGAGCCACATTGGCTCATACATTTTGGGATTGTCCCAAGATACAATCCTTTTGGCTCGAAATAAATCAGAGGATTTATAGGATTATAGACACTGCCTTAAAAAGTACTTCCCAGCAGTGTGTTTTGAGAAATATCCCATCATGTTGGAAACTCTCCAATTGTCAGGGCCCATAACAGGGCAGTCATACCTAATGGTCGGAGCCAAGAGCAAAGTCAGCGTTATGGTCAGAAGCCACGCCAAAGGTCAAAGCCAAAGTCCAAGGCCAAAGCCATGCCAAGGGTCAGAGCCAGGGGCTGCATCAAGGATTAAGCCAGAGTTGGAGTCAGAAGTCACACCAAGGGTCAAGCTGGAGTCGGAAACGGATGTTAGAATGAGGAAGCAGGAACAAGGTACAGAAACAGGAGCAAGGGGCGAGAACCAAGTGAGGAGGCAGGAACTTGGTCTCAGGGGTCAGGTCAGTGGCGAGCTCAGCAACTAGTTGCCCAAAAGATTGGCCAGGAACAGGAAGCTTTATATCTGGTGGTGTCCAGTCATCAGTCTCAGGGGTCAGCACCACCATGTTGCGCGACGGACACTTGACAAAATTACCGGATGTAGTGACGGACATCGGCTGGGGGCAGGAGGGGGCTCCGGACTGAGGCAGGGGGTTGGGGTGTGGGAGGGGGTGTAGGCTCTGGGCTGGGGGTGCAGGCTCTGGGCTGGGGGTGCAGATTCCTGGATGGGGCTAGAAATGAGGGGTTTGGGGTACAGGAGGGGGCTCTGGGATGGAGCAGGGGGTTGGGAGGGTGTGAGGGCTCCAGCTGGGGGTGCAGACTCTGAGGTGATGCTGCGGATGAGGGGTTTGGGGTGCAGGAGGATGCTCTAGGCTGGGATTGAGGGGTTTGGAGGGTAGGAGGGGGATCAGGGCTGGGGCAGGAGGTTGGGGCGCGGGAGAGGAATCAGGGCTGGGGCAGGGGGTTAGGTCACTGGAGGGGGTTAGGGGTGCACACTCCGGGTGGCACTTACCTCAAGCAGCTCCTGGAAGCAGCAGCACGTCCCCCCCCGGCTCCTACACGGAGCTGTGGCCAGGCAGCTCAGCGCGTTGCCCCGTCCACAGGTGCCGCCCCCGCACCTTCCATTGGCCGCGGTTTCTAGCCAACCGACTGGGAGTTGCAGAGTCAGTGCTAAGGGAGGGGGGAAGGAGGCAGCGTGCAGAGCCACCTGGCCGCACCTCCGCCAGCAACAGCACGGACGGGGAGCCGCTTGCGGGGAGCTGAGCTGCCCGAGGTGAGCGTCCCCCACACCACAGACCTCAAAATGTTTACCACAGACACTTGTGCCTGTGTACGAACACGTTGCCAACCCCTGATTCAGTCTGCTGCTAGTCACCTGACACCACTGAGTCATGTGTGGCCTCTGGTGGTGGGGAGTTAGCTGCAGTTCCCTCATCTAACCTCCCAGTGTGGGGGTTCAGAGGGTAAGGCTCTTGCTCTGGGTCCTTGCAGCCCGACACCAACTCACAGAGAGTTTGGTTTGCTACAGCAAGGCTTGTAGTCAAATAACTCCCAGTGCTTGGCTCTCAAGAGCAGTATTTAGGTAGCCAATCTGCCTCTAGGGATAGAAATCTGGCCGCTAAAGAGAAGGTAACGTTTTGGAGAAGAAGTGGGGACTCAGGCAAACTTGAAAAGATTTGGTGATTTTTAAAAAAAACTATTAATTTCCTAGCAGCTGGAAAGCAAGATGTCTTTCTCCTTTCCCCTCCCTTCCATCCCCATCTTGTTCTGTTCTCTTTTTTTCTGTTTTTCCCTCATTATTTTTGGTGGGCAGGTGAGATCAACATGAAAAACTGCCAGTAGCATGGATGCTTCCTTTGGCGCAGTGTTGCAGTGTATTGCCACACGCGATATCTTATGGATTGTCAAGGCGATTGAAATTAAACGTTTTCAAAAGCCAAGGGCCCTTTGCTTTGTCACTGCTATCGTACCCGGACCCAGAATGAATAGTCCAGCTTGGATACTGTGGGATGGCACCAGTGCTCTTAAGTCAATCATTAGCCAAGAAGAGTTTGTTGCTGACCCGGAGCTGGTGTGGATTTTATTGGCCTCAGAGTCTAGTTGAGTCCCAGCCCTCTGCTGTGAGGCATGAGCTGATGGTGTGAAAAGGAGCAGAAAGGCCACACAGCCCATGTAACGGGGAGGGAGCAAAACCAACGCTGTGTGCTCATCCTCCACGTCTGTTTGGGAGTGGGGCAAATGGAATGGGAGGAGGTAGAGCTAGCAAGCAGGCCATCTATGGGAGACACAGGACATTAACTACTGCTTCTTGCAGCCTTAGCTAGCGCCCTGTGCCTAGACTTCCCTGAGAGAGGGGCATGTTGGACACTCCTAGGCAAGGTCAAGACAATGGTAGCATAGCTCTTGGTGTGGGAGACAGGCACGGCTTGCTGCAAAGGGGGTGGACAGCATCTCAGAGAGGGGCTGAAGCATTGTGCAGAGACCCCAAGACATCTCTTCTGCATGGAGCTTCAAGTCCCTTCTCCTTCTAGGGAGAACCAGCCTAGAACTCCAGTGGTTTAATCACCCTTGCCTTTCAGTTTGCACCAGAAATAGCCCTGTAGAGAGCAACCACTCAGTGCATCATGCTGAGCTGGTACCACCTATTCTGGGGTGCATTCATTTCTAGATGGATTTATAGGTAACATACAGATTCACTGGGTCAGTCCCTCACTAAGAAAAGCTTGTTAAGCAACATGAACTCTTTAGTTCTTTTATATCTTTTATGACCCAATGGGTGAGCAGGGAAAAAAACCCCAGCACAGTTTACTATGGGCCTCATTTTTTTTCCAACAAATTCTTTCCAGTCTTTTTTTTTTTTTTTACAGGTTTGCACAGTACAGTAACTTATAGAGACCCCATAGCAAAGCAGCCATTTAAGAAACACGCTAGGCTACTGTGAAATAAATTACTGACTTAACAGCCAGGCACCTAAAGATGTAATTGGGCCCCATTTGAGAGCAAATTAAAGCAACGTGCATACCAGTCCCTGAGTCTGCAAGGGGCAGAACTAAAACGAGGCCTGGAACGCTTCCAAAGTGCACAAGGTTAGGCGAACCCCAGCCTGCCGATCAGCCCAAAGCAGAGGAGAGCCAAACCTGAAGACGGATCAGCTCGGAGAGCTCCTGCCCAGAGCTACCCAAGTAATTCCGAACCAAACTTTCTCCAAGGGGCGCATGGGGGTTGCATTCGGGGTTCTGCTTTGGGCCTGCAACAGGATGGAGCCCAGGAGGGCAAGAAGAAAAGCTGGGTCAGAAAGCTCTGAGGTGAATGTCTGCAGGATCAAGCTGTAAGCCTACAAGCTGCCAGAGGTAGAGATCTCAGATCTAGCCATCTAGGTTTCTACATGGCTTCCATCCCCGCTGAACACTGTGGTGTTTAAGCATTTGGTGAAGTGCCATGTACAGTTATGCCACTTCACAAAGAGTATCAGTGCAACTCTGCTCATTCCAAAGGCATGAAGAATGGGGCAATAAGTGGTGGAGTGACTGGGTACGTGACTCAGGCCAGGTGACATAACCATGATTCAGATAAGAGGACCCTTCGGCTGGGGCACCCGCGGGGCTGTGGCATATTGAATGTATGCAATACTGGCATTGTGCAGCCAGGAGCACAACTGCAGATCGCAGCTCTATCGAAACTCATGTTCTCAGTGGTAGGGAGGAAGAGCTTTGCCAGAGCCCTGTAAAAGAACAGGTGGGCTTTAAACTCATCTCCCCTGGCAAGTGGACAGTTCTTCACAAAGGCAAGGTGGGTGAGGTAATTTCTTTTATTGGGCCAACTTCTGTTGGCGAGAGAGACAAGCTTTTGCGCTTAAACACCCTGTGTCAGATTGAAAGCTTGACTCTCTCGCCAACAGAAGTTGGTCCAATAAAGATATTACCTCACCCACCTTATGTCTCTAATATCCTGGGACCGACATGGCTACAACAACACTGCATGCAGTTCTTCACAAAGGCACCCGGCCAATTGAACCTGTCGACCTTTCCAGGCCTGTTTGCCTCTGGATCTTTCCTCTGCCTCGTTTATCCCATTTGCACATTCTGAGAGACAAAAACTCAGCCCCAAAGCTGGTTTATTATTATTTCAGTTCTCAACACTCCACTCCTCCACACAACACTGCTGATGAAAGTGTTAGATGTAGCCTTCCCGCTGCCCCATTGGCTACCCTGACATCCTTAATATCAATTCTAATCCTGCAATGTGCTCTAGTGATTTACCAGTTTCTGTCATTCCCCGCCCGCCCCGAGTCCCCAGCTAACATGCTGACTCAGGGCACGTATGGGAAGTTGGTTTGTTTGGATGCTGATTGTTCAGACAGATGCTGACAATCATCTGAGATGATTAGAGCCTGTATCAAAATACAGATGCCTTGTATGCTACAGAGGGAGAGAGAGAGAGAGAATAACACCCATTAGAATCAGTCATTCCCTACCAGTAATAGAGAATCTAGTAAAATGACTGAAACTTGGATCTCTGGCTAGCAAAAGGAAAACCAAACAGCTGGTGTTTATGTGCCTTCTACGGAGCCGTTCACTTCCATTATATGAAACCAACAGTGAACAAATATGAAAACCGGAGGCTCCACTCCTCACAGGTGGTATGGGACATAGCAACTAACCTCAACACGTACACACGCAGGCCCTCGGTGACAAATGGGGCAGGTGAAAATTCTCAGCCAGTCCTTGGATTCCTTCCCATTACGGCCCAGATAAGCTTCCATCAGCATAACCACCCAGCTAAACACTTGCCATGGAGGACTCTGGTCACTATTCATCTGGTTTGAGAACATCCACCATCACAAGATCACAGACCAGCAGCTTCTAAGATAACTTGTGCGCATTTCAGTAGAGGAAGACTGGCCTAGTGGTTCGGGCGCTCGCCTAGGATGCAGGAGACCTGATTTGCCACAGACTCCCTGTGTGACCATGGGCAAGTCACTTATCCTCCCTGTGCCTCAGTTCCACATCTGTAAAATGGGAATAGCACTGCCCTACCTGAGGGTAAATACATTGAAAAGATCGTGATGCTCTGACACTATGATACTGGTGGCCATAATAAGGACCTAAGATAGATTTCAAAAACTTTTGCAGGTACCTCAAGGTGATGTCCTGTGTGCTGCTGCTTGTCTTGTCTGCTTGTTGGCTGGCTTCTGGCATTCTGTGGATTCACCTTTACTGGATGTATAAACAGTCTACCGAGGCAGCTATGCACGTGCACCCAGTTTTGCCCTAAGAAAATGAAAGAGGCCAACAAAGACTCTTCAAAGAACAGGTCAGACCAAAAACACCGCAGCAGACAGTTGGGGAAGGGACATTTTGTTTGGCTGTTCCAGGATCTCAAGAAGATAATTTATTTGGCCTCTTCCCTGAAGATCCCTGAAAGACAGATTAGTAGGGGACCACCAGGGTTGGGAGTGGGGGGGACAGGAGTAAAGGGGTAGGACAAAAGAGATTTGTTTCTGGATTAACTCCTCCCTTTCTATCTTCCATTCCCCATTCGCTTTTCTTTGCTGCTCCTGAAGAAGACAGGAAAGGATGCAAACAAGGATCCAGCTGAAAGGAAAACTATACAAGCCTAAAATTAAGCAAGGAAGTAATTAGCAGAAGAGTGGAAAAATGAAAGCAGGATGGTAAAAAAGCAAAGAACAAAAGAACGAAAGAAATAACGAAAGAAAGAAGAAAAAGAACAGGGTCAGCTATTTGAGGCTTCCTGTTGCCTAAGAGAAGTTGTCATCTGATTGTTTCTAATTTTCCCTTTCTGAGTGAGCTGATCGCTGATGGAGTGGCAAACATGAGCTTTTATAGAACTAAATCCCAGGATCTGAATTTTCCCTGCTCTACCAATAACAACATAAGAACAACCATACTGGGTTAGACCAATGGTCCATTTAGCCCAGTATGCTGTGTTCCAACAGTGGCCAGTACCAGATCTTTGGGGATGATCTGGATCTGAACATTGTAGTTGTCCCTTATGTCTATAATAGGCCAATCAAAATGTCTGCATCTGCATACTCCAAATTTTGGGGCTGGGTATGAATTCTGCAGCTTAGACCCAACTGTAGAAATTAGGCAGAGAAGCAAAAGTAGAACTGTGTGCCCAATTCAGCCCTCAGTTATACCAACTGCAGTTAATGGGTTTGCATGGCTGTGACTGAGGGCAGAATCATATTTTTAGAAAATGGAACAACTGGACTCAGAACTTCTGCTAGGGTGGTGCAAAGGGTTAGGTTTGGCAGGTGTTTATGCAGAATCTGATACCATAATAATATTTGCCATTGGTTTGACTTCATATACTAAGCACAAAAGGCTCTGTTTAAATAAGGGAATGGTTATGGTGACATGAACTGAAAAGAGCCAAGAAATTCAAAGCAAAGTCCTGGCTCTCTGTCCGGAAATATCACTGTTTTGGAAAGAAACAAAAATACATTAACACGAGGTAAGGAAAGAGTAGGACAGATTTCTTGCTAAACTTCTTTGATTTTCCTTAACATTATCCAAGGAAAGGGTGTTTGTGTGTGTTCCACTGAAAGGTTTCAAATATGTATTTCTTTCATTCAAGGGACCAACTAAGCTCCTTTGAACCAGTCCTGGTTTTGTGGCTAAATAAGAAGAATATTAGCACATGCCATAGTGCTCTTTATAGCATAGACGGATGGAATCCTGGGAGGGTTAAAGTTTGTGACCAGAGCTCAGGACTAGGGGTCATTAAGATCCAGGTGTGCAACCTAGCCCTACTCCAGCTTTGTTTGTGATCCTGGGCAAGTCACCCAGGTCAAGATTTTCAAGTGACTAGTGCTTTGGGGCGCCTCCATGTTGGCTGCCCAATCTGAGACACCACAAAGGGGGCCGATTTTCAGAGGGAGCGGGTGCTGTGCACTTGGTGAAAATCAGGCCCCTTTAAGGTATCTCAGGTCGGGGACTCACGCATGGAGGTGCGCAAAATCAGTCACTTTTGGAAATCTTGGCCTCACTTTCTCTGTGCCCTGCTTTCCCAATTTGAGAAATGGGGATCATTGTCATGACCTACTTCTCAGGGATGTTGTGAGGTTTATAGGTAATGTATATGTGTAAAGTGCTTTGAGATCCTCATATGAACAACCCTAACAAAATACAAAGCATTATTGTGTATTATCTTCAAAGCACTCAGATGTTCCTTGATCTTCACATCCCTCCCAGGAGGCACTCAGTTTTACAGGAGCCATGTAACCATGACTCCTCAAACCCAGCACTGGGCCTGCCTCTGTTTTCCTGCTCTCACACAAACCAGAGGGCCAACTCACCAGCCAGCTGCAAAGGGCCAGTGTGATCCTGGGGTGCATAAACAGGGGAATCTCGAGTAGGAGTAGAGAGGTTATTTTACCTCTCTGGCACCAGTGCGACCGCTGCTGGAATACTGTGTCCAGTTCTGGTGTCCACTGTTCAAGAAGGATGTTGATAAATTGGAGAGGGTTCAGAGAAGAGCCGTGAGAATGACTAAAGGATTAGAAAACCTGCCTCACAGTGATGAACTCAAGGAGCTCCAACTATTTAGTTTATGAAATAAAGAGTTAAGGGGTGACTTGATTACAGTCTATAATTACCGACGTGGGGAACAAATATTTAATAATAGGCTCTTCAGTCTAGCAGGGAAATGTCTAATCTGATGCAATGGCTGGAAGCTGAAGTTAGACAACTTCAGACTGAAAATAAGGCATAAGGTTTTAACAGTGAGGGTAATTAACCATTGAAACAACTTACCAAGGATTCTCTATCACTGGCCATTTTAAAATCAAGACTGGATGTTTTTCTAACAGATTGTCTCTAGGAATAATTCCGGGGAAGTTCTCTGGCCTGTGCTACACAGGAGCTCAGACTAGATGATCAAAATGGTCCCTTCTGGCCTTGGGATCTATGACTCTACCCATGAAGCTCCCACCCATATCAGTACATCCTTCCCTTTTCCGAGGGACGCTGGTGTGGCAATCTCCCTGCAGTTCCTTTCCCTGGCCCAGGGTCTCCTTCAGCCTCCCTTCTGCTCTGCAGCCACTCCCCCACTGAGCTGCTTGCTGGTCTTATCTCACCACCTGGGAGGAAGGTAGTTAGTCAGAGGTGGGGCTACACCCGGCTCCCGTAAAGGGCCTATCCCACTTTGTGACAGGGAGACACATACGCAAAAATAAGTGTCTCCTTACTCCCACTGATGGGCAATCTGGCCCCCCATCACAAATGGCATCAGTGTTTGAGCTGGGACTAGAACCCAGGAGTGCCTGTCTCCTAGCGCTACGTTTAGACCTTGCCTCTCTTTTTCTCCCAGTATAATGCTCAGGTAACTGTTAAAAACAATATAAACTGTATATGTTGTTCCTAATGACCCAGAGTGGTCCCTCTGGAGCCATCTCTGCCTGCCGCTTGCCTTTATGAAAAATATGAAATCATCTGGGAGCAATGGCAAAGCATAGTACTGTCCAGGTCAGTCATCCACAGCGCAACACATCTGTACAATTGAGTTAGAAAAGTTCCTGGAAAGGCAGAGGAGACAAAGCCCCCATTACAGCAGCAGTCCTGGGGCTCCTATATTTAGGATGTTCTAGTCACCCTATGTTTTTGTAAACATGGTTTAAGAAGGTTCTGGGGCAGGCTCCCAGCCCCAGACTCTTTCTTCTCAAGGTGGATTTGGATTTAGCCAGATGGCAGGTGTTTTATGTTTGGAAAAACATTCACTGACTGGAAAAACATTTGTGCAGGCAACTCAACCTCAGAAGGACTGTTTTCTTTGTCTTTGTTTTGCAGAACTAGTGATCCCGTGCGAGAACCTGGAGTTACCCATTAGTCAATGCTGGCTAGTGGTTAGCCATGCTGGGGTAAGGCCTGGGCTGCACAGCTGAGGGGATGAGGAAAAGCAATTATAAAGGCAAATGTGCAACACAAGGGGACCACATGGTGCCATCAGCACAAAGTACCTGTATGCTGAGATGGGAGAAAGAAGGTAAAATATGGTGGGGACGGGCCAGCTGGGTATGAGAGGCAGGGCCTAAAAACATGCAGGGAGGTGCCGGGAGGATTTGGATATGCACAGACAGCAGCTGGTGAAGGAAACTCCCAGAGTGGCACAGACACTGCTCTACAGACAGTGGATTTTTGTGAAGTACAGAGTCCTGGTTCTGGGGAGCACTGAGTGCCCCTCCCAACCCCCAAGCCTGGGGAGGTGAAACCAACCCAAAGGCAGCATTCTAATGAACAGAGCAGCCCATCACTAATAGCCCCGGAAAGCACAATCCCAGCCAGGTTCTTCCAGCCATCCGCTGCTCCATTCAAGTAGCAACAACAAAGGGCCATTCTTAGGGCACATAGGGCCCCAAGCAAGAATTGGGCCTTATTTGCTTCCCCACTTGGTCCTGCTAGCGCAAAACAGAGGGCTACACAAGGCTGCATTTGCTCAGGGCTTGCCCTAAATGAACGTGTAGAAGCCCGGGGATATTTGGAGCTGTAGTTTGGTTTGGGGCCATCTCTACTGTGGCCAGTGAACCTGTCCATGCTGGATCATTGGGCTGAATTCTTTCCTACACCTTATCTCTTGACTCTACTTTATTTGTTTGAAAGTCAAAGCTGTTCCTTTGTGCTCCACAAATGCAATTGACAGATGGATCCCAGAAAACCTCCTAATTCTCGAGATTAAGGCCAAACCTCTGCTGGCCTAGCTCCATTGTTCTTAATGCAGATAGGCCAGCTGAGAATTTGGCCTGAAATATTGCAGGTGTAACAACTTGAGTAACTTACTAAACTCTCTCTAACAAAATGCTAATGTAGCCCCCAGGGAAACCCTAGCCTTCTTCTTTGGATGGCGCTCTAGAATGGAGCGTTTGCCTTCTAAATGCGTCTGTATAAAGAAAAATTAGCACATTAGAGGAGAAACAGAATCAAGTGACTTGAATACCACAGCAAGCTCCGCACTGTGTGTGTGAATCATTCACAAAATAGTAGTGTCTGAATGCCAGGTGGATAGTTCTAAATCGGCCATAACTCCCAATGACTTCTACAGGAGTTTGACTAGGGGTAGATCTACTCTGCACCCTAATTTTGGTGGTGTGTAGTGCACATACACGGATGGCCCCCTAGCACGGGCACAAAGAACAGTGTAGACTGTGAGGCATGGCTTAGGCGAGTAAAGACACGCCTGAAGGGTGTGGCTATGTATGTGAGTATGTACCTACCTGCTGTCTACACACCCAAGTCGTGCCTCTCTGTCTACACTGCTATTTTTAGCAGGGTAGTGTCTCACTACCTCCCCACTGCTGGAAACTTCCCCCACCACGGGGAAAGGCTCCAGCAGCGGGGAAAGGCTCCAGCAGCTCCCTGCTCCTGGAGAGTTTCTCCACTGCCTCCCCGCTACCAGGAAAGGCTTGAGCAGTGGGGAGCATCTGAGGCCTTTCCCTGCTGCCTCCCCTCTGCCTGAGCCTTTCACTCACACGTGTAGCTACATGCCGCAGCATAGATGCAGCCTGCTTTTGTACCCTGCACACCACTGCCACTGGTATGCAGTGGAGATGTAGCCTCAGAGTAAGGATTGAAGAATCTGGCTCTAAGCGAATTCATTCTATTCTGCTTAGGTTACGCAGCAGGAGGACTTTCCCAGCTAACGTTGCCTTCCGTAAGTTGGCTCTTTGTTCATCTCAGCAATAAAATACATATATATCACACACACAGAGACACACACACACACACTTAAAATACATATATATCACATGCAGAGACACACACACACTTAAAAGAACATTGCTCAGGTTGCAAAGTCAAGCACTCAAAAATTAGGAAATGCCAGAATTAAGGTTGCCTGCACCACCTTGTCCCAGCCCCAGTCTCCCCACTCAGGGGTCTCCTCACAGCCCCAGTCTCTTTGCCCAGCCAGCCCTAGTCCCACTCCTCCAGGTTTGCTCTCCAAATCCCTATTTCCTCCATACCACTCCCAGACTCTTCTCCCCTCCCTCCCACATACAGTCCCCAGTTTCCTTGACCAGCCAGCCACTGTTCCCCCTGCCCGATTGCTCATCTGATCTCTCTCTCCTCCCACTGCACAGGCCTCCCTCCCTGGGCTCCGCATCCAATCTCAGTCTCTGCCTGCACCCCACTCTCAATCCCTTTGCCCAGCCAGTCCCAGTTCTCCACCTACAACCCAGCTCCTCATCAGAGCTGTCTCCTTCTGCTCCTCTCACTGGTTCCCAATCCCAGTTTCCTTGTTCAGCCATTCCCAGCCTCTTTCCTTTCCCCCAGCTCCTCTTCCAATCTCAGTGTTCCTCCCTGAACCCAACTGGCTCCCAGCCCCTCCGCCTCCAACAGTTCAAGTCCCTGCTCCACAGCATGGTGACACCAGAGCCGTTCACAGAAAAGTTTGCCAGATTTTTAACGTGGGCAAACAATGTATTTTCCCCCAGTCTTGCTCTTGGAAACAGCTGAATTCAGTCAGAGTTAGACACCCAGTATGAAAAATTTCAGCTCAAACAGTTTGGCACAATTGTCAGCAATTCAAAATAGGCTCTTATAATGGGAACAGTCAGGCTACCCTAACAACAGGCAGCATCACGATCAGCCCCTCGTATAATTTTTTAAAAACATATTGTGTTGTATGTAGCTATGAAACTGTGGTGACTTTGTTTACCATGTAGGACACCTTTGAAATGTCTAAGAACTCTGTCTATGCACAGAGACAGCAGACAAAGAATTCTCTCCTTAAAAATCTATGACTTTATTACAGAGATGCTTTAAAATTTACCTTAAAATTAATGCAAAATGTTTGAGTTTCTTTCCAGATGAGTTAGACTTGACAGATCTTTCTTCTGTGTAAAAATCTTTCTTTAACAATGCAATTTAGACAGTGCTTTATTTTGCATATATACAGATGTGGGTTTTTACTCCATGTACTCAGTGTGACAGGGTCGGGCCAGATGGCTATAGGAGAGTAATAGAAGGCAGATATATTAGCCCCAGGCTAAGTAGGTCCCTTTTCCCTGGGTAAGGTAACAGGGAAGGTTCCAGAACAATTAGGAACCTTCTGGAGACAATTAAGACAGGCTGATTAGAACACCTGCAGCCAATCAAGAAGCTGCTAGAATCAATAAGGAAGGCTAATCAGGGCACCTGGGTTTTAAAAAGGAGCTCACTTCAGTTTGTGGTGTGCGTGTGAGGAGCTGGGAGCAAGAGGCACTAGGAGCTGAGAGTGAGAACGCGGACTGTTGGAGGACTGAGGTGTACAAGCATTATCAGACACCAGAAGGAAGGTCCTATGGTGAGGATAAAGAAGGTGCTGGAAGGAGGCAATGGGGAAGTAGCCCAGGGAGTTGTAGCTGTTGCACAGCTGTTCCAGGAGGCACTCCAGACAGCTGCATTCCACAGGGCCCTGGGTGGAACCCGGAGTATAGGGCGGGCCTGGGTTCCTCCCAAATCCTCCCAACTCCTGGTCAGACACAGGAGGAGTCGTCCTGGACTGTGGGTTCAGAAAAAAGACCAAGCTGAGGGCTGCCATGAAGCTCCAAGGCGAGCAAATCCACCAATAAGCACAAGACCCACCAAGGTAGAGCAGGAACTTTGTCACATCAGATACAGAGGTCCATCTTATGTCCATCCCCTATTGTTCAGTCCCAGCTTCCTGCAGTCAGAGGCGTAGGGACACCCATAGCATGGGGACACCCGTAGCATGGGGTTGCATCCCTGACCATCTTGGCTAACAGCCATCAATAGACCTATCCTCCATGAACTTATCTAATTCTTTTTTTAACCCAGTTATACTTTTGTCCTTCACAGCATTCCCTGGCAATGGGTTCTACAGATTGACCGTATATTGTGTGAAAAACTACCCCCTTTTGTTTGTTTTAAACCTGCTGCCTATTAATTTCATCAGGACACACTTGGTTCTTGTTGAAGACGTAAATAACACTTCCCTCTTCACTTTCTCCAACCAGTCATGATTTTATAGACTTACATGAAGAACATAAGAATGGCCGTACTGGATCAGACCAAAAGCCCATCTAGCCCAGTATCCTGTTTTCTGACAGTGGCCAAGGCCAGGTGCTTCAGAGGGAATGAATAAAACAGGTCATCATCAAATGATCCACCCCCTGTTGCCCATTCCCAGCTTCTATCATACCGCACTTAGTCATCCATTTTCTTCTATGAATAGTTCCACTCTTTTTAATCTCTCCTCATACGGAAGCTGTTCCATATCCCTAATCTGTACTTTGTTCAATTCCAATATATCTTTTTTGAGATGGGGCTACCAGAACTGCATGCAGTATTCACGGTGTGGGTGTACCATGGATTTATGTAGCGGCATTATGATATTTTCTGTCTTATTATCTATCCCTTTCCGAACGGTTCCTAACATTCTGTTAGCTTTTTTAACTGTCACTGCACATTGAGCAGATGTTTCAGAAAACTATCCATGATGACTTTCTTGATATAGTAGATTGCATCGTAGAACGGGCCACCCAAATACCCCAAGAGAATCTGCTTCAATACAGAAATAAAACCCTCTTTGGCCACACACCTCTCACTGTCACCTGCCACCCCACACTGGAACCCAAGCATACGGGGTATCATCAAACAACTACAACCCATACTCAATGGGGACCCCATCCTGAAAGAAATCTTCCCTGAGCCCCCACTTCTGGCCTTCAAACAGCCATCTGAGCTCATCACCGAAAGCAAGCTCCCCACAGACCAGGACACACTAACTCAAAGCGGCACCAGACCCTGCCAGTGCAACACATGCAGAACATGCGGACATATCTCCATTGCTACACTGATCAACACTCCCACAACACACCTTCCAAGATCTATGGGTCCTATACATACCTATCACAACATAGGGTGTACCTCATCCAGTGCATTAAATGCCCCAATAACAACTATGTGGGTGAAACCAGACAATCACTACGCTCTCGAATGAACTCACACAGGAAAATGATAAAAGACAAAAACACCCTATCACTCTATATCTGACCTATCAATCCGCATCCTCAAAGGAAACCTGCACAACGCTTTCAAAAGACGAGTCTGGGAGCTAAATTCATTACTCTGCTAGACACTAAAAATCACAAACTGACCAGAGACACAGGATTTATGGTTTATTAGACCTCACAAACACCCTCTTTTTGTCCTATGACTGCAGAGGTGTTAACCAGCCACTCTACCTTGAATTGTCCTTTACAATATGTGCTAACTACTTATGCTAAACAATCTGTTGCACCTTGTGTTTAGCTGTAACGCTGGGAGTATCTTTCCCAGACCTGAAGAAGAGCTCTGTGTAAACTTGAAAGCTTGTCTCTCTCACCAACAGAAGTTGGTCCAATAAAAGATATTATCTCACCCACCTTCTCTCTCTAATATAGACCTCATAATTTTGTATGTTTCGCTGGAATTATGTTTTCCAATGTGCATTACTTTGCATTTATCAGCATTGATTTTCATCTACCATTTTGTTATCCAGTTTTGTGAATTCCCTTTGTAACTCTTCACAGTCATCTTTGGACTCAACTATCTTGAGTATTTTTATGTTTTCTGGACTTTTTGCCACCTCACAGTTTACCCCTTTCCCCAGATCATTTAAGAATGTGTTGAACACACAGGAACTGCAAGTATTATGAATTAGTAAAAAATACCATTTGATTCAGTAGGGAAAATCCTGACACCTCAGTACAACTCCATTGCATTCACTGGCGTAAAGCTATTTTATCACAGAATTTTTTCTATAAATCTCATGGTAACTATAATTATGGTACGTCACTTTGGTATAAAAGTTTTACTTGTATTTGTAACTACATATAACTTTTTGTACATGTCCCTGCAAATAACCGAGTAATTACATGAAGTAGGTTCAAAAATAAATACCATGTGACTTTCCCTCATGCTGAAAAACGTCCACTATGGAGAAAGCAGGACTGATTCTAGACAGTGAAGATGAGAACGAGTGAGACTATTAATTCATACGGCTATATCACCGCATGGTTCAAAAATCCCACTACAAATCCATGCATGCCTGTGTTGTTTAGACCTTGCTGTAATCTGAATTATGGACACAAATAAAAGCTGGTTTGTCCCTCACCCTATAATAGTTATATGAGCTGTACCAACCATGGGTTTAGCCTGACTGTGCATGGCTGAGCCCTTATTATGCAATTAAATGACAAGACTTTCAAAGGATCAAATTAAGATACCATAATCTGCAAGAACAGATGAAGCCGTGCTTTTCTAAACCATGGGAGTTCAGGGGAGATGGCTTCCTTTTGCTCTCTAGCTCCCCCTTCTGGCCAAAAGAAAGACGGGCTGGGAATGCTCTCTCCCAATCTGACGCCAATGTCACTGGAGCTGAATAACCACCGGAGTTCCAAGTCTTAGCTCTGAAGTCCCAAATCTGCCATGTGCACCCTTGTTCCTTCCACTAAATACAGAAAGGGAACAGCATTATACTGCTGTTAATGCACTTTACAAAGGTGATACCCATTAACCCTGTTTTACAAAAGGGGGAACTGAGGAACAGAGAAGGAAATTGACTTACCGAAGCTCAGAGGGCAAGTCAGTAGCAGAGACACAAATAGACTTCATGTTGCCTGAATCTCAGCGCTCTACCTGCTGTAATACATTGCCTCATAAAGGCTGTTTACACGTTGCCACCTATCACATTAGAAAGAGATCCAGACTGAAACCCTGGATCCAAGCACCTCCTAAGCATTGCAGCTTGATCCCATTAAAGCAGGCGGTTCATTTGGCCTGTCTGCATCTCCTTTTCCTTCTGCTTCTCCAACATGCTTTGCAGCTCAATCATCTTCCCAGGAAGCCCCATGATGATTTTGAAATGACCTTTGAAAACAGAGGTTAGAATATGCCACTCTTCTGCACAAGGCCCCAAGGAAACAGAAGGAAAATTAACGAGACCACAGATCTCAGCCTTCAAAGGGGAGCCTCTTTTCAGAATAAGTTCCTTTCAAAGGAAAATTCTGCCTTTGTCTTGTGAAGTTGTGTTTATATGGATATAAAAACCACAACCCCCAGAGGCACGGAGTGGGTGTGTCAAGGGCAAATTAAAGTGATTCAACTCCAGAGCGCTGGGAACACTTAGTACCTGAAGCTGGAAACAAAACCAAAGATAATTAAAAAAAAAAGTAACTACCTAAAGGTATATTTCAACACATTTCACAGAAATAACCAGTAGAGACTGGCCCAATGGTGGAGGGGGATTGAGCAGGAGCATGTGGTGTGCTGAGCCTGATACCGAGAGACACGGAAAGACTTTTGGGGCTGGGGAAGGTGGAACAGGGAAGACTGCTGCCGTGAAAGCTCTGAAGTGAAAAGGAGCACAAAGTAATTAAAGAGGCAGCATAGTCTAGTGGATAGGGCAGTAGCCTGGGACTCGGGAAACTGGCCACTACCCTCCTGCAGGACATTGCACAAGTCATTCACTTCTTGTGTGTTTCCCTTTTGGGGCAGGGCCTTTCTGTCCAGGACCTAGCACCAGGAGGGCCCCAGTTCGGTCCAACACAGAACTCTCCGTGAGGCTGGGGCTGCTGCGGCACAGGGCTGAGGTACACTGACACAGCAGTGCTGGGGCAGCTCCTGCACCACCTCCCAGCTGCATGAGTCACGCCAGCCCAGAGCTATGAGTCACTCCGGTGCACACCGAAGAATATTTATTTGTAGGGTGTCTGACAAGTCAGGGACACGGGTTAGCATTCAGCAGCCGATTCATAGCTTCCAAGGCCAGACAGGACCATTGGGTCCTCTAGTCTGACCTCCCCTGCCTAGCACAAGCCAACCCTGCACTGATCGGGGCAGTATTACACCAGTGGCTCTTATACAAGGAGATGCTCTGCTAGAGAAAGGCTTGGGCAATACGAGGCACAAACTGGCTTCCCTGGAGAAGGCAGCAATGCTTCCGGTTGCCGTTTGCTGCCTTTGGTATGAGCAAATGGGCTGCATGGAGCGAATGGCCCTTTCCGTTGGTGTTTCTCATCCTGAGGTCCCTGTCACAGGAAGGCATCTCTGGGCAGCAGTGCAGACCGGGCTCTTGTTCTGCTGAGGGAGTTCTCCTCTCTGCGTGCCGCCACGCAGCACAGCATAGCCACCGGCACAAATCATCATCTCGTCACCTTGCGGAACCAGGAAAATCCACTCCTAAGCTTGGAAAGTGAACGTCTAGCGTGGCTCGTCCCCTCGCAGCTGCGTGAGGCGCGCAGTGCCACCTGCAGCCTGATGTGGTAGCATTGTGCTCCTTCTTTTCACATGTGCAGGTAGCTCTGCCAGGTACAGGACTGTGGAGAATCAGGCCTGCTTCCCTGCTCCACACAGAGCCCCCTAGCTGCAAGCTGGGACATTGGTTTGTTCCTGACAGACTCGCCAGTGCCACCTTCTGCAGCCCCTGAACGTCACTCACACCTCTCCCGTCCAAGGACTGAGCTGGGCTGACCCCGTTCCACCGGCGAGAGCTAAGAGAATGACAGCACAGAGCAAAACAACCGCGGGGAATTAAACTAAAAGCCGCCTTCTGTCCTCAGAGGTGTTTATGGGGCTTTCTTTGACTTCAGTGGAAGCAGCATGAGCACCCACGGTCAGAATTTGGGCCTCCGACTCAGTATTAACTGACAGCAATCCCTACTGTATTGACCGCTGTGACCCAGGGACCACATAAGGTTTACAGGGATCCCCCGAGTCTGGCAGCTACATACTGGTTTGCCAAAAAGCATCATGTAAAGTCTGTGCTGGAAGCTTGTGTCACACTGGTCTTCACAGTCACTGTGAAATGTGTGTGCAGATAATGTGTAAGGAGTTATGTGTAGCGCCTGAAAATTATGTTCCTAAAGTCTGTGACTTGGGGCTGACCATTAAAAGGTGAGAAACAGGGTTCTTTCAGGAAAGAGATGTTTCTCTCTCTGGCTGGCTACATGTAAATCAAGTGTAATACATTTTGCAATGGGCCCCTATTTACAGTCTGAGCAAAATGCTAATCAAGTGATTGCAAAGCCTCCAGGGGAGATGCTTGACAGGAAGACACAAGCAGCTGCCCTATATGCAAGCAAAGACAATAGATTTTTGGCCTATAACCATAGGAGCAGAGACACACTCTGGCTCTTTCAGCTGAGAAGGCAAGAGGACAGCATGATTTGTCTCATGAATGGAAGACCACAGCCAAGCCTAGCTGTCATATGCTGGAAGGATTTTGGGTGAACTTTTGATATGACAATTGCTAGTTACGTCAGTCTAGGGTCTAGAGGGCCTGTTATGTTCTTATCTTATATGCAACTATTTGTTTCCATTTGCTTCTTCTCAAATCTCTGATTTTTGTTAAATAAACTTCTTGTTTTTACCATAAACATATCTAAGTGCTGTGTTAGGCAGAGCTGTGATCGAAGGTGGAAGTGGTAAGCTGGGGGAGCGGAGGGTCTGGGAGTGCCCAGTGGCACAGGGGCTGGGCACTCCAGGAGGATGTTCAGAGGACTCGGGGGTTGGAGCAGGCCTGTCACTACCCTGTACAGAGAGAGCCAGGCCTGCGAAGGCCTGGAAGGCAGCTCTTGTGTCACTGGAGACTGGTGGCATTGGGGACCTCACCCACAGCAGGTACAGATAAGGCTTCTTTATGCCAATGGCAGGTGGTAGCAAGGGGGCCTCACTGCCCTGGGTACCCCCAGGAAGCATCACAGCAATAGCCAGACTGGCTGCCAGCGGTCAGAACCAAGAGCACCCAACAATCCTCTCCCAACAGGTTCCGGACCCTGCATCGGGCATCCCAGACCAGCTCCTTAGCTGGTATAAATGGACATCACTGCACTGGAATCAAGGGAGCAACATTGATTTACACCAGCTGAGGATCTGGCCCAAAGACAGACTGCACCCAAGGGTAAGGAAGATATTGACGAACTGGACATATGCCATCAGACCAGGTGCTTTTAACCACCATTTTCCTGTACAAGTTCTCAGTTTGTGAAGCATTTCTGCTTCTGCCGTAAGAAGAGCGCCATCGATCAATTATCCCCATTCAGAGTACCTGCCCCCACCCAGTGGGGCTCAGAAGAATGACTCTTGCACTTGCTGGAATGCATCACAAGCTTGGGGACATGGCCACTACAGAGCACAGATGCTATCCAGTCCGGTTTTCCCCTTCACACAACAGAAGTGAGGTGGTTTTTCATGTAACGCAGAACAGTTCTTCACAGAATGAAGATTGATTAGCTGCCAGTGGTTGCCCAGAAACAATGTTGATAGTGTAAGCAGCGTTCGTGCCACAAGAACCCATTAATTTTAAAGCACTCGTCCCTCCTCCCATCCCATCCCCTCCCCGCCCCCCAGCACTTCTAATCGAGACATCAAACAAGATGGAAAATCGAGGTCCTGATCCTTTAGTTCATTAAGAAGCCCTGGATGCTTTTTGTATGTGTAAGGCTGTTAATCTCTCTGTCTAGGCCATTTCCAGTTGGGGTAGTTACTTTCAGCAAATTCTCCCTAAAGTTTCAGTTGCATACAGGATCCTTAGTGTTCAGTCCTAAACGGTTGTGAGTATTTCTGTGTGCAATTAAACAGCTGCCACATTTCACCCCAGCAGTGGCTGTATCTGTGTGGCAGATG
The DNA here is from genome assembly GCF_015237465.2 of Chelonia mydas. Lineage (NCBI taxonomy): Eukaryota > Metazoa > Chordata > Testudines > Cheloniidae > Chelonia > Chelonia mydas. The sequence goes on along the minus strand of NC_057856.1, from coordinate 24,542,587 downwards.
AAGTGGTTCTTGTGTATATTTAAGGCAAAATCTGATACCAGGGCTCTGGGATGGCTGTACACCTCAACCCACTGGTGCCAGATGATTACATTGGGACTTGGGGGCTAAAGCCTAGCAGTGGTTCTTAGAGTGAATATAAGAATGGCCATACTGGGTCAGACCAAAAGTCCATCTAGCCCAGCATCCTGTCTTCTGACGGTGGCCAGTGCCAGGTGCCCCAGTGGGAATGAACAGAACAGGTAATCATCCAGTGATCCATCCCTTCGCCCATTCCCAGCTTCTGGCAAACATAGGTTAGGGACATCATCCCCGCCTTGTGCTTCAGAGCTGAAGATGACACTGGTATTGAAGGTGATGTTATTGCCATCAGAGTACCCTTTGGGATGAGCTAAAGAAGACACTGCCTACAAAAGAAAGACACCTCAAGGCTGCTCTTTGAAAGAAGCTGCTAGATAAGCTCCAGGAAAGGGGAACACAAAGTTAACCATCTTGCAGCTGACTTTGCTCACTTAGTTTCAACTACAGATTCTGGACAGACCGGGATTCTCATGCCGTGCTAGCAGCACAGGGGTGTTGCAGGAAACCCTTTTGTCCTAAGCTCCATGATCAGAGGAAGGGTGGGGGGTGGGGGTGTCCTGGAGCAGCTGGCGGTACACTGCACAGCTGATTGCTGGTGGCTCAGTATCCAGAGAGGTACCATCCTCTTCCTCACTCAGGACCTGAGACAGGAAAGGGGGACAGTCGGTTGCGTGACTGACTCAGGTTCCAGCTATCCAGGGTCTGTTTGTGGATCCGGGCTCAGTATGGTCATATACAAATCCTTGGATCCATGTTGGATCTGCTTTGGTGCTAGGTGTTCAAGAAGAAAAGGCTTTGTTGTCTTATAAGGTCACGTGTTAACAAGTGAATAAGACCAGGAGCTAGCCGTCACGAGGTCGTCTCAAGGCACCAAGGACAGCCACAAGCAAGGAATATGTCAGATTCTTTCCCTTGCTTCCAAACCTGGCTGGGAAATGCGTAGGGAATCCCAAAGCTCTGAATTCTAGAAAAGAAGTTGCTGAACATCTGCACGACAGCAACTCTTAGCTTTCCAGTCCCACAGGCCTGATCCTCAGTTGGTGCAAATCAATAAAGCTTCACACAGCCAATGGATCTCCCCTGATTGACACCAGGCCCCATGTGTGTAAACATTTCCGTTGCACACCAGAAGAAATAAAGAGGCCAGAGAAAGGGTTAAAGAAATAAAGGCATTTGGGAGTTGATTGGACAGGGGAACATGTATGTATCCGTCTTATAAAGAGCAAATAGGATGCATAAATTATTGTTGCCCTGGAGCAAAAGCAGAGCACGTGGGGACTGTTTACTCCCCAAACTGCTGGAACGTTTACTCTGCCATTGAGTAACCCTATCGAAGGCCCACAGCACGTTTTCATTCAGATTCATTTCAGTGCTCTGCACAGAGCTTTTAAAAGAGTTCAGGGGAGAGACTGAATCGAGGCCAGGCCTTGGCCAGGCTTCGATTAAAAGCTGGCCCTTAACATGTGAATCAATATTCATTCTGGACATTACACACATGATCGCACTTAAGGCAACATGTTGAATTTTAAAAAGGAATGCAAGCTCTCTCCTAAGAGAGATGATGGTGGCTGAGGAACAGCCCCCAGTTCTCTATTTACCCGCAGGTGCAGCACGGGCAGTGAAGGCATCTCCCGTGCTGCTCCAACACCCATCCTGGCAGAACCTCCTCTTGAGTTTAAACCAGACAGAAGGGTTCTCTAGTGAGACTGTCTAATGAGGGTCAGTTGTGACAGAGGATGGTGCAAAAATATCCTAAATATAATTCCATTACTTGCTGCCCCCAAGTTGAGAGACTGTTTTGGTCGCATGGTTAAGCACTCAAGAATCAGGCCATACTAATACACATGGGCATGAAACAGCTGCAGAACCCCACCCCCCTTCTGCACTCTCCACTCACTCACAGCAGCGTGGTGTTTTGCACCCACTTTGCACAGAGCAGTGAGCTGCAGCACAGTTTGGTTCTTAGAGCCCCCCCAAAGGCCTTGATTCAGCAGAGCATGTCACCACGTGCTTAAGGTTGTGGCTGAATTGGGGCCATCCCATTCTGTGTCTCTTGGTTCGTTACAATGGTAAACTCAAGGACTCAGTGCCTGTGCCTCTCGTTTTGAACCAAACCCTTTGTCAAATTCAACGCAAGTGCAACAGAGCCCGATTGTTCCAAACCTTTGTATGCAAGTACGTTCTTCTTTATGTCCACACTGGAAGTAATTCAGTAGGGCCCTTTCTCTAACGAATGATTATAACTGAATCAATAGAGAGTGTAAACAAGCTGTGCCAATCTGCTATTATGGCTTATGTTTGCTTAGACATTTTTTCATTCCAGCTGTCAGGAAGTTCGTCACTGCACCTTCAGCCCCATTTTCATGAGGCCAGGAAATCTGAGCTGAGAAAATATCTGCAGTTCTCCGCTAGCCACAGCAGCCAGCCCCGTCTGCAATCCGCAGCCACTTTCCTGCACATTCATTTGATAGCTGTGGCCTCTGTGTCAACTCTGACTTTCTCCACCAGGACCAGGTTTGGTGTACGTACCATGCTGCTCAAGCTCTGATTAAACCCATGCTCAGGGTTACACACCTGGCCTGGCAATGTTACAGCACAGGTGACCAAATACAAAGTCCCTGAAGTCAATGAGAGTCTTTCTATTGACTGCAATAGGATTTGGATCATGCTCCAAGTTCTATCTATTGAAAGTATTCATACGTGCCAATGATAATGTCTGAGCACCTCACAATCTTTAAGAGTTATCCTTAAAACATGGCTCTGGGGCAGGGCAGGGCTATTGTCCCCATTACAAAAAGAGGAAACTGCAGCTCACAGGCCAAGCATTGCAGTGCCCAACTGATTTAGGAGCCAAAATCTCTTTTCCAAAAGGAAATTGAACAGTGGATGGGATTTTAGCTCCTAAGTACCTAAAGCCCTTGGGGGAAATGAGATTTAGGTTCCTAAATGAGTTAGGTACTACAATGCTGAATACAGCACTGCCTAAATACCTTTAAAAAGCCAGGCCAGAGACACTAAGGCCCAGATCCACCATGAAATCAATTGGAGTTAATAGCCTAAGTGACATGCCCAAGGTCACAGAGGAAGCTGTGGTAAAGCAGGGAACAGAACCAAAGCCTCCCATGTGCTAGGTTAGCACCCTAACCATTGGACCATCCTGCCTCAAGAAGCTGCTTGTTGCTGTGACACCTCTGGGAACTTCAGGTGCAAAGTGGGCTGCTTCTTGCTACCTTTACAGAGCTAGGAGCTTCACAGAGCAAGTAAAAAGAAAGGCTCTGGCCCCGAACAGCTTGTAATCTACACTGGAGACAGGACAGAACAGGTGAAGGTAACAAATAAATTGGTGGGGGAACAATGGTTCTGGCAGCCACTTTCTGTGGGGGGCGGAGTTGGGTGTCAAGCAATAACTGGAGAGGGGGAGACTGGGGTATTCCAAGCAGGAGACGCCGAGTGTCTTTGGGGTGTGCACTACCCCTCACCTCCCCAGTCTCCCCATAGAAGAGGTGTGGTTGGAGGGGATCTTGAAAGTGGGTGAGTTGGCTCATGGCCCACAGCAATGCTAAGCAAGGGAGGGGAAGCAAAGTATGTTGCAGCCAGCTGACACCACAGGGGGAATTTGGCTTGGCAGAATGTAAGCAGAGTTTATCCAGGATACTGGGGCTAACACCAGTATTTTTGGAAAGAGAGCCAAAGGATCTTAACCCGTCACACTCAGTCAGGACCTTGTTTCTGCACCTCTCCTGAAAGGTGGCATCTCCGGCAGCCCAGTGCTAACGGATATCACATGTTGGGCATGGCTTCCTTATTGGATCCCAGGGAAGAGCGCTCCCTACAGTGTCACCAACCCCAGCAGGAGGAAAATGGCTATGATTAAAGGAGCATGAACTTGACGAACAGCTTTGCAGAGTATTCTCCAGCCTGCAGCAAGAGCCCTGCCAACTCTGCCTGCCCGTAGTCCGCATGTGAGAGCTACAGAAGAACTCTGAAGTTTCCTCTCCAAACTTCCTGGCAGCTGCTGGCTCCAAGGGGGGAGAGGAAAGAAGAAATTTGAAAACACTCTTTCCCCTGTCAGAGGAACACACTGGAAATAGCTCCGTCTGCCAGTTCTAGCAGCTCAGCCAGCCAGCCAGTAGTACAACTCAGCCATCCAGGATCAACAAACTACACGTTCGGTATTCTCACCAGGGCCAGGATTATTATTGCCACAACTTAACACCCACAAGCACAGAAAATGGCCGAGCCGAGAAAGCCGCCCTGAGAGACAAGACAGCGAGGACGGTGAATGACGAAGGACAGACAAGAAAGCGTGGCGGCTGCTGTACAACAGGCCGATCACACGATTGTTTTAGTGGAGGCAAACTCCATTTCATTACATGTGGAAGAAAAATACATATACAGTGCACAGAGGGGCATTACAAGGGGCTTGGGAAGGAAAGAGACCAACTTCCCCAACATGTCTGACTTCTGCTCCTGGATCGGGCAGAATTAAGTGGCTGTCACAGCAGAAGCAATTACTGCTATTGAAATTCAGCGTTTGACTGCGCAGTGCAGGAGGAGGGGCAGCCTGACAGGTCCCTGAGGACTATGATGCTGGGCTCTCTGGTGTGTTCTTCGGCATCAGCAGGACCATAGAGCAGTGGCTCTCAACCTTTCCAGACTACTGTACCCCTTTCAGGAGTCTGATTTGTCTTGTATCAGGGGGTCTGATTTGTCTCACCTCACTTAAAAACGACTTGCTTACAAAATCAGAGATAAAAATACAACAGTGTCAGAGCACACTCTTATTGAAAAAGTGCTGACTTTCTCCTTTTAACTATATAATTATAAAATAAACCGATTGGAATATAAATCCTGTACTTACATTTCCATGTATAGTATATAGAGCAGTATAAACAAGTCATTGTCCGTATGAAATTTTAGTTTGCTCTGACTTTGCTCATGCATTTTATGTAGCCTGTTGTAAAGCTAGGCAAATATCTAGATGAGTTGATGTACCCCAGGGAAGACCTCTGTGTACCCCAGGGGTATGTGTACCCCTGGTTGAGAACCACTGCCATAGAGCTTCTGGGAGAACCACCTACTCTCTGGCTTCCCAGGTTCTTACCTCTCCCGCCCACTCTGTCACCATCATCTTCCTCTGCCACTGCGCCAAATACTCCCCAAATCCCTCAGCTGGCTCCTTCTCCTTATCTACAGCAAGCTCAAGTGCCTTCTTCTGACCTCCAAGGCCCTGCAGGACCCTGTCCTGGCTACCTCTCTCCTCCCACCTGCTCCCGCTCCCCCCAGATCCTCCCAACCGTCACTTGCTGCCATTCTTGCCTGCGTGGCCGTTATTTCACACAGCCTCCTGTGCCTGGAATAGCCTCCCAATCCACATGCCAAGCACCCTCCTTCTCCATACACACCCCCAGTAACGCTTTCTCACCTCTTTCCCAGGTTGACACTCCCAAAGCTCTTGCCCTGCGACTGTCGTCCCTGCTCATGCAGCTGTCCGAGCTGGATTACAAGCGCTTTGGAGCGGGTGCCTTGTCACTTCATGGGTACCTTTAAAGTGCCAGCTGCCTTTGTGGCACTCTTCGTATCAGAGATTAAACTAGATTAAATGATACACAAGGGGCACATGAATACTATGTCCACACAAGGCTTCTCTACCCAAAATCCTCTCACCAATTGAGCTCCAATGGCAAGAGCCCTCCGGTCCCCATTCGGGGTTAGCTGAACTTTTGATCCCTCCCTGGTCTTTCTGAGTGTACTTCCCTAAGGAGTTGGGCCTCTTCCCGTCACCTGTCCTAGGATGGATTCCCACAATTCCCCCATTCTTGGACGGGGCCCGGCACGACAGCCCCTGCCTGCGTGATTGCTCAGCAGGCCCGATGGGGTTTGGATCCTGCAGCTCTTCCCTTCAGAAAGTGATCTGAACAGCCTTTCCAAACCAAAGTGTTGTTTAATCTCCACTGTGGGAACACAATGTAGCAAGAACAAAGGGCCTGGACACAGGGCAAGATCTATACACATCTCTGTCTTACCTGTAGGCTTAGCCAGGCCTAGCTCACCCCTGACGCCCTCAACCCTGGGGACTGGAGTTCAGCAGCCTTTGCCTTCCCAGCAGCCTTTGCCACTCTCTTTGCTGCGCTTTGGGGTGGTGTTTTTATTCCCCCGCATGTCCAGTTTCCTGCCTGGATTCCCCCTTTCCCAGCACCAGGCTGGGCTGTTGAACTCAGCACGGTCAGAGGTAAAACTTCACAGTGAGTGACAGTGAATGGGGCCTATCACAAGTGACTGCCCCCTTTATCTCCTGCTGTAATCCTACAGCAAACAGCACATTAGCAGCCAGCCACACAGGCGGCTCCCACCTCGTTCACATCAGGATCCTGCTGCTGCCATTAGCGTACATCCCACTGTGCTGTGCAGTAGGTCTAGAGAAAGATAATGCCTTGCTCATATACAGCATTTTCCATCTCAGAGCACTTCACAAAGGAGGCCCGAGTGACCCCTCCCCATTTTACAGATGAGGAACCTGAGAGGAGAAATGATTTGCCCCCTGCAGGCCAATGGCAGAGAGAGGACTAGAACCCAGGTCTTCTAAGTCCCAGCTCTTGGCTTGCTGGGCCACCTTCCCTCCCACAAGGGTGAGCACGTGGCAGGGTGGTGACAATGCCAGCAGCTGCTGGTATCTTGCCTATATTAGCAAGGGGGGTACATTGTTGGCAGCAAAGCCTAGCACAGGCATGGCAATGTGTGTCTACGAGCATCATAGGTGCTCCGAATGCTGCTCTCCTCCTCACACAGGGCCCAAATGAGGACACTCCCAGCAGATCTACGCCTAAGAGAGCAGCTTGCAGGAGCAGAGTTCCCCATCTGGGGTTTCAGGTTTCCCTGTGGTTTGTGGAGTTAGTATAGACTACTCCAACCAGGAAACGAATGGGTACAATTACCTAGAATCAGCATATCTGGATTAGCAAATGAAAGGGATTGGCAACACACCCAGCGTAAGTGAGGTTTACCAGCAGATTTGGTTAATCTCCCTCTCTGACCACCACGGTGGAAGGGAGGCAGTTCTCAGCATCATTTAATCAGCAATCCGTATAAAAACGGGGCAAGGGCCAGGAGCGAGTTTTTGAACTCGGAGGCTGTTCCAAGGAGAGAAAATCAGGTGAACGTCAGCCAGTGGTCATTACTCTGATCACGGGAGCGAATTCACACTCTCTTTATCTCCTTGACGATCATCTTGCCATTCCAGAAGGAGGAGGACTTCTCCCCCCTGTTCAATCTCAAAAGAGAAACCCCAGCTGTGTGTATTTTGACCCAGTCGAACTGACCTCCCAGGGCTCACATTTCAAAACACTCCACTTTCTAACTGGACCAAAGTATAGTCAGAGGCATCGGATCACAGAGGCTGGTATGCACTAATGTTCAGACTAAAATGGGCATCACACAAGCCACAATTATAGTTTGTTTCGACTCTGAATAAAGCTGAGGGTGACACAGATACCCATAAAATGGCAGCATCTGCAAGCAATGGCTTAGTTTTAATGATCTTTAACGATCCAAACAAGATGTAAACAGTTACTGATGCTTTACAGCTGAGAGCTGGCAATGCTTTCTCTGCCCCTGAAGGTGACTCAGGCCAGCTGAGATAACAGGACAAAGTAACAGGTAAAGACCACAGAGGGTTGAGTCACTGTAATTATAATGAAGAGTTCACTGTCAGCACTTGCAAAGCAATCCATAAAAGGCTGCCGTGGGCACAGTGACAGGAAAAAGTAGGGGTGGGGGTGGGGGATGGGGAAGATTATATCACATGGGGATTAAGGGTTTTCTTCTCACCTCTGCTCTCACACATATCGCCCATGGGAGTTACAGATGCTAATCAGGGGCTGGAAGGGAGTCCTTGAGAGAGTCCAGAAAAGATCTTGCTTTGTCATTTGTAGAGATGGCTCAGTGGATTACCAATGGCACCTCTATTGCAGTCTTTCCCCTCTGGGGCACGGGTTTGACTCCAGTCAGTTGTGACCAGCTGATGATTGTGTGATGGCCTACACAAAAATAGCGGGAGCCCTTATTCCAGTTCTTAGAGCAAAGCTGTCAGCATCATGAATCTCCCAACCACGACTGTCAGCCTCAGTAGAGATGGTTCCTGGAGACTGGACTAGCCAATGCAGATGCTTTGGTCATGGAAGTCACCGGGGGTGGGGGGGGGGGGGGGGGCGGGGGGCCGGTACCTGCACACCACCATTTTGGTGCATAACACAGAGCTCCATCTCCAGCACCTTGCAAACAAAAAACCACCAAAGTGTGTGTGTGTGTGTGGGGGGGGGGAATATAATTCATACAATAAAAAGAAGACAGAAGAACCGGAACTAGTGGAGATTTAAAGGTCACGTGGAAAAGAATTTGTAAACATTGGGCTTGTGCCCTTTTGGATGCTAGGTAGAGAAGGCTGGAAAGGTTTTATGGGGAAAATGCGGGGGGGGGCGGGGGGGAGGGAGGGGAGCAGGGGTTTTGCTTGTTCTTTACCTTAGCAATAGCAGGAAAGTCTTGGCTGGACTCCTGGGGCGCTGGTGCAGGACCTGGTGGTGTCTCTGAGACGTGCATGGATGGTTCTTACTGATGAAAGGTAAAGATGGGGGAACAAGTGTGAATGAAATTAGGGATGAGCCCAGCCCTCACCAAACCCACCTGGTACCGGCCTCTGATATTGTGCAACAAAACGTGCTACACCCGTCCCACAATGTGGGTCGCTCTTGCAGTGCAGCTAGGACCTAGGAATGTTTTAACTCTGTCCCCTGACTGTATTACAGCCCTTGCACTCCACCCTGTCTACATGCTGTGCTAAACCATGCGTTAACTGCAGCAAAGAACTCCCCCTGCCCCTTTAACAGGTGCCTCCAACTAGAGGAGAGACCCTCTCCCCAGGCCTGGCCCCTATACATCTTTGTGGAGGCATAGCGGGGCAGTCAGAATGCTGCAAAGGGCAGGAAGAGAATTCCCCGAGAGCAGGCACAGTGTTGGGCTGATGTAATCAGCTCAACACAGCCCTACCTTGCCAGGCCGGGACCGGGGGCAAGGTAGGGGGAGAAGCAGAGGTGTGTCAGGGATACCTGTGTAACATGTGGTGCGACAGAGATGCTGGACTGTTACACAGCTCATCTATAGCCCTCGGGAGGCTGCCATAATTAGAACAACCCCCAGACCATATAGTAGGGACATCTCCACTTCCCAGGGCAGAGTTCTTACATGTTACAGCTGGGGCAAGATTCCTCACCTGGACTAGGCTTGTAACACTAATGTTTTTTAAACAGGGCAGCACAGCTCTTTGTAGTGCTTTGAGAGGGGAAACCAATTTAGGAATCCTCTCATGCATCAACACATCCCATCTGTCCCCTCTGGGGTTGACACTTAATGGGGAAATTATTTGTAACGATCTGTTAGCGGTTTGCTGCAGATTAATGCAGCTTGCATAATGCTACCTCCCTCCTTCTGGGTTCAGGAATAATGCAGAGCATTCCAGTGACTGAGGCACCTAAAGTACATTGTTGCTTTATTGATAAATAGGTCACTCTCTCCAGCCGGTTCCTTTGTTTTGGGATATGGCTGATCACTCTAGTGACTGGAGAAAATCCCTTGATGGCTCGGATTTGCAATTTTTTAAAGGTTTTCGAGTGTACTTTGGCAAACTTCTGGCCTTATCCAAAGCCGTCTGAAGGCAATAATTAGACTTCTAGTTACATCAGTGGGCTTTGGATCTGGCCCGAACGGTATGCACTTAGATGAAAACTAGAATTGGTTGAGAATTTTCCTTTGGGATGATTTTCTGATAGAAAATGCAGTTTTCGCAAAATTGAAAATTTCCATGGGAAAAATCTTGGTTTTGTCCCCCCGCCCAATTCATTTTCCCACGGGGAAAATCTAAATGCAATATTTCATTTCATGTCAGTTTGACCCAAATTGGAATATTTCATTTTGTTGAACTGACCCAAAACTTTTTGTTTTGAATTAGTTCAATAAAACATTAAACTACACTTCCCTAAGAGCACATTGCCTTCTGGGCATTGTAGTTTATACCCCCATTCTCACCTATGGGCGTAGCTTCCCAGAAGATTACATCTCCCCTCATGCAATGTGGCTTACCTCCAAGCAAGCTTCATATGGTGCATCATGGGACAAGTAGTCCGGCCAGTGAAAATGGGGGCATCAGGCTTCTGAACAAAAGCTCCCATGAGGCAATGCGCCAAAATGGAAAAATGGAATTTAATGTTGAACTGACTGGAAACAAAGCACTTCAGGTGAGTTCAACAAATTGAAATGAAATATTTAGATTTTTGGGGATGTTAGGATGTTTCATTTTAATCAAAAAACACCAAAATAAAACCAGTTGGTGTTTCCAAACTGAATTTTTCCAGAATTTCCGTTCCATGAACAATTTCAAAATTTCAACTTTTTGTCCCAATTTGGGACAAAAACCAACCTAGAAATGTGTTTCAGAAAGTCCAAATAACGCTCAGATCTTATTAAAACTTAGATCATATGTACTCCTCCAGAATCAGTTAATTCTTTTGCCTGAGTTTTATTTTTATCTCTGTATCTTTCATCTCTAAGACCAGACATCTGAATTCAGCTGACACTCATAGACGGAATCCAAATCAGTAACCTCAGCTGAGTCCTTAAGTCACTGCAGGTTCTCTGGGACCGACTCTGATCTCACTTGTACCCCTGACTTCACTGGAGTTACTCCTGATTCACAATGCTGTGCATGAGATCAGAATTGTGACAACACTAGTGCGCAGGATCCTTCCCGCTCAATCCCAGGTGGCAAGCTGGAGGAAAAGGAAGGAGCAAGTGCTGAGCCAATCACCTTTTCTTTTCAAGGTCCCTCAGTCCAGGTCACGCTTGAGAGAATTGGCAGGGCGGTCTGAAGAGAGCTCATGCCGCAGCTGTCTGCACTAGACTGTCCTCTGGTTCACCAGAAGATCTGATTTTCTATTGCTGCCAGTCCCAAATCCTTTCTAAATACAAAACCATGTTCCTCTCCAGCCTCCCCACACCATCCAATAACAGCGAGTCTTGTCGCACCAATGACTGCAAAAGTCATGGAACCGTCAGTGACATTCCGCATGTCAGTCATGACTTTAAACTAAAGCACAGCTTCCTGCCCAGGGCAATGCAGCTGTTCCCGACCCACATCTCAGCCTCGGTCTCCAGTGCCCCAAGAAAGTTCTGATCCAATCCAGGATCGAAGCCCCTGCCTCTGAATCAAATATTTTTTGTTTTTTTGCAAAAGGCATATCTGCAAATTATTTCGAAGGCTTCCATTTCCCTGCCAACTATTTCGGGGCTCATTCGAATGCCCAGCAAAATCAATAGTAGTCTTGTGTTTGCATTTGCAGAGGTCACTGGAGTTTATGGCTAGCTTTGAATTAATAAATTAAAAGAACCTCTGGCTAACGAGCCTCATTTGGATGAAGAAAAAGCCCTAATCAAGAGCAAAGAATTATGAAGACTGGTACAGTAACTAACTTTGAACCAAACTTATTTTGAAACCCTTCTTGTAAATTCCCAGCTCAGTATACACCTTAAGGGCTTAGAGTGAAATTGTGAACGTAGGCTTTGGAATATATGGTGCAATGTGGTATTTACAACACCATTTTTTTCTTTTTTAACCTGGGGACCAAATGTTTTTGGATTGTGGCAAGAGAGGGCTGTACATCTGGAAAGCGTCAGATTTAATGCCCAAAGCCATCAGCACAGGTCAGCTAAAAGTACATGTTTGCTCCCAGCAGCAGCTGTGCAAACTCCTGCTGCCTTGGTTCTGCGAGGCTTATGTAAAGATTCCTCAAAGACAGTACCTCTTTGTGAGCCCGGAGCGCCACGGATCCTTCGCAATTCCAACCCCAGTTTCAAAAGAAACTGGCCTAAAATGGCACTCCCACCGCAAACACATGTAGTTCAGCCTCTGTCTGAGGCACCATTGATTTCACCAGGAAAAGGAAAACATCAGAGTTTAGGGTCACATCCTCAGCTGTCTATCAGACATTGTCAGCTCTTTTTACAGCATCTCAGGTTGTTGCTGGGGTGCAGAAAACAAGTGACACACCTTTCCAAAGAGCCTAACGGGTCTGTCCAGAATAATGCAGCTCATCGATGTCGTGGAGAAGCTTTGAGCCCCAAGCTTTGATTTGGTCCGTGGCTTTTTTGAGGACGTCTGAAATAAAATATCATCCGCTGTGGGGCTGTTTTTTTTCTATTTTGCATCGATTTTTATTGCCCTGCCATTTCTGCATGAACATACAGTTTCCATTTCACCTTCTTAGCTGCCACAGCAGCAGCTGACAATGAGCAACCACCACAAGATGAAATGGGAACGTCCTTCTTTGATCAGTGTTTCTTAATCCTAATGGACTCCAGGGAATGGTAGAACTTAGGGGATCACTCACTCTGCTACAAGCTAAGGGCCAAATGCTATGGCTTCTCCTCCTTGGGAGTTTGTCTCACTCAGATACAATTAAACACTGAGTAAGAAACTCAGGGTATGTCCCTAAGGGGCAAATGCAGCCCCCCCCTCTGTAGCCACACAGGGCCCCCCAGCTCTGCAGCCAGTGTGGCGCAGCTGCACAAGGCAGGAGGCTGGACTTGGGACAGGATACACCAGGGGTTCACACACCTGGTTGGCCATAGAGCCAAGCAGGAAGTGAGTGCAGGTGCGGTATCATCAGGCTAGGGCAGAACTAAAGCATCTGCCCAGCACAGATTCTTCAGTCTTCCCCTCAAGCTGGAGGAGTACAAGGGGAACAAAACCTCAGTAAAGCAGTTGTGGAGTCACTCTAAGGGCTTGTGGGGAAGATGCTTCTCCCCCTGTGCATCGCCCCAGCACCTGGACCAGGCCCTTGGGCTGTGTACTGGGCTGAAGGCTTCCCCCAAATGGCTATGACAGTGTTTTTATAGATCTTTCCGTACGTGCAATGGGTTAGCTTGCAGGTCCTCCCCAGCGACAGGCAGGTCTTGTTCAGACATACTGCTGGGCAGCCATCAACCCAAATCAGCCCCCAGGGATGCAAACACCCACAAGCTGTGAGGAGCCTCAGGCTGGGATTGGAACTTGGCTGCGGGCCTGTCTCCACTCCCGTAGCTTCAGCATTTATCCCAGTCTCTCGAATCAGCAGGGAAATCTCCTAACAAGCTCTGTTATGGTGTTGTCTGGTCCTTCTCACTCAGGGCTGGATTACCAAATAGGCAGACTAAGCACGTGGTTAGGGCACCAGCAAATTTGATATTTGATATTTCAAAAAAAGCATCGAAGTAGTCATCATGGGAAAAATCAGAACTTTGTTAGACTTCCTTACACTCCACCACACTCTTCCCCCGTTTTTCTGTTCTCTTTTTATTACTTATCTCCACCTAACCCGGGGGGGCGTCCTACTAACGTAGATCAAAATAATGCAAGGAAAGCAGATCCTGTCATGTATTGCAATAAATTTATGTTTTATTTTTGATATATTCTTCTGAGTTATACGTACTCGATTTGTTTTTTTCTGTCTTATATATAAAGATAAAAACAGTGTACGTTGTGTAATTTGTTGGTTTTTTTAAGTTCAGATAACTGAGATAAGGGGCAGGATGAAACGTAACCAACTGAGTGGAGCACAGAAACGTAAACTGACGGAAGAAAAGAAACAAAAAACTAGTGAAATTTTCCAAAATCTTCCAAAGCTGACATTTTTCAAAGCGAATCCATCAGAAGCAACATCTTCTCTCAGTAGCACAGACATCGTTCCAAAACCTGTAGGTGTTTCAAAGACTGACCCTTCTTCTATTGGTGAAACAAACACCATTCCAGAACATGTGGATGTGTCAGAGACTGTAAGTGATCATCCTACTCCTGGTGGTAAAACAGACATTGTTCTAGAAGGTGTGCATGTGTCAGAGACTGAACCTGCTCATGCTGTAAATAATAGGAGAAAAGATCCTGGTATCTGGGTTGATTTCAGTACTGATGATGTAGCTTACCAGATAGATCGTGGACGAAATGACTGTCAGCATCACACTGGGCCATTTGAGAAATCACGTCAGACTTTTACCAATGGCAAACAAACAAGATATTGTCCACAAAAAATATTTTTCAGCATGAAAGCGAATGGTGAGAAATACAATCGAGAATGGCTACTGTATTCACCATCAACAGGGTCTGTGTACTGTTTTGTTTGCAAACTTTTTGCATATAAACCTTCAACATCCCAGTTTGCTGCAGATGGATTTAGTGACTGGTGGAATACTGTTTTAATTGAACAACATGAAAATAGCACTACTCACAGAGATTCAATGTTGACATATTTAAATCGAAGACAGGGCTTTGGATTGACACAAAAATTGGAAGAACAAATTAAAGGGGAGCGTGTTATAGCTGTTCTTCAAACATTAGCTGAACGTGGTCTGCCTTTCCGGGGATCAAATGATACATTTGGATCATTGCAGAATGGAAATTTCTTGGGATTGTTGGAGCTTGTGGCTCAGTTTGACCCATTTTTAGCAGGCCATATCTCAAAATATGGGAATGCTGGCAAAGGTAACCCATACTTATCCAAGACAATATGTGATGAACTCATTGGTCTAATGAGTGACAAAGTTCGTTCAGCTATTGTGGATGAAATAAGTACTGCTGGGTACTTCGGTTTATCTGTCGACTCTACACCTGATCTTTCATGTATTGATCAATTGAGTATTGTACTGAGATATGTGTCTCCCACAGACGGAAAACCAGTTGAACGATTTATAACATTCCTCAATTTGAAAAGCCACACTGGTGATGAAATGGCAAATCAAGTACTGCATTATCTGTGACAAGTTTGCAAAATAGACTTCTCAAAGTGCAGGGTCAATCTTATGACAATGCTGCCAACATGTCAGGGCGTTATCAAGGAATGCAGAAGAAGCTTTTAGAACAGAACAAATATGCCATATTCATACCATGCGCTGCACACTCTCTCAATCTTGTTGGCCGCAGTGCTGTTGATTGTTGTCCAGTGGCAGTAAGTTTTTTCTCAACGGTCCAGTTACTTTATACATTTTTCTCTGCCGCAACACACCGACGGGCAGTTCTTAAAACATACTTGGGCAATGATCATGTGTTGAAATCTCTTTCTAATACTCGCTGGGAGGCACGTGCAGTGGCAACAAGTGCAATTCTGGAGTCCTACTCAAAGATTGTGGATGCATTAGAAAGTATAGCTGAAGACCAATCACAAAAGGGAGAAACTATACGCGAGGCAGAAAACATTGCAAACAAGATGCAAGAACTAGAGTTTGTATTCATGTTGACCATGTGGAATGAAATTTTACAACACTTTTATCACACGAGTCAAGCTCTCCAAGAAAAAGAATTGGATTTGAAAACATGTGCAGACCTCTGTCAATCATTAGCAGACCACTTGCACACTTTGAGGAATGATTTCGAAAGATTTGAAGACATATCAAAAGCTATCTTGCCTGATACGAACTACAAAGAAGCCCAGTCCCGCAAGCGAATCAGGATAAAACAAGCAAATTATAGCAGTGCAACAGAAACAGCATTGAATCCTAGAGACAAATTTCGTGTATCTACTTACTACGCTATAATTGATACACTTGAAGCTCGTATGAAGAGGAGAGGTGAAGTGTACAAAGAAGTATCAAGTAGATTTTCTTTTCTAAATGATATGGACTTATCTGATGAACAATATTCACAAGGTTCCCAAAAGCTAGTTGAGTCGTACCCTGTTGACTTGAACATGAATCTCTGTGGAGAAGTACAGCAGTTCCACTGTTATATGCACGCAAAGTTTAATGAAACAGGAAAAATGAAATTCAGTCACATTGATCTTCATGGCACAATACTGAAAGACGGAATACAATGCATATATCCAAATGTAGAGATCGCACTACGTATTTTTCTCACATTGACGACTACTAACTGCTCTGCAGAACACTCTTTTTCTCAGCTGAAAAGAATAAAAAACCCTCAGAGAACAACAATGTGTCAGGACAGACTTGATTCACTTTCCCTATTGTGTGTGGAAGCGGACATGCTTCGTCGAGTCAGCTTCGATGAACTTATCCAGAACTTTGCAATCAGAAAATCTAGAAAGAAGCTATTTTAATTTCAGCATACATGTAAGTTTTGTGCCATTTTAAAAAATAAAATTTTATTTTACGGTATCGTATTGTTTTTATTTTGAATTACATGGGGGGGAGGGCCCATAATCTTTTCAGTGCTCAGGGCCTCTAAAGATCTTAATCCGGCCCTGTTCTCACTTATCGTTGAGCCAGGAATAGCATTAGAATAGCCAGTCTGGTGCAAATGACCAGAAGTCACACATAGAAATATGTATTAAGTTAAATCAACTTTTCCTGACCTCTCTTTCCTTCCACCCCCGCCCCCCGCAAAAGTTCAGCTTGAGTTTGATGTAGCAGTGTGGATCAGTTATTAGAGCTGCACTGGATCACTCATAACCTAGGAGAGGGAAACAATTGGGCCTGATTTACCCCTCACTTTAAACTAATATAAACCCATTGGCTTCAAGGGAGCTGAGATGCGCCTGCTTTTCACTGAGATTGAATCAACCCCATTTATTTAGCCCATCAAGCAAGAATGTAATTGTGTACCTTCCATTAATGTTACTGACAGGAGACATGGCTGTATCCCTGCACAACATCAGACTGAACAGTTCTCTGTCTTGTGGCCCAATATTGCATTCTTTACGCACCCAAAACTCCCATTAATTTTTAATGCAATGGGAGTTTTGCATGTGTAAAGAATGCAGCTCGAGTGTCTAATCCATTGCTTATTAAAGCCAGTGAGAGTCTTTCCACTGACTTTAATGCACCATTGGGTCAGGCCTTGAATGTATAGCATCGTACCAGGTATTCAAAGTGCACCCTTGTAAATTCATACCTCAGTCATTCCCAAAGTTGGGTGTTTGTAGAGACCCAGGCCAGTGCCCCTCTTGTGTGTAATCTCTGACTCCTTAGTCAGAAATGCTTGTCACAGTTCCTGGCTTGGCAGCATCAGAGTTATTCACACTGTAAATTCCCTTAGTGCAGTTCATTAAAATAATTGCAGTACTATTAACATCATATACTAGAGCAACTTGGAAAGAAAATGAAAGTGAGCTCGACCCAGATGATCAATCATGCATTTTACTGACAATGTCTTTATATGAGTTGTTTTCATTGGGAATATACACCAAATAATTGCTCAGGTTGCTTGTTTTTCCACAGTCAGTTCCATTGTAAGGGCCATTAGTTCTTGTACAATGGTGATTTAAAGCTGAAAACCTATTGTGCTCTGCACCAAAAGACAGATTAACGAATCTGCTTCCACAAAGGTTTGCTGTAACTCCTATAAGAAACATGGGTTAAGCTTCAATTTTGCGTGGCAAGTATTTGGGCTCCTGTTATTTTCTATTCGAGAACTATTAGGGACTTTGGGGTGTTGGGGATTGGATGGCTCAGAAGGCTGGGAATGAGATCCGGAGCTTTTCATCTCCAGGTCATCAACTCAAGCCCAGTCTATCAGATAATGTTAGTGGTTTCAATTCAGTTCCCAGTGGACAGATGCCCATGTCTCAAAACCCACAATAGTTAAAACTTGGTGGGCAGTCTGAGCAAAGTTTGAGCGGGTTTTAGTGAACAGACAAGCCAGTCAAGAATCACCAGATGTGGGAAGAGGCACATTTGCTGGGCAAAGCTTGCCAAGTTGCTGACTATGCTGGTCCAGTTCTGTAGGCGGAGGACTTCAGCCTCCAAGAACATCATTCTGGCACTAGCATCAAAGTTTCTCCCTTTCTCTGCTTATTGCAAGGACCTAAACAGCCAGGACACCCAAAGCTGGATGAGACAGTTACTTGGGACCAGGCAGATAATGACCATGTATGATTGAACTTTGCTAAAAAAAAAAAAAAAGGCAAACTGTGTGGAACTGGAAATTTGGCCTTCGTGCCTCATTCAGTGACCTGTAAGACATAAGATACGAACATCCCATATCTTAAAAGCCAGGATGCAAAGCTCTAGGCTCTCTCTGGCCAAGGAAGATGGTGAGGTCATCAAAGGACCACCTTTGATTTGAGAGTGGGAACTAAAGGCCATGTTTAGTTTGGAGAGAGCCTCTTGGAAGAAGTTAGCTTTTCAATCACCATCTCACCCATAATATGCACAGATCCTTTTCTTGTCCTACCTGGTTCTAGCCCATAATGTGTCCGTGCCGCTTCTCCTCTTCCCACAGAGCCAGACCTGTCACAGGCATTCCAGGATGCGCTGCTCCCCCTTCCCAGCTTCAGTCCAGTAGCTCAATGTCAGTGACCACAAAGCGCCTGGAAAGGAAATATATTTGCCATTATAGGCGCGTGAACCGGGGGTGCGTGGGGTGCTGCTGCACCCTCAGGTTTTGCGCGGGATTCTGCTTCTGGACCCCTACTCGGAATCTTGGCTGCCGCCCCAGCTCTGCTCCAGGCCCCGTACACAGGGTTCTGGCTGCCAGCCCCAAGTCCAGCGCTCTGCTCCTGGCCCCGCATGTGGGGTCCTGACTGCCGCCCCATAGCCGGGACTGAACTCCCGGCCCCCGGGACTGAACTCCCAGCCCTGCACATAGGATCCCAGATGCCGGCTATTTGATGGACATCATGAGATAAGTTGTCAGTCAAATGCCTGAGCCCAGCCTCGGCCCCCTTAGCCCTTTCCAGGTCCCCCCCATCCCCTAGACACAGCCCTGCTCCTGGCCCCAGCTCGGGGGGGTGGGGGGAGGGAGCAGGCAGGGGTAAGGGGGCTGGCTTTCAGCACCCCCACTAGTAAACGTGTTCCAGTGCCACTGTTTGCCATTTACTGTGTGACATCACAGGAGGAAGGTGCGTGTCATAAATAAAAGACAAATGCAATGTCACCTCCATATGCTGGTTGGCATATAAGCTATATTAGACTCTATGACAGCAATTAACTGTTGAGCTCAAGTTTTTCAGCCTTGAAGACCATTGTTGGTGTTTTAAATGTCTCCCTCCATTCACCTGGCACCTTCCATTTAAAAAGGAACATAAAACCCAAATCCAAAATGGGTTTAATCTTCTTTACTAGAATTGCTCTTCCCACAATCACATGTTTCTTGCATTTTAAAAATTGCAGTTTTGGAGAAAATCTTCATCTGGGAAACTATTTACTTTCCGAAAGGGATCTGAATATATCAGGGTAGTTTTTGGCGTGTTCCTGGTATTGCTTGTTTTTCTTTGAGCAGTCCTAGAACAGAAGCTTCCTTCCCACTGAGATATTTTTCCCTTGCTTGTCACAAAACTAAGTAGGCTAGAAAAACAGAAGTGGGAAACAGTCTATGAATCAGGCAGTCCAAGCAGTACTGCAGGAAGCCATCCAGGGGCGTGTTCGCTCTAAATCGAGACATGTCAGAGGGACGGCAGCCATTAGTTCAGACATTTTAGTAAGCTCAGTGTTACCCTCATGATCACCTGGCTTCTCCTTTAGGATTTTACTGCTTTGCACTATTTAATCATAAAGGTTTAGGGCACAGATTTCCCCTTTTACAATATTCCCACACAGCAGAATCAATGTTTTATTTGTGAATGAAAAGAGAACATCAACTGGAAAAGCTGTAGAAACATGAACCATGCTATTTAAAAAGATGAGTCTTTTGAGATGCCACACCCTGGGTTAGATAACTTACTTGATCATTACTTTATTAATTTTTAATTATAAAAGAGCCAAATAAGTCCAGTTATCCAACCTGCATTTTAACAACGGCATGCCTTTCATGCTCTTGCTGGAGGGTTTGGTAATGAAAAGGAATGCATGGCCTGGGAGGAGGTTGGCACTAAATCCATTTCAGATCTAAATTCAACTGTGATTCTGTACACATCTAGTTTCTGGTCTTTTCAAAAGTGCTGGAAGCCTGGAGCTCCCACTGACTTCAATGGAGCACCTCTGGAAATCAGGCTGATAAACATTGAGGAGAAACATTCTCACAATCCACCAGCTACTCCATTATATCCAAGAAAGTGAACTACCTCTTTATATCTAATACCATTGTTAGCCGTATCTTATCTGCAATGGGAAGGGAGCAATTGCTCAACTATTATCTTCTTTGAGTCGGACCTTGCTTTGTGTAATAATAGACACAATACATTAGTCAGTTTTAATAGACAAATAGTGCTGCAGGGTCCATCACGGACCAGCAAACGACGTCAAAGAAGGAGCAGCAAGGGAAAGAAATGCTACGGATGGCCATCCCAAGAAGCCCAAACTTAAAACAGCAGGAGATTAGAGCGCTCAGGGATTAATAATGGGATACAGAGACACTGACCTCTAGCTTCACAGTTTGAATCCAGCCTCAGTTGGTCATGAGTGACCAAACGTCCTTGTTTACTGGCTATTTGATGGACTACATGAGATAAGTTGGCAGACAAATGCCTGCCTCACAAAACCATGAGACTGCCTGGCTGCCTCATCAGAGATGTCAAGAACTGAATGGAGACCATCTCCCTGAGCCTAAGCCTACTGAAATCTACAGTCTTTGCATTGACTCTCCAGGGTTGTGGATCAGGCCCATGGTCCCACAAAGGAAAAGGCACATGGGGAAAGGGATGGCATGCAGGCAGCTAGCACCGCCAATGCTGGACCTGTTGTGGCTCGGCAGAGGACTTCACCCTGCAAGCGTGTCAGTGCAGCACGTCCCCCAGGCATGGCGCTGAATTCACAGTAAGCCGGCAGAATCTCTCAAAGGTACTTATATGCCCACCCAGCACCATTGTATCTGAGCATCTCACACTCTTTTAATGTAGTTATCCTCACAGCACCCCTGAAAGGTAGGGCAGTGGCATTAGCCCCATTGCACAGATGGGAAACTGAGGCACAGAGACACTAAGTGACTTGCCCAAGGTCACACAAGAGGTCTGTGGCAGGGCAGGGATTTGAACCTAGATCTTCCAAGTCCTAGGTTAGTACCCTAACTAGTGGGCCATCCTTCCTCTTGAATGAACAGGCCCCTTCACATGGGCTGTCTGTACATTAGGCAGCACTTTAGTTCTGTGTCTTTTGAAATGGTTTAATGGTTCAAGCCCAGCTGTGGCGCTTTAATCTCCTGGTTTGGTGGGAGAGTGAAAGCATTCAGGTTGCGTTGTGCTCCCATCTAACGGGCAGGAGAACAGTGCAGAAATCTAAAACACATGAGTGTATTCACAGGCAAACAAAAGGGGGGTGGTTTTTCCAAGAAATTTTTTTCCGTGTAAAAGAATTCATGCTCTCCCTTTCGACTATCATTGTTAAAACAATGGCCTCGAGAGCCTGAAATTTAACACCTTATCTGCACTTGGTAACTCCTGATTTATGGATGGTTTTGCTGTTGATTATCCTCCAAGATAACAGCACAGCAATTCTGACAGAGAAGTGGAGGAAATTTCACAGGCTAACTGGCAGGAGCCTTTGCTGGTGCTGAGACTTTGGAAGGTGTACTTTGACCTGAGCATGTAATAGTATATGGGTCTTTAGTAAACACTGTCTGCAGTCAATTGGCAATCGCATATTCTCCACTGAGGGCCTGATCCAAAGTCCAATGAAGTGAATGGAAGTCTTTTCATTGACGTCAATGGGCTTTGGATCAGGCATGTACTCTGGAATGTAGCTTTCCCTTATTTCATGTCTTGGCTGCAGAATGAACTGTATAGACTGCTGCAATCAAAACTCAGAACAAGGCACTCTGCCCAGTTAACTTTAAGGAAGTTATTTAAAGATAATCCTCTCTTGCCAAAGTAACATTTCACATGTTGTCTTTGACCATACATGATGGCAGCATCTTTACTGTATTTACGTTAAGTCCAGAGCAATAGAAGAGAGTTTGTTTCCTTTTGACTTGACTTTCTACGATGGGGTGCTAGACAGACCATTTGGGATCCTAAAGGGAACCTCATGACCTTGGTCTTTCCCACCTGCTCCCCCCCGCACCCATTTGCCTCAAGTGAGATGACATTTACCTGATGAAGGGGGAAGCTTGAACCCAGAGGAATCATCACAGGTGCTCAAAGAGAAGAAGTCTATATGTATGGTGAGTAGGATGGTAATTGGGCGGCTGTGGATGTGTTGGAGAGATCCTTTCTCTGCTCACTGAGAGGGCTCCTTGAGGCCCAAGTGTATATTTTGTTTTGCTTCTTTCTGGCTTGTGGACTCTGCTTGTCCAAGCAGCTAAGAGCTAAAGACCTTGCCTTGCTGGAGTTTCTGTTATGGAGGCTGCCTGAAAAGAAAGCAATGGGCCTGTTTATGAAAGAAGGGGCTTTTATTCCCTATTGAACTGTGTCGGCTAGTTTGGGAGGATGAGCTCTGCCCTGCTGTTCTGCAGGGGGGCGCTCTATCTCTGTGCGTTTTCCAGGTCAAACGCTGCATGCACCTGCTCCTCCATTGCCATCACTGCTCCAGTGTCGAGCAAGTCTAAACAAGCCACCATCCTGATTCAGTGACGTTTCACACTCACTTTGCACTGGGGCGCACAACTCCACAAGGTGCACCACCAGGAAGAATCAGACCCAACATACTGCACTCCTAGTCTTGTCCAATCCTCTTGTTTGCACACAGAGCTACGCCCTCTTGGCTCCAGCCATGCTGATATTTCAGACCTACAGCACCTTGGAATGTTATTCACAGGAGCACATCAAACGACAGCTGAGACACACGCTCCACCTCTTCAAAGGAAAACAAAGATCGCTACGTCCAAGAGTGGCTTAAGTTGTGTCATAAATATAAAGGGAAGGGTAAACACCTTTAAAATCCCTCCTGGCCAGAGGAAAAACCCTTTCACCTGTAAAGGGTTAAGAAGCTAGGATAACCTTGCTGGCACCTGACCAAAATGACCAATGAGGAGATAAGATACTTTCAAAAGCCAGGGGGAGGGAGAAACAAAGCCCCTCTCTCTGTCTGTGTGATGCTTTCGCGGGGTACAGAACAGGAATGGAGTCTTAGAACTTAGTAAGTAATCTAGCTAGATATGCATTAGATTCTGATTCCTTTAAATGGCTGAGAAAATAAGCTGTGCTGAATGGAATGTAGATTCCTGTTTTTGTGTCTTTTTGTAACTTAAGGTTTTGCCAAGAGGGATTCTCTATGTTTTGAATCTAATTACCCTGTAAGGTATTTACCATCCTGATTTTACAGAGGTGATTCTTTTACTTTTTCTTCTATTAAAATTCTTCTTTTAAGAATCTGAAAGCTTTTTCATTGTTCTTAAGATCCAAGGGTTTGGGTCTGTGTTCACCTATGCAAATTGGTGAGGATTTTTACCAAACCTTCCCCAGGAAAGGGGGTATAAGGTTTGGGAGGATTTTGGGGGGAAAGACGTTTCCAAACGGGCTCTTTCCCAGTTATATACCTATTAGACGTTTGGTGGTGGCAGCGATAAACTACAAGGGCAAAAGGTAAAATAGTTTGTACCTTGGGGAAATTTTAACCTAAGCTGGTAAAAGTAAGCTTAGGAGGTTTTCATGCAGGTCCCCACATCTGTACCCTAGAGTTCAGAGTGGGGAAGGAACCTTGACAAGTCGTTTTTATTGGGTCTAGTTATGTTGTGGGTGTTCCCAAAGGATCTAGTTTAATGGTGAGCCGTAATGAAAATTCCTAACATTCTTAACATTTTGCCACCCAGCCTGCTTCAGGAAAAGTCCTGATGTCCGTGTTAGTATCATTTCTTTTTCTTTCCTAACCTTATTTGTCTTTCAAAGCTGGCAGCAGGAGTAGGAAATTTAGCACGTGATATTGACATTCTGCCATGTAAGTAGGGCTGCAATCTTAATACACTAAAATTGAGCTGATAGAATAGCTAGAGAAAAAAGAGAGACAGTGTTTAAGGTCTGGTTTTTCAGCCAGGTGAGGCATGCCAACATGCATATACAATTTTGTGCAAATAATCACGGCAAATCGGGTTTTGTTCATATACCTGTTCATACCCTGAACCAGATTCTTGGCAGCATCCAGCTCTCTCCTGAGTGGCACAAACAGAGAGAAGTGTGCAAGCACCCAATTTGTGAATGCAATCATGGTAATTTTGCATGCACAAATTCAACATGCAAGTGCGCACATGTGCCTTAGTACACATGCAATTGCACACCTGACCTTTCAAAAACTAGGCCCTGGGGCTGCGATATGCCAAACTGCCTATGGCACTTGAGTGCCCATTTCCCATTGACTTTGGCAATAACTGAATGTTCAACTCCTTTAGGGTAGTGTTGGAAAATCTCAGCCTTAATGTCTCATCTAAGAGACAGACACACAGTAAACTGCATGGACCCAGATATGTCTCCCTTGTGTGACTTAGCCTGCTTAGTTTCTTTCCACACTGGATTTTATAAACCCTCTCGGAGCAACGTAGAGAGTCAAGTTTAAGAAAACAAAGTTAAGAGGGGGGAGTCTGGGGAAGACATTTTTGTTTAAGGCACACAAAAAAACCCAGACCTAAACAAAAAACCAACCAGCATTTTATAGAAATATAATCACATGGGTAGCACAGATGACAAATGGACTCGTCTGATCTCACGCAGATCCTCAGAGCTTCACTCCAAGAAGCGGGTCCAGATTCTGATTTCAATTTCAATACAGAGTAACGCTAATGATGCCAGTGGACCAATATCTGCACTCAGACACGCTATTAACTACACTGACTTCAACTGATTTCCTCTGGCTTTATGCAAGTGTCCCTGCAGGCTGAATTTGGCCTAACAAATAGCTTGTTTTAGATTGGACTAGGCTCAGAGGCTGGCCACAATCTTTATAAGAGAATCCCCCCAAATGCAAGAATCCCCTCCTTCTGACAGAGAAGGGGGGGTGCGGGTGGCGTACAAAAGCATGAAGCAAAGAATCAGAAAGGTGGCTTAGTTCCCAGGCTGCAATTACCCAAGTGCCTAGGTACTTGCCATTAACGCAGTCTACTGGAGGCTAGATTACAGCGCCAAAGAGTTATACTACCAAACCAAAGGCTTGTTGTTGTTGTTGTTGCCTCTCTGTGGTATTCACAGGCTGCTGTTTATGCCAGAGCTGGCTGCTTGACTCAGGTGCTTCCCTTTACTAATTAAACACAGCCAAGCGGCCTGCAATCCCTCTTCCTCCCCAGCAGCTTGGTCAGACTTGGAAAATCATCCTCACACTTTAGACTGATGTGGCACCACTTAGCCTGAAGGAGTCCAATGCAACTGACAAACTATAGGACTGTTTTATGTTGGGAGCAACCAAAGGCCTCAGTCGGGATTGGAACACCGTTGTGCTGGGACACGGAAGAGAATACAGCCCATGCCCTAAAGACTCGACATCTAAATAATCAAGACAGATTAAAGGTGCGGGAAAGGGACATAACACAGAGAATGAGCAGGGTGATGGTTGGCACCGCAGGGTTTTTTATTGCTATTATGGGGGCCAGAGTGGATGGGAGATGACAGGTGAGGGGAAGAATTAATAGAAGCATAGGAGTATGGAAACAAAGGAAGGCAGTGAAGGGGAAGAGAGGGAGAGGTTTATGGTGGGCGGTGGAGGGACCATGAGGGGGAGATGTGTGAGAGGAGAAAGCTGAGCCTATTTCTCATCTCCCACCAGTGTAAAGCAGGAGTCACTCCACTGACCTGGTGTGAAACTGGTATAAGCCAGAGGAGAATCAGCACTTTTATACTTACAGTCCTGCTGAGGGCAGCCACCAGCTGGAAAGAGAACAGCCAGTACATTGCAAAATACCCCCAGAAAGGGAGAAAGTTTGGCCAAGGACATGGGGCAAAGATCTGTCACTTACACGCAATGGTCCTTGAGATCTTTAATGTCCATGCAGAAAAGAATGGACCTGGGCTTGTAAGGACTTGTCTGAAAATCCCACGCACAACGGCATGGAACTCAGCAGACAGACCCGCAGCTGATGCAACGCGTGTGGCTCCCCTGACTTCACTGGAGCTAGGACTGCTTACACCAGATGTGGATCTCACCTATGTGAACTTATATGAACCAAGCAGCGGTTCAGTTCCATTCTGCTGTAATCTGCATGCACTTGAAAGGCCCTTCCGGCATCAGACTCATCTGACTGGTGTAGTAAGGGTCTGATCCGGAGCGATACTGAGTACTGGCAGCTCCCAACGACGTGGGGGTGCTCAGTGCTTCTCAAGATCAGGTCCTATGTTGTTTGTCTCAGTGAAACAAGCTGATGAAGAAAAACAACAGGGGGTTGCAAGAATGTATAGTTTACAAAGACTAACTTAATAACGGCTGCTAAAAACACATCGCCAACTGAGATGGAAATAACAGCTGTGGGCCATTTGACAAATGCGGCTTTTCTTGGAGGTTTGCTGATTTGGTGCTTTATTATTATTTTGTACTCCCATTCCCTGCTAACTAAGGTCACTCTTTCAGAAGCACTGGTGGTGGGGCAGGCTGCTGTGCCACCGCCTGTCTCTTTAGGACACGGCTGCCCATTGTGCCGGCTGCACACAGCCATTTTGGAAAACTTCCCTCCATTCTCTTCCTTCCTCTTGGTTCAACCACACCATTCAGGGCCCAATGCCCCTGCTCCTTCCTGCCTTCCAAGCCATAACTTGGAAACGTATCACTCCTGGCGTTACAACTCTCTAAACTGGCAAGCCCGGCACGAGGGAGCATTTTTTCAGGTGCCCACAGGTTCCTTGAGGTGCCCTACTTCTGACGTCACCATGCTGAAAAGATGTTCTTAAAACTGGAGCTATGACAATTTCCACTGTCTATATAACAGCCCCGAGCTGTTCTTCATATTTTGGTGGATGCCATACAATACCTGTCTACCTGTATGCCGTACTCATGTCTCTCTGAAGCAAACCCTGAAGTCCTTCTTGAGTCTGGATTCTGGCAAATATTCATCTAATAATGACCCAAGGATGCCAAGCAGAAGACCGTGATGGCCATGGATTTTGTCTACACTTTGAAACGCCCGGCTCGCCCTCGCTAAAGATTTGGTGGCTAGGTTCCCTTCCACTCTAAAACCATCATTAAGATACACACCTTCCACCTTCCGCAATGGATGCGGTGCTATTCCTACAGGCAGCTGCCTCCTCTACGTGATCCCGAGTCATCCTCAGCGCACAGGCCAGCCAGTTTACCGAATGAGGCAGGGGCTCTGGAAAAAAAACAGCACGGGATCATGTAAGGAAAGACTGTCTCGTAATGCATATGCACGGTTCTCTATAGAGATAGCAAAGATAACTGGTAAAGCCTGAAGTCCATTCTCAGTCCTTCCTCGGGCAAGGCACAGGCACACTGTCACCAGGCACAGGTAAAAGTCTTCTGGATAATGCGGTCAACCAGCAGCGATCCACACCGGTCCCTTTTTGCCATGTCTTGAGACGGCGATGAAAATGGCTTCTTTAACCTGGTCCCACCCAGTTGAGACACGGGACACAGCTTCAGGGTGACAGCTCCATTGAAACATAGGCAATCCATAATCCATAACAGGCGAAACTGTCTCCCTCACCCCTTCTCCATAGCCCAAGTTCTTTGTCTCCCTACCTTTGCCCCGCACACAGCCTTGCACAGAACCATGCTTGCTCTTGCCAGTACAGACTCACCAGTTCAGGAGGGCGGGTTGATGACAGGCTGCATTGGGCTAACCGGTTGAATGTTCAAGGGAGTTAGCGTGCCAGGGGATCCTCTTACTCCATAGGTGGTAAGCCAAGGCCTAATTTATGGCCATTGTGACCTTCAGCCCCCCTTTGACATTTGCAGATCAGCTCCATTCTGTGTGAGACATTAAAGCTCTTACAGTAATAGGCTTTAAATCACTCTGCACTACCAGATGATTGGCTGGGTTTGATGAATGGGTCAGAGGTAATAATTCACTGAGGTTATTGTGTGGGCTGCTTGCTGGCTATTTGACATTTATAAATCAGCTACATTTTTCTGCACTGCTCAGTGCATACAAATCACTATAGCTAATCTGAGAGAGCCACTTCAGTTCAGCCAAGAGTGGCTTTGGGCATCCTTGGCCTTTGTTTTGACCTGAACTTGAATAAACCTAATCAAATCTAGTTTTACTGACAGCCAAGTTCCTCTACCACCACCCGAACGGACTGGCGGCGACTGGAGGGGACTGTGCAGGAGCATGGCTCGTTTGAGGTCAGACTCTGCCTTCCTTTACTCACACTGAGTAGTTTACTGCACTAAAGTCACACCAACAACTCAAGGAGGCTGAAGTCAGTGGGCTGATTCTGAACTCAGGGACACCAGAGTAAATCAGGAGCAGCGCCAGTAAAGTTGATGGAGTTATATGAGTATAAAACTGGGGTATGGAGTAAGGGCCAGATTTGTAAAGGTATTTAGATGCCAAAAAACCATTGGTTTAAATGGGAGTTAGACACTTAGGTGCGTTTGAACAGCCCAGTAGGTACTACCTGACATATCAGGTGCCCAAATAGAGTTAAAAACCAGGCCGTAAGGCATTACTCAATGTGGGTAAGGGTGGCAGAGCCGGCCTTTGGAGAATAAAAATCAAAGTCATGCTGTATTAAAAAAAAGTCCTCCTGGAAGCAGCAGGCCAGGTCCTTAACCTACCAAGTCAAACCACATGATTTGTTTTATGTTGCATCCTCTCTCTCTTCCCCAACTATTAGCATCTAGCTCCGGTCCCGATCCTACAAACCACCCGTACCAGACATAGTCCATACTATGATAATTAGCCCCCTCACTTGTTATTCCAACTTACAAAAACATCTCCTTGTGGGTTTTGCCTTACCATAGTGCCAAGTGGCTCGAATCAAGGCCCTGGGTGGGCCCCATTGTGCTGTGTATCATTAGGTCCAAGATGAGACATCCTTACTCACAGCGAACAGTCCCGTTGAATTCAACAGGCCTGCTCACGAGGCAAGAGCCTGCTCTAAAGGGCCTGAAAGCTGCTCTTTATTATCACCAGGCCCTGCCCCAAATTTCTCACAATCTAGGTTATGCACAGATGCAAAAGGTGCCTGAGGAACACATGCAGCAGGAGGACAAGGTAATGTGGTGCAAGGTAATGTGGTGCCTAGCAGGTTGGCTAGGCAGGTGGTGGATACCTAATGCCAGCTCCTCCTAGCCCCCCCTTCAAGGTGTACACTGACACACATTCGCTCCACATTGTAAGCTGTAAGAAAACCGATTCTGCAGTTTCTCTTTGCAGAAACCAGGTGAAAATAAAAGCTTTTCCTCCTGTGCTGGATTGGTTTGCTGAGTTTTTGGAATGGTCACAACCCCCGGTGTAGCTGCAGACATCAGAAGGAGTTTGTCCTGACGGTGTAGGAATACCACTACCCCAAACAATGGGAAGCGTTTGTCCATCGATAGCTGCTGCTCCATGGGAGGGGAGGGGGAGTCAGGTAAGCACTGTTACAGCGCGCAATGTGTGGCTTGTGCACAGCCCTGACCTACGTCGCTGTGGTTACCTAACTTTTCATGGTAGCCCCAGCCTGGGTATCCAAAGGGTCGAAGTGCTGGGGCACCCTAATGTTACAGCCCTGGCATGTGGCGGGTCAGCACCTCAGCTGATGTAAATTAGTGTTGCGTCAATAAAGTCAAGGGCCTGGTGTAGCTTTCGGCCCACTGGGAACCTTCCCCAGGACAGGCTAGGGCAGTGGCTCCCACCTTCAGGAAACCAGCCTGCCATATGTTGTTAAAGGCCCATTTTCCAAGCACCATCCCCAGCTTCTCCCCCAGTCCCCTTCAGGAAATGCTGCTCTCAGAGCCGCTCTCCAGCCCCCTGGGCAATGCCCAGCCCTGCAGATGGGCCCATAAATAAGAACCCAGGCAAGTGTAGGGGGTAGCTGGATGAGGGTCAGAGGGAGGCGCCCCCACACAAAAAAAGCCCTGCGGCTGCAGGGGCAGGGTGTGTTGGCCTTGCCTGAGCCAGTAGCCGAAAAAGCCAGCGAGGGGGCTGCGAGAAGCCCGTTCCCCTGCCGGGGAAGTGACTGAACACGCACAGAAGGGGTGGGGGGCTGGGGTTCGGGAGGGCCCCTTGGTTCTCCACCCACCCCATTAAGCTAAACCAGCGAGCGGCAGGAGGCGGGGAGAACCAGAGCGAGCGGCAGGATTTCCCCAGGACCTCTCCGGCGGCGGCGGCAGCAGCCCCCCAGCGCCCGAGCGCAGGACCGGGAGAGCTCTCCCTGGCGGCCGCGAGCCAGTGCCGAGCGCTCGGTGCCGCCGGGCCGGTGCTGCGGGGAGCCGCCTGCCGCGGGGGACCGCTCGCTGCACCGCACGTAAACTGCCGCCGCTTGCGCTCGGCTCCGCGCCTCCCGCCGGCTCTCCGGCCGCACCCGGCCTTCCGCGGCGGGGTGCGGGGCTCCGGGCCCCGGGGTGCAGCAGGGGCGGGTTGCACTTTGCAAACGCACGGGGGACACCTCTCCCCCCACCACTCCCCGGGGGGGGGCGGTTCTCCAACGCTGAGCGCCGGGTCCCGGTGGGCTCGCCAGGGGGAGGCGGGGGGCAGTCGCCTGCCCCGTGCCCCCGTCGTGGCTGCCGGGCGTGTTGGGGGCGCAGCAGGAAGGAAGCGTGGTCAAGCCAAGCACAGTACGGGGGGCACCAACCCCCAACCCGGCTCCGCTTCCCTCCTGGCGTGGCCCGGCGAGGCAGCCGGGGTTCGATCCGTGCCCCCGCTCCCCCGGCTCCCCCGGCGTGCGGAGGACGAGGCGAGGGGGGCTGGGCTGGGCTAGTTTGCCCGTCCCCGTGCACCGAGCACCGAGGCGAATTGGAGGCGGATCCGTGCGGGGCGGAGACGGGGGCGCTGCTGCGGCTGGAGGGGGGCGGGTCGGTGCCCTGCGTTCCCCGCGCCCTGCCCTGGTGGCGCTGTCAGTGGCCCAGGTGCCGGGGTGGGCGGTGGATCGCCGTGGAGAGCCGGGCGCTCTGTTCCGAGGAGAGGGGCTCGGGGTGAGCCAAGCGCTCGGCCCCCGGCTCAGCGATGGGTGACAAGGGGCGCGGGGTGGTATCCCCAAGGCGGGGAGCCAGGGGATCTGCGCCTGGCGGAGGGGGGCCCGGTGTGCTTTGCTCTAGGGAGCGAGAGGGTCTCATACGTGCGCTCTGCTTCGGGGACAGGGCTGGGGAAGGGGACGTCCTACCCCGGTGGTAGGGTCTGGGCGCTCTGCGCCGGGGCTAGGGGTAGGAGTGGAAGAGGGAACGGAACCTTCTTCAGCACCTTTAGCCTCTTGCCCTGGCCTTTGCTGGGGGCAGCGCCCTGGCTCCCCTTCCTTCGGCAGGGCACC
Organism: Chelonia mydas; assembly: GCF_015237465.2. Classification (NCBI taxonomy): domain Eukaryota; kingdom Metazoa; phylum Chordata; order Testudines; family Cheloniidae; genus Chelonia; species Chelonia mydas. Next base: position 24,511,283 of record NC_057856.1, on the reverse strand, counting down.
CAGCGTGACCGAGGTTTGGAGCGGATCAGGGCTGGTCTTGTCTCTGATGCGCCCTCTGTGCTCCCTTCCCCCGCAGGGTCAGCTCGGGCTGCGGGCCGCTGTGCCAGAGCGGGGGCGGCTCCTTGGCTGGACTGTGGGGCTCCTGGCCGTGCCCGAAGCCCTTCACCTCCTGCCTTCAAGCTCAGGGAGGAGGCGGATTTTCTTCAGCGTGGCTCCGCTCCCCTCGCTGCCGCCCAGAGATGGTGGGCCACCTGCACCTGCAAGGAATGGAAGAGAGTCTGAAAGAGAAGAGCCGGGAGGGCCTGCTGGACAGTCCGGATTCCGGGCTGCCTCCCAGCCCGAGCCCCCCTTTCTACACCCTGGCTCCCGGGATCATCGAGGGCAGAGCCGGGGGCAGCAGCACGGGGACGGATCACCCAGGACATGAGCCCAGAAAGGAAGTCAAGGAAGGCAAAGTGGTAAGAGCCTTTCCTGGCGCCCTGGGGCCCTACAGCTTCCTCCCAAGGGTGAGAGGCTGGGGTGGTTCCTGTTCCTAGCTCCTCAGGGCTTTAAGTGGGGAACTGTCTCCATCTTTCACTGAGGACCACCCCTTATGCCACATTAGGAGGCTTTTGTTCTGGGATCTGCCCCAGAGAGTTTACAATCCAAATAGACAAGAGGGACAAAGGGTGGGAGGAAGAAAGGGCTTTTGTAGGAGCCTGTTTGGGTGTCAGAGGCAGGCAGGGAATGAGAAGAGTAACTCAGACCCAAACCAGGATTCCAGGAGCCTCCAGCATTGGGGGGCAGGTGTTTAAAATCCAAACCTGCATTTAGGTTTCACAAATGGACCCTCTTATAAACCCAACCCCTTGCACCTCAGGGTGACCTGGATGTGGTCTCCAGTGAGGAGTGAGACTCCCTCATGATGAATCCCTCTCTTCATCCAGGCTTCCTGAGGTGGGATGGGCCACTGGTGACCCCAGAGGCAAAACATTAAAAGGCTCTTACAGAGCACTTCATGGGTTAATCCTCCCTGAAGACAGCTACACTTCAACTCTGGAACCCCTGCTCCAGCTTCAAACCGTGGAAGCAGCCAGCAGCCTAGTTCCTTACTGTACTGTTAGGACTGGCTGGCAAAGGTTTGACCCCGGTGGAGAATCCGTGACAGAGTTCAGGGGGGCCTGGGGACATTCAGAGCCCCCATCACTTCCCGGTGGTGAATTATTTGCAGTTTGGAGTGGGAGCTGGAGGATAAATCATAGTAAGGGTTTGCTATTTAAAACACATCAGACACATGCTTCAATTTCCAGTGTAAAGAAAGAAATAAGAAATCAGTCTAGCTCAGTGGCTCTCAATCTTTCCAGATTACTGCACCCCTTTCAGGCATCTGATTTGTCTTGCGTACCCTAAGTTTCACCTCAAACTACTTGCTTACAAAATCAGACCTGAAAATACAAAAGTGTCACAGCACATTATTACTCAAAACTTGCTTACTTTCTCATGTTTACTACCTACTTATAAAATAAGTCAATTGGAATATGAATCTTGTACTTACATTTCAGTGTATAGTATATAAAGCAGTATAAACAAGTCATTGTCTGTATGAAATTTTAGTTTGTACTGACTTTGCTAGTGCTTGTTATGTAGCCTGTTGTAAAACTAGGCAAATATCTAGATGAGCTGATGTATCCCCTGGACAACCTCTGCATACCCTCAGTGGCATGTGCACCCCTAGTTAAGAACCACTGGCCTGGGTGACATGGTTCTGTGTAGTAAGAGACAGTACAAGGCTGCTTAATGCAATGCTACATGGGGCTAGGTCTGAGGTTGTGACTAGACATACCAGAGCTGGCTTCTCAGCTATGCTGAAACGGTTTCATTCCAAATCAGTCCGATTTGTTTGTGAGCATGGAGCAACAGTGCTACAGTCATTTCTGCTCTGAATGTGGAACAGTGCACTATTCAGAACCGTTTATGTACATGTGTCAGGGCCGTTGGTATCAGAGACAAGATTTGGAAAGGTTCATGTTCTCTTCCAAAGGATGAAGTTGTTTTTGCTTGAGAGGTGGCTCTGTGCTGCTGCTATTTGCCTGAATCGTGCTTCAGAGAGTGATGCAGTTTGAAGTCATGCACGGTGTGGCTGAACAGTACAGCTCTATTGGTTTTCAGGATTGAACTCCTGGCAGCAGCTATCTAGATAGAAGCCGGATTCTGATCCTCTTGACAAAGGGTCTGTGAAGTGTTTGAGGGTGGAGATGGATTTAAGCAGATTCATTATGACTTTTGTTCTGCTTCATTTTGTCAATTTCAATCTGTTGAATTATAAATTGCTTTTAAAGACTGAGATTTAGGAGGATTTTCTGGAGGGAAGGATTTTGCCCAAGGTTCTTTCAAACATTTTTTCTGTTAAAAAACAAACATTTTTTGATGTATTCAACCACATATTTAATTGGCTTAAATACAGAGTAAAAACTTTACGCAGCACAGAGACATTAGCTCTCCATAGGAAAGAATTACACTTTATGAATTTCAGTTACCACTCTACTCCCTTCTTCCCCCTGTGCAGATTTGCACTGAAAGTTCACCTTCATTTCAGTTTTCAGGTTCTCAGGATGTGTTTAACATTTTATTGAAAACTGTCTTTTATACCTTAATATGCCAAAGTCCTCACACGAGCACTAACTGTTGCTCACCAAAGTAATAGGGTGGGTTTTAATTTAAAAAAACAAATTCATAAAGTAAATATTGAGGTTCCACACTTGGCACCTCATCCTGCATGTGAGTAATTTTACACTAACATTTTCATTAACTTCAGGGACGTACCTACTTGCGTAACCCCATGCCTAAGACTTTGCAGGATCAGGTCCTTGTTATGCAGTCATAAAATGAAATGTGTGAGGAGGGATTAATGAAGGTGTGTTGGACCAAAATACAGCTAGAAACCTGTATAAAACTCTATAACAGAGTCAGATGAGCTGCCATGAAGATAGTTATCAGACCGAGTACACTCTTAGGTCAGCCCCTCCGAAAAGGAGATTGTACAGAATAGCACCTTACTTATCAGGGACCAAATTCAACCTTGGTATAAGTGGGTACAAATAATGGAATAGTGGAATACTCTGGATGAATTTACCCCAGGGTCTTACTTCTTGACTCCTGTAGAATAAATATTTCTAAGGTTTATGGAAAAACAAAATTCTATTGTCCAGCTATTTCTTTGATTTTGGACACACATGGATGTTAGGCAGCATTTTGAGAGGTTAATGTTATAATTGTTTGCCAACTGGACACCACATTACAGCCATGTTAGCTGTGAGCCCTTGCTGTTAGGATGTAGGCTTGTTATGTGGTGGATGCTTTTGTGCTCTAGTAGGTGTAGAAGACAACACAGACCCACTCATATAAAAAGCAATCTTATGTTCGAATATGGAGGAGGAAGCAATGCAAGTGCTTGAGACATGGGACTGTACCATAAGTGGAGATTTACTCTAATCAGACTTGCAGTTGGCACACTGCAAAATGGTGAAATAAGTTATTTATTAGTTGTATGGGACTATCATTCTACTTTTCTATAAACAGAATTTCGTTCCATCTAATTTCCACTCTGCAAATACTGTGCTTGCACTTGGTTCTGTTACGAAAGTAAAACTATGGAAAATGATGCTTGCTTCATACTATTAAATGTCAGCTTCTAATTAGCTTTCATCTCACCATTTAAGGAGAACTCACAGATCTGTGAGTAATTATGCAATCCATGAATTTGTGCTCCTGTTTTAATTGCCTGCTCTTTGCAGTTTATCAGAGAGCATGCGCAACTGGTGAATCAACAGTTAATGCTATTTTCAGACTAAATCATGCGTGTTTAGCGCCTATTATATTATTATTTGTGGTATTTACACGAGATAGAGCTGAGAACAGTCTGTGCTATAATACAATAAAATATGTATAAGCTATATTCCTAATATCCAAAAATCTATCAGGTACAGTTACAATAAGTCTAGTTGTACCTGGAAAAATAGTTGGGAAATATTTCATGGCATTTCTTATTACAGTATTATCAAAAACTCCCGTTTTAATCTTGCTGGGGTTCAGCTATTTTGTTCCAGCTTTAAAGGTAGGTTTAAGAATTTCTCTAGCTCTGGGATAATTCTTGACATACATACTGAAATGATCTTGTATGTACTTCCCAGGGACATTCTTCTGTTTACAGTCCACATTCCCTGTGTTTGGTGTGATTAACTTTAACTATAAAAATGAAAACTCTTCTTTTTTTTAATAAGCCAGACTTTGTTTTGAAGACAATGCACCATTTATTCACATTTAACCAGCCAATTTGGCTACAGCTTTGGGATCCAAGAAAATATGAAAGGCAATTTAGAGCCAGAGTAATAAATACCGCAAGCTCAACACCATTATATTAGACTTTGCTTGGAATACAGGGGAACTTACTTTTAATTCTCCCAAGTAAGCCATACGTTGGGGATTCTTCAGCTGCTCTGTGCATAAGGGCAAGAGACCCCATGAGAAGTTATAGCCTAGAAATACAAAGTGATTTTTAGCTATCTTTTAAATTTAAAAGATGACAATTTTAATTTTTATTCTCAAGCACCTTGGAACTTATGTTACAAAGCATCCCATACATTTTATTAGAAAGACAAGGTATACGTTGTATTGTATGGCTAGGCAGTAAGGAAGACCCCTAACATTAGCTGCAAGAACAAGCATACGTTAACAGCTTTCACAAGAAACCAGCTGCTAGAATGAAGTGGACAGGGATCAAGGGGCAGATTCTCAGACTTCAGTGTAGTTGCCCCCGCAGAGAATTTACTCCTAAGATTGCCCAGGAATACAGTTCTGATGTGGAGGGTCCGATTCTCAGCTCACCGACATAGCTCCGTTGTTTTCAGTGGATTTACACCAGTGGAAATGAGATCAGAATCAGGCTCAAAGGTTGTCTGCTCAGAACTTACTTGTGGGTTTACTGTTTACAACTTTAAAAAACGTTCCTGGGTTGTACTTGCCATCAGCGCGGAGCTGCATAAGGTACACGGGGACTCTGGCGGTTTTGGGGTCCCAAAAAGGGACAGCAAGATGATGCCAGGATTTTCTGGGGGAGGGAGAGTTGCTAGAGAAATATGTGTTATGCAGCTGGGAGTCGTCCCCCTCCCCGCACAGACACACAATCCACAGCTATCTCAGAGGGCCCAGAAATTCTGTCCCCAAAGAAGGGAAAGTGCAGAGATTCCGGTGCTGAATCATTTGCTCACATTAACATAAAACAAAGAAACAGAAATGGGCCCTGATCAGAGCTCATATGTGGTGTTGGGGCATGGGGGATGGTGAAAGACAGAGGATGAAAACAGGGAAGGATATGGGTGGTTAAACCACAAGGTTGGGAGTCAGGAACTGCGTCACTCTGGTCCAGTCCCAGACCCATCGTACCTCAGTTTCCCCATGTCTGAAATGGGGACGATACCTCATTCACAGGGGAGTTGAGATCTTCACAAAGGCCCTGATTGTGTAAAGAGCTCTGCAGTCAGACTTTTGTGCCTGCATGAAGCCCCATTGGCCACAATGGGGATTGGCCCACACGGAGATCCTTGCAGGAATAAGGCCTCTCTCGTGTCTGGAAGGTAGAAGGCGCTATGGAAGTGGCACTGTAGCTCTAAACCACAGTCCTTTGGAAATGCATACGTTCTCTGCTTAGCTTGCCTGCTGATGCTTACTGGTACTTCAGCATATAAAGAACTGGGTCCATGCCTGGGCTGAGAGTGGGAAGCATCGTATCCATCTGTCTGGATGCAAGTATGTGCTGCGCCACTGAGCCAAACGGCTCTATTTTGCTTTTGCCCCATTATGCATGTGGGAAAAAAAGTCTGTCAAAATTATTTGGCTGTGCTTGGCCCTTTGTCAAAATAATCTACAGACAAAGCTGCCCCAGCTCCCTCAGTAGCAGGCCTGTCATCTGGGAGCCACGCAGGGCAGAGCCGTCTGTTCCCAGCACTGTCCCATTTGCAACAGGTTCCTTGTTATCTGAAAAGCTGTCCATTAATTTAACCAGGGCAACACCCCTGTCACTCCACATGAGAAACGTCCCCACCCCAGGGTATTCTACGTAAACAACTGAGGTCCAGATACAGCCCTTTAGATCAAATCCTTACTCGGGGCAAATTTGTCCCATGGGAAAGTCCATGACAGAGAGGAGAACGAGGAGGAAATCGCAGTGTTCCATGTAGGGCGTGTGGGTTCACCACCACCACCTCAGGCCCATGGAATGAGCAGGATGTTTGATCCCCAGAATCCTTGGCTTCCTATGACACCCATCCCCAACTCACTGGCCCTGACATGCCTGCTAAGATGGGGCAATGTGCACAGCATGCCAGTCCCTTTGGGTACCACCTCACACCTCCTACCCCACAATGGGCCCCGTGCGGGAGACGGTGCCACGGAGACAGCATGGATGGAGGTGATCCATACGTGGAAGGTACCTTCTGAGTGAGGAGTGTCTGGGGGGGGGGGGGCGGGGGGGTTAGGGGGAAGGGGGATAATGCATCTGTCAGGCCTTGCCCAGGCCAAATGTCCCATCAACTTTGGGCCCTTAGGGGCCAGTTACCATATCTTCCTCCCCACCCCCTGATCAAAAGCTGCAGCAGGGCCTAAGGACTAAGCAGGCCATCATCCCTTCTAGGGGGAGAGGTTTGGTGGCCCACAAATCGGACAGGTGGCATGGCCCTTCAAACCCACACACATCCTGAGATCCCTGAGGAAAGTCCACAGAGGTGTGAGACCCCCGGTAAATCCCTCCCTCCCTCCCCCCGTTCCAATAGCAGCATGCCCCCCGTCTGAAGCCATGAGACCCTGGTATCCCTGCCCACATCTGAGCCCCACCCATACCCCACAGGAAGCCCTTGGGATTCATGCTGATGGGGTTGGCATTCATTTCCACTCTCACCTCCCTCTCTGCCCTGCACCCATTTCTGCCAGAATCCAGCACTTGCTCCACCTCATCCCCTCTTATATGAATCTGGGCCCATTTCACCACCTCTTTGAAACATTCCTGGCTTGAGAGAGCTGGCAGGCCCCAGGCACTGCCTAATCTACAAACCATATGCCAGCTCAGCATTCCAGTTACTCACCAGGCTAACATGGTCTTGTTTGTAGACTGCTCCAACTGAGCTATGCGTCTATGTGTTGATTAATATCTCACTCCTAGCAGTCACATGAGTGGGAATCCAAAAATGTCAGGCCTGCATGTAAAGCAGGGCCCAGCCTCTCCTGTCTGTCAAATACAGGGTCTCTCTGGAGGGATGTAGTGTTCTTTTCTAGTCCCCACCAGAGGAGAGTCTTGAGATGCCAGAGCACAAATTGCTGGAAAAGAACTGCGTCTGCCTAGTTTGGGCAAGCAGCTCTCAGTTCATTTCATAGCTACACGGATACATCTTTCTCTCTGTACTAAAGTCCTTCTATGATATAGTGCCCATTGCCTCAAAGACCCCCAAATGCTTTGAAAATTAAATACAGAGGGACAGATCCTCAGTTGCCATCCGGCTGCACAACTCCACTGAATTCACTGATTTACAGATCCTGGCCCCAAACACGGCATATACCTTGTGGGTGAGGGAGAACACAGGGTATGTACGCTGTTGCTGGGTGATATAATTGTCCACTCAGGCAGATGTGCATGTGCTAACTTGAAAAACAGCAGCGTGGCCATGGCAGCACAGGCAGCAGCTTGGGCTAGCCACCCAAGACCCGCAAGGGGTCGGGCAGGATTGTACTTGGGCCGCCACCATGCTGCTCTTTTTAGCACGCCAGCTTGAGCAGAGCTAGTGTCTGTCTGTCTACCCAAGCTGGGAAACACGCTGCACAGATATACTCACCGAGCCAGACAGGCGTGCCACAACCAAATCCTGTCTTTACCCAGGCAAAACTTCCACTGAATTTAAATAAAAATTGGGGGAGTTTTGCAAGAATAAAGACTGCAGGATTTGGCACATAATTTTTATATAGATATACAGGAATCACTTCACCAGCTATGAAAATGCAGCCACCTCTAAGGTGGAACCTTTCAGCTAGTTGACACCCCACTGCATCACTCTATAGCTCTTTTGGACAAGAAGTTAAGTACCATACATTTCCCACTTGAAACAGAAAGTTGATTTAAAGCTGCAGGATGTAATTATCTAAAATTAAATATTCCATAACACTAGGACTACCAGCTACGCTTTCAATTTGACGTCTCCATTGACTGTTCTCTCTTCCAAATGAAACCTATCCTGTTTCTGGAAACGTTATAGTTGCATGAATAACAGGGCTTGTAATCTCCAGTACATCAAGACATTAGCAATGCACAATCATTTATTAACCAAGTGTATCTTACCAGTTAAAACAGACAACATGATGCGTCTCCACTGAATAACTCAGGCAAATATTTCATTATTGCTGTAAATGTCAGCTTGCTGCAAATGACATTTTCATGGACCAGTATGTTCGTGTGAAATCTGGAAAGAGAGTGGTATGGGGGTTAGCTAGAAGAGGCCGCTGGTGACTTGAATTCAGTTCCTACTTCTGACACTTGGGCAAGTGATTTCATCTTTTGGTTCATATCTATCAACCTGTTTCAGCCTGCTGCCCATCACCATAGTATCTGAGCCCTTTCCACATCAAATCAATAGCAGTAGTGAAATCCCTAGTAGATTTCGTGGAGTCTCTGGCTTTGCTCTCTTTTCGGAGTCCAAAGTCATATGGGGGAGGGGTTTGATTTTTTTGTTCCTTTTTTAGATTCTATTAATTTCCTTTTTTGTGTGTGGTTGGTAAGGGTTTAGGGGCAAAAGGGGGTGCCAGTGTTGTCCTTTTTTGTGGTGCAAAGGCTCCCCTCCTAGCTTCCCAATCTGCAATCCACTTCCTTCTGTAAAATGCCTAGAGTCTCTGAGCACAATGCATTATAACAGGGCTAAGTATTCATCTGATTCTCTTATTTATTATTTGTGTTACTATAGTGCCTAGGAGCCCTAATCATGGACCAGGACCCCATTGGGCTATGCACTGTACAAACACAGAACAAAAAGACAGACCTTGCCCCATGGTTATCGTGGCTAGAGGAACTCCAGTCTTCGTACTGGCTTATTTATGCAGTTGTTCTGAACGGGTAACACCATGCTATATACTCCAAACATTCAGTTCCATTTCCCATAGTCCTCCAGCAGATATTAAGTTGATGGACAGTTGTCCCTGCGTAGTAACCCTTAGTAATACTTATGTCGGAATAGATAAAACACAGCTCATGGCAGGGGGTTGAACACCTGTCTGGGGAACCTTTTTGTGTGTGTTTATCTCGGGGTAGCTTTCAAAAGCAGAGCTTAGCTGCCCAGGCCCTTACATGCCTGAAAGGCACAGGAGTTGAGAAAGAGGGAAAAAATGCTGCCAAACGAGAAATAACTTAAGTTTTTTAGTAGCATTTTAACTCTTCGGTGTTAGGGGCAAATTCTTTACTAGAAAGAAAATAGTGTATTCTGTCCCTTGTTAAAGATGTGCTTTGGGGTGAAATTCACCCCTTCGCAGAGCAGATGTACCACTGAAGTGCTGGTTTGCAGGCAGAAGTTGTATGGGCCTGGTGCTGACTCTGTGCAGGGTTAGTTTGTTCTTGAGCCCTCTCCCAGGTTCCCTCTTGGACTGCTGGGAGCAATCCCATCCCTGGACAGGGCGTAAGGTGGTGACTTTCAGGGGGATGCTGATGGGAGCTTCAGAGGAGGGACGAATGCCCAGTTGCGTGTCAGAGGACACCAGTGATCCAAAGGGTATGGATTATTAGCTACAAATATCCAATATGTATTTTCATTTCTACCCGTAGGCTTGGCCTCTGCTTTCCTTATGGGTCACGAAGGGCTATTTGGGAGGTAGCACTATTTAATGGCCAGGACTCCTGGGTTCTATTCCCAGCATGAGCGCTGACCTGCTGTGTGATCTGAGACAGCTCAATTCCCCTGGCCGTGCCTCAGTTGGCCCAGTTGCCAGGATTGGGCTCTACCCTTCTCCCACCATCCAGCCCCTGGCAGACACGAAGCATGTCACATTTCAGCCCCAGAGACAAACACTGTGGAAAGCTAGCAACGTTTTTTTGAATCTCAAAATATTGCTGAAATTGGAGGTGGGGAAAAAGTTGATGACATTTTGGTGAAACGGCCTCATTTTTCAAACAAGTATAAAGCTGATTCCCCCTTTTTTAACTGTGGAATTTCAGATTTCAGAAAAATGGAGAAATTTAAAATTAAAAATCACAAAATCTCCCTCTTTTTTTTTTTTTTTTTTTAAACCAGCTTTGGCTGCGAATGTTTGAAAATAGGGGGTTTAGGTTGGAAACTTTTGCTACCGTAACTCTGGGAACATCTGCCACTAACTCTGCTGTAATGAAGCTACAGAGATGCACACATTTAATTTAATCCCCATTCTTCACCCAGTAACTACAGCTTAGATGGAAGGGAAGAGGCTTCAGAACTCTGAATGCTGGAGGGACAAAGAGAACCTCAGCTGGGATTCCTCCAAGGAGCTGCTCCATAGGTTTTTGATTGCTTAGAGTGGGGGGCAAACTGCAGTGTTCATTGAATGATCTTTCAGTGTACGCCAAGTTTATAAGCCACGTAGGCCCTCCACATGCGGAATTCTAAGTGACTTCGAGAGAGTTCTCATGCAGCAGTTGTATGATTGGACTTGTGGACGCATTGCCAGGGGATGTTGTGAAAGCCAACTGTATAACTGGGTTCAGAAAGAATTAGGTAAGGTGGATAAGTCCATCAATGGCTATTAGCCAAGATAGTCGGGGATGCAACCCCATGCTCTGGGTGTCCCTAAACCTCTGACTGACAGAAACTGGGACTGGATGACAGGGGATGGATCACTTGATTGTCCTGTTCTGTTCATTCCCTTTGAAGCCACTGTCAAAAGACAGGATACTGGGCTAGATGGACCATTGGTCTGACCCAGCATGGCCGTTCTTATGTTCTTGTGTAATTAGTTGTGACACTGTGACTGTCTCTGATGATAGAGTGGCAATCACCAGCTCAACATGTCATTCTGCAGTTCTGTGCTTTATTGATTACCCAGATACGTGTAGCTTTTATTTCTCAAATTAAGCCTGCAGGAGCGATGCAAACGTTGCTTTACATTTGGTACCTACACCAATGTATCATTTTCTACTTTGATCGCTCCCCTGCCAGTACCTTTGCAAATTCCATAGGCTGCATAAAAATGGCCCCATCACCAGCATTCAGGACTAGACGCATTTGAAGACTGGCTCCTGCTCTCATTGAAGTGAATGGCAAAACTCCCATTGAGTTCAGTTGTGTAGGACGGGCCTTTGCTTTGCAACACACAGGGTTCTGGTTCCTGTGACAGGCTTCTGTTTCCAGGGGAGGTGCCCAGTTGTATTAATCAGTTAATTACTTCAACAAGCACCTAGTGCTGCTGTGTCCATGATCTGATTTAGCAGGATACACACCGTGCAATCAGCTATCTAACATTCTCCATTCGCAGACCCCCTTTGCACACAAGTCTGGGCAAAAGTACAGATTTCATGAAGTGCTGTGGGCATGGTCTTGCTCTCTGAGTCACATGGACTATCTTGGCTCCAGTGTCCTACTGTCCTGGGATGCACACAATGCCCCTTGAATCAGCACACGACCTGTCCGTGTTAGTAAGGAGCATGAGATCAGCTGTGCAGAGCTGAGAACAGAATTGTGCTCTGGAGAGGCACTTGGGGGAAACATTACGAGGTCTGGACTTCTAATGTGCTAATCCCTCAAGAATGCTCCCAGTTACCTTGTCACCAAGTTTGTTACTCAGCGCTGTAATGAACCGGTGTTGGCTAAAGTGCAAGGGGGATTATCGGACAGGTTCACTGAAATCAGCTAGCACATGAAGGGCAGCTGAATTCCAAAAAGTTCCTTTCCCTCTTGGCAATGGAAGTAAACGACACATATTCCCATCACTTAAAATGTGGAGTAAGACAACACTCAACCGACCTAGTAGATGAGATTCATCCCTCACTTGCAGCATTTTGATCATTGGTCCAGGTGTTTGACTAGCTCTTTGATCAAGTGGTTTGGTAACATATAATGGGCATGTTGGTTGGGATGCTGGAGCCAAAGCTTTTGCCCACTGTGACCTGACAAAGAGCTCTGTGTAGCTCAAAAGTTTCTCTTTCACCAACAGAATCTCTCTGATTGAGGGAGATATTTTCAAAAATCAATAGGAATTGGGCTCCTAAATCCCTTAGGTGTTTTTGCACATTTCCCCCTTACTATTTAATACTTTCAGTTCAACTATATTTTGTGTGGTTCCCTCCAAGGGTTCATGTGTCAGATCCAATTATCAGAAGGACAAGATGTCGTGCTGATGAGTGCAGTATAAATACCTACCTATATTCAATCAGATAGAGTGGAGTTAATAGCATGCCAAGAACAAACTGAATTATTGCAGGAATTGCCTCTATACACTGTTTTAGTTCTCTGCGCATGCCCTAAGATGGATGAGTTTGCAGGAAACAGTGCAGGGAAAAGCAGAGCTATCACATGCAAAGTCTTTGCAGGGTGATGGTTTCAGGGGAAATATGACAGGGTGAAGTGTTTGATTGCAAAGTAGCAGGAAATCTGGTTTTGGGTGCCAAAGCGGCTTCCTTGGTTGTGACAGCAGCTTTCCTTACCCACTGTAGGAGATGGCAAATGCACATGACATCAACTCCACTGTTTAGATTTTAAAATAACTGTGTACCCATAAGCCAAAGCAAGCTGAGCTTGAGTCTCCTTGAGGGCTGCGATGTAGCATGTATAGCTGCTGCAGCTCTGTTTTCCCGTGCTGTCCTCCTGTCAGTTCGCACATGCTAAGCAGGGTTGGACAGGGTGAGGAGGAGGAGGAGGGAATCCTGCCAAGGAAAATCCAGATGATGCTGGAAAGAGAGCTGATAATTCAATAGGCAGGTGCTTTCCCCTCTGGGTCAGTTCCAAACCAATGCCCCAGCATGTGGCTGGGGGCTGCTGTACTGTCAGAGGTGCTGTCTGAAAAGCCCCAGCTTCTTGTGGGCTTCTCAGAGACCCAGGGGCACTTTGTATCAGGAAAGAAGTATTAGCCCCCATAGGCTGGTTAGAGTCCAACCCTGAGCATTTCACTCTGCCACCTGAACTCTCTGTCATTTCAATCGGGTCCAGTGTTCTTTGCACTACATCCTGTTCTGTCGAATGGGGGCAAGGGAATTCCTGCACATCATTTGGATATCAGCTGGGAAAGCCCTGTGGGGGGCTGGGGAGAAGGTTGTCTTCTACACGTTTTGCATTGCTCATTGTTCTTCTCAAATAGACATTGCCAGCATCTGTCCCTCCAGTTAGCCGGAGCACTGAAGTATTGTTTTAGGCATTTCCTTCCCTCTTTCCCAATAACTAGTCAGTTACTATAGGGCTGGCACCAACACTATGCAAATCCTCCAACAAGGTAATAAAAAGCCATGCATGTGTTCAAGTCTGTTCCTCGCTGCAGGGGCCAAATTCCTCCCTTCTGTCCCATGCAAACAGAATTTTGCCTTGGATGTTTTGAAAATGCTCATTTCTATAGACATTATTTTGTCTATCCAGGTCTGTGCCTGGCACTGTCCTTTCAGGCCCCAGCTACCACCTGCTGGGATATTGGTTCAGAATGGACTGAAAGGGGAAAAGCACCTAGGATGCTCTCCTCTTGGAGGGATCCCATCCACATCCTCACAGAGTCCAACCCTGGGGATCCCAATGCTGACAATCTCCTAACCTTAGCTACCAGTAAAGAGAAACCGTACTCTTTTAAAAGAGAGCTTTTGGTAAAACATGACCATGGGCACAGCCTAGATCCTCAGCTGGTGTAAAATCAGTGTAACTCTACTGAAATCAATGGCATGGTAGTGATTTACTCCAGCTGAGGATCTGGCTGATTAGAAACATAGGAACTGCCCGACTGGATCAGACCCCAGGTCCATGTAGTCCAGTATCCTGTCTTTGATAGTGGCCAGCACCAGATTCTTCAGAGGACAATGTCAGAACCCTGTAGGAGTAGATGTGGGATCATCTGACTCCCCTGCCCCCCTTATGTCCCATCCTGCTCTCTGATTGTTAGATTCCATCTAGATAGACAGGGTTAGATTACAAACATCAGTGACCAAATTGAAATCCGTGGAGTTATGCCAAGGATAAATTTGGTCATAGAATTATAAAAACCAAGACAAAGGCAGCAAATTCTTTTGCACTAAAAATGCATGCTGATTGCTGATGTTACAGAACAAGACGGCACATATAGCCTGCTCTAATGTCTAAACGGCCTCCGAGGGGAATCATCATGTTATTCTTTTCTATTTTACTACTTCTGCCTGTGTGCACTCACACTGAGGGCACCCAGCAGCTAGTTACCTTTCTCTCTCGTTTGCGCAATCCAAATTGGTGCATAAGGAGGGATGCATATTCCCAGCTCTGCTTCCCACTCCAGGAGAAGCAATCTGCAGTGCTTTGCAGGTGATTCACCCAGCATGCTTGCAGTTAGCAGATGCTGCAAATGTGTCTGTGTACAATTTGCCCCCCCCCCCGGCCCCCCCCAAACAACAACAAAACCCTCTTGCAGATTAGGTGCTTTCAAACAGAGCGCCTGCCATAGACAAGAGGTAAAAGCTAGCATACAGATCTAAGGCAAGGCATGTGTATACGGTCATGGAAGATAGCCCTGTAAAAGAATCACATGCAAAAGGCAAAGAGCTTTATTTACAAATAGAAATGCCCACCCCTCCCTCGTGAATGTTGAATGCGAGCCAGGAATAAGCAGGAACGACCTTTCCCATTTGGACAGGAGATGAAAGTCAGTGGAGACAAGCCTTTTCCATAGCACTGTGCAAATACTGGCTATTATCGATGATGGAGCAGCAACATTTGATAAAAGGAGGGATTTTTTTTTAATGTCACTGGTTTAAAAAGAACTGGCTGGTAACAGAGCAACACGGTAAACTAGAGTCTGTGGTCCTGAGAATTCAGATGAAACGTTGAAACTTCATTGCCCGTCAAAAGCAAAAGCTCTCAGTTTATGCACCCCTTAAGCCCAGGTGGTCTGCTGTTGTAAATCGGGATCGTTCCATTGAAGTCAGTGGAGTTATGCCAATTTACACCACCTGAGGATATGGCCCAAGGGGCTTACAGGGAACTTAAGTGGTGCATAGGCCTGGAGCTGGCCCTCTGCAGAGGAATAAATTTCACTCTAGAAAAGTATTTAGGTCTTGCATTTTACTTTCTAGAACTACGTTGTCTGAGCATGGAGTAGAAGCTCCAAAGTCTTCCTTTTCAATTCAGGCTAAGCCCCCCAAAGTCTGATGCATCTCAGAACCTCTTGCCTGTGTAGAGACAGCTAGAGAACGTCTTAGAACGGGGCCTCTGGAGAGTGCCACTACTTCCTGCCGCCTGTTGGGCCGAGTGCACCATCGCAGCAGATTCTCTCAGCCGTAAGGAACCCAGAGGTGAAAGACAATTCAAAGAGAGGGGGAAGCTGGAAGCCATTGATTCAGCTACCGTCAAGTGGATCCTCCATGTTCTTAGACTATTCACTGTTATTGAATGGGCGACTGCTGAGAAATGGGCTCGGGTTCTGTCGTGCATAGATTCAGCTTGCACTGGGTGGAGAGAATGTTTCCAAGGGTTTTTCACCCCCCTTAAAGACCTTTAAACCCTGCCCAGAGGCCTCCAGACATCTCCCTAGAGGGACACCAGGTTCCTGTGTTTCATAAATCAAAGCCAATGGCAAAGTGGCTGTGGGGAGTGAAACACACAACGCGGCAGCCTTCCGAGGGAGTGCCACAGAGCTAACGTAGCAGCTGCACTGGCTCCAGACAGCAGATGCTGGTTCATTCGATCTGGGAACTTATGTTTAAGGATATTGTGCTGGAGAGGAGTTCATGATTAGCTTTCCTGGTGGTCAGGGGGAGCCTTTTTCATGTCCTGTGGCACATTTCTGAAAATGCCTTACCCCTAAGCCCCTCCTCCCTGCCAAGAACTTCAGAGGTCAGATTTGTTGCTGATGTAAATTGGAGCAGTTCCATAGAGTCATAAATTTGTAGGCCAGAAGGGACCATTGTGGTCATCCAGTCCAATCTGCACAACACAGGCCGTAAGATTTCTCCTTGTAATTCCTGCTGTAGACCCAATAATTTGTGGTTGCACTAGAACACATCTCATATAAAGACACTCAACCATTTCAAATGATGGAGAGCCCACCACATCCCTCGGTAAGTTGCTCCAACGGTTAATTGCCTTCAGTGCAAAAACTCTGCACCAGTAACTTCCATGGAACTCAATTTATACCAGCAGAGAATCTGGTCCCAGATCTAAGGAGAAAGAGTCTTAAGCAGCTTTCCCTGTGTGCTAGAAAAGCTACTGGGCTTTGTGAGAATAGACAGCTACATTATATTGTTGGAAGAATCTCAGTGTCTCAACATTATTTCGGATAACTTTATGGGTCCTCCAATACTTCCCCCCTACTGATCAATCAATCAGACCATGTAGATGATTATTTTCCCATTAGGCTTTATGTATGAAGAGCTTCTAAGGTGTTCAAGGGTTCTGAATAAATGACTGGGTCAAAATCTAAAATGTAGAGCATGCACAAATTTACTCTGTACTTCGGGGAGGAATAGAGAGAGAGAGAGAGAGAGAGAATGTGTTTCTTGATAGAGGACAAGAGAGTAACTAGAAATTTGGAATCCCTCGCTGTTCCCCAAGCTGTCTGAATCCATTTTATTCTGTTTGCTTTAGAGACGGGTCAAACGGAGAACTATTTGTCTGAACCCCTGAACGTTGGTGCTTTGGATTAAAGGGAATCCTTGGCGTTTGCCCATTGTTAGCTTGCTGCATTAAGAAGACATTGAGGCTGAAATGTTTGCAAATTGAGTTTCAAATGGTTGGCAGGGAGGCGCTCTAGATGTTCAGGATATTATCTTTATTATAGGACAGGATGCGATTTCCACTGACAACTGTAACATTTAAGACTAAAAGGCAGATTTTCAAAGGCATCCAAATCCCAGTGATTTTTGATGTGAGTTGGGTACTTATCTACCATTTGTGCCCTCCTCACCGAACCAGTTTTTCCTGACACCATCGTCCCATGTAGGAGTTGCAAAGCAGCTACATTCACAAGCTTCAGGAGAAGGTGCTCAGAGTCTGTCCCAGTGCTCTAGGTCACTTTGTTTTAAAGCCCCAGATTCATAGGGCTGCTGCTATGAATGGAGCTGAGAAAATATAACGAAAGGCACCAATTAATCTCCCCAATGTCCCAATGTGCTCTCCTAGGCTAGAGGAACAAACATTCCAGGAGGTTTTCATTGGTGAAGAAAAAGCAGAAACCGCTGTGGGGCGGTGAATAGCTTATTTGCTGAACTCAGCGGTAGGGTGCTCTGCCTCCCTGCAGGTCCCCTGGACATTTGGGGATTGCAGTATTTCTAGCAAGGAGCAAGGACCGTGAGGGCTACTCAGCTGCAGGGTGAATAGCCCAAATCAAGGTACATCAGGCTGGATTCTCCGTTACAAGAGAGGGGGCTGGTTGCAGCTCCCTGATGCAGAGCTGCCCTGCCCCGGTGCAAGTTGGAGCTGCAGCTCCACAGGGACCATACTCCGAAGGAGCATTGGGGCAATGGAGCTCTGTTCTGCCATGCCCCTGACACTCCCCCCGGCAGAGGAGGGGTAGCGGGAGATGCTTACCCTGTGCAAAGTGGATGTAGCAGACTGGGGAATGTGGCCTATGATGTTTTAACTTCTCCATTCCCACCGGAGTAAGTGGGCGTTTGTGCATCACTATGTACTGCCCCAGCACAGAGCACTAATTGGGGGAAACAAAGCCACTGAGGCTCTCATGCGCAGCCCTTATTGGAAAACGTATTGAAACTCGAAGCTTTGTTAGATCCCTGCCTCAAGAAGGATTTTCCTCATGATCCTTGGGCAGCGACATGTCAAGACAGAGGTTGTGCAGTGAGTATCCAGGTGGGCTCCATCCTATGTAGTTCAGAAGCAGGAGAGGAAGGAATATACAAAACATAGATGCACCCTCAGCAGGTCTGAACCACCCTCACCCCTCCCAAATGCCAGATCCACTTCCAGATCTGGAACTTTGCTGATCAGGCCCATTTTGAGCAGGGGACCCCACGTGAAAACTATCTAGGCTCACTGGCTCACAATAGCAGGAGCAATAAGGGAAGAGAAGAATAATTCAAATGAAAAAGATATATGGGAAGGGATAAAATTCCAAAGGAAGGAATCTGCAGGGTAGAGAGGCAACCCTGGATTGTAGGGCTCGATCAGCTTACGTCAGGGCTGGGCGCTCAGAAGGAGGCACTGCGGTGGGACGGCTACTGGCAGTGTCTAGGGTGCAGCTGGCAGAGACTCCGCTGTGTAATGCTAATCTGATGTTGCAACCAGAGTGGGAGAAATGAAAGCAACCACATAAGTACAGATAGCGTTACTGGGGATGCACCATCGGGCCAAACCACTTGAAAAGCCGATCAGAGTCTGTGTAGCGCCTCTTCTTGCACCTCCCAGTTTGTGGGTTGATTTAAATTGGTGTTGACGTCAAAGGAGCCACCCCAGCTGAGGATCTGGCCCCACCTTTGAGAAATGAGCCTTTGAGCTTTGTAACCTGAGCAAGGAAGGATCCCTCCTCCCCATGCACTGACACAAACAGATCTACTGGATAACCATTGCGAGCTCTACTCTGCTCCCAGAAGTAAGAGGGACTGTAAGTGGGAGTTAAAGGGCCTCGGGGGAAGGGGCAAATTCAGACCTAGTGCAATGCCAATGAAGTCATTGGCCAGATTCTCTTATTGACTCTATGGTGAATCCACAGTGATTCCATAGAAGTCAATGGAGTTAGCTGGGATTTACACCAGTCTAGCTAGCAGCAAAGTGTGGCCCCTTGTGATGTAAAACTATTACCACCAGCAATCTGACATGAGTTAGTGCTGTCTCTCCAGCCCGTGTCCACATCTCAAAAAGCACCTGCCACAGGGGATGTCTTCTTGGGCAGTCCCAGCAGAGCATGAACCCGGGGGGTCTGAATTCAAGTGAGTTGCGCCCACCTTCACCAGAATTGAATTTGGCCATAGCGCCGGTGGCATGTTCAATGACTGAACAGCGTATGTCGTAAATAACACGAGCAGCATTCTGCTGTGTCCTAATGCTTGATGTGCTGTTCTTTCCCCGTTTGTCCTGTAGGTCCCTTACCTTCTTGTGAACTCTTCTGTGCCAGAGATGAGGCCTCGAATGTTCCCGGTGTTTTTTGGCGAAAGCATTGAGGTCAACCCTGAACCTGTGCAGGAAATTAGGTACATATGGAGGGGTTTCTTCCCTCCCCTGGTACATTTTCTTCTGCAAAAGATTAACGGTGTTTATCAATGGGTGTCACGGTTATTTTGTTGGGGATGAAGGGGAGGAGGAAGTCGGAGATTAATTTCTGAACTGAAAAGAAACTGACGGGTGGTGGAAGCGAGGGTGGTTCCGGGGTTGGTAATAGGAGATGGAGGTCTTCATTTTCAGATTATATCAAATGCAGCCCAGGCCGGGATAGAAAACCATTACCATCTGGAATGCGGAACGAGCTGGTGGTCTCCGTAACTGGCGTCCATTTTTATTGGTGCTTGCAGCAGAGAAGCCAAGGTTAGACTCATCTCCATGGGGCAATCTATCCCCTGCCCCCTAAGGGCAGTCCTTCTAGCTGACATTCAATGCTGGGAGGCTGGTGCTTTGCTGCCTAGGCAGTAGCGGGGCTCACAGTCTGGGTCTTGTCTTGCCAGCCTGGAATTCACTTTAAAAACACCAAGTTGCATTTTCAGTACTGTTACTCACCCAGCTTGTGGTAATAATTAAAGAGGGAGGGGGGAAGGGGAGGTTGTGTATGCAACTCCCCCCAACCCACACAAAGACCGTCCTGGGAAAGTACCCGGATAAATCTCTGGTTACCCAGGAACAGCTGGCAGGCACGTTTTTATGACGATTACACAGGAGTCTTGTTTTATGTGCACCAAGCGACTTGCTTGCTTACACACCTAGCTGTGCAAAATACATTAAGGCAGATCATGTTACACGTGCCACATAATCCTCCAGGCTCCCTCCAGGGTGGAGGTAATTGACGTGCACACACCCAGCTTTTAATCTTTTTTCACAGAGCTGCAAATTCCTTACCTGCTGATTGCAGTTGAAAGGTTTGGAGCAGTAAAACGCATGGAAGTCCCACAGCTCCCTGCAGTCTGAGCTTTCATAATAAAAAATATGGTATAACTGTAGCAACTAGGAGCTGTTCATGGATGAGGACCCCATGCTGCTAGGTGTTGTACGGACACAGAACAAACAAAAGACAGTCTCTGTCCCAAAGAGCACACAGTGTAAGGATATTTACCTTGCAGGGTTAGCGA
The DNA here is from genome assembly GCF_015237465.2 of Chelonia mydas. Classification (NCBI taxonomy): domain Eukaryota; kingdom Metazoa; phylum Chordata; order Testudines; family Cheloniidae; genus Chelonia; species Chelonia mydas. Next base: position 24,490,861 of record NC_057856.1, on the reverse strand, counting down.
CTTGTGCACATGAGCCAATAGAGAAGGTTAGGTGCACGATGGAATATAGATAGAGAAACTAACGAGGATAGAAGAGTCATTGTTAATTATCTTGGTGTCTATTTTTTATCCTCATCTTAATGGTGGCTGAGCCCCACAGTGCTCATTTTGTGTAGGCAGTGTGAACCAGACCTGGCAGCTTCTCCCTGTTTGGGCTGGGATTTTCTAGGGCTGTCAAGCGATTAAAAAAATGAATGGTGATTAATTGCACTGTTAAACAATAATAGAAAACCATTTATTTAAATATTTTTGGATGTTTTCTACATTTTCAAATATACTGATTTCAATTACAACACAGAATACAGTGCTCACTGTATATTTATTTTTGATTACAAATATTTGCACTGCAAAAAACAAAAGAAATAGTATTTTTCAATTCACCTAAGATAAGCACTGTAGTGCAATCTCTTTATCATGAAAGTTGAACTTACAAATGTAGAATTATGTACAAAAAAACCCTGCATTCAAAAATAAAACAACGTCAAACTTTAGAGCCTACATGTCCACTCAGTCCTATTTCTTGTTCAGCCAATCGCTCAAACAAGTTTGTTTACGTTTGGAGGAGATAATGCTGGCCGCTTCTTGTTCACAATGTCACCTGAAAGTGAGAACAGGTGTTCTCATGGCAGTATCGTAGCCAGCATCGCAAGATATTTACATGCCAGATGCGCTAAAGATTCATATGTCCCTTCATGCTTCAACCACCCTTCCAGAGGACCTGCGTCCATGGTGATGACTGGTTCTGCTCTATAACAATCCAAAGCCGTGCGATCCGACGCATGTTCGTTTTCATCATCTGAGTCAGCAGATGGTTTATTTTCTTTTTTGGTGGTTCGGGTTCTGTAGTTTCCGCATTGGAGTGTTGCTCTTTTAAGACCTCTGAAAGCAAGCTCCACGCTCATCCCTCTCAGATTTTGAAAGGCACTTCAGATTCTTAAACCTTTGGTCAAGTGCAGTAGCTTTCTTTAGAAATCTCACATTGGTACCTTCTTTGTGTTTTGTCAAATCTGCAGGAAAAGTGTTCTTAAAATTAACATGTGCTGAGTCATCATCTGAGATTACTATAACATGAAATATATGGCAGAATGCGGGTAAAATAGAGCCGGAGACATACAATTCTCTCCCAAGGAGTTCAGTCACAAATTTAATTAACTCATTTTTTTAATGAGCGTTATCAGCATGGAAGCATGGTCCTCTGGAACGGTGGCCAAAGCATGAAAGGGCATACGAATGTTTAGCATATTTGGCATGTAAATATCTTGCAATGCTGGCTACAAAAGTCCCATGTGAATACCTGTTCTCACTTTCAGGTGACATTGTAAAAAAGAAGCTGGCAGCATTATCTCCAGTAAATGTAAACAAACTTGTTTGTCTTAGCAATTGGCTGAACGAGAACTAGGACTGAGTGGACTTGTAGGCTCTAAAGTTTTGCACTGTTTTGTTTTTGAGTGCAGTTATGTAACAAAAAAATCTACATTTCTAAGTTGCACTTTCACAATAAAGAGATTGCACTACAGTACTTATATGAGGTGAATTGAAAAATACTGTTTCTTTTGTTTATCACTTTTACGGTGCAAATATTTGAAATAAAAAATAATAATACAAAGTGAGCACTGTACACTTTGTATTCTGTGTTGTAAATGAAATCAATATATTTGAAAATGTAGAAAAACATCCAAAAATATTTAATACATTTCAATTGGTATTCTATTGTTTCACAGTGCAATGAAAACTGCAGTTAATCGCGATTCATTTTTAAAATTGTGATTAATTTTTTTGAGTTAATCACGTGAGTTAACTGCGATTAATTGACAGCCCTAGATTTGACCCCTCACTGGCATTTCTGTAGAACCCAAACCATCAAGCAATCTCCATCCACTCCCTCAGGCTCTTTGGTTTATGGCTAGCTCAGGATTTCCTCTGCCCATTTGGCACAGCTTTTTGAGGTTGTGCCGGGTAACTTCACTCCCTTTTTCCTCTACTGCAGCCTAGTTTGGGGCAAATGGCTTTGTGCTCTAGGGGACATGCACAAGGTCCCTTTGTAAATCAAGCTGCCATTGCTCTAAGCAGGTGACCCTTTGCTCTAATATGGGAGGGATGGGAAGAAGGTGTTAAACAGCTCATTCAAGCCCCCTCTAGCTCCCTTTAATAACCACGTCCATGGTGTTATTTTCTTGCCAAGTGAGGGCAGGAGCGGACACTGGTGCACAGCAGAGACTGGAAAGGCATCTGCTTTAGGGCCACCTAAGGGTCCCCATTAGGAGTACAGGAGCATCAACCAATAGCGGCAGTTTTCACCCAGCTTGCATGCCCATTTCCCATGCTCACCAGCCTGTCCCTGTGCACTACCTGTAAGGGAGGGCTGCCTCTTTCCGGCACAATGCCAGGGGAAGGTTGTGTGCTGCATGACGACAATCTAGGTGACATGCAGCATGATTTAAAAATCAAGGGAACCCTTTTCCGTCCTGGTTGATAGCAATGCTCCAAGAGACTTGCCGCAGAAGCCGTGCCAGAGACCACTGATGTGTTTGGGGTAGAGACTAGGAAGCCAGCACACCACCCTGTGGAAAAGCAGGGGTGGGCCACGGATGCACCTAAAATGTCAGGAATCTTTGACCAGGCTCACCCTTCCAGCCTCTGGCTGAACATCTGTTTCTCTCCAATTCCTCTGTCTCCCACATACGGGGCACCAGCAACAAGTGGCCAACAGCTGTGCCCTTTACTGCTGCCTCTGGGCTTGCTCCCACTGTGGAAAAGAGCTAAAAGGGATCCTGGCTTAGGGCTGGGATAACCCTAAGACCCAAGGAAGGAGCAGGGATGACGCTGCAAAGCAACCAAACCTGAGCTGTTCTGCTGTGCAGGGAAAGGGGCAGGAACCCACGTGCCTGTGCAGGGGGTCCCAATGCTCTCTATGGCATGCAGCCAGGCTCCAGGGAGGGGGATCCTTGTGCCTCACCATCCATGGGGAGTTGGGATCCTGGATTCACTACTATGCAGAAGTACCAGGAGCTGGGTGGGTATAGCAGCGGAGATGGCTATTGCAAACCTGTGGTTGCAGCAAGGACATTCTGCTGCTGCTCTGCGCCAGGGGGACCATCTGCCCAACTCCCTAGAGCACCATTTGCTTTCATTGGGCCAGTATCCTGGCAGAAGATAGGAGCGGGTCAGCACAGAACCCTCCTGCTCTATGCGTTCCCTGACTTCTCGCTGTCCTTTTCAGGTGCAACTCGGAGGTGAAATATGACTCAGAGAAACACTACAGGGACGACGTCTTCTACGGACCCATCCCCACCGTGACCGCCTACAGCGAGACGGTCATCGCCACGCCAAACTGCACCTGGCGGAACTACAAGTCGCAGCTGATCTTCGAGCCCCGCCAGAAGCCCCTGCGGTTCCAGAGCACAACCATCATCTTCCCCAAATGCACCAAGAACATTTACCGAACCACCCTCACTTACAGCCTGGGCTGTGCCAAGCGCTGGTTCGCGTCCAGCGTGCAGCTGGAGCTCTGCGAGGAAACCAGCCCCTGCGTCATCTACAGCGAGACCCTTTCATCCGCCCGTGCGGGGCTCTGACGACCACAAGGCCGCGTCCTTCGCTGACCTCTCCGGACAGACAGATTGGCCAGGTCCCTTCATTGATGGCAAGGGGCCCTTGACTACTAGCAGCTGGGCGTGCGTGGTCTTAGACGCGTCTGAACTGCTCCAAGAGGAGGCTTAGAGGGGACATACTTTTTATGGGTTTGGTCAGCGAAAGGCTGGCATTTGTTGTGGGACGTTTTTGATGTTCATGCTCTGGATTTTTATTTTATTTTTTGACATATCTATTTTGAATAGCATTTCAATGAAATCAGATAGCAAAGGCCCTAGGTTTGCAGTTACCATATGTTATAGTGCTGCTTCCCAGCTTCGTGGGTCTTCTCTAGCACGTAGGCGCGACTTAGCAGTGCCTTGGAAGCTGATCCTATCTGATAGGAGAAGGCCAGTTGCACACTCACCATCCAGCCTGCACAGCTGCTATCCGCCTGCTTTTCCTAGTGTTTAAACACAGAGAAGACAGTTGTTATTTTTCATTGCATAAAACATTGATCCCACTCCGAATCCCCATCTGGAGGACGGCTCCAGGATTGCATTGTGGCACCACAGTGACCTCCGATTTAGCTTTAAAAAAAGAAAAAAATTGTCACCAAAATAGGAAAGACGATCGTGCCAACAAGGCACCAGCCCTTCCAGCATAGGCAAGTGCCAAACTCCCATTTGAGACCCTTCTGAGGAGCCAGATGTTTACATGCCATACGGGATACCGTGCAAGGGGCTTTTAGGGGAGCCAAGAATGGAATGCTTCAGGGGAGATTTGCATTCTAAGGAGGATGCAAGCCAGGGAAAATGGCAGAAAGCTTAGCTAACTGGGATAAAACACACAGAGAGGACAGATCTAATTCAGTATTACCTGATTTTATGCAAAGGCGGCTTACGACAATCAGGTTAACTAGGTGTAGGAGAATATGCTTTCAAGGGTAGTTCCTTGAGGACCAAAAGCCTTTTCTGTTGTATGAGATGATAAAGACCATAGCAGGAGCAGAATTTTAAACTCCGAGTTGAAGACTGTCAACAGGACAGATGTTTCCAAAATTCAGCAGAAGGGGGCCATGGCTCATCGCCAGCCTGCTGAGTCCGGTAATAGTGCACAATAGTAATAATTCATCCAAGGACAATTAAAGGAACCGCCTATTCCTACCCTCTGCTCCTCCCACAAGCTGGTTAGTTCCCATGCAGCTGTAAAAACGCGGAGGTGGGCAGCCTTCAGAAGGTGCCAGCGGACCAGCACCAGCAGCCAGGTTCAAACCTGGCTGACCCCTCCCTGCCACCTACAGGCTCTCAGAGATCTGGTGCTAACAGATACTGTCACTGGGTCCAACGGCATCTGCATGCAGAGACTGATTTGACACCCTTTTCCCACCTCTTCTTCACAAAGGATGGATTTAGCCCCCTGGTGCTTTATTTTTCGTGAGGTGAAGCTGCAGGAGGGAAGTTGGTTGCTCTTTTTTAAATGCTCACTTTCACTTGTAGCTAAACCATGAGGAAACCATCCTCTCTAGGGCTTCAACTGGCATCAGCATTGAAAGGGAACGAGAAAAGAGAACAGTGCTCTGGCAGGCTCTGTTTTACTAGAGGACTCCATATGTGGTGGCATCACTGTACTGGTCCGTTGGTAGCTGTTTTCATTTCCCTCTGGGGATAGCAAACTGCAGCAAGACAAGCACGGCTCTGGATGGGAGAGGAATTAAGGAAATCATGCTCAAAGTTATGAAAAATGAACCCATCCAGCATCACCCACAAAGATTATTTGATGTGCATACAAGTGGGACTTCTGTGTTGATTAGACTACAACAGGAACAATGCTAAGCAACAGTGCGTCAGTAAATGACAATACCTATGAAGAGGGGTAAGAAAGCAATAGAAGATCCCAAAGCTGTTACTGCTTTGTGAATACAGGCCACCAGGGCTGGGATTGTCAATGGAGACTAAAGGAATTAGACACCTAACTCTCACTGGATTTGTATGGGATTTGGACACCTACGGTAAAATTCTGAACAGCACCTAAGTGATTTAGGAGGCTAAATTCCATTTTCAAAGGAGACAGACTGAGATCTGCAAAGGTATTTAGATACCTCACTCCTAGGGGAATTATGCACCGAAATATATTTGAGGATCGGGGCCTTGGGCACTTAGGAACTTTTAGTCTCATTTAAAATCCTTAGGTGCCTACGTACCTATGTCACTTTGGCAAATGGGACTTAGAAGCTCTTGAAAATGTTACCTGTAACTCCTGCAGGCTTTTTAGCTAAACAGCTCTGGAAGTTAATTTCTGTTTGGTTTTCTTAAGTGTTTTGTTCTGTATTTGTCTTGCTGCAATTCTGATTCAGTTATTTCAGTGTACACATGACCAGCCAAGTTACAACACCTAATAATAATAATAAGGAATAACTCAGACTCCTTGCCCAGAAAGTTTGTAATCACATGAACGCCCACAGCTGTTAAAAATGCCATGACAAACTAAAAACAAACAACCCTCCTCCCCCAGATATTTAAGAAAACTGATTTGAAAAAGATCAGGTTTCCTTCTGTGTAAGCGGGTGAATGGTCCTGCTATTATGGGGAACTTTCCTCGCAACCCCACTGGAATTGGCTAGCGAAAGGATCCGCGTCCTCGCTCCCAGTCCCTTTACCCAGAAGCCTGCCTGACCCTTCAACTCTCCTGCGTGGCAGAGCCCTCGTAACCCTGAGAAGGCTGGATCCAGGATTCCTGGGGGGATTTAGGACAGGAGATACGGTGACCTCACTCCGGGGTGCTCTCTCCACTCTGGACCCTTCCCTGACCCACTGATCCTTGCACATAGTTCAAACCAAATACAATTCATTAAACAGCAACCAATTAAAAAATAAGGACAAAACGGGAAAGGTGAAAGGAAAACCCGTCTCTGTGGGCACAGGGGAACCCCAGCCAGCGTCTCTGGAACGTCAGGGCCTTTCACAGCCTGTTCCTCACACGGCCCAGGCCCTGGCTGTGCTGCAGGGATGCCGCGGGTGGGATGCTGGCTTTGGCAGCGGCCACATGCCCTAGGAGGCAGGACCCGTCGCCCCCGCCCCGTCGGGGTTACGATCCCCCCCAGGGGCGTCTCCCTGCGCTGACCCCGCTGCCCAGGGTCCCCCGTATCTCCTCAGCTGCTCATCGCACCCAGCTCCGGACGGCTGCAGCCCCGCCCCCCGGGCCGCCCCTGCTCAGCTCAGGCCGGCGCAGCCCCGCTCCCCGGCTCCACTCGGGCTCCTGCTCTCCCCACCCTGGCCCAGGCCGCTCCCACTCACACGGAGGACGGGACTCCGGGCCTCCCTCACTGGCCTGCCTGCCCTGTCAATCAGGGTGACTTGGAGCGGTGGCCTCTCCCATCGCCCCTGGGGACGGTCAGTCTCCGCAGCCCTTCCCCTTTCTTTTGGTCCTGGGAGATGGCCAGCCAAAAAAAAGTCTCAGTACGGGGCCCATAGCCCCCTTACGGTCTGTTTCAGAAGCCATGGGGAAAGGCAATTCATTAGGGTAACCAGAATGCTTTCCTTTCTGAAACAGGGCCATTCTTGGGTGTGTGGGGTTTTTTGTTTGTTTTTAAAGAAGCATATTTTTTTATTCAGACACGAACTTGAAGTCTTGACACTATCTCTGAAGTGTTGATTGCAGCGACACTGCTCGCACTGAAAGCCGTGCACTTGCTCTGTCCAGCACATTGACTTCAGGCATAAAGGAACATAGTATTTGCCCCAAACTATCCGGGGGTGGGGGGTGGGGGGGTGTGTGTGCGTGTGCGTGCTCCCATAACATGCCATAGTGCACTTAAGGTATGCCTTCATGGCCCAGTTAACTCGGGTGATTGGCATCCAGGTCTGAGTTGTCTGCAAGGCCACACAAGTCACTGGGGCCTTGAGGACATTGCATTTCCCCATGTACGTCACTAGACTTCAGGGGGCACAGCTTATGGTCCTTTGTGTGACGGTCAAGTGGGCCGCTCTGTAATCCCTTCCCAGTGAATTGTGGGGGAACTTGTCTGTCCTGCCGGGTGCATGGAGGGGAATTTTGGGACGGTGTGGAGGACTATTGGCGCACGAATGATTTAGCCTGTGTCCTCACTGCAAAGTGGGTGGGTTACCAGCCTGAGCGAAAGCAGCCACTGAGCGCTAATCCAGCCCCATAACACCACCAGACTCAGGGGGGCGGGTTGTGTTTGTGGACGGGATGGATGTTAGGGCCACTGTCTGAGCAAGAGCCCAAATTAACTTGGCAGTGAAGATAGACCGTTAGGCGGTTCAGGGCTCTCCAAAGAGTGGACAGAGTGGTAAATTGAGGCTCCAGTCCCCATGAGCTGAAGGGGAACCCCAAGGTCCTTGGAACCTGTACTCCTGCTCTCAGATTGGAACTTAATCCCCCCCCACACTCTAAAAATAGAAGAGCCCACCCCAAGGTTGCACCTTTTGGGACAATCTGGACCTGATTTCCCCTTGATGAGTCCTTTAGGCTGCCAACAGGATGACTTACAAGCTGCAGTTCAGCCTTACCTGTTAAATTCCCTGCTCTTGTTGGTCGCAAGGGGCAGGCCAGAGTCAGAAGGCAAACTAAAATGGCTGTCCCTTGCCAGGCTGGCTCCGCATTGACGTAGTCTTGCCTTCAAGAATCCCACTGGCTATTTGTTCTGCTCACCAGCCCTTGCCACAGCGGCAGCTATAGCTGAGCCGACGCAGCAGGTCCCTTGTGCTCTCCCTCATCGCAGCATGCTGGGCAGACACCACTTCGCTGCCTAGGGAGTCTGTTCTTCCTGCCTTTGCTTTATGAACGCCAGCTGCTGCAAAAAATCTGGTTGGCGAACGAAATCCAGGGGCAGACACCTGACTTGCTGTCCATTCTTTGGCCCCACACCTCTGACACGCTCTGCTTAAGCCAAAGCTTCCTCAGCAGCCTGTGACTGGCTCTTGGGAGGCTGCCCAAGGTGGGAGGAAAGGTACAAGGCATCTTTCGCACCCGCACTGTGCACAGTCCCTGTGCCCCCAGGATACATGCTCCCCTAACGGGGGCAGGGAGCACTGCGGGCTAGCTAACTGCAGAGGGGAATACACACTGCACTGTCTTAGGGGGTGGCTCAATGTGTGCTGTGTTCTCCTGGTGTTCCCGAACTATGCCTGCCACTGCCCAGAAGGCACAACCCAACCCTTACTTACCATATCTTTTCCACCCTTGCCCTCCCAGAACAGCTCCACTCCAAGCTGAGGTGGGCTCCCATCAGGCATAAGCATGGTCACTGTGTGCGGGTTCTGCTGGTGCCCAGCCGTTGCCAGGGACAGACGTAAAACACACGTTGGTTGGAGCACGAGCGTCTTTGTCCTTCCCAACTAATCCACCCACAGTTCTGGGCTTTGTTTGCTGTGCAAACACTTAAACGCGCTTTCAGACTAAAAAACATACTTGAAAGAAACATCCAAATGTGCTGTTTTCGGCTCCGTGGGAGCAAAAGTGATTTTTATTGGTTTGTTTTGCCTTAAAAAGAAAAAAAACCAGACTTATGACGTGGTTTCTTAACAGCCAAATGGTCCAAAAAGCAGCAGCCGCACGAATCCTGAACATGGCTCAGCTTCAGTGGCTGCCAAACAGTTTTCACTGATCAGGCCTCTAGAGAGCTGCAGGGTATTTCGCTTGTAAGGAGACTGAAAAAGCAGGTTTTTGAGCATCCTAGGGAGCAATGAAATCAGTGTCACTGGGTGCCAGCAGGACTGAAAGGGAAAACATGTAGTCTGAACTGTATTATTAGAGCTGAGATGTCCCTGAATAATAATCTTACAGAGGAACATGAATGGATCTAAACCAGGGACTTGGAACTATAATATAGCACATGCCTGGTAGTTGTAGGGTTTTTCAAATACCTTCTGACTGATTTGGACTGGGATTGTGTCTGTGCAGATCTATAATCGATCGGGCCCCGTAGCGTATAACAGCTCCAATTGCGATCATTTATCTGGTCCTTGTTTTCAATCAGGGGTGCCCAAAATACCATTTGTGGGGTAACTTGGTTCATTCCCGGTACAGCCCAGTGCTGCAGTACAAATACCTAGCCAGGTAATTGAGTATACTAACGACCCTAGCCAACCATTTGTATGTGCAGTTACCTGATTGGCACATGCAATTACAGTGATTGGTCTCATAGATTAAGCGCACGATTGCACAGGTAGCTGGTTTGGAAAGCTGGTCAGCTGCTGGAGATTTACAATAAGCTGACAAGCAATGGGGCGAAGGTTCAGCGGAATAAGGTGCTCAATGCATTGGCAAGAGGAAACGTTTCTGCAGATGGAACCCACTAGCTCATGCTAAGCAGGGATTATACCCTACAGGTCTGATCTCCCCTTGTTCCCCTGTCTCGGACAAGGTTCTGGGGGCTCCACTGCAGGACTGGGCCCTTACAGCACCCGGCTTTTATTTAATTTGTCTAAAGGCTCTAGTTAACACCCCATGAAATCAGCCAAAAGACTCCTACTGAGCTCAGTGGCAGTCGGATCAGACCCTGTTTCAGCTACATTTATTGTTTGCTAGTTTAATGCTCTTTCAAAGCAACGTTATCAGTTACAGCCTAGATTTTCTTGACCTCGCCTCTCATTCAGCGTGGTCTTGTACCCGTGTCAGTTCCCTGTAATGTAGATACAACAAGATGGGTCTGTTTTCTTTTGTTTTAAATCTGTCCCTTTGGGCGTTCATACACAAATACATCCCAGATACTAGGAGAATCACTGACTTAGCTGGACTTTGGTTTGATGTTGAATCAGTGCGTGAATCACCAATGTGCTTGCGATAGTCAGAAGCAGCCATGTCTTGCCTTCTTCCTACACAGTACATTTTACCCACTCTCTAGCCATATCCCCGTGTCCCATTTACATGTTACCAATAGTCAGAAGTGCTGCAAACAAAGCTCCTTTTTTGGTTTGGAGGACAATAATTGTTACATCTCACTTGAACACCATAAATTGGATTCTAGGTTTGCTACGTCAATCAGAAAAGGCAAATTTATTTCCCATTAATTTCTGCCAGCAGCAAATAAATGCCATATTTGTAGTGTATTGTGCATTTAAAGGGGCTGTTTGTTTCATTTTGCAGAGCTCTCTTTTTTTAAGAGGGATATAATTAATTTTAAACAAAAGATCTTTATACATTTATTTTTCCAGAGTTACAGGCTGTTAATCTCGAATGAGTAAATGTAGCTTTGAAAAGGTGCATTTCCCTGAGCAGTTACTTGCCAATGTCCCCCACACTCTTGAGCTTTTTTGACCTGTTTGTTTTCCACCATGCCATGAGCCCAATGAGTAGAGTTCGTCAAAATCTTTCTTTTAATACTTTCCTGCCCTCAGTGAAAATTAGTCTTTTTTTTAAACCCAGAAACTTCTGCAAAGAGCTGCTGGTTTTTCAAAATGTTCTGCTTGGCCATCCCAACCAGAAATTTGGAAATGTCAATCTTTTTACATTTTGAGGAGCTTGTTTTTCTATATCATTTTGTCACAGAATGTAATAGAATCAATTACGCCCAGAGTTTGTTTGTTCTCTTTGTTTTTCATAATTCCTTTCGCCACTTGGTAACATTTTGAAAAAGAGCCAGCGAGAGAAAGAAAGAGACAGACTCTGGGTGTCACTCATTTTATTGCATTCAGTGACAAAAAGAGAAACCCTCCCCAAACAAAATATTGACATTTCTACATCTTTCAATTCAAGATTTTGACATTTCCCAAAACATATTTTGCAAAAAAAAAAAAAAAAAAAAATTAAATTCAGAACACAAATTACTTTGAAAGTTTTTCTGAAAGGGTTTTTCCTTTCTTTGACCAGCTCAACACAGAAGCTCTCCTTGAGGTAAAACAGACATGGATTCACGTCCGAGGCCCATGCTTTCCACACTTGTCGAAAAAGGGATAGTATTATATAGGAGCATTTCAGTGAGCAGCGGAGCAAGCATGTGTATGTTACTTATCATTTATGTTGACTGTGTCGAGCAAAAAAAAATTTATAAAAAAAAAATCAGAAAAGGTAGCTAGAGGGTGAGTCAGCAAAAATCTGTGTAAAGTGAACTGAAGACTAAAGGGTACGGAAATCTGATATAAAGGTTACTGAGTCTGTAAGTGAACATCACAAAGTAGGATAATTTTAATCTTTCTGGACATTCTACCTGTAGTGACAGAAAGACACAGTTTCCTTCCTTGAGGCTGAGGAACAAAAAAAAAAAAAAAATCCCCCCCCGACTTGCATCCTCAGCCTGATTGAAAACAGTGAATCTCAGAATTTGGCCTGAAGCCCCCAGATCCTGCACCTAGCTCAACTCAGCGCTGTTGCGGAGCCAGGTACACAGTGTGGCTTTCAAAGCAGTCGAAGTCCGTGGAAAGGCTCATGTTGATTTCAATAGGTGTGTTGGGTCAGGCGGTAGGTGACCGTGGGTGTGATCTTCAAATGCTCTCGTCGACCTAACTCTGCTCCCACTGAAGTCAATGAGAGCTAGACCCCATTGGTGGCATTAGGAGCAACGTTAGGGCCAATGCTGATCACGTCTAAAAAGCCCACTCTGCTAACAGATGCACCATTTTATTTTAGAAGTGTTGGGATGCCCTTTCCTCTCTAGCCAATATGTCCATTGTCCAAACAAGCTAATGTATTCTCTCACGGGAATCCTGAACTGCAGGTGGAACTGAAAGATGTTTGAGGGTTAGAGAAGTTGCTCATGCTCATGGATGTGTCGTATTTCTATTTTTATAATTCTAATACTCTAAGTGCTTGTAAAGTACTTTACGGTTGTATATGTGGTGATCTGGTACTTCACGATACCCTTTTATTTTTGTATTTTTTTTTCTCTCCACAATAATCGCTTCCTGTTCAACTCGTAGAAAATAATTTAAGAAAACAAATGTATATATCTTAATAAAATGCAGAAAGCAGAATGCTCACATGTCTGGCTTTTGCTTCCTCTTCCATACACAACCACTTGCGACTCCGCACCTAGCCTTGTGTTTGTACTCTAACTAGATGGCTGATTTTCTGTGATGCTTCTATTGGATGTCTTCTCTCTAGTAGGTTTGGGTTAGGAAGTAGCATGTTGTCAATAAAACAAATATCCAAACTTTCTTTTGATTGGGAGTGTTGGGATGGGAACATAAGGGAAGGAGTAGAAAGTACATTTCAGCATTTCCTTAAGCCACTCTCAACAGAATATACGCAGTGAAACACAATCTACAGGAGTTAGTTGTTAAATAACTGGATATTTATTTAGGGAGAAAAGCTCTTGTGATTTAGGCGCAAGATTGGCGGTCAGGAGTGCTGGGTCTGCCGCTGGCTCTGTGACAGACTTTCAGTGTGACCTTGGATAAAGTGTGGGAATCACTAGGGACTGATGATCCTATCTTCACAAGTGCCTTAGAGACTTAGAAACCTTTGTCCCACTTTCAAAAGAGGGGGCACTTAGGAACCTGACCCCCTTCGAAAGTCAACAAGATGTAGCAGACTCCTAAGTTCATAGAGGTCAAGTCCATCTTTGGCTATTAGCCAAGAAAGTCAGGGACGCAACCTCAGGCCCCATGCGTCCCTAAACCTTCAACTGCCAGAAGTATCTGGCACTGGCCACTTTCAGAAGGCAGGATACAGGGCTCGATGGACCACTGCTCTGACCCAGGATGGCCATTCTTATGTTATGTCAGCTGGGCATTTTTGAACATTTTACGTTAGGAGACCTAGTTGATTTTATCTTTGTATGATTTTATGGAGTCACTTACTCTGAGACTCAATCCCCAGCTGCAAAGTGAGAGTAATAATAATGCTACTTAGTGCTTATCTAGCACTTTTCATCAGTAGAGCTCAGAGTGCCTTACAAATGAGGGCAGAACCATCCTAACCCTTTCCTACTTTACAGGGATGTGAAGCGCTTTGAGATCCCTGATGGAAAGCCGATCTCTAAAGTGCAAAGGAGTATTGTTATTGTAAGTTATAGACTTAGGACCAAATGTACTCAGGTCACAGCAAAGTGAGATGCAGCCAGGTTGCTTTTATACTGATAGAATAAACCAGCAAAGTGCATGAAGGCATGTAGTGCATGACATTCTAACTATTCTATTGATAAGTTCATGCACTTATAGCTGCTAGAGATGGAAGAGACCTATTATGGCATTGAGCCTTCTGCCAATGCAGTACTGCTCCCTACCATGTATTTTTAAGAGCTCCTATGGATCACTGAAATAAAATGATAATCACTTTGGAGTAACAATTTGGGTTTTTTTGCCACTAACCCTCCCACCAAACCCAAGATACTTACAGCGTGAAGCACAATGGAACCAGCTCACTGGGACTCCTGTTCTTTGCAGCCTCGCTGTTTAAAGGATTTTTGTCCCACTCATCGGCGGTGTTGGTCCATTAGTCCCATCGATAGAACATCCAATCTTCTGCGTAAATCCGATCTTCTGATGCCTTAGAAAAAATCCCCACTCCTCTGCAGCCTCTCTCCTTTTCTCCCAGCACATAAGTATGGGGTTCATTTGCCAGCAGTGTAATCCCCTGGAACAGACAGAGGAAGGAGTGGGGTTACTTTGCGACGGCTGGTGCCAGGAAGAGCAGATTGGTCTGCTCTCGAGTGCAGGGATTTCCCAAGTAATGATATTGACAAGCTCCACCAACAGAGCAGAGCAGCGGTAGGTGGGAGGCTGGGGGTCTAGCTCGATGAGACCTGCTTGGGTATCCCTGGGAGACTTGTTGGAGATTGCTAGTGCTACGGCCTACCATGACGAAACAGCAGCAGCACTGGACCAGCAGCCTGTCAAGCTGCATCTCCGCCACCATCACCAGGGCCGAGTCCTCCCTTCGGCATACGTGAGGCAGCAGAGCCACTTAGAACAAGGAACCGAAATGCTCGCCTCCTGATTCCCCTGCCTTTACGGGCGGCCTCACTACCTGACCTACCCCCATCCACCAGTAACAACAGAAGTTCCCCCATAACAGCTGTGTGTGTGTGGGGTTTGGGGCAAGATAGAAATCATCACAGATCATACTCACATCACCTACTCGCTCATGGCTTCAGTTTCACACTCTTTAATATGGAGATGATATGATTTACTACTCTGGATTGGGGCAGTTATTATTTGTAGTACAATATTTCCCAGAAGCTCCACTGGAGGGGAGAGTCCTGTTGAGCTAGGTGCTATACAAACTCACAGTGAGGGTCAGCCCTTGCCCCAAAGAGCTTGCAAGCTAAATCGGCAAGATGGACAAAGGGCAGGAGGGTAAACTGAGGCACAGAGAGACGTGACTTTCCCATGCTCACACAGCAAGCCAGCTGGAAATGCAGGAAATAGAACCCACGTCTCCTGACTCTCGGGCCAGCCCCATAAGCTCTACACCACGCTGCCTCATGCTGGGAGGTTTAGCTGATGTGTGTAAAGGCTCCAAGAGCCACAGATAAAAGATGGTATAGCATCAGATGCTCAGTCTTGACTGTTAATGTATTCTCAAGCACTTTTTGTCCAGGCCAATTTTAAATGATTCAAGCAAAGGGGCTTCTACCACTTCCCCCAGGAGACTGTTTCACAATCAGAGATTTCACTGTTTTGAAGTTTTTCCAGTTATTCAGTCTAAATTTCCCTTTACCTCACTCACCCCACCACACCTCATTGGATAACCCTGGGGTCCAACCTACCAATTCCTCTCTCATCGTTTTCCCCGTGTGCCTTTCAAATACTGCGAGACAATGCTGAGGACACACTGTGACTTGTTTCATAGCCAGGAATTAATACACTAGTACAACAACATGCAAGTTTTACCACTTGTTTTACACGTCAGTCTTGCTTAATAACTGTCCTAACAGTCAAGGCAGATGCACCACCTGTATCAGGGAATTAAAACCCTGCCTAACTCTGAAGTTAGTTGAAAAGACAGTTGCAAATGTCATGGACTCGCACGAAGAAAGCACAGCCAGCATGCTGGGAGAATTCTCAGCTGTCTTCCAAACCCTAGAACGTCTGCAAGGAGAATATTGTCTTCACCCTTACGGACAAGTCACATAAGATTTAATAGGAGTGAAACCAATAGGTGTCTACAGAAAGGATTGTTAAAACCTATAGAACTGAAGAGAGAAGGAGGAAACCACACGCAAGAAATCTACTTGTCCATTCAGTTTGACAGGATGGTTGAAAAGCCTATAAGAAGGTGATCAGTTCCTTTTTCCACACACAAATCTTTGGTGAGGCATCCACCAGAAAACAAAACAAAACACCCTTTTGTCCTACCAGACAAAGTCGATCCTGAACCTGATAATATGGAGAGGCTGGAAGATTGGGAAAAGGCAGACCTACCTACAGAGTGGGGTGGTTGTGACTCAAAAGGCAAATAAAAAAATCATTATGCAGCTCTTCTTGGTATTTAAACAAAACATGAGCAACATGCAGTGAACCCTGTTGTGGCAGCTAAGCCTCAGAGGCAAAAGCAATCTCTGCACTGGATGAAGGACATGCATTCTGTTAAGTAAAATCAGATAAGCCAAGCTCTAAGCTCGCGACTTTTACTGTGCCATTTGGATCTTCTAAATTTAAGCGAATGACATTTGGTATTAGTTCTGCTCCAGGGATATTTCAAAGAGTAATTGCCTAGAGCTCGGAGGGATTACAAGGTGCTGAAGTTATGGATGGTGCTTTAATTTGGATTAGGCACCTTAAAGAGCGGAAGGAAAGACGCAGGCAAGTTTTGTAGACAGCAAAAACCTTAAACTTAAAAAGTCAAAAAACCTGATGTCAGCGAAGTTACTGATATTGGGCATCAATTGAACAAATATGGCGTAACTGTAGATTCAGACAAAAGAAAAAGGAATAGCTGAGAGCTCCATTCCATCATGTAAAGCATAGCTACGGAGGCATATGGGGATGACAGAACCATTTGTCAAATTTTATTCCGGATCTCTCTACGGTCAATAAGCCATGAAGGGAATTGCTGGAAAATTAACTTGCCTGGTAGTGGGAAGCCAGCCAAAAACAGGCATTTGAGCAGTGATCACCAAGCCACCAGTTTGAAATTATCCTGGCTGAGCTAAGGTAACTGGGGACTGAATTGAGGCTTGGCTAGCACAGCAGTGCAAGGGTATAAGGGGTGCAAGGTCACAAGCCCCCCCCAGCACACCACTATCCTCAATTGGCTGCTACTTCCACTGGGCAGATCGTAATATCAGAACCTAGCCCTGTACTGTCAGCAGGTGGGTCTTCTGAAGATCTAGGTGATGCCTTAATGCAGAAAGGGCCATCCAGTCGCGTTTGCATCAAGATCCTTAAACAAGACAGAAAGAAACTGTGAAAGAGAGAGACCCAGTTTTACTTAAATCAAAATGAACAGTTTTATAAGGCTGGTCTAAAGAAAGAGCAGAGTTAGACTCCAGACTGAGACCTAAGAGCTACCTGTGCCCGACCGGTATAACTGTATCCACCCGTGTGCTGGGCTGGATTTCTGCTGGGCTATCCCATGGCTCTGAGCGGTGCATTAACCAGGGTGCGCTATGAATTCATTCACAGAGTGCTCTCTCTCTCTCTCTCACCTAGCCGAGCTGCTGTCTGTGGCAGTGACAGGAAAACAATATTTCATAAGTAACTTGCAAGTGGAGTTATTCATTATTAATGCAGACAGTTCTGAAGGTGAAAGCAAGCCGTATTTGGCAGCAAGAACTGCTAATGAGAATGCCATTAATTAAGTCGGTCTGCAAACTACAAAGTGATTCATAACACAGCTGGCTGACTTGCTCAGCCACTCTGCTTCTTTCCTGTCAACTAAACATAAAAATGTCATTTGATGTACATTTCTCCTACTCATGAGTCTTACCGCTAGCACATCACAGCTCTACCCGAAGGCTAGTTTCAGCACAGGACGAGTATTTCTTGGATGGCATCTCTGTAAATGCGGTGGAGGGCAGCAGAAATGGAGCAGGCCAACATGGGCTAGAGCGCTGAGCCAGTGTCGGTGACGTACAGTGCCAAAGAAGGATGGAGGTAGACGAGAAAGTACAACCCAGATGGAACTGTGGGATAGCAGAAAAGGATTAACAGTGCAGGGGGGGCTTGAGTAGCTTGCATTCTCACCGCAAAGTAGGTGAGCTGACCCTGCATAAGAGCTCCTTGAACTACAGATGTTATCAGTGCTTCTTCCAAGTGACCACTGTCCCTTTGCATCAGTAGCCTGGGCCTCTTGATACCATTATTAGTAATAACCATGTTTATTACAGCAGCCCCTGAGGGCCAATCAAACACAGGATCCCCACGGCGCTGGGTGCTGTACAAACAGAGAGTCATAGACGGACCCTGTCCCCACGTCCAGACCTCAACTACCTCCCACAATATTACCCCAAAGCTAACTAGCACTTTTCAATGGAAGGCTAATTCGTTTGTTTCTCTAAAAGTCACTAACTCAGCATTAGCCACGTATGGCATCATAGGACTCCATTGGCTGGAGAAAAGTTAGGGCGACTCATGTTTCTGACAGCCAGGCAGGTTTCAGTCCCTGCGTGGATCTGAGTGGGTGGGCCCAAGTGCACGCAGGCACCTGGGTGATGATGTTGGTTACGGCCAGGGGCACTGGTTGTGCACAGAAAGGTGGGGGGTGGGTGCACGTATGTGCACAGGGGAGTGAGTGAACACAGGCAGAGGTCTGAGCAGAAAGATGGGTGTGAGTGCAGGCAAGCGTACGCCCAGGTTGTGAGTGTGCAAATGCACAAAGTGGTGGGTGTGCAAAGAGAAGGGGGGGTGCGCGTACAGACACACACAGAGCATTCTGCATTCTCTTTGATGGAGGATTGCAGAAACACTACCCTCCCCCAGGGCTTTGCAGCGCAATAACTGATTATTCATAAACCAGCAAGAATCATCAATCCCTCATTTATCATTTTCAACATAAATAATGAGGGCAAGAGCAGAACATGCCAGCAGTAAATTAGTTATAGCTCTAGTGTTGAAATCTGCCCATTTCCTTTAAACCTGCCCCACTTACTGATAATAAACAGTGATCCGACTGATTTCTTGTCTGAATCCACGAGCATTGGATTACAAGAAACACAAGCCGATCCCCTTCTACATGCATGTGAAAGTCACTTCGGCTGTTGTGTGGGAGGCTGGCTAGGAAAATGCAGTGAATTAAAAAAAAAACCTATTTGTCATACTGACAAATTCCTCAGGAAATAACAGCCTTTGTATTCCTCTCTGACCTGCTCTGGTCACAGCCGTTTCTGCTCCACATCCGACAGCTTCTTAGCGCCTGCACTTCCAGGACATTCGTTTAACTGTTTGCTCAATCTGTGGATTTTATGAATGGAAAACAGACGGTCATTACTAGAACCTGATGCAGCGCTTCTGCACATGCCCTAGGCTTCAAGCATTCCATTGAGTGCTTTGGTGAATAGGGAGGGACTTAAGCACTTGCTTAAGGTCAAGCATGTGCTCAAGTGCTTGGCTGAATTGCGGCCTTAATCAGCACATTTAAACATATGCCTAAATCATCAGGGCTTTGTTCATATTCAGTCTTCACCCAGACACAATTCCCATTAAAGTCAATCTGACATCAGAAGTCTCATTGACTTCACCGCCATTCTGCCGGAGTAAGAACTATGGACCAGACCCTTAACCACAGGCCCTATGGCTCAGTTCTGGGATGTTGTTCACAGCCTCTGTCCCATATCCATCCTTTAAAGAAATTCTCTTCTCTTCCAGGAGCGCTCTCCTCTCTGGGTATCTTTTCTACTTGTAGCATTCCATGCTGCAGACTGAAGCGTCACTGCTCTGCGCGGATTCTCCTCCTTCCTGGGAAACGCTGGGCTGATTCCCCCCGGGCCCTTAGATAAGCTGAGTGACGGTCAGTGTGGCTGGCACGCATCTCGGCTCAGAATCTGGGCAGCGGTTTTTCTGGCTTTCTACCTGCCCTGTAATACTGCCGCAGTGCTTTCTCTTCCAGCCAACTCCTTGGTCCAACCCCCACGGATTGTCCAGAGAACCTGCCTGGAGGAACAGGCTGTGAAGAGCTTTGCTGATGGACCAGATTTTACCTTCTGGCTAGGTTACCACGCTGGAAGCCACCTGGAAAGTCCCTCTCTCCCCCACCAGTACAAGGGCCTGGCAGATGAAGCAGCAGCATGGTTTTTGGGACCTCTGACTAATCCTCTAATCCAGAGCTCTCAAATGATGGGGAAGAATTGCTTGCTTTACAATCTGTCCCGCAGTGGCAGGCAGCTAAAGGCTCCCGCTGAGCTCGGAACCCCGCCACACTAGGAGCTCTGTGTCCCTGGTGCAGACATATCCAGTCCCAAAGAGTCCAAATAGAGGGGGGAAGTGACTTGCTCAGGTCACATGGCAGAGCCAGGACTAAAACCCAGTCTCTCCTCCTAATGCAGCACCCCACCAACCAACCTCACACCAGCAATCTCGATATGGTATGGACAGATTAGCCCCTTCCTTTTACCTACCTCCTCACGCATCTGTACATGCCTCACCAACATACCTGCTGGGCAAACGGCACCCAGGATGTGATCACGTCTTCCATCATTCAAATGCAGCCACCTCTGGAGAGGCTTGTTCGGCAGCCCTTGCAACACGCCCTGTATACAACTGGGTGGAAAGCGACACCCCCCCACCTCAGCCGATGTCAACTCCAAGGGAAGTGTGCGAATCCTGTTTGCCCCCTTCAGCGGGGGTTTCCCACAGGAGCCTACAGAAGCTGGCAACACCCCTAGGTGCCTCTGAACATCTCAGCCGCCAACATCTGTAAAAATGGCACCCGGGAGTCCTCTGCATATTGGGCCACTTTGACTGCAGAGCAAACGTGCCGATGGCTAGAGATGGCTACATATACACAAGTCGTTAATAGAGAAGGTGCCAGGAGACAGCACTCAGCGATATGTGGCCTTGTTCCTGGGTTTTGCACCCCAGACAGCTTCCTCTGTCTGCTCTTAACTCTCTCGGATACGTCAGGAAGCTGGTTCTTCTAGCTGCCAGCCCTGCCAGTTCACCCTGGGATCGGAGAGCCTCGGCTGGGGCTTTCCTTCTTGGGCATCACCCCCCAACAGACAAGGTTCTGCAGCCAAATGATCTGCTCTGTGCTCACCCATTGCCGGCAGGTGTCACTGATTGGCCGTCTCACTGGAATTTCGTCCACAGTTCTGCTGCCCAAGCTGGACCGGCATCCAGCCCTCTCCCCCGGAGCTGTGTAGGCTCTGGAGGGCGCACAGGAATGAAATGCAGATCAAGTTTAGTTTGGTCACTAAAATCAGCTGGGCCAAACTGAGCCCACGCAGCAGGGAAGCAGCGAGGTCTGTCACGCCCCATAACAGGATCTCACTACGGCGGCTGAAATGCTGAACCCGTTCCTTGGGGAGTCGAGCCATCCCTGTCCCTTAGTGCCTCACGATCTCTAGCCTCACAACACCCCCCGGGAGGCAGGGAAACACTGTTATCCCCCTTTTACAGCCAAGGTGCTGAGGCAGAGAGAGACTAAGGCCCAGAAGCTCAAAGGTACGTGAGGGTATTTCCCTTGACTTCAGTGGAAGTTCAGAGCCATAATACCTTTGTGGAGCTGGGCCTAAGTGAATTGCCCAAGGTCCCACAGGAAGTCAGTGGCAGAACAGGGAATTGAACTTGGGTCACCCAAGCCACAGACTAGAACCCGAACCACTGGGCCATCCCACCTCTACCCTGTTTCAGCCTCCATAACTGAACTTTACAGCGTGGGCCCATCTCGAGTCAAAAGATTTAAATCTCAAGCCTCTTGGCAGTATAGCCCCCTCTCTGAAAGCCACAGTTGTATCGCGAGAGTCTATATAACGGCCCGCACGTTTTGAAAGCTTCCAGGCTTGGCACCCCACCAGCAGGACACATCCCGTCCCAGCTGCATTTGTCCACCGCGTTCTATTGGGCAGAAGCCCGATGGACCCTCCCTCTGAAACACGAAGCTCAGCGATTTCGGAGGGAGGCTCCTTTCACCAAGTGCTGCATTTTATAAGGGGAAACAGCAGCTTGCAGGTCTTTAAAAAATACACCTTAATGATGAAACAACATCTGGAGAGCACGCTTGCCCCTCCACGGAGGCTCCCCAGGAGGTGATTTGCCACATCTCTACATGAAACCAGTACAAGAGATCAGCCCAGAAGGGAACTGTAACTTCAGAGCTGGCTTGGGCAAACTGCCTTTACCCACATGTGTGAGCAGCCCACATAATGGGTAACAGCTACACAGAGGAAGGGGCTGCAGGCGAAAAGAGCTTAGAGTTAATCGATACTCTGCCTGGACCTCCATAGGGGCTCCTGGCATTGTTCGTATTATTGATCATTTGCATTACATTAGCACCTAGCAGCGCCAGCCAGGAACAGGGTGCTGGGCACCATACAGTGACTGAGAGTCCCTGTCTCAAAGTGCTTACAATCTCTGTAGACAAAGCAGACACCAGGCAGGAGGGGAAACAGAGGCACAGAGAGGGGAAGTGACTTTCCCAAGGGCACATGGACACAATGGTCAGATCACCAGAGTCCCAGCCCAGTGCACCATCCACTGGACTGCACGCCTTCCTGGCCCAACTGCACCTCCCCAATGAAATGACTCATCCTGTGCAGTGACACTGGTTCTTTGAGATTGTCAAGGTTCCTCCCCCACTCTGAACTCTAGGGTACAGATGTGGGGACCTGCATGAAAACCTCCTAAGCTTACTTTTACCAGCTTAGGTTAAAACTTCCCCAAGGTACAAATTAATTTTATCCTTTGTCCTTGGAATATCCACTGCCACCACCAAACTCTAACTGGGTTTACTGGGAAACGTAGTTTGGACACGTCTTTCCCCCCAAAATCCTCCCAACCCTTGCACCTCACTTCCTGGGAAAGGTTTGGTAAAAATCCTCACCAATTTGCATAGGTGACCACAGACCCAAACCCTTGGATCTGAGAACAATGAAAAAGCATTCAGTTTTCTTACAAGAAGACTTTTAATAGAAATAGAAGTAAAGGAATCACCCCTGTAAAATCAGGATGGTAGATATCTTACAGGGTAATTAGATTCAAAACATAGAGAATCCCTCTAGGCAAAACCTTAAGTTACAAAAAAGACACACAGACAGAAATAGTCATTCTATTCAGCACAATTCTTTTCTCAGCCATTTAAAGAAATCATAATCTAACACATACCTAGCTAGATTACTTACTAAAAGTTCTAAGACTCCATTCCTGGTCTATCACTGGCAAAAGCAGCATATAGACAGACACAGACCCTTTGTTTCTCTCCCTCCTCCCAGCTTTTGAAAGTATTTTGTCTCCTCATTGGTCATTTTGGTCAGGTGCCAGCGAGGTTACCTTTAGCTTCTTAACCCTTTACAGGTGAGAGGATTTTTCCTCTGGCCAGGAGGGATTTTAAAGGGGTTTACCCTTCCCTTTATATTTATGACAGAGATGTGTACCGCTGCTATTTGGTTGATCCTTCAGCACTGGAAGGAAACGGCAGTTACACCTCATCAATCATTAAGCTTTCAGTGACCATAGGAATCTACAAGATGTTACGGCAGCAGAAAGGGCCAAATTCAGCCCAGGTGTAACGTCCAAGGATGAGAATGGTTTCTCAGCATTAGCAGGCCACTGGACTCCATTCAATTCACATGCTCAGCTGGAAGCATCTCATGCATTTTCTAGGACCGTTTGTGCCCTTCGAGGGCTGTGGAGTTATTTCAAATGGTTGCAACATCTTGGTTGGTATCAAGAGCAGAGGTGTCGTCTGCGCTGGTCTCTCTGGTTCACTCACTTGTGTTGATATTATTTATATTTTTTTGATATTTCAAAACCATCAGCACTAGAGATGAGTCCAGCCCAAAGTTCAGGGGCTGGTTGTGTCCTCTCTGGCCCACCCCCAAATGCAGGGAAAGGTCAAACCAGACCCAGCTCGAATCCAGGTTCAGTCCCTTTCTCCAGCAATGGGCTGAACTCTGCAGCTGTCCAGATCTCTTCAGACCACCCATGAGGGACCACAGACCACAACTGGAGAACTGCTGATTCAGGCTCAGAGCCTGCAAAGACTTACCCACCATCTTGCTTAATGTTATGCATGTTTCTAGTCCCATTGGCTTTAATGCAAAAACCTATGTGCCTAAAGGGAAGGGCATGGGTAAGTCTTTGCAGGATCGGGCCCTTAAACAGCAAAAAAAGAAAAAAAAAATCCCAATGACCCATATATGATATTTCCCCTGAATGCTCTGAAACATTCCAAGCTTCATAAATTGCAACACATGGTGCTGGATTAAATATCACCATGGTCATTCTAGCCTAGGCTCCTGCTGATAGCCAGATTTTACCTTCAACAGAATTCCATAATTGAATTATATACTTGCATTAAAACGAGAGCCCTGTATCTTTATCGCAGGTAGCTGAGAGCACTTACCCAGCACAGGGACTGCATACCGAAAAGTCTGGAGAAAAATGACCCAAGTTCAGAGCTGGGTTAGCTCATAAACGAAATAGCTTGGTGGTCTCAACCTAGGTCCTGGCTATTTCTTGATTCATAATTTGGCCCAGTTCATGCACCGGGACGTGACTGAAGGAGGGAGTTTCTAGCGTTTACAGTAAGGATCTAGGAGAGCGCGCTCCTGGGATCCATCTATACCCTGCTTTCTCAGTAACTCACTGTCTCACATCTGGTAAATTGGGCAAAAAGCAATGCTTGCTGCTCTGTGTTGGGCCACTGAGGCAAGGGGGTATCAGAACACTTATCTCCGGTATCTCACAGGGTGCTGAGAGGCTTAATTAACAAGGGCTAGATTCTGCCTCTCTTGTTCATTACAAATAGCGCTTCAGTGAGTAATCCCATTGGCCTCCGTGTAAATTGCTAGTCACCGTGAGCATTGGTGGCAGCATCTGGCACTTAATGTGTATGGAGATCCTCGGATGAACAACGCTTATGCAGATGCTCAGCGGGCTCAGTTCTGATCCCCTTCCCCACACTGAGCAGGATCTTACTGTCTGAGCAGTCCCACTAATTCATTTGGCTTCAATGGGACTACAGGAGTGAGGCTCAGAGGACCAGCCCCACACTTTAGCAGTGATGCCAGCCAGGAAAACCCCATGGAATATCAGCAATGTTCCACATCCAGGATTCCACAGGGATGCCTCTGCAAACAGCTTTCTGCAGTCCCTGGGCCTTCAGCTGTGGGCATTAGGGGTTGCTCTGGCAAATAATAATGATAACTCAAAATATACGGTTTGTCACATAACCTTACCCAGCAGCTAGAGTGTTCAGTGTCTCCTAGCATCCTGCTCCTGCATATCAAATACTGAAACACAATCTTCTTGGTTAAGCTAAGCCAGCCATGTATCTAGTCATCAAAGGAACTGTAAGTGGCTAACAAATACTACAGAGAAAAGAATTCTGGACAAAGATCAATCTTCACTGGCAACTGTTGGATTTTTCTAAGCAAAAATACCCTGCAGAGTTTAAAACTGCATCCAACTTCAAAGGAAAGAGGTCTCCAGATAGAGATTACCACTGTTACTAACACAGCATGCTTTATCAAGTTACACACATTTACATCTAGAGTCATTTTGATTGTTCCCAAAGATGGAATTCAAACCGGAGGCCATGCTTTCAGGGGTATATTTTTAAAAGAATCATTAATATCCACAACCGATGTTGCACTTTTCATAATGCTATAGGCTGCAGCATTATGTATCGAGGTCCTAGTACTCTACCGCCTTGCACCTTGTGTAGCTGTTTACACCTGTTCCATTTTTATGTGGGCTGACATAAGGGTGAGTTTCACCCCTAGTGACTTTCAGTTCAGATTTATTCAATTTATAATTGGAAAGATGAGTTTTCTAACTGCAACTTCAACCTGGAATCTGAGACTCAAGCTGGGTTCTTCTCACATCATGCATCTTTACAAGCAATTTGGAACTTAGCTCATGATGCATGAAGCAGAAAATAATCCAGCTAATTCTCCCATACGTGTATTGGTTCTGGAGTACTAACAGGAGAAAAGACTTTTTGTCAGTAAAGCAAGCAATAGAAAATGCCTGGAGCCAAAAATTTCTGCTTCAAATGTGGATCAGAGCTTTCCCCATGTTTGGGATTGTTCAGATCTGGAGTTTTGGTTCAACTAGTTACAGAGAAAAAAAGCCAGCTGCAAAAGTACGAGTCTTGATCCAGATGCCTTTGAAGTTCCAGGATCTTGATTTGGGTCAATTATTAGAGCCAAAAATTATCTTGGTTTGGGTCAATTACTAGAGCCAAAAATGCATAGAACTGAATCTGAGGCTTGATTCCCCTCTCACACCAGCAGTAACTCCACTGAAGTCAACGGCATTGCATTGAGGTAAAACGGACGTAAGCAAGGCATGACTAGGGCCCACAGTGTTTTAGGTGAGAAGGTGCCTTTTTCATACAGTCACCTCCCATCCCATAAATGCCCTTTACATTCTGTATAGCCCTGGAGGTGGCTACCACAAGACGAACTCTTTATTTACTGCTTTGGGAAAAACTCTCTTGGTCATTTTAATGGTGCATTTTCGGCTTCCTATTTTGTTACAGATGCATTTGCACTCAAGGAGGTTCCCTACCTTTGACGGCAATAAACGATACCACTGGCCCATCAGTTATAAAAGATCAGGTTATTGCATACCTGGCTTTCTTCCCATTGAAGTGTCCTATGCTGTCCTCCTAGGTAATCCCTCATTACTGTCCCTAAAGAACAGGAAAGATGATTTAAAGGCCAATACTGGGAGATTATAGAATTTTGAAGGAGTATGTCTGCAAAGTGGGTGTTTTTAAAATTTCGTTGTTTAACCAGCCCACCAGCTCCTTTGTGAGGCCTGACAGCTCTTTCGTTTTATTACAATTGACATCAATCTCAGGTCGCTTCAGATGTGACTGTTCCAGCTTCCAGCCTGTGGTGCGTGATTTATTACCTGGCTGCCGTCCTGACAAATATTCATTTCAATAATTACAGGGGGCCAAAACGAGAGGGGAAATAAACTTGACGATTAATACAGCAATTAAAAAAATGGCACCCTTTCCCATGCTTCCTTACTAGCCTTATTCTCCCCCTCACATCACACACAAAACAAATACAGATCAGCCAGCTAAAACACCACCCTCAATGGGCTAAAACCGATAATAGCCAGGAATAGCATCAGAAGGCTGCCACATTTTCCCTCCAAGTTGCATGCCAATCTGGCGTGTCTAATCAGCTGCCAAGATCAGCTCTTTAGCCCAATGTATCATTATCAGCGAGCATATATAATTTCATGGTAAATCACAGAAACTGATGAATGACTATTTAGATTGCAATTGTCAGGAGAGTATAAAATACTTCCTGTTCTAAGGATCCTAAGAACAGTTACCTGCTTTTACTGGCCAGAGACCCGGCTGCCCAGCTCCATTCCTCATTTGAACAGCCCCCTACTCACCTGGCATAGCTGAGGGACTTTTACATAAGCAGAAACAATCCTGCCTTTCAGGGACCACAAACGCCTTCGCTGCAGTTCAACTCCCCAGCCTTGAATTTCAGTTTAAAAAAGAAACAACTGTTCGGGCCAGAAGCCATAGAATTTAGGCTGCTGACTTACACCAGCTATTTGGAGACTGTCTTTCCTTATTCAAAGCCAATCTGTGGTACTCCTCCTCTAGGCCTGTACATTGCTCCTGCGGGGAGGGGCACCTTGGCATGAAGGGAAGCGTAAGAAGTTACAGTAGAAATAGCTTCAAAGTCCCAAACAAAAACCAAAGCCGCTTCCCCGGTGAGCTCCCATAACACTCTGTAAAACTGCTCCAGCCGCCAGAAATCCTCCGGAGTGTCACAAACAGCGCAAGTCGGGAGAGTGCCGTGTGGGGACACGGGAGGAGCCAGGGAAAAGGTGAATGACCACAGACCCGGAGAAACCACCGCACCTGCTACAGGAAAAGTATCAAGCGAGTGGTGCTGTGAACAACAGGAACTGGCTGTCGGCAGAGCTCTGCACCTCACAGTGGCCGCGGGACAGATTTCCAGAAGAGGGCAGCCCCTGGGTGTCTGCTGTGGGTACTGGCTCATGTTGTGGGTGCTGCGCACTGGGAATCTGGTCCCAGAGTGTACATGTGTCACAGGGGTGGCCCTCTGAGGGGTCCAGCACCCAGCCTCCCTGGGACAGCCTCCACTAAGGAAAATGAGCCAACCCAGGTCCACCCGTGTCTGGTTAAGGGGATAAGTAGCAGGGCATAATTAGTTAATGAGCATAATAAAGCATTATGAGGACTCAGGCAGGAGCCCAGACACAGAGAGGAATCTCCTGGGGAGAGAGCTTGTCAGAGGAGCAGGGGAGGAAGCTACTCCCAGTGGCGTCTCCCTGGAGAGCAGAGGCTCCTGGAAAGAGGAACAGGCCTGCAACACGAAGAGAGGAGGCCCTGGAGGAGAGAAACTACAAAGCTCTCCAGGCAGGGAAGCCTAGGAGATCTGTGCTGTCTCAGGGTGAGAGACTGCAGAGCTCCAGGCAATGGAGAAGCCTGGGGACTTACAGCAGAAGGAGAGGGTTTGTTTACATACCACATTTTGGGGTAGATTAAATAAACCAGAGCCCTGAAGGGGCTTTGTTCACTGTATGCAAGCCTCATTGAACTTACTAAAAGCCCACTAGGGGAAACTGAAGCAGAGGCATATCCACGGTTGCACACTGGGCCATGAGGGGGCCCTCCAGGCCTGAGTGCCCGCCATCAAAACATGTCACAGAAGATTTCTAAGCATAAAGGGAACATCTGTTTGCATCCACAGCTGGAGGCCAGATAGTTGACCAAATGGATCCTTGTTCGGGTCTGGGATGGTACTTCCTGTGTTCTTAGAGTATCTGCTAACAGCAAGGCAGGATAAGTCTCCTCGCAGGCACCATTCACCTTTTGGCACTTGTGTGCTTTTTCTTGCAACATTCACCGCCGGATCCTACAAATACTTTCCCCTTAACCTGTGCTATGCATCCCAGTTCTGCGACTCTCTGCTTACAAAGGGAATTTAAAGCACCATATGAAGGGCCCCTGATTCTGCACCCTGCATTTAAAAAGCAATGAACATTGAATACTCGTCAGGCTGCTCTCTCATGCTCTGCTTTCCCTCTTCACTTTCCCTTGGACAAGCCCTTCCAAATGGCTTCCTCTCACTTCAGTGCTTTCCAAACTAAGAAATATTCTCATAGGCCCAATTCAGCAGCAATCCATCATTGCCAGACCAGCTAGGGATCTGCAGGACCTATTGCCTGTCACCTCCCCCTCCACTTCGTAACCATCACTCATGACGCTTTCCCCCCCAAAACTCTGCAGCCAGGTCAAAACGTAAGAATTCTGAATTTCTATCCTTTGTTACCAAGGTGTTTTCAAGCCCAGCTGCTTTTGTACTATTTCCCTTTCAACTCTTTATGGACGCAGCCGAACGTTCGCTATCATTAAATCGTAAGTTTTGGCTTCGAAGCTTGAAGTCTGCCTCTGCTTCTTCAACCAGAGTAGGAGTTATTGACGAGGGCCATTGCTGTCACGCCCCCTTATTTAAATCTGACCATTGGCAAAGCTGTGTCAGGAAGCCGGGCCTGCCGGAGAGTCAGGTCTTCTGGCAACCTCAGGAGCGCGGCAGGCTGCCTGATTGGCTACGCTGCCGGATTGGTTGGAAGAATCATCAGACTGTCTCTTATGCCCAGCAGTGGCAGTTCAGAGGCTGCTGCAAGTGCTGACCTGCAGCTGCAATAGCTCCTGCACCTGTTTGTTCCCACTCTGCTCCAGCCATGGCACCAGGTCTTGCCTCTCTCCAGGTAACCCAGTTCTGACCCTTGGCTCTGATTCCTGTCTTCTGACTTTGACTCTGACCCTTGGCCCTAGCCTCTGACTCCAGTTCCAACCCTTGGCTCCAGTTTCTGATTTCAGCTCTGGTCCTGGGCTCCAATTCCTGACCACTGACTGCTGCTCCAACCAGTAGGCATGACCACCCACATCCCGATCACGGATGAGCCAAATAGCTCTGCTTCAGTCGGGAATGTTTGCTGGCTTATTCTAGTTGCCTTCAGAAAGGGCGTTTTAAAAGGACTTCAAACCCAGTGTTACTGGTCTCAACAAACTTTACATTTCAACTTTACGTTGACAAATCAGATGAGTGCCCTATTTACTGGTCATATGATTACCAAACTTAAGATTGCAGATTTATACCTTTTATCTTATACACATGGGACTCATGTGAGGCAGAAGAGTACTTAGATACTATGGGGGGGGGGGCTGCAGAAATGTCATAAATCAATCAATAGATTGATCAGTAAGCAAGCACCATTAGCTGTCTAGATAACACATTTATATGATCAATATTGCCTGGATACCTCCAACACTGCTACCTGGGAACCACAATGATGGGAAGACACAGGTTGGGTTAGCCGGACGACTGTGCAGGAGCAGAGGGCACCCAATGGCCCCTGATGGTCAGAGCCATTTGGTGACTCCTTGGTCTATGTTCGCTGAAAGTTTTAAATATATGCAACCGTTCTTCTTACAACAGCCCAGGTCAGAGCAGTGTGACAACCTGCCCAGGAGGAATACTACATTGCCATTCTCAGGGGCAGTGGAGGAGAACGAACCTGAACACTGTTAAATCCCCTCTGGACCCCGCCAGGAAAGGCAGCTGTGTGCTCCCAAGGACAAAACGAAGGACTGGCCCTTTAATGTATTCAATTCCAGATAGCCATCTGATTTTTACTTAAACACATTATAACCACTTGGCTCCACCACCTCAGTGGGAAGCCTGGGCTACCTATTCATCACTGGCTTTGTAAACTAACACCTCCTTAAACTCTGCTTCCATGCGTTTCCCCTTGCTGCAGCCCTCCGGCCCCTTTTTTCTGGTTTGTCCCACAGCCCCTCAGATAGCGCACCAGTAGTCATGGTCTAACAGTCCTGAGCCAATTCAAACATTTCCAGCATGCTCCCGTCTCAATCATCTTCTCTCCAAAAATGCATGTTGAACACACGCCTTAGCCCACATTGGAGTGCAAACGTGCCATCACCCATATGCCAGCAATCAGGTGCGTGGCTGGCACATCCGGTCTCAGAGCACCAGTCCAGAGTACACAAGCCGTGCGCTCTGGTTTTCAGACCCCGCCCCACCTGTGGTAGCTATGTTTTTCCGCTTTGGTTGCCCAGTGGGATGAAGTTAGCGCTGTTTGAACTTGAATGTGACAGTGAGGAAAGTGCTTGCAGATGTTGGGGTCCTGTTACCAACGAGTTATCAGCCAGGCTGGAATGCTCATATTTCAGAGGCGGTCTGGGTGTGACGGGCTGTGCATCCCACACCAGCCCTGAGAAAGTTAACGAGGGCCTGAGAGGGTCCTGAGAGGGGGGAGGAGGGGACAGGGAGGGTTAACTGAGGGTGAAGCCCAGACTATAAAGCCAGGAGGCTAAAAGCAGAAGGGGGCCTGTAGAAGGAGGCAGCAGGTCTTCAGGGACAAGGGGAGAGTAAGCCCTGAGATCCTGTCCTGCCACGAGGCACAGAGCAGGCTCCTGTGGTAAACCCAGACAAGGGGAGAGAGATCTACTGAGTAGGAAGGAGCCCAGAGAAGTGGCAACAGGGCCGGAGCCTGAGCTGACCTGGATTGCTGGTTATAGAAGCCCTGGGCCAGAACCCAGTGTAGCAGGGGCTGGGGCTCTCCGGCCAACCACTGCTGTAGTTGCCCCGAGCCAGGGCTGAGCGGTGTCCAGAGAAGGCATTTGGCCTGGGGCCCTCTGTTGGGCTTTGTAACCCTGAAAGAGGTGGTCCAAAGGGTGACCTGGCCGGAGGGCCAAGCTCCCAGAAGAGAGAGTATCCTAGAGCAAGCGGAGAGCAGACTGGGAGGGGTCGAGGGGCTGGTGCCATGAAAGCTGCTTTCCCAGATTTGGATGGGGGAGATGCCCTAGCAGGGATGGAAAGCCCCGCTCCGCTGGGTCAGGCCAGGTCCATGAAGTGAGGTGGCATCTGGTGAGGGGTTCGCCCGCACTTTCCTGACCCACTGTGCCCCACCCAGGCTCAGAACCCCCTGGGCTGTGCACAACGCAGTGGGAGCCTCACAGCCGGAGCTCAGCTGAAGGGAGTCACGAGGCGCTCTGTGCCGCTCCAGTTTCCCGCCATCCCCAGAGGGGGGCTACCTCAGGGCTCACTCAGACCCAGCATGAGTCTATTTCAAGAGCTCGCTCCCGCCGCTGTCCTTTGGGATGGGGCAATTCAGGGTGCCTGAGCCCAGGCGCATGCCCCTCCTGCTTGGGTTGAATGGCAGGCGCTGGAGTGCGGAGACACCTGTTTCGCTGCTAAGTCTCCCGGCCAGCTACTCGTCGGGCTCCACAAACTCCACATGAAGAATCAGGAAGGCAGACACTACTGTACATGTAGCCAGGTCAGTAGTACAAACATGGAGACAAGTATGAACCCAAACCTCACTGGCTGCCAAGGGGGACCAAACAGAGCTTCGAACAGATAGCCCACGGATCTCCCAATAAACCCCACCAGCTAGAGCAGCGCGGACCTGCCCTTTGAAGGCTTCCATCTCCAGGGCTCTGGGAACTGGGACTCGGCAAAGCCAGGCATGTTAGTCTCTGAAAGGCACGTGGCAGCCTTTGTCTCCATCCAAAATCCAGGCCCTGAATGGGCTGGCCAATACACATCTCAATCTAGGAGACCGTCAGCATCCGGACGTGTCAGGGAAATCATTCAGCCTTTTCAAGGGGACTTTTCAGAGCTGCTACCATTTCCCCCTCCGAGCCTAAATAAAGCAGGGAAAGAACTTCGCAAGGAGATTTCAGGAGTATTCAAGGGGTTTCAATTTCCGCTCCAATAATCCAGTAAAAACAGTCTACTGCCCAAGGAAGGGATGAGGGGGGAAAAAGCCCCTGGTCTTATGCACTTTGCGGTCTGCTGTTTCCTGCCATTTGTCAGCTCTGCCAATAAAAACCAGGGGTTGTTTGAGTTTTATTGAGTTGCAGGAAATAGGGAGTTCAAATAAAAAAAATGAAACTATGACAATAAGCGCTCGGTAAGTTTTAGAGCTGACAGGACAAATTAACTGGAAGGGGATGGCAAATTAGTCCTTCCTTGCATGAATTGGCGGCGGATCGCTGCTCAGCTCGGTTGTCTGCTGTTGCCTTGTGGTTTTCTCGTGTCTCATTTTTAATGTTTTACCTGGTTTTGGAGAATTTTTCACCTTGGTCTGCCCCTCAGGGAGGCACCATGCAGGCTTCCTTCACATCACATCCCCAGCATGCATTCAGCCCTGGGCTGGGCAGATGCTCCGATGGTAATGGTGTAGCCCACAGAGATAGCTTAGCATTCGATTTAGCAGTAGCACAGGAACCTAACAGGCCTATATCCTGTCAGACATTAGCTTAAGGAGTTAGCATAAGGCTTTGAGGCCTACAAACTTGAGCATACCTAAGTGGCCCAACTGTGATCCTGAGTTTTTGGCAACTAGGAACAACGTGCTTGGCGGGAGAGCTTGAAGATAATACCAGGTAACCGTAGGAACACTGAACTGATACTAGACTAGGATATTTTCGGATAAAATGTTGGCAGATTCTTAACCATGAACTTGCCTTGGTGTTGAACTGATGTGTAGGATCATTAATTGACTAAATCTATAGGATAAGGACACCCCAACATTATTAGGGTGAGGAAGTTAGATATGGACAAAGGAGGCCGGGCATTTCTATGAATATACATGAGAGCCCCTTAAGACCCTATAATAGGCCAGACTACCATGTAAGGGGGAGATTTGGACCTTCATACCAGGGACAAAGCAGGATCTATGTCTCCCACCCGCGCCACATCTCCTAGGAAGGGCGTGAGCAGACATGTAAGGAACGGTACAAGATTTTAGCTGCACTACCCTGTACTACTGCTACATTGCTATGTGGTTTGGAACACTTGTGTCTTTACTAACTGTGCTAATAAAGTTGCTTCAAAAGTTTTGCTTTGCCGTCAGCGTGAGCGAGTGTCTTTGTGGTGCACATCAGGGCTGCCAACCAGATATTGAACTTGGGCAACAAACTGCTCTGCCTCATTGATAACCTTGGTAATGTGGTTGTGTGTTGAGGAATACAAAGAGTATGATACTAGGCCATCAAAGGGAATCACTATCACCCAAGGGACCCAAGCCCCCAACCTGATGGTGAAAGGCTCTGTGTCCAGTGCACAAGCACCCTGAACAATCCCATCCCTTGAAGCGTGAAGAGGTCTCAGCAAGGCCGCACTCCCATCTATCCTCCCTGGGCGAAAGGCCATGGTGGAAGTGCAGCGTATTATTGTTTCCCTTTCTCTAGCCAATGGCTTTTAAAGCGGACACGACAAATGATGTGGGAAGAAATCATATGAATAAAGCGGGATCCCCCAGCCATTCCCCAGGTTGCATTTTGTTCAGAAATCTTGTTCATTAGGATGGGTTCTTATTTGGGCATATCTGTAGTAATAAACAAACAAACAACAACATCATCTAGCACTCAGCAGCAGTCCTCAAAGTGCTTTACAAAGGAGGTTAATAGCATTATCCCCATTTTACAGATGGGGAAACTGAGGCACCAAGCAGTGAAGCTACTTGCCCAAAGTCACAGATCAGGCTAGGGCAGAGCTGGGATAGAACCCAACCCTCCCAAGTCCCAGTCCAGTGCTCTGTCCACTAGGCCATTTAAAACAAGTAAGGCAACGGTGTTGTCTAGCAGCTGGAGACATGGCCTCAGGGTGCACAGCGCCAAACTTTAATTCAGCCCCTTTTATGGTCTATTTGTTTGCCAAATGCATGTAATCTTTTCTCTTGGTGATATGGAATAAAACATGCTTTAAAAAGCTATTTACCTTTAGACAATATCAATAGGCCAGCACCCGTAAGACAACAAAGCAGCACGCAGATCCCAAGACTCGCTAGCAAATCTGCAATAGCAAAGCACCACACACGGCACTTAGCACTCAGAGGCAACCCTACAATAACAAATTGGCATCCAGAGCCCTGCACTCCCTAGCATGTCGAACGCAAGGCGGCGCTGTACGTGCCGGTGGAGGAGGGGGGAATATGGCTAAACCAGACCTCAGCTGCAAGCTTGTGTAGGACCAATAGCTGCGAGGTGGGAGGAAAATGATTTTTAAAGTTATGAGAAATATCTTGACTCTGTCATTTTAATTAACATTCGGCTCAGAAAGCAAGCAACGAGCTGAGCGGAGAGATACTCTGGATCTCCCCCAACAGCTCTTGAAATTCAGACCTTGACCACTTTGGTTCTTAAACCCAAACCTAGATTTCAATTCCGACCATGCAATCAGTTGGCCTGACACCTTCTCACAGGATTTCTAGGGCTGTGTGTTTGGGATACAAGTAAATCGCAAATGGGACTAGCTCCCCAAAGCACAATACCTTTTACCTATAGAGCACTTTTCATCCTCAGATCTCAAAGTGCTTTACCAGCAAGGTCAGTATCATCACCCCCATTTTACAGATGGGTAAACTGAGGCACAGATTAGTGACTCACCCAAGGTTACTTAGCAGCAAAGCCAGGACTAGAACCCAGGTCTTCTGAGGGGCCAGCCAAGGGCACTATCCATTAGGCCACACTGCTTTCCCATGTAGCCTGATCTCCAGTGCACGGGATTAGGTGTAGCAAGGCAAGCCTCAGAGGGAGGGAGCAGATGGCTGCTTGCCACTTATGAGGCCCGAGCAAACAGCAGAGGACTTTGGCACTTGGGCAGAAGGTGGAAATGACAGGGAAAGAAAAGAGCTGTTGACTGTGTTGGAGTGGCGTTCTGGGGCCCAGCGTGAGTCCAAAATCAATCCAGCTGCTGTGGCTGTGGCGGCTGGGTCACGCTGGCGCTTCGCTTGCTCGTTCCCCGTCGCGGCACATCTGAAAAAAAAAATGAAGGAGTTGTTGCATTGAAGCGCCATTTGGGAGATCAGGCCACACCCCTCCCATTTCCCCTCTCTCTCAGCCTGGGACGTTATGGAATGAGATCTATTTAGAAGTGCTCTTATGGGTTTCAGACACTTTGGGGAAGGAAATATTTTAAAGTGCTTCTGTTAGGGCTCCCTTGTACAAACACTGCATTTCTGGAGACCTTTGTCTGAGGATCTTGCAGCCCTTGGCAATGGTAGGGGATCAGCTCTGTCGGA
The DNA here is from genome assembly GCF_015237465.2 of Chelonia mydas. Taxonomy (NCBI): domain Eukaryota; kingdom Metazoa; phylum Chordata; order Testudines; family Cheloniidae; genus Chelonia; species Chelonia mydas. The sequence continues at coordinate 24,455,126 of NC_057856.1, read as the reverse complement.
TGGGAAAGCTGAGGCACAGAGCAGGCTCAGCGTCGCGGCATTACTCTCACACGGAAGCAGTGAGGCAGCTGGGCCTAGAACCTGAGTCTCTGGACCCCCAGTCCATTATTCTAGACCATGTTATCCCCATGTCCGCAACCCATGCTTCTCCCTTCAGATCCAGGGGGATCAGCAGCTCAAGGGTCTTATTCAGCAAGGTTTGGACCTCGGGCAAACTCTGGTGTTTAGAGGGGCTGTTAAAGATGAAAGGCACATGCTACCAACCTGTCCCTGAGACAGCCCCCTGCCCTTTCAGGATCTGGCCATGTATTGAGGGGAGGAGACAGGCAGAAATCCAAGCTCCTTCGGATACCCCATAGCCTCTCAGCCTCGGGCGCGGGAAGTCCAGTTCTGCTGCTGTCCAACGTACCTCTCTCAACGGCCAAGAGCCCATCCTCCCACCTCGCTGCCAAGTGCTGGAGAGAACCAGGTATTGCCAGCCTCTAGTGCTAAAAATCCTGAGTGTCTAGTAACTCGCTCAGGATCGGGGTCTTTCTTATTTGCCTTCCGGCGTCACATATTCGAGCCTTTCCCCCCATAACCTCCACGTCTTTTAAAATGGAAAGCAGAGAGTCTCCCTTCATCACATGACTCCAGCAGCTGGGGCTTTAAGAACCCCCCCCCCCCAAAATAGCATGAGGCTTACCCTCCAATCACGGGAATCGGCAACACCCAGGCCCCTCTCCGACCCTGACTCGGTCTGAGGCATGAAACGAAGGGGCTTCGGTGTTGATTTGCTTTCGACTTCCCTAAGGAAAGGCCCATGCAAGCTAAGGCCTCCACAGCAGCCAGGAGAGGAGAGGGCAACTCTTTGGGCACTTTGTCCACTGCCAGGGAGAAACTCACGACAAAGGCCAGTGCCAGGAGGTCGCCACAGGCTACAGAAGAAAGGATGCTTGGTTAGGCAGATACTGCCACCTTGTGGGACAAACTGGGAACAGGCACCAATCAGCCAACCCGCTTTATGATGGGTTTATTACAGAAGATTTAATTCTGGGCAGGGACCCTGGAGGGTTTCCCTAACAGAGAGGCATCTGCAGAGACAATTATTAGCTGTTGGGGTGGACACTGGTTCCCCAACCTCTTTCCTCGCCGACCATCAGGATCCACCTGGAAAGCTTGTCCTGTTGGCTTCTTTGGGCAACTGTAGCTATTTCAGAACGACTCGCCCATCACCTCTAGCTGACCAACACACATAGATACCCAATGCTGGAGGCTCCAAGAGGCAGGGAGCAAGTGCTTGACAATCCAATGGGACCCAATACAAAGGATCAGTTGGGCTGTTGGCCTGGCATATTCCATGTGCAGGGAGCCCAGTTTTCAAATCCGGTGCTTGCATCAACAGGGGGGTCTTTAAAGTGAGGATTTCAACACCGGTGTGTAGATTTGAGCTCCCAAGAACAGAAATGGGGGGCCAGTGAGGAATGCAAGCTGGACTCACAAGATACAACAGTGCCCTTAAACGTATGGGTGCAGCACCCAGAGCCTTCTGCAGGAGTGACATCTGCAGGCAGAATGAATCCCCCTCATGCCCAATCCTCTCTCTACAGCTGGTGTCACTGCCCTGCGTAACTGTCCAGGTACTTGCACAGCGCTTATCATCTGTGCACTGAGCTACTTGGGGGGAAGCAGCAATGTGTGTTGCGGGATAATGCACGTTCTGTGTTTGGCATGTTACGTGTAAATGCAGGATTCCAACTCACCTGCCTCAGAGGGCACATCCACACCGCACGTCGCTTATGGCGGAGTGTAGAGGACACACAGTGCATGGCCTACAGCCTGGGTATAAACTGCAGTGTAGACATGTGGCACTGCCTAGGCAAGTAAAGACACCATGCCTGAATCCTGTGGGTATGTCCCCTACACAGCTCTATACAGGCCCCAACAGCACCTCTGCCATCTACACTCTGCTATTTTTAGCAGTGCCGCAGCCTCCCCGCTGCTGGAATCTTTCCCTGCCGCAGGAAAAGGCTCTGTTGGTGGGGAAAGGCTCCGGCAGCTCCTTGCTGCCAGAGCTCTTCCCCGCTGCCAGAGCCTTTCACTGTCCCCTGTAGCTATGCATTGCAGAGGAGAGCAGCCTGGCAGGCTTGTACAGCGCACTCTGAAGCCTGTAGCTTGCATCTACACTACTTAGCCATGCTAGCGCAGATAGGTCTACCTGCGCTGCCATCCTAGTGTAGACACACTCTTAGCGAACTCTTCTTTAAACTCGACCCAGTTGTCACCATCGGGTGCCTCTCCTGGAGGTTCGTGCTCTCTGGAAAGGTCAGCTGACCATCTTGCTGCCACTGGGGTGACGTACACAAGAACCAGAGGAGAGCGCTGCTTTGTTGGCAATAAGCTTTTTTTTCTTCTTCTTTTTTTATTTAAAGCAGTAAGGCAGTGTTCAGACACTGCTACCCACAATGCCAGTGGGCCTGTTGAGCAAAATGACAGCGAACAAAAACTTCACCTTCAATAGAAGAAAACCAACCCTTTATAGCAAGCCGCATAAATATTTACAACACATCAGTGCTATATACAGTCCATTCTATCATACAACTCGCTTCAAAACCGCTATGCACATTTTGGTTGTACAAAAGATAGATTTTTTTCCCCCTTGTACAGTTCAAACAATAAATTGTCCTTTTATCTTTTTGTTTTGTTTGTACAAATTAGAAAGTTGGTTACACTAACTTCAAACCTTTCATTTTAAATAGTTTAATATAACCTCCATTTTTGATTGCACGATCAATACAAATCATAGCAGGTAGCACAAAGACATAGGTCACCAAAATCGGACAGAGATTATGCAGACAGTTTTGTATGAAAGAGTCTTTCGTTTCAGCTAACACAGACGGTGCTCACCTTATATGGAAGTTGCAGTCAATGGAGTCTGAATTTAGCTGAATTGTGGTGAACCTGATTTACCAAAATCCAGCTTGTATGTTTAGTACATCCATGGATATATGCCAATAAATCGATTCAGGCACATGTAAAGCATGTGTGTGTGCACGCCTACACACACATGCATATGGAGATCTATGTATACACACACACACACACACACACAGAGTCTAGGAGTGGACACACACACTCACACAGAATTTACAGTATCTGGGCACAAGGAAGTACCTCGTTTTGAAGGGACTGCCATTCCCGAATCCCTGTGTGGAATGTACCTGTGGCTGTAGTCACGAACACTGGAGAAGACTCCACTCCCTTGTACTCAAACAGCAAGAACCACCTGTTAGATGAACATCAGAAGTGACCAGCGTATTTACATCATCTGTCCTTAGCACTGCATCCCGGAAACCTAAAGCAACAGGCTCCTGGCCACACACCTCAGCATACTACCAGTGAGTAAAAACAACCCTCTGTCTGACTAATACCATTGCCCCAACGCCGCTCTGGGCAGAGCCAATGACTCTGGGGAAAGTCTCTTAAAAGGATCAGTCCCTTGAAAACCAAACACCGAGCGGAGGGTTGGGGTGGGGTTACAGTTTTGAAATCTTAGTGTCTCTAAGTGCAATAGCTGCTTGTTCCAGCAGCTTTGTGCAAAAGACTGGATCATACCCAGCACTGTAACACTGAAATACCATGTACTGTATGTAACTATAAGAAAAACACCAGTCCTCAGTAATACAGAATACACACTCACAACATCCTGGGTCACCTATTTCTACTCTGGATCACCGAGTGAGAGAGCCTACCCTCCATTCTTTCTTGACAAAGTTGACAACATTGATGTAAGAGTCACTGATTGGACCTGAATGAATGAATTTACACCAGGAAAAGAGTTTGCACCACAATCAAATGCATTTCACACTCCATGGTGGCAGCTCCACTCCAGTCACTGATATCAACCGGATAAAGAAAAACAGCCCAACCTGGATAAATCCTAGTTCAGGTCTAACCCTACTCACTGAGTTTCTTTGGTCCCACATCGGCCAAATATCATGCATATGGTACAGGACGTGATCCTGCCCCCAGGGAAGTCAGTGGAAGTTTTGCCACTAATTTTAATAGGAATACGATTTCTCACTTACTAAAAGAAAACATCCCTTTAAAGTACAGCTAAGACCTATGACCCAGATCCTCAAAAGTATGGAGGCTCCTAACTCCCATTGAAATCAATGGCTAAATACCTTTGCGGATCTTGGCCTAGGATGCCATGAACTGTGACTACTCCAAGCTTGCGAACGTTTACCAACCCACCCCATTTTCAGCTTGGTTTGGTGCTGTCATTAGACTCAGTGATGCTGGACCTGTAACATAAAGAGCGCCCAGAGAAGTTCTAGGCACACGTGGCTATTGAAGGTTTTGTGGTTATTTCTGGCAACACTACATGCTTTTGGGTTTGCCCTTGGTGTCTTCCAGGGGCACACACTGTGGATGTATCCACACAGTCGGGTTGGACTGCGATGACAGAGGGGTGTGTGGTTTTGGGGGGACATTTTTTCCAATGAAAATCATTCAACACCTGCCATGCAAACGTCTAGACAAAGGAGGAGACTCTAGCCCAACCAGAAAGCTGCAAAGCTCAGATTGGGAGCTTTTAAAGACCCTGCTGCCTCCTCCCCGTAACAATCCTAGCCAAGGCCACTGGTGAGCTCTGGGCACTGCCTGTCTGCATTCAGAAGCAGGGTGGGGATCCGTGGGTGCACTGAGGTTTGATTTTTCCTGGTACTGTACACAGAGGAACGGAACAGTATCTTACTAACAAGGTTTTCTTTGAGCATTTGACCCTGTGAAGAGGAGCCTGGGCGAGTTCCCAGCACAGTCGTTTGTCATTGTTGAAAAACGAGCTGTCCCACTGCTCCATGTGGCAAAGCAGCAATGCCTGACAGCGTACTGCTTGAGGGTCCTGATTGCAACCACCTGTGTGGAACGAGTCGGTGGATCTCTGTCCTCACCCCAAACTGGAGGAACCATGCCCTGCCTGGCAGCTGTGGGCAGACTCACGACCAAACGGACCAACCTCGCTCCCTAGAGCTGGTCCCTGCAGGTCAGGCTTGGGGACCTCCTTGCAGGGCAGAGTGGGGAACTGGCACTGGGCTGTTCCTTCTGCGAATAGCTCTGGGGAGAGGTGCTCTGGAGCATGAAATTCTCTAGCTGCAGAACAGGAAATCTTTTTAGCCCAAAGAGAACTATAGTGGCTTGAGCCTCTTGGCGGCTACAGACCCACCCACCATTCCTGGGTAGCTCACCTTGGGCATCTGGCTGTCACTCCTTCCAGACAGCGCATGTGCCTAAAGAACAGGTCCCTATTTCCCTGCCCCCTTAGCAAAGGCAAGGTATCACAGAAGCCACAGGATGACGACTATCCAGCCATATAAGATGAGCACTGCTGCACAGAACCCAAACAGACTAGAGTCTCAGCAATATATAAAGAGGTCTGGATTTAACAGAAGACCTTTGCTGAGTGGTTTTGGAGGTTCTCTCTTTTTCAGTAATCCCAGGCCTGTCCTTGTTAAACGCAGCGAGCTCCGTGCTTCAACGGGGACATTCCAGGTGGTGAAGTTGCAGTTGCACTCATCACTTGACATGCAGTAAGTGCAAGGAAGAAAAGCGACCAATGACTCAAGACTTACCACTCAATTAAGGCTTTGAAAGACTCACTCTGCTCCCAAGGTATTCGACTTCTGGGGCTAAAACCTTCTATGGTGCAAACATCCGGAAGGAAACAATGAACAAGGAGACCCTCCCCTGCTCCTCTGCCTGAAACCCTCCCTTGGGTATCAAATAAGCAATGGGGCAGCTGAGGGGCTGCAGAGACAAACAGCTGCAGCTGCCCGGGACATCGAAAGGAAGGATTTCCAAGGCTCCCCCCCTTCCCATTAGATATTCCCCCCTCTGATGTAACAGGACTTTCTACAGCACAGTGACATTCACCTGGCCCGGGCTGCCAAGTATAACAGGCATCATCAGATGGCAGCGCATGTTTGTATGGCTCTTTGCCAGGTTATATTTGAACCATGCACTTTGCAGGCATTTCCTTTTCTTCCTGTCAGTGGGGGATGCCCAAGAGTGGAACCCAAACTGTCCATTTTGATGTCCAAGCGTTTTCACTTTGACTTGGAGAGTCATGTGAGCATGAATGGGGCGGTGGGACAGGAAGGAAGGAAGTGGAACCGTTCTAGCTGGTTGGTTGTTATCATTTGCGCTACATCAGCACATCTGGCATGGGCGGGGAGGGGAGGGGCTCTGTCAGCAAAACCCAAGCCAGTTGGGCTGGCATTTGCAAAGGGGCTTAAAGGGGTTAAGATTCCCAAGCTTCCACTGAAGGTCAATGATAGATGGGTGCCTAACTCCCTTAGGCCCCCACTTAAAACTTCCAGCCTAAATTCTCAAATGTCTCACTTATCTGACACGTTATGACGGCCGCCTTCAGGGACCAGCCCATTCAGGAAGAGAATCCCAGCCCCTCCTCCCAGCTCAGCTCTAGTTTTCGTACAGAACGCCACTTCCTTTGCACTGCACAGCCAGATTCCCCACGAGGCGCGGGAAACACACAAACATCCAGCTCGCCCTGCCAGGATCGATGCACCTATCCTGCTAAGCAAGGACTGGACGGCAACCCCTCACACATCTGAGACCAGCTTTCTCTGTCCATTCGCACAGGCTACTTGCGTTTATTTCCTCTTGCTGTCACTTACTGCGAGGTACTGCTGAGGTCTAGTCTCACCGTGGCTGACAAAGCTTGGATCCCTTAAGAAAACAGGAAAAAGCTGCAGTAAAAGGTCTAAATCTCTAGAGCTAGCTGAAAACTGGGAAGGTTTTTGTGACAAATCATATTTTTTTCTTTTCCAGAGCCAGTCAAAAACGGGCTGGATTTCTGGCAAACATTTTGGTGAAAAGCGTGTTCGTGTCTCATTAAAAAATTGCAAACATTTTTGGCAAGACACTGCAGCCGACCTCACTATTACTACAGTGCTAGGCTGTTCTGACCATGTAATTTTTTTAAAGGGGCTATAAGGGGGAAAGATGGGGTGAATTTAAACTTCACCCAGAAGAACCTACAGCTTCTTTGTAAAATATTATACCTAAAACGGCAGCCGTCGACCTTTTGTTTCTGAGCTGTGCCACACCCGCAGAACAAAACACACTTCCAAATATTTTGTGCATTGAAAAAAAACAAACCAAAAAATGCAGCAGAAAAGACACAAACGTCTGGCAACGTTAAAAACCAGCACATTGTAAAAACACCCCAACCAACCACCACGTACGATCTTCCTGTTGCTTTGAAATTGGAATCACCCTTGGGACGGTGTTGAAGAAAAATAACCATTGATAGTGTGACACTGTGAACCTTTTCCGTCGATATACTCCTCGCAGATCAGAGAGATTCTGTGCACAGCAGCTGTCTGTTCCAACAGGCAATGGGAGAGGCAGAAAGTCTATGTCCTGCTCTTCTTTCCTCTAGCGTGCAGAATGCAAAGCATTTAATACATCATCTTCCCCCCCGCCCCGCAAATCCCCAGAGTGAGAAAGCAGAAGTGAAGGAAAAACAAAAGTCTAATATTTTGTTCTTGAACCGTGTAACTGCAGATATGATCCAACATCATGGAATGAAAAATAATATAAAGCAGAGCGTTCATGTGCATCAGAAAAAATACAATACCAACGTTTTAAGTTTCTCACGAATCCCCTCCCACTGCAAACAAAGCCACCGACAAGGTCTTCGGAAAGGCTCCCTTGAGATCTCTGTGCCAGAGAGTAAACCTCTGCAAGGAGGAGAAAACCCCTCTGGGCTTGAGAGCAGTACATGTAAGAACGAGGAGGCCCTGCAGGTGTGGTAACATTTTTTTTTTTTTTAAACTAAGTTAATACATTCTACTGACGTACAGACAACTGGGCCGGGCCAACGAGACCTCTTTTACATTTCCATACAATGGACAAACTCGTCAAACTTTGCACGCACCAACAGAACCTCTTTTCCAGGAGCCGAGACTGAAAGCAGCACGTAATACTGTTTTAAGTCCTTCCTCACGTCAAACATCTTGACATAATTCACTGAAGGTATCAAAAATATACCCTGTAGACCAATACATCATTTACAATTGCTTTTTCTCACCAGTCAGGAAACAATGCACTTGGAGCAATGGAGTCCCTTCATCTGCAGATTAATGCACCACAAGATGGGGAACTTCTTCTGATTACAAGGTAAACCATGGGTTTCTTTCTCAGGACTTTTTTTTTTTTTAAAAATGGATCCTTAATTTTCCTCCCCCCCACCCTGTAATTTTTATTTGTTTAAGCTTTTCCGGGGCCTGCTCTGTCGAGGCACTGCTGGGGAAGTTAATCCCATGCAGGGGATGCCTGTAAGAAAAAGAACATCCCAAGCAGCCCAAGAGGAACAACATGGGGCCCGTTTGATTTTATAAATCAGTGGCGCAGCCCATGGGCTGATAAACGCACGGAGCAACCTGGAGGCTGGGGAAGGGCAGCCTAATCCTATTTCAAGTACTCAATAGCAGGCAACACGGGTGTGCAGGCAGAGAATACATGCTATGTGTGTGTATAGGCACGCGCACACACATATAGTATACGCACACGCACCCAAGCACGCTCACTCTCCTCCCAACATGGGTTTCCTCGTTCTCACCGAATCTAAGGAGTAGAACTGGAGCACCAGCTGGTCTCCCCTGAGTAAACACTTGGGATTCAGTGAGCGACTGCATCCTTTGGAGCTTCCTCCCCCCTCCCATCAGCTGTTCACAGACTGTATCTCAGGCTCTCAGCGGCTGTGTGAGGACACCAGTGCTGGAAAGAGAACTAGGCTGGGTTCCATCTGGCTGTCTTAAGGCTTTAGACTGAAGAGGGTTCAGAAATTTCCTGATGTGAGAAATCGACCGATTGGAAAAGCGCTGCTCCGGTTTCTTTGCTGACAGCGCCATGGACTGATATGGTCGGAGTCCACCTTGGCCAGCTCGCTACCCACGCGTGTCCGCTCTTCTCCCTCCCTCTCTTTCGTTCATTCACTGTCTGACAGCGTTTCATACTGGGAGCAGAGCAGGGGCTTGGGCTCCTCCTCCCAGGCGTGGTGCTGGCTGGTGGAGTTCCCTTGTGGAATGGACGCTGGCGGCGGGGCTGTCACCACGCCGGTTGGAAGCCTCATTGTCAGTGGGTTGTATGGAAATGGCGTGGAACCTGAATCGGTGCAGAAGGAAAGGAGAAACTCAACATGGTCCAAGAAGTGGCCCAGGGCAGGGAATTCACTCACCAGCACCCCCCACTCAGTGTCAGAGAGCCCCCTTGCAATTCAGCACAAGTGGCAGGGAAGAGAGGCCCAGGAATGGAAGAGCAGCAGGGCCTGTGGGTCAGGAGTGAGATGAACTGGCACAGCTGACTCCCGCGGGGTGTCCCCAGGTATAATAAGAAGTAACTTCCCTAACGGGACGAGTCAGCTGACGCTGACCCGGGTGTCTGTCTGGGGAGGCAATCTCACCCTCCCACATCTGGCAGAGTGCAGAGCCAAAGCCCCCAGGGGGCAGCGCTGCGATACCTGCGGACGAAGGCCTGTCCTCCCAGACTCGATTGGTTAGCGGTGTCCTCCTGTTACAGTCCCCCTCTGAATGAACGGAAGAAACAGACGGTGGTCTCTCTCCGGAGGACAGGCCCGGTGCTGGAGACTTGGCCTTGCGGCCATTGGGTCTGGCAGCAATCTTTGGCTTCCCTCCTCCTCCTGCAAAGAGAAGCACCTTGCTTGTCAAACTGATCGCTGGAGACACATGCCACATGGCCAAGGCAGCAAAAGCGGCTCATGATTTTGGGTGCCTAACCGGAGATGCCTTAAAGGAGCCTGATGTTCAAAGGGGGGGGTGCTCAGCAGCTCCTCAAGGTCTGGCCCCTTTAAGGAGTCTCTGGATGAGTCCCCAATATCACTAGGAGCTTGATCTAGGTCTCTTGCATGTTCAGAACTGCGCGTGCTGCCTTCAGGTACCACTAGAGGTACAGGACGCTTAGCATCCGCGAACCTTCACAGCAGACGTCTGGGCGGGGAATGGTACAGAAGAGTTCTGGGCATTTCCCAGCCAGAAACGGGCAGGTTTTCCCACGCTACAAGAGTGGGCCTGTATTCAGGGCGTTCTACCAGCAAACCCCTATCGACCGTTCGCTAAAATGCCCAAGGACTTCAAGGCCCTCTGCTGGAACGAAGAAGCTACTGCAGCTGCAACGGAAAGGCTCAAAGGGCCAAATACTTCCCTGACTTACCCCCCACGCCACCACGGCCTTGTCGGCTCCTTGTTGAACTCACCTGCTACCACGAAGCAAGCTGCAGCAGCTTGTGTCCGGCATGGGGGCTGCGCACTTGGACGCACTGAAGGGTCTGGCACAAGGAGAGAGTGGGCTGATGAAGGGTGTTTGCCTGCTGGCCCGGCCTGGCCGTTTTTCTGCAAGGGACTGGGGAGTGCCTCATTGAACCCCTAAAACCCAGTGCCAGGGGCCTTGAGTGACTCAGTAGGACAGGGACTGCGTGTGAGAAGGAACAGGAACCCACATGCTCCTCCTCCCTCTCTACAGACAGCCTGGATGCAGGGCCGCCCGGGAGCACAAAGGGGGCAGTTCGCCCTGCCCCTCCACTTGAGATGGCCCCCATACCCATGGAATTTGAGTGCGTATGGCCTGGGGTTACAACACCACTCACTCCCTGTCCTGACAGAGAGACAATCAGGCCAAACCTGAGTGGTGCTGTGACCCCATGCACCGGGCTGCAACGCCCAGAGCAGGGAGCTGGACCCAGCCCTGCAAGATGGGAGTTGCTGCTGTGGGATGAGTGTGGGGTGGGCTCTCTCTCCAACCCCCCCCCACCCCTGAGTCCCATTTGTCTCCATGGTAATGGTTTTTGGAAGGGTAGGGGCCTCACTTTCAGATTTTGCTCCAGGCCCTCAAAATCTCTGCGTGGCCCTGCCAGAAGGGCTCCATTCTGGTGAATTCCCAGGATAAGCAGCAGAGCTCCCTGGTCTCCAACCCAGCCATGTCCCGTCCTTGCCAGGACGAGATGTAAGTCAATGCTTCTGTAACTGGAGCCACGTTAACCCATGTGGATGGCAAATCAATTGGTATTTGGGGGAATGACGGACTCCCCACCCCCTGCCCACATTTCTGATTCTACCCACCTCCGCACGTCCTAGCGGCATTGGGGAGATTCATGGGAATGGCTGTCCCCGGAGCTGTACAATGGCCCAACCCTGAAGTCAGGGGCAATTCCTTGCATTTGACCTGCTGCACAGGCTTGCAAGCAGTGTTCTCACGTCCTGGGATGCCCAGTTCGTGGCATGGGGTGGGAGGAGCAGTGGGTCTTCTGGCCTCAGCAGGGATGCTGCCCTCCCCGGCTTTCCAAGGTTTCTGCCTTATCCCACCATTCTCAGTTGCCTTGAGGCTTCCCTCCCATTCCAAATGCCTCCCTCTGCTGTCCCCGACACGGCATCTCTCCCCAGCCCCGGCTGTTTTGGGGGGCTGCCGTTCCCACCGCTCCACCAGCGAGCCAGGCTGTCTTCCAGAGCAGAGCGACAGATACAGCGCCAGGCTTTTGCAGCGGCTGAATGGTGGGCAGGCAACACTGACAGCTAAAGAAAAGCTTGGAGCCAATCTACAACCGTGGTTAACCATTTACCCAGCCGAGAGCAGGTGAAGACTCCCCCTGGCAGGTACATGGGGAGCTCCAGATGGGAGGTTAACCATGAGCCCTGCTACCATCTGAATGAGGTCATTTCCCCTGGCACTGCAGGTATCACACAGCCAGAGCTAGGGACACCTGGGCTGGAGGGGAATGGAAAACTTTTGTGCTTCTCTACCTCCAGTGCCCCAAATGTCCCTTCCCTGATCCCCACAATGGGGCGCATGTGTTTTAAAGGACTATTTTTATTCAGGGGGCACATTTCTACCGAGAGAAGCATGGATTTCTCACTGGGTGAGTATCTCTTTTGGGGCAGTATGATCTCAGGCCCTGATTCAGCAAAGCACTCAAGAACTTGATTTTAATCAAGTGCTTTAACTGAAGCAGACGGCGCTTTACGCAAATTTAAACGTTTGGCTCAGCAGGGAGGCTTAAAGGCCTTGCTGAATCAGGATCCTTGCTCGGGCTTGGGATTTGTTTGAAATCCACATTTCTCTGCAGTGTCTTTCCGTTGGTTTTTTTTTTTTTTTTTTTTTTTAAATAAACCTTGACAACATAAGAAGAAAAGGAGATTAAACAAGGAAAAGAGCCCGGTCAGTGTTTTAGAGAAAAAGCAACAGCCCCTTTCAGGCTCCGACACGAACATAACAGATTCCAGGATTAATCAGCGAATTCACAAAGCTCGAAGGGAAAACACAAAACAAAGAGGATATAAAAAAGGAATGAATAACACTGAGAAACGGCGAAGGTGGAAAGGGCTGCAGACCTGGCAAGGAGCGCATGTCGTCATTCCGTCCGTCAGCAGCGGTTATGGGCATAGCAGCGGGCACGCTTGCACTGGCATTCAGAGAGTTAAAAGCATTGGCATTGGCACTGAGAGGCGAGCGCTCTTCCCACTGCTCGTCATATTTACCCATTAGGGCCTTCCTAATTATTGCCTCCAACCCCATGTTGGTACTGGAATTTTCTTGAACCGACTGGCTTCTACAACTGATTAGCCCTGGGAGATACGGAAAGGGGAAGGAGAGGTGAGGGGTGGGAGATGGGTTGGGGGGGGAACCAAATAAGAAGAAAGATGGGGGGGGGAAGAAAGGAGACAAGGGAGAAGGGAAGAAACAAACAGTCAGCACATTCTTGCAAAGCAACAAAATTTGTCATATTGTTTTTAAGCTCTGCAGTGCACTCCATCCCCCCGCCCCGCCCCAGGGCTTGGCAGGAGCTGGGGGGGTGGGGAGTTAGAAAACTACTTGCTGAGTGAGGAAGAGTCGGGAGGGGGAGGGGGGAGTGATTTAAAAAAAATTTTTAAATGGAGACCCCAATGCCTCAATAGCTGAGGAGTGACAATGGAGTGACAGGAATGGATCCTGTGGCTGGCAGTGCCTCGTGGGCACACGGCCCAGCAACAACCTGCTGGGGAACTTGTCCTAGCTCTCCTGTCGGGTTGTTCTCTACTGGGTCCGGTGGGGCGGGAGGTCAAGAGGAGAGAATCCGTCCCCGTGCTGTTTAATTCCTTCCCAGCCCCCTGCACCATCTGTAGTCCGGACTCCATCGGGACCCAGACACCCACATCTACAGGTCAAATGTCATTAGGAAACAGGATGCAGAAACGCAGTGATGTGTTTGAGTGCTTGTGAGTCATCAGAAGCCATGCAGTTATGGTGCAGCGCCGCACAGGGACCGTAGGGCACTCGCTCAGCCACGGGACCGTCATTCCCAATGCGTCGGTTACAGGAAACGAGCAAGGGCAAAACTTAGAGAGTCAAAATACAGGCAAGAAAATAAAATGCCATGTTTCCTTAATGGCCACTTTGGTGCCTGCAGCCCCCTCTTCCCACCCTCAGAGCAATTCTCCTCTCTCAGTGGGAATGCTGCAGCCATGGTGCCCCCTCCTCGTATCTTATGCAGCGGAGCGCACACACGTTCATTCCTCCCCCTGCGAATGAGCAGCATCCCTGCCCAGCTCCCAGCACACACACCCTGCTCTAGTGTCCCCAACCCACCTACATTCCCGAGCGTTTGCCTTTCTCCTTCGCTCAGCCCAGCAGAACCGCCCTTAGCTACAGGCTTTTCCCTGCAACACTTCCAGTCTCACACCCAAGCTCCTGCTGACACAGACAAGGACACGCAACCCCCGCCTCCAACGCTCCTAGCTCACAGCTAAAGGGATCCACCTGGCTCGACTGCCTGCATGAGTCAGCTTAACCACTGTGCAGGGTCAAAACCTGGCTCTTTGGTCACCGCCTCCCTTCCCCAATACTAACTCTTACCGGGAAGCTTTAAGGCAGAGAACCCCATTGCCAGCAGCCTCTGCCTTGCAGATACCACAGAAACTTGGGGCTCAACCTGGGGCTTGGATCAAACAAAAAAGGGTGGGAATGCACAGTGGGCATGGGTCTAGTTCCCTAGCATAGAGCGGGATGCCAGGAGGATCCATGGCTGAGGCCTGCCTTTCGACCAAACGGTGGGGTTTGGGGACAGTGCAGGTCCCTGGGAAGTTTAGGCATTCCACAAAAAGACCAGTCCCGGCGTAACACCACTGAAGTCCGTGTTCTTAGAGTGGGGACTCAGCTAGGAGGGCCGTAGGTTTTGGTTTATACAGAAAAGCAAATGAATATAATCCGCTAGCTCGGTCTGTCTGACTCATGAAGCGTGCTATATAGTGATGCGTGTGTCCACAGCGCACTTCAGCTGAGGGGCGCAGAGCGCACTCCAGCTAAGAAGGAAGCCCCCACAACTTCCTAGGGAAGCAGGCACTGCTGTACCCATTGCACAGAAGGGGAAAGGGAGGCCTTGCGAGGTGAAGTGATTTGTCAAGGGCAACCAGCAAGCCAGTGGCAGAGCTGGAGCAAGAACCCAGGAGCCCTGACTGCTGCTCCCTGTCCTATTCCAGTGCTGTTCTTGGCCCTATTAATGCCTAATCCCTTTTGGGAACGCTCTCCACGAGGCTTCGAGAAAATCCGGCAGTGCTTTCCACAGCTTATTTATACACTGTGTGGAAAAAAGGAGCCTCTGGAGAGGAAAGGTGGAGAGCAACCCTGCTCCAGTAGCCTCTGACGTCTGAAAAGACAAACATCTCAGCTGGAAAAAGAACAGGAGGACTTGTGGCACCTTAGAGACTAACAAATTTATTTGAGCATAAGCTTTCGTGAGCTTTTCGTGAACGCATCCGATGAAGTGAGCTGTAGCTCACGAAAGCTTATGCTCAAATAAATTTGTTAGTCTCTAAGGTGCCACAAGTACTCCTTTTCTTTTTGTGGATACAGACTAACACGGCTGCTACTCTGAAACATCTGAGCTGGGAAGAGCAAGCCTGTTACAGAAGCAGCCAAGGGGCTGCCAATGAAACTCGAGCCTGCGCCCCCAGGGGCGGCCTGAGGAAAGACAGGCCATCATTTGAGAAGCGGATTCCCCTCAGCTGTAGGGGGAGGATTCTGGGAACCCCTTGGAGGGGGCTGCGCTCTCAGTGGGGAAGGAAGAGGCCTCACAGTCCGGGACTGCTGGGCTCCCCTGTTGCTATGGAGTGTAACAGGGACACTGGCACCTGAGGCCTTGACTTCTCGTGTGGTGCTGGAGTAGGGAGAAGTAGCCTGAATGTCTCCTTTAATGCTGAAGAGCTTGGAGAGACAGAGAGAGAGAGACAGACGCAGAGCCAGGAGTCATGGACTCAGCTCTTTGGAGCCCTGCAGTGCTCTGGTGAGAGGGCTCCCATACGGAAGTACGGTCCCTCCACTTCCAGAATCACCGTTCTGCAGGAAGGGAGCAAAGGTCTTTTTCGCACAGGAGCTCATTGCCACTCAACGGCAAACGCCCGTGAAGCAGGTAGAACTTTAAGGCTCTGGGCCTGTGGCGATTCCTACACTCTTTTCTCCGAAACAGAGCTCCTGGAGGTCAAAGGTGACTACTGCCTCTGAAAAACTGCGGCTGTCCCCTCTCAGTAACAAGGTGGGACCTTTGTTCCCACGACAGCATCGCACAGGGACATTTCTGCTGGCCCACCTGGGTGGATGCCCTGTTGTCCTCCTCTGAACCTGCCCAGCCCCACTCACGCCTCATCCCCCGGGCAGGCTCAGCTCTCAACGGCGGAACTGTGTGTCATGCTCTGCAAAACCACAATGCCCCCGCAGCGTGTGGCGTGACCTTCTGGTCCCGCTCTGCCAAGTTGCCGTCCTCCCTTCATTTAAGACTATCTGCAGCCATCCCCCTTTCCCCATCAGGTCTCAGTCTTGGAGTTCTTTGGGCACCGCACTGTCCCTGTTGTTTAGACAGGAAGCTCTTCAGGGCAGGGACGGTCTTCACTTTTGTGGAGTGTACAGCGCCTTGCACAATGCCAAGGCTAACCAAGTATTAACTTAGCACAATGTATACAGCTCATATTGTTACTGATATAGGCTTTAAGCCTGAAGGCCCCTTAGTTTCAGAATAATGTTTTTCTGTCTGTATAGGAACCAACATCTGAGCCCGCCTTCTCTCTCTCTCTCTCTCTCTCCCCCCCACCCTTTGGGCTCAGATGGTCATTGCTTTGTCTGGCATGTGTCCCTTCAGCAAGTATTTACAAGTATTAACAAGTCAGTGTATCTGATGTAGTGTCCCCTGGATAAAGCCTGGGACACCACGCTGCCCAACCAGCCACCAAACGGCTTAAGACACGTGGGGACTTTCTGCTTTCAGCAAGACACACGTCTGGGAAAATGAAACAAGAAGTCTGCTGGGAACGGTGGGCAGCCTCTCCTGAGTTCTGGGCTGAGATTGTAGCACCGTTCAAGGACCCGAATTCTGCTGCCAACGCCGACGGGACCGGCATGATCATCTAGTCTGACCTCCCGCCGAACACGCGCCAGAGAACCTCACTCACTGATCCCTGCATCCAGCTCATCACGTGTAGCTGAGCTAAAGCATACTGTTCCCTTTCCCTCTGACTCTAGCTCCAACCTTCCCGTTTGCCAGCTCATACCTCTTCATGGCAGCAGAGCCTGTACCTTATGCCGCCGGCCCTCTGCCAGTAAGAGTCCATTTAAAGATACTGCTTCCCTACAGCGTCCTCCCTGCTGGCGTTACATGGTCTCCTCCCAACCCAACAGATCCCAGGCCAAAGGCCTCCAGCCTGTAAGTTTTTGTGACTTCTCAAATTCTGACAACCTGGAGGCTTTGAAAGGGCTAGGCCTGTAGCCTGCAGCCCAACAGAGCAGTTTCCAAAGCAGGGAAGGGCTGTACGCACATATTCTCCCAGGCTCCCACCTTTCCCACCAGGAATATACTGTATCATATTGCAATAAATGACACTGGAACCTGCTGAACTCCTCTTCTCAGGCTGTGAATTCTGTGTGGCAGAGTATGACATATGATAAAGATATATTGGGACTGTTACCTGCTCCAGTAATTGCTGGCATGTTGAAAATCTCTGTCCCAGGCTGTCCAACATCTGGAGGAAGACAAAGAAGTCCTTCAATAAGAACTGCAGCGCACAACGGTTAACTCCTAGGGGAGCTTTTCCTTCTTAACACTTCCTCAACTCCAGAGGATCATGGGACATGCAGTTGGAGGCCTGGCACCTACATTACATTATCCACACTGACAAAATCCCAGGCCAAGTTCGAGGCGTGGGTGGGTGGAGTGAGGAATGATGGTTTGGGACTAGAAAGTATCTCTGTTTTTAAAGCAACGCTACCCCCAGACACGCAAGCCCTGGCCATTCCAATCAACATCAGAGGTTCTCCAAGTATGACCCATGGACAATCAGTGGCCTGTAAAGCCCTTCCAGGTGGCCTGATAGGTAGGCAAGGAGTGGCGGTTTGGGAAGTTGGATGCATGGGAGAATGCTGCTCTCACCAAGTGGACCAGAGATGGCAACAGAGAACCACAGGTACAGGTCTAACCCTACTGACATTAATGCTGCAGAGCCCCAGAGAGTCATGTTGATTTCCACAAGTGCAATCCCGTCGCCCTCTACCCCGAGATCCTACCCTCTGGGAGGTTAAGCTGAGGTACAAAACCCAGAGCTTTCTTGGAGTGTTTCCAAAGGTTCATTCCCCCATTCTCAGAGAAGAGTTTTTTGTTCATGCATTCAGCAAGGGGGAAATACTAAGTCAATATTTTCCCTCTGAACTGAGCTATTTGACTTGGGTATCACTTTTCTTAGAATAACAGCAGTTCTCTAACACAAGGCGTTTCCTATTTCTGTATATTTTCCCCGATAAGGAAACGAGTGGGAGGTCACTCGGTTCAACCATGCGTCCCCCAAGGGACATAACAATATGGTTGGATCATGGTAACAGCATACACAGGACGAGACAGCTCGGTCCTTCTTATCCAATACAGCTGTTATAAGATGGATTCAAATTGAATTAGTATTGACTGTATAATGCTGAGCTAAATTAAATTATGATCCTATCTACTCTATTAGCGGCTAATGAAGGAATGGGATGAATTTCGAATACGAGTCAGGCTGGGTGTTTTTTCAGAGCTGCACCAATATTGATGTCGGGTCTGAGAGACGCATCTTCAGGAAACAGAATTCAGGCTGGCTGGGCAGTCATTAAAAACGTCAATAGCTCTTAAGACTCCTCTATTCTCCACTTGTTTGTTAGTTCCTATTGAGGTTGGTCAGTGCTGGTGAATGGTGCTGGACCAACAGCCCCAGAGAAAGGACAGGCTTCTAAGAGGCACCTTCGCGGTAGATCAGTCTCACAGATCCTGGCCTAGCTGCCAGCACGACCAATGCGGCTTGCAGTGGCGGAGGGGTATATCTGACCTAAATGGCCATCGCAATACAGGGCCATGACCCATCCTTAAGGTCCCCAAGTCACCTGCCTTTCTATCTCTTTTCCCCATCAGCAGATCTCCCTGCCCCGTTCCTCTCTGACGGATCTGTGCAGTGGGAAGACACTGAACTAAGACGTTTCCCAACATGCCCGGCCACACACAGGCACAGTACTTGTATGCAGGAGAGGCACAGGATGTGCTTATGCCTCTGTATTTAACTATATGCCACTGCATGGATGGGATAAGAGCACGGGGCAGCAAATTCTCATCCCCAAAGCTGCCGAAGAAAATGGCTTCAGACTGCTCAAGTTTGGGAGGTGGGCTCCTGTCCCTTTAAATCACAACAGCAGCCATGTCAGAAAGAGGGCTACTCTGGAATTCCCTCTCCCTTCTTTGTTTTTGCAAGGCGCCTTCATCCCACCCTGCCCCCTCCAGCGGCGGCTGCATGAAAGCCCCAGCCTGGAAGCCTTACTGTACTCCGTTTCGCTCCTGTTGGTCGTGCCGAGCTTTTTGATGATCTCCTGCTTCTTGGATTTCACCATGGCGGAGTTGCTCTCGGTCAGTTTGCTGAAGAAGGCTGGGGGCTGGGTGTTGTTTCCTGGGGATTTGGAACCCATTCTGTGAAGCAAAAGGCAATCAGCAAAGGCTGCACAGGGCTCAATCTAAGGCCTTCTGTCTATTGAGCCCCTATCCCATTAGCCACCCAATGCTTTGAGCCAGGCCCCAGGCCACCCAGATATTGGGGGCTTTCTAGCTTCCATTTATGAGTTAGGTTGTCTTCAATTTGAGACTGATCAAAGGCCCCTAAATACAGTATGGCTTATTCCCCCAGGAGGTCCCAGACCACAAAATGTCTCTTGGCTGGAAGAGAAATACTTCTGGCTTCGTTCTTCTTACTCTAGATTGAAGGGCCCCAACAAAATTCTCCTCTGGGCCCTGAAATCCTCTGCCCTAGAAGTGAATTCTTTCTGCTCAGCCAATCACCGGAGCAGAAAGATTACGTGGTAAGACATCTTGGGAAGAGACTGAGGACGAGGGCAGGGGATCTCTGAGCTGCCAGAACAGGCTGGCCTTCAGCTGCAGGAAAGAATTGGAAGGAGTCAGGATGCCTGGGTTCCACTCCTGACACTGCCTCTTGCGTGTGACCTTGGGAAATCACTCAGCCTCCATCTATCACCCTGCAGCAGGGGTCAAATACTTTGCGCCCTGGGGTTGGGAGAGTTAATGAACTCTGCTTGGACAGCCACAGATGGGAGGCAAAGCACTGTCCCCGGGCACCGGCAGTCAGAGGGGAGGACTTTGGGAAGAGGTTGCAAAGCGAGTTAATCCCTCGCTCTCGTTATTTGGTGGCATATCCAACCCTAGCAGCAATACAAATGAAGAAAGCTGGCAGTCAGCTCAGCCAGCCACTCCAGGCCTGACCCAGAGCGCTCCAGGGCAGGCAGCATAGAATGACAACTGGCTACCATTCGAGGGTAGTCTGTGCTCCAGGAATGGCCCAGCTCTGTCCCCAAGCGCTCAGAGTAGAACGCGCAGGGGAAGGAAGACCCCAGAGTATTGCTTTTGTGCTGTAACCCCCGGCCAGGCAGGAAGAGCCCACGTTCCCCTCCTCCTGTGGTTACCTCTGCTCTGACTGTTCTCCCTCTCGGTACAAGATTGGGTATGAGGTGCTCCTTGCGTGCTCCGACTCTCCCATGCCGTCTGGTGGCGAGACAGGCTCAATGCAGTCATCCGGTGCACTCCCCGCAGACGCTTTGCTCTGCTCAGGAGATCTGAGGACGTGCAGTGAGATGCTGTTATTCCATTAGAATGCTCTTAACCTCTGCACAGCAGCACCAGAGAAAGAGGGATTAAAACCCTTCTGCAAACTGGAGTGCCAGGGAGAAGGAGGAACCAACCCCCCAAACCCTTAATGTTACCCTAAGAGCATGTCGCTTTGTGTGTTTCTGAACCACACACCTATATCGGAAGGATTAAATTTAGACAGGCCCCAAAGCTGTAGGCAACTCGTATGTAATCCTGCAATTGGCCCTAATAATAGTTACACTGCAGAAACAGAGGAACTAACCCTGGGATTTTGTGGCTCAGATCAAGTGTCCTATCAGTACATCCTCTACCCGGGGCGACGTCCTGCATTTGCAGCGAGCGGGGCCTCATCTAAACTCCTCTAGAATGCGTCAATCAAAGCTGTGACATTACGGAGAATTAACCCTTCGAAGGTATGGCTCTGCAGAGTCCAGAGAGTTCATGGTCTCTTACTGCAGCGTTAACAAACTGTGCATTTACACCTGCCTCTGGAAATTTCCACTACATGCATCCGACGAAGTGGGTATTCACCCACGACGAAAGCGTATGCTCCAATACGTCTGTTAGTCAATAAGGTGCCACAGGACTCTTTGCCGCTTTTACAGATCCAGACTAACACGGCTACCCCTCTGATACATTGTGACGGTCTCTAGGACCACAGAGGATACTCCTGCACCCTCTGAAAGCACTAATATATCTGGGTGGAAAGTACAAGGGCTCAAAACTCCACCAGTCACCAGGGACAAATATGAACAGGAGCTTTCTCTAGGGATTTTGTTCTTATTATTTTCTCCTTGGTTTTATTTTTAGTACTGAGCACCCTGTTTCCTCTGCAACCAACAGGGGGCAGATTCTAGCACCCTGCAGAGGAAATGCAGGGCTCTGCTCCTGAGTTACCCTAATATCAAGAGCTAGACCCCTGCATAAGAAAGCTGCTATTTCTGGCTGCTCATGCTGGCAGGTGAGTCCACTTAGCCCCAGTCTGGGCTCTCCGGGAGAGTGGAGAGTGTCTCTGGGGCAGAGGGCACTAGGTGCAGGAAGAGACGGGTCCTGCAGAGAACACTCCTAAGAGCAGCCAGGCTCTGGAGAAAGCTCAGGATTAGGGCTCGGTTGTTTGTCCACACGAGGAAAAAAGGCGCGTTTTAAAAGCACGATCACTACCATGTTAAAATCCCTGCGTGGCTGGGACAAGCTGCATTAGCCGGTGGATGTGAACCCTACAGGGGTAGCCTGGAACTCCCGGCGACCAGCTAAGCCACGTTAAAACTGCACCGTGCCCTGTCTCCACCAGGATGTTTGCCTGTGTTCGTTCTCACATGTTCCAAACGCGCCCTTTCCCCTTTGTGCAGAGCCCGCTGAAGGGGGGGAGCGCGAGCCACATCTCATAGCTGCCCCGATCAGGTGCTGAGCTCACCTCTTGTCTCCCTCGCTCTGTGGGGAGATTCTGGAGGCCGGAGCGTGCTCCTGTGGCTGGATGTAAGCCTCACTGGGCGTCCTTCGCAGGTCCAGCACGGGACACGTGGCCCCGGGGAAAGAGTACACGGGGGTCTGGAGGTGGGAGTTGAGCTGCTGAGGATGATGGCGTGTGTAGTCTTGCGTGATAACCTCCTAGAAGAAGAAACTCCTTGAGTCAGCACTTCTGTCTGCGAACCTTCACTAGGGAGTAGTTTATGCAGTAGGGAGATGGGGAAGGGATGGGAGGGCACCCTCTGGCGCTGACCCCTAGTTATTTCTCCCCTCCTCGTTATGTTGGCTGAATGGTGAAGCACCCTTCTCCCCTGGGGCGGAGCGTGGCTTCTCTGCAGCATTCTGCTGCCTCCAAAAGCAAAAGGCCAGAGGGGCTGCAGTAGAGCGAGGTGAACTGCTACCCTGTGGCCCCCGCCCCGGGTCTGCCACCAAGGCTCCTGACTCCACTCCTGGCCCGTTCTTTGCTGACCCCATTGGAGATATCCCAGAACAACTGCTGGACGGAAGGAGGAGAGAGAAGCTGATTACGCTGATGTGCTGAGCCAGCGTGACCACCCGCTGCTGGTGGCCTTTGATGTTCTGGGACGACTGCAGCAGCTGGCACGGGGATTGCTGGCCTTCGGGCAGCTGGCGCAGGTGCTGCATGTGAGCGGCTTCCGCTGCAGAGAGCTTCAGGGAGGCTGTGAAAGGAAAGAAACGGACATGACAACCCAGGGCAATCACACAGCGCCTCCGCCTACCCAGCACAGATGCTCTATTCTGCCCTTCCTCTCTTGAATCAAACGGTTCTTTTAAACTATGCTACTTACTTGTTATGAAAGAAGCCAGAGACGACGCTCCAGGGAATTTGGTGTAGGGGTTACAGCAAGGAACTGTGAGTTCGGAGACCTGAGCTCTATCCTCCACTCTGCCAGTGGCTAGCTGTGCGATCCTGAACAAGTCATTTAAGCTCTCTGTGCCTCTGTTTCCCCATCTGTAAAATGGGGCTGATGATATTTACTAATCAGGTGGGGCACTGAGGTGTTCCCAGGTAATTAATTAATGAATATTTATGGA
The DNA here is from genome assembly GCF_015237465.2 of Chelonia mydas. Lineage (NCBI taxonomy): Eukaryota > Metazoa > Chordata > Testudines > Cheloniidae > Chelonia > Chelonia mydas. The sequence continues at coordinate 24,432,397 of NC_057856.1, read as the reverse complement.
GTGCTCTGGAAAGCTCCCATGAAAAGCTCTATCCACTGGGGATGTAAAGCAGCCGCTGTTAGTTAATGTACTAACGAGACACTCCTTGGCAGAGCTGCAGTTCCCTGTACCAGTCTGCTGTCAGGAACCGGCAATGGGAGGCCGAACAGGGGAGGCTGAATTATGCCAGCTGATAAGCCCACGGCGTGCTAAGGTTATTCTTCAAACGCTGGTGGCAGCTGCCGCAAAACACGCCCAGGCAGGCGCAAACGGAGACCAACGGGCCCTCGGCTACCCACTGGCACATCCTGCCCTCCTTCTAAGCCTCTCCTGCCTCCCTGCACATTTCCTGCTCCCTCTCAGCCCCGTCGTCTGCCTTCCGTGTGCCTCATCCCAGCCCAGAAGGGAACGGGCACTTTCCTGCAGCATGGCCAGCCAACGCACATTCCCTGCTCCCAGCTCTTCCCTGCACTGCCTGTCACCAGCCTGGCCTCACTATTGCTCGCACTGGGTAGTGCCTAGAGGCCCTATCAGGGCCCCCTTGTGCTGGGTGCTTGTACGCACGCTGTGTGAGCGAGAGTCCCTGCCCTGAAGAGCTCACCGTCTAAATGGAGAGGGCAGAGGACGGGGGGGATGAGAGAGTGACTCAGCCAAGCTCTCAGTGGAAGCCCATGGTGGAGCCAGGAACTGAACCCAGATCTCCTGAGTCCCCATCCAGAGTGTCAATGGCAAGGCCAACCTCCTTCTCAAGGACACGGCCGGATCTTTGCAAGGCAGAACCTTCCTGGTGGGTCCCTCCATTCATCTTGCCACCACCAGCCTCTGTTCCCTGAATCTGCCCACCGCTGAGACAAGCGTAGTCCCAGGGGGAGATTTCAGGGAACGCAGGTTGGTGCGGACACAGCTCGCTGTGCGAGGTGGAGGGGGATTCCTCACATATTTTGCCTGGCAGCCTTCGACTGGGCTGTGGGCTGGAACGTCGGCAGTGCCAGGGGCCATGTCAGATCTGCCTCGGCCGGTAGCAACGGCAGCCCCTCACCTTGCTGTTTTTGTCTCACGTTGTGCTCCCCGAGCCCTTTCTCCACATCCGGCAGCACCTTTGCCCCTTTCTCGTGGGATACGCTGGGCGAGCTCACCGGGCTTACCGCTTCAACGCCATCAGGGCTGTAGCCTCCATGGAACCCTGGGGAAATGGAAGCAAGGGCCTTTATATAGTGAGTTTCCCTCGTTCCGATTAACCCTACATGTCCTGCTGCAGCGAGATCTTCAGCATCAGCAAAGAAGTGACAGAAATAATCAGAGACCCTCCATCTAAAGCTGCAGGATGCACCTGCCCGGCTGAAGCTTCTACAGCCCTTCTTAGTATGGCAGGGGGCATCCAGGGCACCTCTCCACTACCAGCGAAGGCGCGAAGGTAGCTTGGGCATGCATACTCTGCCAGGTTTAATCTAGCTACCATGGGTAATAAAAGCAATGAAGTTGCAGTGGCATGGACCCCAGTACAAGCTGGCTGCCCAAGAACATCCCCAGGGTCCCCAGCAGGTTTATATTTGGGTGGCTAGCCCGCGCTGAAGCCCGTATCACCGCATCTGTGCTCCTGTTGTTACCAATGCTAGACAGATTAAAGCTAGAGTGGGGGTGCCTACCCGTGCTATCATGACACCTTCACATGCAGGGTAGATATAGCCCCAGGCGCATCGAACAGTACCGGCATCATTAGAAGAACCAGCTGACAATCAGCAGGAAACACACACACACACACACACACACGGACAGCCACATTTGCTGCTTTTCAATTACAATGAAAAAAAACATCACATTTTCCTGCAGAGCTGGAAACCCAAACACAACAGCTCAAGGCGGTGAAACTGACCGGCCTGGATTCACACCTCCCACACCAGGGAAATGCAACAAATAGATAAAAGCCACAGACACAGTGAAAAGCAAATTACTCTTGTGGTTGGATGTTGAGTTTTAACTATTCTAGGTGGCATTTTCACTGGTAGATCTCAAAGGAAAGCCAGTATCACACTCCTGCCAACCTCAACTGGTCAAAAATTGAGAGACAGGCCACCCCAAACCTGTGAGATTGAAGGCACGAGACTAAACAAAAATACTAACAACAACAGTTGGGTTTTATTATTTTCCTTCGGGTTTCTGAGCCTTTGGGGTGCACGCAGGCCACATTTTCAAGCTTTTATCGGCTACCATGGGGAGAGAAACTCACTTTTTTTTTTAAATGAAAGTTGAGATTCTTCAGGAGCTGGAGTGTAAAATGAAACACGTGATAAAACCCCGAGAGCCGGCAACACTGCATCATCATTATCCCCATCTTACAGGTGGGGGGATTGAGACACGGAGGGGTGCCGTGACTTCCACAAGATCACAGGACAGATCGAGGGCAAACCCAGGAGGAGGACTAGGGTGTCCTGAGTCCCAACCTTGCGCCCTGCCCACTGGAAACACCGCCTCTCTGGCTAAGGAATTTCACGCACTTCTTGATATGCCTTTAACTTCCTAAAACTGAGTTCCCAGGAGTTACCAATGGAGACAAATCACACTGTTCCCTCCTGGCTCTGCGAGACCCAGGTGTATTTCGCCAAGGGCTTCCTTGTCCCCAGTGCATTCTCTCTGGGAGCCAGTCACAGACCAGCCTGCTCGCCCTATCCCAGCCCAGGTAGGGCACCTGTGCCAAGCTGGGCTCACTTGCTGAACCCAGCGGATATCCGTGGACTCAAGTGAAGTCACTGGTGGAGAGGTGAGACGAGCGGGAGACGTGCCGTTCCCACACACGTACGTGCCTTGTATTAAAGGGTCATTCTGCTCACTCCCTGCTTGACCGGGTCATCGGGCACACGCCTTCTCATGCAGATGGGGGAGGGATAGCTCAGTGGTTTGAGCATTGGCCTGCTAAACCCAGGGTTGTGAGTTCAATCCTTGAGGGGACCGTTTAGGGATTTGGGGCAAAAATTGGGGATGGGTCCTGCTTTGAGCAGGGGGTTGGACTAGATGACCTCCTGTGGTCCCTTCCGACCCTGAGATTCTATGTTTCATTGCTTCTAATGCTATTGCTCCTTAGCGTGAGTTCCCCACTCCCTCCGGTAACATTCCAGTGAGTCTTGGCGGAAGAGCCAAACCCTAGTAGCACTGGGTCTCCACCCCACTCTGAAAGGCTTGTCTCTACTGACAGGACATTGTCGTCACTGATATCCCTGATCAGGGCTGGTTGGTCAGAGTCTGATCTGACTGATGGCTGGAGCCAGGGGTGGGAAGCAGACCAGCTCGCTCTGCTAGCACTGGGGCATTTGGAGTGTGTGGAATATTGTGAGCCCCAGAAATCAGAGCAGATTGGAGAAAGCTGTTTGTGTTTATGCGCATCTGGAGGAGGAAGAGGAGTAAGATGTACTAATGGCCAGCCACGGATCAGAGAGCTTGTGGGGGGGGGAGGGGATCAATGGAAAACACTTAACAAGGTAATATATAGCTAATTCTTGTTCCAAGGCTTTCAGGATACTGTGTCCCTAGCTCTGGCCTATGGGTCATTGGAACACAGCCCCTCTCTAGTATGGGACAGTCAAACACAGCAGCACAACATAGCCTTGGCTCCAAAAAAGGGGAAACTCTTTTACAGTAGCACCCCTTACTGAGATCTCTAGGCTGGGACACCTCATCCTTCCTATCGAATGAGCAGGATTTCTAGCCACTGTAAGGTGGAGCGTTGCTACTCCCAGCTCTCTGGATGGGCTCAGAGGAAATCCTGCTGCTGCATAACTTCCTGACGATCTGCTTGTTCAGACATATTTGCAGAAATGCTTTAATGTGTTTTACTAGTGTCAGGAAAAAATGTACCACTAAAGCCAAAGGGGAGTGTGTATTCATAACAAGTGGAGCATTCTCGGCAGCTGGCTGGAAGGGCCTAATGGCAAGTATCACTGCTTATCAGTAAGATCTTGAAGAGCAAAGAGGGGAAGATTCATAGAATAGAGTCAGAAAAAAATTCTCCTCTCCAATTATCCCTGTGGATTGTCTGGTGCACACCGTGCACTTAGGTTTACATGCATGGGAGTGCAACGCTGGGATCCAGGGCAGACGTGTGGGAGAGATTCACAGAGATAACACTGCGACATGCACAGGGGGCCTGTAAGCTAAGCAGTGCATGGCGCTTGCTATTAACTAAATATCTAAATGGAACCCAGAGGTCTGCTCTGGTTCAAAGCACAGCTGTCCCCATAAGTGTCCCTATAGAGACGGGCATGAACGTGGATCCACCCTCCCCTGTCCCCAATAGGAGTTTCACCCGGATAAACATATTCTACTTCATTTTGTGCCTTAAGCTGTTGTGCTGGGTTAAGCAGCTGCTGTGTTTCACTCCAGAAGTGGTTGCATTCCAATGGCAGCTCCATGATCCCCGTGTACAGTATACTATCTATATTTATGTCTTATATTGGGTCTGTCACCATGGCATCTAAGCACGGATATATCATTTGATAGACAAATTGATACATCGCTTTGGGATCCATCAAATTCAAAGGCACTTTGCAAACGTAAAACATTGTTCTTGTCTGACATGGCTGTCCTGTCAGAATCACACATTCCCGCCCCCTCCCGCCAGATCCCTTGCTGTTTGAGTTATTACCCACGATTCTTTAACATAGGCCACATGTGAACTGCTAATTACAGTGAAATCAAGAATTTAAAATAAATACCAGGAAATGAACTAGAGCTGCAAGCAAGAATCAGCAAAGGAAAATTTTTTTTTTTTAAAAAAAAGGGAGGGTGGGGGGGAAGAAGGATTTTTAAAACAAACAACAAAAATTAAAGACTCGAATAACATAAATGATTCCAAAAACTCAGGAAGTGGAAGAAGCCAACCACCAAAACGTGCAATTCAAAAAATAAAATAAATAAACAAATTGGTTTTAGGCCACAAACTTGGACTGGCACCCGCCTCTCCAATTTCTTACCATCACTAGTGGAGTCGTTATTTAGCGAGCGTCTTTCTCGCTTCCCCTTATCGCAAGAAATTTGACGCATGATAATCACATCTATGAAGTTGGCCGCTGTCATGGTGGTCTTACCGAGTGCTCGGAGCTCCTGTTCCTGCATTGAAAAGGATTTACTTTGATTCTTTTCTCTACTGTGCTGCTCATTGACCGAGACTGCGTGCTGCTGATCCAGGGGTGGATGATGGTGCTGGTTTTTCCCCTGTCCTCTGCTATACTGCTGGGTAGAACCTGGCCCGGAGGCTGGTAAGGGCCTGGACTCCATGGCTTTAATAGGTGACGATGACTGTTCTAGGCCTGCCCCACTGGACAGCTTTGAGGTGAACATGTTGTTGTCAGTCTGAGGGCGTTCTACCTTGGCTTCTCGGGCCCTGGACGCCTCTTTCTGTAGGAGAGCAGGGTCCATCATGGCTGCGTAGCTGTCCACTCCGCCGAGGGAGCAGCGCAGGGCGGATGCCGTGGGAAAGCCTGCAGAGCGGATGGGCGATGTGGTGGTGGTGGAGGAGGATCTTGGAAGCAAAAAAGAACAGAGAGATAATATGACCATGGGGCTGAGAGACACTGCAGCTTCCCCACCCCCACAGGAACTAGGCTGTTTGCTCCTGTCAAATCCAGTAACCCTACAGATGTATTAGCTACGGTGCATGTTACTCGGAGGTTAATGGATCCAATGCCAAACTATGCGAAACAGACACAGGAGAAGGTCACAATGCGTCTTTCTTAGAAAACTAAACAAACGGGGCCTGCCTCTGGTCCCATTTACACCAATCTGGACTTCAGCAGAGTTACTCCTCATCTGCACTGATGTAAGTGAGCGGAGAACCCTGCCCATGTTCCATTTAACCAGTGTGGTTGATTCCCCATTTAAAACTTACCCATGAGACTGCACTGGGGTAAGAAAGGCCCAGGCAGAGTGTGGCATAATACCAGAGAGCAAGAGGAATCAGATAACTTCTAACTTCCTGCTGAAGTTGGGACTAAGGGCAATCTGGAGACCCCACCATCTACATATGCATTTTCAACAGGAACGGACTCCAGGTTGTTTGCTGCACAAGGGGCTGGCCAGTTGGAGTGACCAAAGTAGGGGGCCGAATTCTGGAGCCCTTACTTCAAAAGGCTGAAGAAAACTTCTCATTGAGGCAAGGGTTGGAGCACGGGCTGAGTAAGAACATTTGGATTTGGCCCAGAGCAGACAGCCCACGACCATCCCCGTTTGCTCCCTGGGAGCAGCTCCCAGCAAAAGCCATTTGAAAAGGAAAAGACCCCGGTCAAAATCAACCAGCCCACCACAGGCCTCCTGCTAAGGCCTGCTCCTATTGAAATCAATGACCAAAAAACGCCTGTCGCTGTCAACGGTGCAGGATTAGATCCTTAACAACCCAGAGGCCTCCACCCCTCGAGGCCAGGAGCGTGGTGAGCCGCAAAGCCCATACACACCGCAGAACCGACGGGGTGAGGCTCTCCGACGAGATGACCTTCATGCCCGTGTTGTGCAGCACGCTGGGTCGCTGCTGGACGGTCTCGTGGGTGCGGGGCGAGGCGGGAGAGTGCTGGTGGCTGTGAGAATGAGTGGCTGAACGGCTGCTGCTTTGCTCGGTCCCTGTAAGAAAATGCAGAGAAGAATCTGAGCTGGAAACCAGTATGGAAAACCAAGGGGCAAGTGACAGCGAGATGGGGAGGAAGAGAGCTCTGCATAAACCTTGGAGAACTGTCCCCAGGCCCCCGAAAAGACTCTGCTCACCAGTGGAACCATCGCTATGCACCAGCTGTATGGACCGGGTTCCTCCAAGCCTACCTGGTCTCCAGATGGGCGCATGCTCCACAGTGGTGGCTGCTAGGAAGGATTTCTCGCGCTCCCGATCTCGTTCCCGTTCGGAAGCCGAAGCTCCTGTCTGTTTGGTCATGTGCGTGGGGCCTCCTGGAATTCAAAGGCAGCCAGTCACAGGGGTCCCTGCAAGCGGAATTCTGGTGCCACCTTCACTCTTGTGAGTGTTGCAGCTACGGGAACTCTGCACCAGCTTCCTAAACCAGATCCTGGCAGATAAGCAAAGACGGGGCCTGATACCACTTATATCGGGGTAAAGCTGGGGCAACCATCGGGCCACAGTCTGACCTCGAGTATCTGCATTAACTGCACATTTCGTTCCGTACCCAAAATGTGACAGATGCGCTTGACTTTAAGATGGTGTGTTCGACTGACAAAGGGATCAGACGGTTTCAACCCCCTCACCTACGGGGAGAGACAGCCACTAGGCCAGTGATTACAACCCACTGAGACTGAATGGGCCTACCTGCCCATTGTGGGGGCATTCTCCTGGGTAGGCCATGCTGGATGGGGACAGGGGTAAACACTCTCAGGGTATGTCTGCACTAGAGCTGGAAGGAGCTGGGGTCAGGAGACATCCCTGCCCTCGGTCTGATTGAGCTAATGTGCTAAAAATAGGAACGTAGCTGCGGCGTCATGAGCAGTGGGAGGGGCTAGCCACCCCAAGGATGATCCCGTCCAAGATCCTAGGGAACTAGCCCCTCCTGCTGTTCACAAAGCCATGGTGACTCTTCTCTGCTCAGCGCAATCCGAACTAGCACGCTACGTCCTTGTTTCTCTAATGATTTGCTCCCAATGGCTAAAGAAAAACACTTCAACAGGGGATCTCTGGTTACAGACTCCCAAAGGGAGGAAATGCAGATGTCCGACACGCAGTCCTTCAAGCCTCAGAGCCCTACATAAAAGAGAGAAACAACCCCACTGATCAGCTCCCCAGCTCGGGGCCCCCACCAGCCCTGGCCCTAGCCCCAACTCCGGGCCTCCAGCTGGCCCCAACCCTAACCCCAGCTCGGGTTAAGCCCAGGGAAGAGGGACTGGTAGGTAGCGATCAGACAAGAGTAGGAGCAGGACTCTGCTGTGCTCTAAACCTGGGTCTGGACTGGCCTTGGACAAATTACGTCTCTCCATGCCTCAGTTTACCAGCTCCCTTCCCCTGTTGGTTTAATTTGTGCACCTCAAGCACCTGAAGATCTTTATATGGGAAGTACTATCAGTGTGGTAAGAGCCGTGGGGACTAAGAATTCAGGCTGTAGGACAAACCAGCACGCCAGGCTCGCCATACCGAAATCCTGGAGCAATGAGAGTTCCCAGGAAGCTTCAAACACACACACACACACGGTGCGGGGGTTTGGTTTGCCCACATGCCCACCCAGGCAGATTATCAGGTGGCAATTCAAACCCTATGGGTTTTACCTGGGGAGAGCGGGGAGCTGCTATGCCGGCTGCTAAATGTCTGGGGGGCGCTGGGGATGTACGTGATTCGGTCCATCGAGGCGGCGGAGGTGCCAGGTGTGGGGGGCACGAGGACAGGCAGGTGCGGCACTTGGGACAGGTCGATGATCCCTGGAGAGAGAATCGAAAGGACTGTCAGGATGATGATAAAACCCATTCTCCACACAAGACGGTGCGGAGAGAGATGCTGGGAATCGGACAGCACACGAACACACATACCCCGGCAGTTGGGAAGGGGACACTAGCAAGAGAACAATCTGACTGTCTAGGGCTAGCTGCATAATTTAAAAGCTGTTTCCCGCTCTGGGGTGTGAACCCCTCTGGCAATGGATTATTAAAAGAGGAAGCATTGAAAAATTAGGATCTACTTCTCACCATTGATACTCTTGGGGCTATCATCATTTATTATTTCTACCTAGGAGCCCCAGTCACGGACCAGGACCCCACGGTGCTGGACAGACACAAAGCACAAAGACAGTCCCTGCCCTAGGGACCTTACAATCGGAGGGTGAAATCCACCCCGGTGCAGAGGCCCAGCTGAAGGCCCAAGCACCACGTAACTCCCAGTTCAGTCCCATCTTTCACAGGGGGAATTTCAGTCTTGGTTCACTTAACGCCATTCACTCAGCTCGGACAGTGAAAGCGAAGGAGTCAGCAGGGCTTTCTTCTGAACGGCGGGTTCCCAGGCACTGCTCTAACTCTGCAGGGTGGGACACCCCACACATGGAATTCACTGAAATTAAACCAACAGGGATTGTCAAGCTCTGGAATAGGCTTCCAAGGGAGGTTGTGGAATCCCTGTCAGTGGAGGTTTTTAAGAACAGGTGGGACAAACACCTGTCAGGGATGGTTTAGGTAGACCTGCCTCAGTGCATGGGGCTGGGCTAGATGGCCTCTCAAGATCCCTTCCAGCCCTACATTTCTGTGATTCTACATACCCTGCGTTCTGTACATGCCAAGGTATGAGAAAGGGCAGAGTCAGAGCCTGAATGGAGAATTCTCTCACTTGGGGGGCACTTGAGTGGGGTCATTAGCTCAGATCGATGTGTTCTGCAGGTGAGACTAGAACAAGCTACATACAAATTTTAGTTCTGGAGTCAGAGGGGAGCCCCAGATTCCCTGCGTGTGGGATTTTAGCTGGAGGGAAACAGAGTCAGCTGTGAGGAGAGGCCTACTCAGCACAATGAGATGAGAAAGTCCCCCTTGGTCTTTTCTCAGGATTTACACTGTGCTAGAAGGGCCCAGTTCAGCACAGTTCATTGGAGATACTGTCTATAAAGACCAGTACAAATGGGCCACTTTTGCCCAGCGATGGGAAGGCAGAGATCCATTTGCATTGAGTGAGAATATGGCCACAGTCAGTGTAGACTCAAAGAGCCAACAGTGCAACAGCATAAATGCTATTTTACAGGGCTACGGACCTCTGGAGCATGTTCTGAAGAGCTGGAAAGCCACAGATCGGCTACCTGACTGTTTGAGAAGACGCAAGCAAATGTTACACCCACACAGCGAGCTTCTCTCATTATTAACAACCACACTTCGCACTCATGTAGCATTTTTTAATCTTGAAAGAGCTTTACAAACACCATGGGCCAGCTTGTGGAGTCCTTACTCAAGCACAGCTGAAGTCAATGGAGCTCTCCATGGAGAGGAAGGGCTCCATAATCCGGCCCCTCACTAAGTCATCCTTCTGCCTTACCCTATGCTTTCCTGAGCTAGTTTCCAGGGTACGTGCCCAGATCACGTTCAACACGCCCAGGCTTTCTACTGTACCTCTCTCTTTCTATTACACGCTTGGTTTCTCACCTCCTTCAGTCTGCAAGGTTTCATTGGCACCTGAAATTCCTGCCATTTACTCTGAATCTGGCCCCACTGCTGGAGGATGGTGAAAGGACAGCAGGGCAAGGGACAGGTTAGTGCAGAGCCATGTATTACTAACAGAAATAAAAACCTGCAAACTGCTAGCAGTAAAGAGCTCAAAGAACAAGAGCAACTTATAGAGCAGCTCCCAGCCCAAGGGATCCCAAAGCGATTTCCTCTGCGTGTATGGAATCACTTTGCCTACCACTGAAAGTCCGTCTCTTTTTGGGGTGGCAGCTTTCTAACAGCCTGCAACAACTGCACAACTGCTTAGGGCAGGAAGTAGAGATCAACAATGTATTCAGTTTGGAAGGCGATTTAGGGGGGCTGAATCTGGCTAGGACACGCCATGCCTGAAAACAAACCCAGCCAAACAAATGATCCTGACTAGTCACACACGGACTGGGACCCCAGTGTGGTTTCGTCTGGAGGAGGGTGCAGAAGCAGCGGCCCAGCCCCTCGTTCCACACTGGGGCACTGCACCCAGAATTGGATCCCATCTCCCCGCAGAACACTGAGCCTCCCTGCCCGGGTCGATAGACTCAGGTTTGCAGTGGCTCTCTAAAAACAGCTGTATCGAGAGCGCTTTGCAGCCGCAGCGGGGCTCTGATGCCCACCCCCACCCCTTGGCTTCAGCACCCCGGCTCCAGTCTGAGCCACGGCTTCAAAGCGCCGTCTACCCAGCAATTCTTAGAGTGCGACAGCAGGCCCCGCAAGTCCGAGCGTGTCGGGCCAGACTCGGAGGCTCACTGCCACGGGCTGCGCAGATGTACCCCAAGGGGCTCTCATCCAAGCACGGCACTCTTTAACTTGCAAGAGCTGATCAAACTCCAGCCCAAGGTCACGTGGCTGCCCCCGAAGCAGTCTTGAGAAATAGGCTATCGAGACTGACAACAACTAACCGCCTTTGCACAGATGGCTCAGGAACCGCTCAACCGGCCGAAGCAAAGATGCTCCTGCCCCCGGCGCCGGAGACCAACGTGGCATACCAATGTGCATGCCGCATGGGTACTGCCGTTGTGATCTCCACCACAGAAGCCCTGCTGGGTGTTACGCTAGGGGCCTGGGGTCAGAACGACAGCCCTACGCCTTTCAAGAAGAAAAAATGCCACCTAAAAACCACAGACAGCTTCATACTTCGAGGACCTGCAGCATAGTTGAGAGCCAGCGACGGTTCTCGGGGCGAAAGTCCGCGCAGCATGTCCGCCCTCTGAGCCATGGCAGTGGCGGCGGCATTCTGGTGCATCTGCTGGGAGGTGATGTAGTCGTTGATGATGGTCTGCCTGTTCTCCATGGCGGCAGTGTCTGGATACCCTCTGATGAGGTATGGAGGGTAGAGATGGGGGTACGTCGGGCTCGGAGCAAGATGCCTGGGCAAATAGTAAGCAGCAGCTAAAAGAGAAGATTGAGATGAGTCAGCTTTCCATGTAGTACGGTCCTACGAGGGGGTGGCAGAGCCTGACTCATGAAAACTGTAGCGCTCGAGAGCATCAGCTGGGACGTGGGATAATTTAGGAACAAACGAGGCCCAAATTAGTGAGCACCAGGAACCCCCCCGTCTGGCCTTCGGGCTGGGGAGGCCTATGCAACGCACCAGAGACATCAGCCCCTGTGCACACGAGGGTGGAGGAAGCTGGCTTTTTGCTGTCTCAGGGCCTTCATCTGCCAACTGCGCAGAGGAGCAGTGTCAGAGTAAGGACGGAATTGAGTCAGAGAAGAGCTCATCCGAGACGCGGTTTAAGCTAAAAAAACCGTTACTCAGCAGCCAAGGCAGCGCTGCTTTAAAAGCCCGTTTCCACTGCTCATTGCGAAACGGAACGTCACCAGCCAGCCAACGGCTTGTTACGCAGCTTAGAACAGAAAGGCCCCCGGTTCTGTTCTCAGCTACGCTACCTTCATAGCAGTGGAACCCAAGGCAGATTTTTTGCCCAGCTGCCCGGGGCCGCTCCTGCCAAGTGCCCCAAATAAAGGAGTACCTGCTTCCAGTTGAATTCCCCTGGGAATTGCAGCAGGGTCGAAAGCCAATGGAATGTGTCCTCTGTACAAATCGACACCACTCATTCCCCGAAGTAAATGTTCGTAGGGGGAGATGGGATGGTGATGGTCCGATAGAGTAGCGTGAGGAGACTTGGAATTGGTGATGTCTCTTGTCGTGGGGGTGATCTTTCTGTCCTGGGACGCCGGCTTCCCAGCCGTGATGCTCCCTGCAGAAGCAAAAGAACGTAGTCAGAAGAGTCCGTGCTGAAACACACTCGCAGCCATGCTCCGCTCTCAGAGGGGCAGGCCCGGCTGCCGCTGAGCTAAGGGGAACCCTCCTTCCTCCCCGATCATTATTATTTTGTTTATAAACTGAGATCGTGCCCAGAGGCCTCAGCCAGGTTGAGGCCCCACTGCACTGTGCATCAAAGGTAGAACGTGGCCCTTGATCTGAACAGTTACATCTACAAATGAAGGGCTCCCCGCAGCCCCCAACTGCCTTACTGATTCTGGCACGTACATTGAGCTTTGTCAAATAAAGGAGTGTTTTGATTTCTCTGTTTAAACCTACCGGGCCCATTGCGCCCTCAGGGTCACCATGGCGACTGCCACTGCCTTCAGTGGGAGCTGCCATAGTTTACCTGGGGTCAGAATCCGGCCTGCGGCATGTGACAACAGGTGCGATTTCCGAAAGTGCCTCTGTGACGAGGGAGGACGACGAGGGTCCCACTCAAAGCAGCTGCACCTGATTCTAAGAGTTCGGCTCTCCCGTTCGGCCCACGGCAAGTGTGTTCCTAAGTCAAAACCCCACCCTTTCGTTTTGCCTTTCGAATTGCTGGGGCCAACGCAGGACAGGTACAAGAGGTAACAAGTCAGAGCAGATCTCCTTGGCAATACTGGTGAGAGCAAAGGCTGTTACTTCTATAAAGAGAATGAGACGCTCCCCCTGGGTAATGCTTTTGGGGCTAAATTCACCCTTGGGATAAGGGGGTGCGACTCCAATGGCTTTAAGGAAAAGGGGAGTCATCTTCCCCTGACATCGATGGAGTTACCCTCATTGACGGCAGCGAGGTATTTGCCTGTTCGCATTCAAAACACTCTAGGAACAGTGATTAATCCCCAGCATCCAGGACAGGAAAGTAAATCAGCATTCCTGTTATTACAGCTAGGGGAAGAGTCGGGGGGGGGGGCCTTGCCCAAGATCAGCGCCAGAGCCAAGATTCGAGCTGAAGAGTTTCTGGCTCCCACGCCTGGGCTCAGCCACTCTAAGGACATACCCATGAGAAACATTTCAGAGACAACCACAAAAGCAAATCTTCTCAATGCAACTGACCCTCCAGCCTGCAGGGTCTTATCTTCTCCCACTTCCGCACAAAGCTCTCCAGAATCTTGCCCTGCCAGTTCCCTGATTTGGCTCCTAAACGAAAGCCAGTTTTTCCCTGAATGGATCTCACATTTGCCCTCACAAAGATCTTCACTTAGCCTCAGCCACAGGCCAGGGACATCTGACAAACATGCTCTCCTGATGCAGTCCAACAAACCTGACCCATCTGAGTGGATGGCAGCAGGACCCTGCTGCCACAGCCCTGTCTGAATGCTCTGCTGGCAGCAGAGAGGTTAATGTTACCAGAGAGAAAAAAAAGTGACCCTGGAAACTCAAAATAAACATGATGAAACAGGGCCCAGATGGTTCTGACAGCAGCTCTCCTCCTGCGCTCACCAGGAGCTGTAAACACTTTCATAATACATGGAGAAGCAGCTGGAATAATGTCAAGCTTCTCTCGCATCCCTATTAACTCAGAGCTGGCGCTTTGGTGGCACATGGGTCTCGTGCTCACCCTCTGTAAAGGGTGGATATCTCCAGGCTAGCTAATTAGTAACAGCAAGCCCTGATTCTAAGAGTTACGCTCAGCTCATCCGCTCTGGGGAGGGAAACATACCATGTGAGCCCAGGGTCCAATCAAAACAGCTTGAATGTCACATTCTTGCAACAAACCACTCGCAAACAAGCCACAGACCCTGAACCATTCAGAGACGTGAGCCAGCGTGTCATTTCCCAACAACAAATAAATGCAAGAAAAGCTGTGATCCGTTTGCAGACAGGCAACGAACCGAAATTCCACAAATCAAGGATTCTTAGGGATGACTCAACCAGCTCCAGTTTGGACAACAAAGCTAAGCTGCTCAATTTCACTGTCTCATTCTTATGCGCTAGCCCTGTTCAGTTACGTTTGGGTTTCCAGCCCTGCAGGGACTGGTTAATTCCCCTCACAAAACTGTTTTCATTGACGCAAAAATAACCATGGAAACGTTTCAGGTTTGCATCGCCACTCCCTCGGTTTTAACAAAATCTCAGCTACTTGGCAGGGCCCTGTACATCAAACCTGCCAGGGGTGCAGAGGGATGCACTAAGCGACCCAGAACAGCTCCTTCCAACCCAGAAGAATGATGCTATGATTTACCCTTGCAGAGCCCCTATAGTGTCCTTCCTGTACACGCAGGAACCCTGTCATCTACAGACACACAAAATGACGCCTCTCTGCTGGAATTTAATAGAAATATTCAACTCTTTCTTGGGAAACCTCCAGCCCCGCTGCACGTAGCCTCCCCAACACCAGTGCTGCATATTGGCCAAACGTACGAATCACAGAGAAGCCAGCCAGCCAAAGGGCCTTTTTCTGAAATGAGGCATCTTGTTCTGCTCTGGCAAATGATCAGTCTCGAGGGCCCGTGGTGGTGACTAGACTGATCACACAGACAGGCAGACAGAGAAGTGTCCCCCACCTACAACTGCGTGACTTGTAGCCTGCTAGAGAACAGCAAGCACGCATGGGGCTCGCATTGCTTGGCGATGCTGAAGCTAGGGCATGGGTTTTCAGCGAGGAGGGAACGACTGATTTCCCATGTTCATGTGTCGGTCAGAGGGAAATCCCATTGGATGAACACTTTGGCTTACGTTTTCAAAAGAGACTAGTGATCTTGGGTGCCCAACATGGGTTTGATCTCTACAAAGTCAGGCCCCTTTAAGGTTTCTCATGGTGAACACTTTAAACTCAGCAGTCCCTTTTGAAAGGTGACAACAGTCTAATTACACTCTGTCCCTGGGACTCCACATGTGGCTCTCAAGAGGAAGAGCATAAGGGGTGGAACATGGCCTTCTCTTCTTGGGCCAGCCAGGCTCCTTTTTCCACCCCCTGTGCGTTTGGGGAAGGGTTGTTATTTTTGGTAATAGTGTTGGGAGAGCAGGGTGAGATCAAGGGGACCTTTTGCCCTGGTTCTACTGGTTGTTGGGTGGGGTGGCTTTTGGTTATTGGTTTGCCCTGGGTCTATTGGTTGTGGTGGCTATTGGTTTGCCCTGGGTCTATTGGCTGTGGTGGCTATTGGTTTGCTCTGGGTCTATTGGTTGTTGAGTGGGGTGGCTGTCATAACCATACAGCTAAGGGTAGCCTAGAATGCCTCCTTACCTGTAAGGGGTTAAGAAGCTCAAATAACCTGGTTGGCACCTGACCAAAAAGGCCAATGGGGAAAGAAGATACTTTCAAATCTTGGGGAGAGGCTTTGTTTTGGTGTGTTCTCTTGGGAAGCAGAGAAGCATCAGGTCAGAAAACTCCTTCTCCTAGAAACCATCCTATAAGTCTCTCATATTACAAAAATTGTAAGTAAAAGCCAGGCAAGGCCTGTTAGATTATCTTTTGTTCTGCTTGTGAATTTTTCCTTTGCTGCAGGGAGGTTTATTCCTGTTTTTTGTAACTTTGATACTAAGCCTAGAGGAAGTTTTGTTGTGTTTTTTAATCTTTTGTTACCCTGTAAAGTTATTTTCCATCCTGATTTTACAGAGGTGATTTTTACCTTTTTTTAAAAATAAAATCCTTCTTTTAAGAACCTGACTGATTTCTCTATTGTCCTAAGACCCAGGGGTTTGGGTCTGTGATCACTTTGTAACCAATTGGTTAGGATATTATTCTCAAGCCTCCCCAGGAAAGGGGGTGTAAGGGCTTGGGGGGATATTTTGGGGGAATAGGAACTCCAAGTGGTCCTTTCCCTGATTCTTTGTTAAATCACTTGGTGGTGGCAGCATACCATCCACGGGCAAAGAATTTGTGCCTTGGGGAAGTTTTAACCTAAGCTGGTAGAAATAAGCTTAGGGGTTCTTTCATGCTGGTCCCCACATCTGTACCCTAGAGTTCAGAGTGGGGAGGGAACCCTGACAGTGGCTATTGGTTTGCCCTGGTTCTATTGGTTGTTGGGTGGGGTGGATTTTCAAAAATTCTTCTTCTCTATTAAGATCACAGGCAAGGTCACCATGGCTCTCTTTGGTCATCCCTCTCTCGTTCGACCCTCAGAGGAAGCACGAGGAGGCAGGGACTGCACTAACGCTCTTGGACACAGACTGCAGTTTTCCGAACTGCAAATGAAGTTTGGGTCACTGGCACTGTCGCAGTCAGGATGAGATTTATCTAGCTCTGCCTGATGACTCAGGCTGGATCTAGGGGAAAGCGTTGCTGGAGCTGATGCTGGCTGTTATAGTAAATGCGCTCTACGCACTTGTGCTCTTGTCTTTATGTTTCACCAAGCAACCAAGAGTTAACAGGACGAAAGGAAACAGGCATTTGCTGGACTGAAGAGCAATCCTATCAGCCAGGCAGCGAGTCATTCTGGCTACGTCTGTGCTCTGGATTGCTAGATTTGCACGGTGCCAAATTCTGCCTGACCAAGCAACCTTGCTGGCTTTTGAATGTGGCCTCTGAGAGCAGCTATGGCAGCACAATCCTAGTGCTCTGCCAGGCCGGGGTCTTGCTCGCAGGCTGCTGGTGAGCGGCCCAAGTGATTTCAATGCGTGCAGATGGAACTGCACCCCCTGCTGGAAACACAACCATTCTGAGGCAGCAAAACCCTTGCATCTCCCAGAGGGATGTCAGATCTCAACAACCCAACGGGACTGTCTCCATCTACTGGCTAGCAGGGATTATACCCAACTACAGCCAAAGCCCCCCAGATGCTATGGTGCTGGATGAGGTATAAATGCAGAGCTGGGCAGACAAACACCTAGACTTGCACAGAAGAGAGGGGAGAAAATATCCCTCCCCCCCCACCCCAATTTTCCATGTTATGAGTTTTCTCCCACGCCATTAAAATACGTGCGTTCCAAATCAAAGCCTGTGTACAGAGTAGACGCCTCCTCTGCAGCACGGCCCTCAGACTCACACAGGGCCAAATCCCATTCTCAGCGATTCTGGTGTCAATCTGGAGCCGTCTCCATTGGCTTCCAAGAGATAGTCCAGATTTACACCACACCGTTTGGTCCACAACAACTACTGCACATTTCCCTCTAGCGTTTGTGAGGGGACAGCAAATGGGGGTGAGGGTGGGAACCCGGCCAATGTTCTGTATGCTCCAACCTTAGCATTTCCTAAAAGCCCTAAGTGTCCCCAGCACATTAAGGGTCTGCTGGAGAATAAGAGTACTTGTGGCACCTTAGAGACTAAGAAATTTATTTGAGCATAAGCTTTTGTGAGCTACAGCTCGCTTCATTGGATGCTACTGAAGGCATCTGATGAAGTGAGCTGTAGCTCACGAAAGCTCATGCTCAAATAAATTGGTTAGTCTCTAAGGTGCCACTAGTACTCCTTTTCTTTTTGCGGATACAGACTAACACGGCTGCTACTCTGAAACCTGGAGAAAAAGTTACCTTCAGGCTGCCTTGGCGTCGACTCCCTTGTGGATACTGGAGAACCTCGATGCAGATGGCTACTAAACGCCGCCCCGTGGTCCTCATAGGTAAGTGGGCTACGGCGAGGCTTTCCAGGCTCAGGGACAATCACAGGGGCTCCCCTGGTAATTGAACCTCCGGAGTTTGTAACTGGGCTGGGCCTGCTTTTCAGGCTCTCCTCGTAACATGCTCTTTCCAGAGTCCTTGGGTCTTGCATGACGTCCAGCGAGTGCACAGAGTGAAAAGTCCTCCCTGGGCTCCCGATGATCGACAGGACATCATGCTTTTTGGCACTTACTGAGGAAGAGTTGTTGTCGTATTTCAGTGGGGTACCCTGAGGAAACAAGGCAGCGAAGAGGGCATCAGAGTGGGGAAGGGAACGCAGCGGGGCAGAATCAGTGAAGATCACCATTTGCTCTTTCAGGTTGTCACTCGCACTGTGTGCTTAGCCTGGGACCCAGGGTGGGATATTCCAAAGGACCGAAGTGACTTGGAAACAAAAGTCCCACTGAAAATCAACAGTGTGTTGATTTGTGTTCTATAAATAGCACTAATACTGTACACAGAACTGCACCAGTGAGATTCAGAATTAAGAGGTAATGCTATTCCACTGGAACACGTATGGGTGAGTGGAGACTCCTATTCCCATGGGAATCAACATCTCCAGGAGCTACAGCCCAACAGAACATGGCATGTACATGCACATTCCCCATTGTGACAACAGGAAGATGAATCACCATCAATGAGTGTCTATATCCACTGCGCTTCACCCACACACCCCAAAGAAATAAGATACAATCCACAGTCATGAGTATTCTAAACGGCTGCTATCGAAACGCTCCATGTACGGTGAGAGTCCAAGCCACGAAACGTGCCCCAAGCACTTGTTCCTCAGTTCCTAAAGCCGGCCCTGCTGGAGGTGACAGACCCTGCTCTTAGCGACACCTACGTAATCCAGAGTCACTCCAACTGACTTCAGTGAGTTCACTTTGGGTTTACACCCATGTAACTGAGAACACAACAGGACGCAAGAAGTTTTCATGTGGTGGGTGGGTGTCTCAAAAAAGTGGTTAGAAAGGGGCGCTCTTCATTAGAGAGGGGCCAAAACTGGCATCATTCATCTCATCCCACCACCCCAATATTTCATGGCGGGGGGAGGGGAGGAAGAGGAAGGAGGAGATTAAGGGGGTGTTGTGTAGACAGAACCTGCATCTGAAGGCCCCTGGTTTTACAGAACAAAAACTTGACCAATGACATTTTTGCAAAAGCACAACCCTCTCCACTTTTTCCCGTCTCTACAACGGGCTAGCCTGGCTGAGGGAACTGGAATCTGGCTAGCGTGGCTAACAATAGCAGCCAAGACGGCGCAGCGTGGGCATCACACAAGGCTAGTGAGCCGAGTGCGTATCAGGGTCTGTGCTGGGCTTCTTTTATCTGCACTGTACTGTCTTCACTGCAACTGTTACCTGTACCAGCTGGGTTCAAGCTAGCCCGGGGCAGTAACCCAGGCAGCTTTGCTGTGCAGATCAGACCCTTAGTTTAACTAATTAAGTTTGCCAGGAGTCTACACAAGTAATAAGGCCACCTTAGTTCTGAGGTTTCACTCATACCCCAGGTACTAAATGATTCAGTTGGGCAATAAGTGAAAGAATCACTCGCGGTGTTTGCTAGGACTTAAAATATCCTCTGGACAACAAACCCCACGCAGAATTGCTCTGACAGGTCACGCTCTGACAGGGCACCCACGAAGGGGCAGGACATGCAGCGCCCTGGAGATCTTTTCAAGCTCTGTGACACCCTGGGTGTGCACTGGGCCCCTCTGGGGAAAGAGGGCCAAGTATGTGCCAGACTTTAACATATTTCAAAATAGGGGCCAAAGTTCTACGGGAGACACCCCCATGGAGGCCTCTCTTCGGCCCAGTCCGCCAGTGCTTGGGTGCCCTCATCCACTTGGAGCCGTATTGATCCCGTTTACCTCACGCAAAGTTACCTGCCCCCCCAAGGAACGCACCTGTGTGATAGATCCTTCCTTCAGAGGCCTTGCTGCCACTGGGATGTCAGGTGTGTGCCTTAACTCTTCCCTGGGAATCTCATGGATCGATCTTCCTGCTTCCTTCACGGTGGCAACGAGGCCTTCGTGAGCTGCTTTCATTTTCAAGGGAGCGAGGCCCTCGTGAGGCCTGACTTTGTAGGTGTCGGACAAGTCCCTTGGGGGAGTGTTTTCCCTCTTGAGCTGTTTGGCTTCTCTTCTGAGGTAGTCCTCGTGGCCCTCCACATAGGATCGCGGGATTCCTGCAGCCCCCCCAAGAAGGTAATGCACCAGCGTGATTCTCCAAAGAAGCAGGGTCACGCAAACTGAATGATGTACTTACGGCCCCTATACAGGCTGTGGGCCATGGGGGTTTGATGGAGTTCACATGCAAAGCCACTACAGAGCCTGGGCAACCCAACTGATTCTGCAAAGCCCCAACTGCCTTGCCGTATGGGGTCTTAAAGACCAAGAGTGGGATTTTTCAGAAACGCTCTGCGTTGGCTCAGCTCTGCTCTCAGCGAGCTCCCCAATGGGAATTTTACCAATAACTTAAACGAGAGCAGAGTGAGGCCAATGTCAACGGCTCACTTCTGAAAATCTCACTCTCGCCATGCAGCAGATATGATGATGAATACCTAGCTCTTGCCTATCCCTCTGCATCATTAGATCTCAAAACACTTGACAAAGGAGGTCAGGATCATTATCCCCATTTTACAAATGGGGAAACTGAGGCACAGAGCAGGGAAGTAACTTGCCCACGGTCGCCCAGCAGGCCAGTGGCAAAGCTGGAAGTCGACCTCAAGTCTCCCGAGTCCCTGTCCAGTGCTCTACCCACTAGGACTCTCTGCTTCTCCAGTCGCTGTCTAGGTCTGCAATGTGACTGCAGAACCAGTGGGACAACTCAGTACTTAGTTCCTTCCACGCTAATTGCACCCAGAGTTAATTGATAGTGCTGAGCTGCACATGAGGAAATGTCACAAATCATGGCCTACCCTCCCGCATATATACTTCCTGATGTGGATACTTGCCAGTATTACCTTGTGTAATTGAGCCCCGAATATGATGCTGTTCCTTTAAGTTATGGGGACTGTGTCTGTCGGGTGGAATCGCTCGACCCATTAGACCTAGAACAGGCCAAAGAGAACAGTCAGAAAGTAGCAAGACTGCTGACATTTTCATTATACTTTAAAGGGACACTGACAAGAGAGAAATCACCTAATTTTTAAAAGTTTTCTCCAGTAATAGCACCACCTGGGATTAATACAACAATGCTTTCTAAATAGCTAGTTTACTTTTCTCCTTTTGAACTACTTGTTTACTTCTTGTACTTGGGGGACCAAAAGGCCAGACTGGTCAGTTTCACTTTCTTGTTTTCCTACTATTGCTGTCCTGTTTGGATTCAAAACCCTGCAAGGGAAGGTTTTGGGTTAAAAAAGCATTTGCAGGTCCAGAATGATCATCTTCCCTGAAAGTTTTTCCTGAGATGCGTGTAAGTCAGTAACACCCAAAGCGTATGGACAGATGCCAACACCTCCAAGAAAAATATGATTCATCTGCCCATTAGATAGCAATTAGAGAATTGTAACTTCAAAACCGCATCCCTTCCTGCTTTATAAATCAGAAACCCACTTTGCCCCTTCCCCCGCAACGTTTCTGTGTAACTTTTCCCTGCTTTCAGTTCCACGTGGGTCTAGAGAGAATGAAGATGCCACTATTAAAATATATAAGCTCTACAGATAAACTAGATACTCGGATCCCAATCTAACAAACACTGTAACACTTGTAAGGAGCCCCAATGAGATCAGAGGTTTCACATGCATAGTCACTATTATTATGGTTATTTATTATTTTATTATAGTACAGCCTAGGAGCCGCAACCATGGACCAGTAACCCATTGTGCTAGGCGCTGTACAAACACACAACAAAAAGACGGGCCCTGTCCCAAAGAGCTTACGATCTTATATGTGCAGAGTTAGCCGGCTCTGATGCTGGGTTCTCTTGGTAATGGGGCCAGAAAAAATTTCTACTAAATATTAGTATTAGGGATGGTAAAACCTTTTTTAGGGTTTATTTTAAGCAAAACTTTTTGCAGCTAGAATTATCTGCTCAAGTCCCTTCAACAGTTACAGCTGTGACCTTCAATGGGAGCTATGTGCCTGTCAACCACTGAAAATCGCAGCCTGTGTCTCTAGTTTAGAACAATTTGGCCATTTCTGTGCAGAGCACAAAGCACTGGTGTTGAGGAGGACGGGTGAATTAAGACTCATTTTCCTGGGAAGGCCTGTAAGTTCTCACTGTATTGATAGATCCAGAAGAGAGAGATGGTTGTCACTCTCTCACACACACACACGCAAGCATGCAGCAAAACATGCACTTTCGGTCTGGATGTCTTATTTTAGATGAAGGAAAACATGAGCCAGAAGATGCTGCGGGGGAGCGCACAGCCACGTGCATCTCCTCTAAAACAGGCTGCTGCCACTCCTGGAACAGGATGCTGTCGGCAGGTGGGGAGAGTTCTCAGAATGGGAAAGATGCTGCACGCTTTCTGCCCCAGAGTTTAACTCCTGACACGGCACGACTGTAAGATTTCCCCAAACCAACCTTCAATGCTAGTGGATGACAAATCGCGAGCCGGTAAACCCCGGCTGATCCTCCCCTCCATCATATCGTAGGTCCGTTTGGTACCAGCGGTCTCATGAGAAGCGCCAGCGCTTCTGCTGTCCTCCTTGGGGCACTGGGAAGCACCGACTCCACCTAGGAAATAAAAGGAGGTGAAGAAACAAAAGCAGCATGAAGAAGGGGGAGTGAGCGAGCGAGGTTGTTTACTGTCATTCGCAAGTCCACTAAAGGCTCACTCCCACAGGAGTGAGTCCCGCAATTCAGCTTGCACTCAGCAGGCTTTGTCGGCATTACACCATGCTGCTGGGTTCCAGGAAATTCAGCCTCTCTCTCTCCGCCCTGCCCGCCTCGGATTCCAAATTCCATGGCCTCATGTTTGGGCAAGAGCATATGTCTTTTCCACTATCCAGACACAGCCTGCGAGACATTATGGAGCAAATTCAGCTCTGAAGCTCCAAGCAGCTGGAACTCCCACTGAAATTAGCCCAGTGGCGCTGTTTCCTGAATACACCTACTGTTTGTGATCTTGTCCAGTCTCTCTAACAGACACTTTGAGACATTCCCCAGATGATAAAAGCAGACAAAGAGGAAGAAGCAAAGCAGAAAAATCTTTAACATCAAAACCTAGCATAAAGAACATTCACGTTATTCTAATCAGAACGAAGAGATGGACAAACCACACAAAAACAAAGGAGGATGTGAAAAATCCAATTCACCACAACAGCGGCTGGTGGATAAAGTACAGTATCAAGCCACAGAACTAAATTAAGCCTCAAATACTAGTTCCTCCTCCAATTTAAAATAGATTTTCATGCAGAACTATGGAAATTCAAGATAGGCAAGACCTACTGTGCTATTGAACCCATCTCCCTGCCAAGGCAGTACTGCCTGCTACAGCTCTGTTGCACCTATATTCTATATTTCCAAGTGATGGGGCTCTCCCCTTTTCCCTCGGAAGTCTGTTCTACAGCCTGAAAAAAAAAAATCACCATTGGATTTAACATCAGCAAATCCATCCTGCTGCCACATTCTTATTCCCTGCATAATGCAGCCCACCCCATGAAATTTACAAGGCAGTTTATAACATAGCTGAAAGCCCAAGGTTTATGCAACAAGCTCCAAGCTCCGCAATTGGCTCACACAAGATAAACTTGTTGCCTGTTATCCCTGGACTAGTCTATCCTGCCAAGGAATGCTGGTGTCCTGATCCTCTTCTTTCACATATACCATATCTAGGATTACACAGTTATAGAAAACACCGGAGAAGTTCAAAACATTTGTTTGTTCCCCGAGAGTTTGGGAACAAAAGTTCTCTTCTGTGATGCTAGTAATGAATAAAATGGGATTATTACGATACAACCCCCACTACCAGTTTCTGCAATCACCATACAATCAAACCGAAAAGGGCTTGGGGAAAGATTCTGGGAAACAGAAAGTGAATCTCTGTCTCCCTCTTGGCTTCAGACTCATTCGACGTGAAAACTCAGCAGCTGATGTCTAGAAACAGCCAGGCATCTTGAGACACATGAAGGGGGTAATGTTGCTGCATCCTGTTATCAAGGAACATCTGTTCTAAATAGCTCTTCTGCAAAAGGAACGCCGTCCCCTGTTCTCTTTGTTTCATGTGTTTGGGGGGGGAGGGAATAGAGAGATTAAAAAGAAAGAAAATTGCTCAGAAAACATGTCCCTTGCTCACAGAAGCCATTAGCAATCACATGCAGAATGAGAATAACCAATCTAGCACAATTCATCTTGCATACGCTACAGGATTTTGTCTCATTAGAGCCCTTTTATTTGTAAGTACCCTCATGGCACTACAGAACTTGCAGATTTTTCCCCCCTGCTTGCCAGAACTCATAATCGCTAACGATTTAATTTAATTTAATTTTTTTAACTCATTCGCTACTGCATTTGAAACCATCTCCTTTCCCCTAGATAATTCTGGGACGATCAGGATATTAGGGATCAAATCATCTTGTCTTGCAGGTCCAGAGAGGAGAGGAAAATCAACCAGATACACGAATCCAGTTACTCTGCCTAGGGCCCCTCTTACTCAATTGTTACTGACTATTCTTATGTACAGGTAGAGGGAGAGGTGGCCTAAAAATCTAATGCACAAAGAGAGACTGGTGGAGAAAGTACAAAAGCTAATTAAATTAAGCCTCAAACCCTAGCTCCTCTTTTTATCTGAAATAGATTTTCATGCAGAATCAGAGATAGGCAAGACCTATTGGATTATATATGGAACCTATCTCTTTGACAATGCAGGACTGCTTGCTACAGTTTATGTTCCAGGTCTGTGCATGGGATCAAAACAGTGAAAACTCCTGGAGGTTCATTTCAGTTCTCACTCCCCCTGTGGCCTTGGGTGAATCAGTCAGCTCCACTGCCCCATAGATAATGATGCGAACCTCCCTTCCCCATGTTCTTATTATTGTTTGTATTATGGTAGCGCCAAGAGGCTCCAGCCGAAATCAAGGTCTCACCCTCAGAGCATGGGACAATCCCTGCGCTGAATGGCTGTCAAGCCACACAGATGGATGGTGGGGTGGGAAACTGAGGCACAGAGTGATTCTGTGACTTGTTCAAGGTCATGTAGCAGGTCTGGGAATAGAATCCAGGTCTCATGAATCCAAGTTCAGGGCCCCAGCCACTAGACCACGCAGCCTCCACGGGTTGGGTGTCTGAATGAACGCTCTGAGGGGTAAGAAGTATCGTCATTATCCTTATAAATGGAGCGTCACGTGAAGTCCATGCACAAGCAGGCCCAGCAGCCCTGGGGTTCGGTGGGAGGCGAGCACATGGAGCGTGAACCATATGGAATTTGATTCACATCCATTATTTGTGGTTCATTCTCTCCATTTGGTAATCCCCCCGTGTCCGATTAACGGCTCGGGCAGCTAATGCAAGGATTGGAGTTGTTTATTCTTTAAACCAGAATTTGGCCTGGGAGAGGAGCTCTGGCTTTTCTCCCACCGCAGCGTGATTTTTAAGATCAACTATTTGATCCGGAGTGCTGGCTAAAGAGAACCAGTTGCTCCTTGCGAAGACAGCTTGGAAACATTTCTGGTGTGGTTTTCTGGTACTGATTCTGCCAGCTACCCGTGAGGCTACACCAAGCCCAGCTGGGGCAAAGTCAGCAACCGAAAGGGAGAGGAATGGAGATTTGCTCTCCATGTGGTGCCCGGTGGGCACTGCAGAAAATGCTCCTCACACCCAGCACAGGAAGGTCACTGCAACACAAGACTGTGTCACAAGGGTGGCTCCAAGCCTAAATGCATGAGCTGTCCATTATGGTAGGATTTTAACCCTTTTGCTGCAGGCCCAGGGCTCTGCGCCTGTCGTGCAATGGTCCCGCTGTTCGCGGTGAAGCCGAGGGAGCTCTGGGAGGTATGGGAACTAAATCCCAGCGGGGCAGGCTATGTTTTTGCATTCTGATCCACACATCTGTAAGTTGCATGCAGAGTGCCTGGAAATCTGACTATCAGCATCAGAGTGGGGGCTGGTGAGTGCTGACCCTGGCAGAAAAGCTGCCCCTGACGGCAGGGGTGCTGACCCCAAGCTGGCCCATCCCGAGCCTGTGCTCTTTTCCTCCAACAGCTTGAGTGACCGGAGAGCCCCGCTCCGTCAGTGGACATGCCAGCACCCCACGCCCTGCAAGTGTACCACAGAAAACCAAGCGACCAGCTCTGGAATGGAACTGAGTTACAGCTTGTGGGCCAAGACTGTAGCTTGTCTTTTCAGACTCACCCCTCCTGCTTCTGCTTCCAACACAGAGAGACGCACTCAGACAACCCTCTGCAACAACGCCCCATCCCTCCCTACAAGCCCCACCAGCAGCCCACATAAAGGAACCCTCACCTGGGGGCAGGAGGGAGGGGCAGCGGCTCCCCATGGCAGCGATGAGTGGCAGAGAAAGAGCCAACCCCAGCACATTCTCTCTGGTGGCTCCTTCCTCAGTCCGAGAACATGGCAAGTGTTCCCAGCCCTGTGCTCTAACACTAAATCTTCCCACTGGTAGCCAAAGCGCCTCCCCCACCCCACCTCTTGGCTTCGTTTTGTTGTCAGGCAAGCCACGGTGGCGAGAGAAAGATGAGCACCGAAGGCCGTTGCTCTCTGGAGAGGGATGTGAGCTGTGGGGGTGTGACACAGCAGCAGATCTGAAAGATAGACAGCGAGACGGGCGGGTATATCCGAGATTAGGATCTGGTCCTTAGTCATCTCTGCCTTACACTCAGAGCAGAAGCGATGCAGCCCTGTAAGACAGTCACTCATGCTCCTCGTGCGTGTTCTGGCCAGGCACCAAAATGCTCCTGCTTCACATTGGGCCGGGTTACCAAGCCTCCTGGGATCCAAGGGCCAAGGGGGGCAGTCTCTGTAAAGCGGCATCCTCTGCTTCCAGACTCAATGGGGCAAGGACGTCTCTCAAAACGGCTGCTGGGCTGCACGTGCCCGGCCCCAAAAGCTTGGGGAAGAGCAGTGTGCAATGAAAGGCTTGTATGGAGGAGTCGCTCGTAAGCTTCACTGGAAACAAACCTCTGCTCATCGCTCATGGAAGCAAACTGAGCTTCTGAGCAAACTGTCAGCTGATTTTAGGGCCATCCAGTGCGCAGGCTTGGGGAAGGAGATAATAGCTGGTTACTGAGTTAACAAAGAGACCACCTCTGCACTCAACAAAAGTGCTGTGACCTATGCAGGGTTGTTGGGGGTTGGGTAGATGCCCCGGGCTGGCAGTATCACCTAATGGCGATACTCTAGCATGGAATGCCTTCTGGCAAGAGTTCAAAGCCCAGGGGAATGTCGTCCACTGGTGAGAGACCAAGGGGCCGCGTTACAGCGGGGGTATCAGAGGCAGTGTCACCGAGCCGCGAGCGTGGGGAGGAGTAGCTGGGCCCACCCTACTCCACCTAGTTCCAACCTAGGGCCCTTCAAAACAGGGTACCCTGGCACGGGGCTCAGGTCCAAATACCCCCAAGCATGTTCCTTAGGTTGCTGCCTACCCTTATCCCAGTCCCTCTGGTGTTGTCTCCAGGGTTGGACGTGGGGTCCCTCTTGCGTCCCTTCCGCTCTATCTCCAGCGGATCCTCGGTTGGCAACAGTGAGTCGCCCCCTTCGGTTCCCATGGACGACTGGCTTCCCGCGGTGCAGCTAGGAGGCGGCAGGAGGCTGCTGTCCACGAGTGCTCTGCTGGGTCAGCCCAGACTGAACTGAGCTGCTCCCTTCAGAACGCTCCCTCCACTGGGGCATGCCAGCTGAGGCGAAGGGCCGTGGCCTCTTGGGCCCCAAACCGCTCTTTAACCCTTGCTTCGCCAGCGTGGGGTTGGCACACCTGTCACAGGGGTGCGGGCTGGAAATGTTGCGTTTCTTGACACCATGAAGACGATCTTATATTTTAAGGGAGGGGAACAGCCTCCCTGCCTGTGTTGCTGTAACACCCCGGAGATTAGTCGAACAACGGGCTGGACTTCCCACCAGGCGCGCGGACGGCTCCTTTCAGGCATTCTTCTCAGCCTGGACACCGATGCCAGCTTGGGAGCTGCCCCGGCGTAGTTTACCGACAGCGTCACGTCTCAGAAGCGAGGCTCCCATGCTCGGGGTCACAGCACTGCCGGGAAAGGGTCAGGGGAAAGCGGAAGGCACTTCTAAGTGGCAGTGGAAAAGTCAGGCAGGGTATTCACAGCAGGTTCAGCAAAACCCTTTATCACGGCACCAAACCGAACCGCCGGAGCTACCTCCCTTGGCAGTGTCCCGGTAACCCAAAGGGACGCTGGCAGCGATGCTAGCAAGCTGGAGATGAGAATGGAGCCTGGAGACTCGCTGAGACGCAACGCTGCGTCTGTGTCCTCCATGCTCTAAAAGGGGCTGGGGCTCCCCTTCTGCTGGCGTGCTCTCGAGAGCAAACACGTGCAGTGACCCATAGGACTCACCCAGCCCTGGCAGGCCCCAAGAGCAGCAACGCTTCCTCTATCTGTTCTACGCAAGCGGGTCCCACTGAGACAGCAGTCTCCGTGCGAGCCACGTCCCTGGCTGACCGTGGGTGGGGGCTGGGTTTAATAACAACGAGGAGGAGGGGGCCACCAAGGAACGGGCCCATCGCGGCTGTCTCTGGTGCAGGCGCCTGTGTGCGTCTATGAAAGAACCCCACGGTGCAAGAGATGGAGCACTTGGGGAAGTCAAAGGAAGCAACAGGGGGAAAGGGGACAAGATGGAAGCGCTGGGAGAAGGGGAATACAGCTCCATCCATTCCAACATGGACACGCTGGAGGACAGGGAGTGCATCTCATTCCGTTCCAAGTGCACAGGGCCCCACTTGACCTCCGCCTTGCGTTCAGCTGGGGCTCATCGAACACGCTGACTCAACACCAGCGATTCTGACTGCCATTTAGCAGCAAGGTTTCCGTGGGCTGACGAGGAGCCCTGTGGCTTCTTACGCACGGCATGAGGATCACAAAGGGGCCGCCCTGCAGCGTAGACATAAAAACCACTGCCAAACATCCCTGGCATCAGCACAGCTGCATCGCATTGCCACGCTGAGCTGAGCCCGGGTGCAAGGCCCAGACGTGCTGCAGCTTGGCCACGTCAGTGTTAAGCAGCAGCAACCTAGTCACCGGTGCTAAGCACAACCTGGGAGTGAGAGGTTGCCATTCCCCTGGGCTACAGAACAGGGGAGAATACTAAGGGATCCCAGCTGAGGAGCTCCAAGCACTACATGAATGTTATCCTTAACTACACCAGGCTCACAGCACCCTGGGAAATGGGCGCTATCCTCACTGTACAGCAGGGGAAACTGAGGCTCCGTGTTAAGGGCCTAGTGAAGGCGGCTACAGGGGAGCCCTACATTGGAAGGGGGTGTTGTTTAGTGCCCAAGTGGGAGACCTTACACTCCAGCCAATCTTTCAGCTGTGTGGTGGGATGTGTGTTTGCTGGGTCCTCCCAACGACACCTGTTCCCCAGGTGCGACCTCCCAGCGCTGGGCGGGAGCCAGCACCTAACTGCCCCTCTGGCCTGACTCATCCAGATGGCAATCAGCCAAACTACAGCTGCTTCCTGTATTAGGGGCAGAGCTAGAGGCTCCACACACCTGCCTGCCCTCTGGCCCTGTGTGAGTTACCTGAAATGCCCTGGCAGGTCAGTATCAAAGCGGAGGATGGAACCCAGAGTCCTGATTCCCAGCCCTGTGCTCTAACCACTAGGCAGGACTCCGGTGGTCAAAATCAGGGTGGCGGGAGGGGAGCGGGCAGGGTCTGAAGGTAGAGTTATGACATGACAAGAGATGCCCCTTTGCTCAGACCCCAGCTGCCTGGCAGCCCCCTTAAAGCATTCTCTGCTCGACATGGGGAGCCAGGGGCATGATGGAGTTTGCCACAGACCCCAAGTTTCATGGAAAGGCCCCAACTCCCATGGGTCTGACCTGACACCTGCAAACCCAGCTGGAAGGGCAACCGAAGGGTCCCCATTTACTGCAGGGCTGGCAACGCTGTACAGCCCTGCCGCTGCATGCTCCCATGGCGACGTCAGCTCAGTGCAAGGTGCAGCACGCGGGGAGGCTGTGACATTGGGCCACAGGGCTTTCACCACTGTCACCTTGCCCTGGAGGGGGGTGACCCTCAGTGGGAGAGATTTCCCCTAGGCCAGGACGGGCCCTGCTTTTTCTGCTTTCCACATCTAAGGGAATGTTCACCTCAGGGGCCTTCAGAGGTGCAATGGCCTCATGTGGGCACACGGGAACTTAAGCCCTAGAGTCTGACGCCTTCAGAGACTCCCCCGAAGGTGCAGTTTCATACCCACTGGTGGGCACGCTGCCCTCTATCCCAGGACTGGCGTGCGCAGGCTGAGGGCATTAAGCAACCCACAACATGGTTTCATTTGACCCAGCGGGAAGAAGGAGAGAAGTTACCTTCTGCGCAAGGAGAGCGGCGTCCTGCAGATGCTCTCCCCTCAGATCCAGTAAGCCAACTGCAAGCGCACCAGTGTGATCACTGATACACAGCAATTCCCCGGGGGCCCCAACCGAGATCAGGGCCCCATTGTGCAAGGCTCTAATGTAGAATTGGATGAGATTCCAGAGAGCTTACAGTCTAAATGTGCTGCCCTCCGTACACGTGCGGCTCTCCTACTGACACCAGAGGCTCTCCCTGCTGAATCAAGCAGCGTGCCACAGGCCAGATCTGCTGTGTGCATCAAAGAAGAAAATCTGGCCCTTGGATAAGACCTCAAAAATCAGGAACAGGGAGAAAATTACTCTGGAACTAGAAACAGGATACAGGCAAGATACGCTTCGTAATGTTTTCCCAAACATTCTAGCTCCCAAACATTAGTGCACGAACCTGATGCTCCCCCCCGCCCCCCCAAAAACCCCAGAGAGGATTCCAGCTTACCATCATAGGAGAGCACATGGCCCTTCTTCCCTTCGTAGATGACATGTCCTTTGGGCAAGGCATCCTCTCTCACCTTCTCTGCTCTGCCGGGGCTGTCTTCTCCGATTAGTCTGGTAATGGTTCCTTTATACAGCACTTCAGCTGGGGTGCCCTTGGAAAGCCACCAAGATCCATATTTAACAGTGCCACAAGCAATTAAGGAAGAAAGCTCTCATCCCCCAGGAACACACTGCTCCAAAAGGGAGGCAGAGCAAAGGAGGGGGAACAGCTGAACTCTGCTTCCTGTCAGGGCCAATAGCGAGAAATCTGCAGCTTAATTATTGATAAGGACACTAACGCTGAGCGGTAAAAGGTACGTGATCTGTGTAAAGTTGCTGGGAAGAGACGGGGCGAGTGCCAGGCAGAGATGACAGGCCTTGCATTCAACGGGTGTAAAGAGATGGAGTGAGCCTGGCTTTCATTAATACAATTACAGAGCAGCTCAGGCTCTTCCACCATTGGGCAAAGCAGGAATGGAAACACCAAACCACGCTGCCCGCTCCATCCGTGCTGCGCTTTTCAAAGTCAACTATCTGGTTGCTTTCCATCCCACTGGATCGAAGGGACAGACACACTTACAGCTCTGCCTTCCCTGGGGACGTCTTAGTCATGGCCAACACGACTTAAGTCTTTTTCTTTCCCTTGGGACTACTGTCATTGCAAATTATTTTCTCCGACTAATATCATGGGCACAACTGGTCATAGAAATGTTGACGTTCAAAAGGGCCACGCAATCAAGCAGTCTGGGCCCAAAATGCCGGACCATTCGTCATTCCATCACACCAGCTTTATAGACTCGAACCGGGGTTACTGGTGGAGCAGAGCAAAGAGTCAGGCCTGTAGCTTTGCTTTTAAATAAAAAGAAGGGAGCAGCTGCTTATGCAAACTCATCCTTCTCCATCGCTTTCTTCAAAACATCCATGGAAACAGCCCAGGCCTGAGATTTGGAAAGGCATTTGGACAACCTATTCGCAGCAGAAGTAATGGAAAGCAGGTGTCCAAAGCCCCAAGGAAGCCTTGAATATCCTCCTTCCACCCTTTTCATCATTCAAGGTTGTTCTGGGTTTGCAAGCTGCTCACAAGAGTTGGTGCAGGAGGGAAACTGACCAGCCTCGTTTCATGATTCAAGCCAGAGCGAGATGCAAGAAACAAACAAACAGCCATAAGGATGAAATGTAAATTAGGAATACAGGGAAGCTTCCTCCCTCTGCTCCTCCACTTGTAAGTGAAATTCACCCCGGGGGCAGAGAGCTGGCACCAGCGACCTTCAAGTCCCACTTAAAGGGCTCAGGTGCCCAGGCCTTGCGCTGGCTCTCTGCACAAAGGGGAAATTTGCTCTGTACGAGTGCTGCCATGGCCAGAGCCAGGGATCTAGCTGCAGCGAATTTATCCCTTTTTTCTGTCTGTGAATTATCTGCCAACAGACTGAGATTTTGACCTCATTTATTTACTTGGAATTATTTGATGAACGTCTCACTGGAACAAATTTCAGCCTTAAGGGGTGCTTGTAAATTATTTACTGGGGTGCAGTTATATCAGTATAAAGGTGCCTTATATTGGTACAACTTATTCCCCTGCGCGTATGGTAATAGCTACACTGATATAAAGCCTCTTTATACTGGTATAACTGAGTCCACACTAAGGAGTGTATTGCTTTATCTATACAACATGTGTATATGTGCGGACAAGTTCTGTTTATACGCTGGCCTCTTTCCTGATTTACCAAGCTGCCATCCTAGTGCCTGCTTTCTTCTGGAGCACACGGGATGGAGTTAGCGTGGTAACAATCCCTCATCGCGGGTGCCCTAGCAGGCTAGCGATCCACGCACTGGGGGGTGGGAGGGGGGGAAGGGAGGGAACCAGAATCGACTTGCATCCTGCTGTTCAAAGCTAAAAATCCAAACAACGACAGTCACACTATCTGAACAGGCCACACTGAATGCTACCCCATGTCTGTACTGCTGTAAGGGGTGAATAAGGAACCTGATTCTAAATGTCAGCACTTCAGCGTGGTGGTGTTTGGAGGTTGCTCCAATACGTCAGGACAGGATGCCCCCCCCACCCCACCCCGAACCCCTCCGTTCAATGGGTCTCTGCTTCTTTGTAAGCAGTCAGACCAGCAGTCACTAAGCTGCTTGCTGCAGAGACTGGATGGGACGTGTCAATGTGCAGGTTTCAATGCCCTGATTGTTTGCTCTGACACAGGCTCACAGAAACGCTCAGCACTGGCTTTCCCAGTCAGTGCCAGGTAAGTTTCCTTCCCGCACCGGACGTGTTTGCAGGGGGTTTGAAAGCGAGCGATGACAGACGGCTTGGGAGCAGACTGTACCCTATTCAAGATCTGTCTTCTGGGTGAGTAATCTGACATCATGTATCAGCCACAGCGCTGGGAGCTGCGACAAGAATCGGGGGCGCTGCGCTTCCCTGTCAGGAGACTGCGCAGGATGCCGTGCCGAGGGGCATCACGGGCACTGCTCAGAGGAGAGGTCAGAGCTCTTTGGCCTGCAGGGTACAGCCGTCAGACACACTGCAAACATGTGACAGCTGCTCCGAGAGCTACTTTACCATTGAATCAAACCCAAGGGGCAGCCTCACTTCCTGCTGCTACTTTATTTTTAAGACGAATACAGGAATTCTAATGTCAGTTAACTAGCTGGCTCTAAAACAGCATTTGATCAGATCATGCCCTGGATCGGACGTCTCTTAGATCTATCGCAGAACCTACTAGCCAGCGCTTTCCCTCCCACCCCCCATAGCTCTTCCAGGGGCAGGGCAGCGTATCTTCCCTTTTTGAAACCACCCAGACAACAGGAAAAAATCTCAGTGCTTATAAGTGGCTTTAAAGAGCTGAATGATGGCCAGATAAAAATCCCCAAGGGAAACAGATTGTTTTTAGGCTTTCCACTCAGCGCTGAGCAATAACTCACGCCGCTGAACTATCCCCCACTTGGCAGCTGCTCTTCTGAAGATGGATGATAAATGATTAAAGGCAGAGTGCCTTCCTGCTGCGCTCAGGACAGCCCTTCGGGCAGGGCCTAGAGAACACCCTGCTACAGCCGTGGAAGGAGACTTACTGCACTGATTCCTCAACTTCATCACCCCACTGGGGGTGAGGGATTGGTCCTGCTGTGAGCAGGGGGCTGGACTAGATGACCTCCTGAGGTCCCTTCCAACCCTGAGATTCTATGATATGATTCTAGGATTCCCTTCAGCTGGCTTGGTCACCCCCCCTCCCCCGGCCCACCCACCAGCTTACTGTTCTTTTCCATTTCCTTGGCCTTCTATACAGCGTGCCAGCAAAATTAAAACCCCAGCTAACCCCTGCCCGAGCCTGGGTTCATGAGCACAACTAGCATGGGTGAAGGGAGTTTCAAATGCAATGTCCCTTTCACCACTGGTGAGGTCTGTTTACTTCTGCTTTTCACCAGTCTTGCCAAACGGAACGAACCTGATCTGGGGCATACTCTTCCGCCACAGATCGCTCCTCCGCCCTGCCCTGCAGCCCTTGCACCCCGAAGCCCCCACCTCTCCTGCTGGCCCACCTGTGCAGGTGGGGAGACAACCTGGGTGGGGCTACGTGCAGATGCTCTGCTAGGAGGCACCAACCCACTCACCCCACCAGGATCTGAACTCAGCTCTGCAGAGGTGATAGGTCAGAGCAGTTACCCACCAGGTCCGCCGGTCTGCCCCAGGGCAATTCAAGGGTTTACACCCTCTTTGCTTAGTCCTCTGAAATGCCTCCTGATGGGTCTGCCGGGAGGGGGTGCTCTGATGTCCCCTCCAAGTAACAACAAATTGCAATCATTTCTATGCACTCCAGGAGAGGGTCTGCTCTGACAGCAACTGTTCCTTCCCGGCCCACGTTACAAACCAGCTGAGATCCCCCCCAAGCCGTTAAGAGAAGAAACCTACGTGCGTGATGGATCCCCGATAGGTAATGGGCGATTCCGACCGAGGCCTGGTGCCGGGGAGCCCCTTGCTGATGCTCCCTCCTGGGGTTGAGCCCAGCGATGCCCCTGTAAGTCACAACAAAGCAAGCGGGATTAGGTTGCTGAGATTTAGCTTGGGGGCTACCTTGAGTTGGTTCCTATTTTATCTGCTTCGGTCTTGAGCCAACCCAGTGAACTTTCTGAATTTGGCTGAATTAATCGGGTGTTTATGAGAGACAAGAAGGTACAGCTAAAACAGAGTTTTCTGCCTTTTTTTTGCACTGCTGAAAGGGGCTTGGATTTAAAAATGAAACGCTCTCTCCGTCTATCCCCAACATGCACTCATGATTTTGGAGAGCGAGGTTCAGAATGTAATCAGTGCCATTTTATTCGCAGCTGCTTTGCTTTCTTCATTAGCAGACTGCCCTTCAAAACGAACCAGGACAAATCCCTTCTCCTCAAAAGCTGGACAGAAGTTTGCGGGCTCAGATTTTTAAAAGGGGCTAGTGATTTCAGGGGCCCAGTGTCCGGCACTTGGAAGACTGGCTCATCTGTCCACTGAAACTCAGGCACTCTTAAGGTGTCTCATGTTGGGTAGCAGAAGCTAACGTGTCGCCAAAACCACGAGTCACTTTTGAAGAGCTTGGCCCGGGTTGATCCCCTTCCACCTCCTGAGCAGCCTCCCCGAGAGGCGCCTGGTTTCCACTGATCATCACAGCTGCCCTGCTATGTGCTTACCCCTCAGGATGGAGCTCTCTTGGGATGTCTGCAGTACCAGACTTTCAGGCTGGCTGGCCTGGCTTCTAGGAGAAAGTTGTTCCTGCTTTACTCCAGGAAAAGGCACTAGAAAACATTAATCATACATGACAACGTTTGCACCGGTCACCACCAGACAGCTCTTGTCCTGAATTGCTCTCTTGCCTTTTTTATTTTGCTTACTCTTTAATTTTGTCTTGCTTTATATTCACAATTGCTGAAAGAGACAGGTCTTAAATAACCTAGGTCCCCGTGCAGCTGCTGCTGCTTCTGAGTAGCAGATTACACAACTCCAGAGGATAAAGGAAAACTCAAATTGCCTGTATCCCCTCTGCAAGGGCATTGTTCAAGGTCTCCTAGCGGGCAAGACAGCAGGGGTTCCTGAAATCCACTCCTGCATGGCGCTGCACCCCCAGCCCTGCAGCAGGACCAGAGTCAAACACACAGACTGGGGCTGGATTTAATGCCATGACTGCGTTTGTAAATGGGCTGAATAATTTTAAATCCATTGATAACTGTAGCTATGCAAACTCAGAGAAGAGTTCTCAGATCCCGGCTACAGGACTTCAGTGGATCACCCAGAAATTTCCCACCCTTTGCATAGCACTGGGCAATTGGAACTATGTGGACTGAAAGCGCAGCTGCCTTCCTGTTGACCACTGCCACAGGTGGGAGGCTGGAGCTGATGGACTAATTGTCCGACCTGCTATGGTCAGCCTGATGTTCTTAAGAGCTGAGGGACAATAACCCATCTCCTGAAACACACAGTTCAGAGCAGCCAGGAAACAACCCTGGAGGGTGACAAGCCGACTGCAGAATCCGCTCAAGAGGAAGAGAGCTGGGAATAGCCTCTACTGCTGTGCAGGCCCACGGAGCACACTCCCTGCTGGTTTAGCCCATGGCCTTCTCCGCTCTCTGCAGTGCTGGCCCAGGCCTCCTCCCTTAGGACTTTACTCTCTGGCTCTTACGAGATGTTTCCAAATCTGCAAACTGAACATTTTCCTCTCTCGCTTCAGACCATTTACTGTTTATCCCACCAGCTGTGGCGAATGTCAATAAGTTTCCTTCCATCAATCACAGTTAGCTGGAAAGTATTTTTAGGCCGGGATCACGTCCCTGACCGAGTCTTCTATTTTCCTAGACTGTAGGAATTTTGCTCCCTCTGCCTCTCCTCTTATGCTCGGTTAATCCTTTTAGCGGTTTTGATCCCCTTTGTATTTGCTCTTTTACTATAGTTCTTCCTTTAACGGTGGGGGCCAATATGGCACAGACTACCCCATGTGCAATTCCCCCAGGACCAAGCAGAGTAGCATCACTCCACCCCAGATTGGCGTCTCTCTCTCTCTCTGTAAGACTTACAGACGCACACAGGGAGATTCTGTTGGCTTTTCCCCAGCAGCCTGGCACTAGGTGTTTGTGTGTCGTTCGTTGATCCCTTTCTCGAAGGTGGTTTTTGTACACAGCCATTCCCTGGGATATATCTGAGCTGTTCATGTCCTCCCTCGGTGCATAGCTATCAGTGACTCATCTCACACCAAGCAGGCTCTCTCCTTGTGTGTGTTACACACCCTCCTAGCTAACTCCATCATGGTTGAGTTCACTTTTCTCTTGATTGATCAAAATATATCAAACCTCATGAATGCCTGTGACAGACCCCCACCCCCAACCAGTGCTCCTCACTTTGGGGCCTTGTTATTCCTCGTCATCAATTAATTCTTAACCCATCTATTTTTAATCTAGTTTGGGTATTTATTCAGGCTCTTTACAGGTTTCTCATGCTAGACAATGCTGGTTGTGTGACAAAGTGGGGGATTTTCTCGTTTTTTCCAATGGTTTGCATGCAGACGGGGTGGGATGCCATTTCCCTGGGTGTTACTGGTTTAAGGAGGTGATGGGAGAAGGAGTTTGTCGTTACAGAAGATGACAATGGACAAAGGCGGGGTTTGGGTCCGGTGATATCAGATGCCCAGCTGGGAAGCAGGGGGGCTCTGGGCTGGAGAGAGGGAGCAGGCAGAGCCCACCTGGATGCAGGGGAGACTTGGATGTGCTGTGCTGAGGGAGGCCAGGCCTGAGGGTTTCCTGTGCTGTGTTCAAACGCTCAATAAACCCTCCTGTTTTACGCTGGCTGAATGTCACTCCAGCCTAGAGAACAGGGTTGCATTATTCCCTCTGGGAGCGGAGGCCCTGGGGGTCCAGAGCGAGTGGACTCCCTGAGAGGGTCCACGGCGAGAAACAGGTGTGCTAAGGCTCAGAGAGGAGCGTCTCCAGGAAGGGGAGGGGCTTAACCCCCGAGAGAGAGTGAACCCCAAAAAGGGCTGTCTCACTGAAGGGGTTTTCCCCCCACAGACTTCATGGGGCCAAGAGTGGGCATGACCTGAGAGTCCATGACAGGTTGCCATTAAAAAGCAAGCATTTATCCGATCGCAGTCTTGATTGCTACACATTGCACTATCTTCCCATTCCTGGAACGTAACACCGATGTGAGGGAGGCAATGCAGTACCATAGGTTCCTTTCCAATGGTAACTGCTTGTTGGGGTTGACCATCTTCTTGAAATCCATGCATGGAAACGCTGGTTTCTCCTTATGGGCCCTGATCCTGGAATCAGACCCGCAGGGATTCGAGCTACAATGATCCCCAAAAGCAGCTCTCTCCCCACTTGGAAAATGGAATAGCATCACCACCATCTCTCATTGCAGTTTGCAAGTGCAGAGTCTTGAGAATTACAAATATCCCTGCTGCTGAGTGATGCCGGGTTGGCAGCACTGGACCAGAATCCTCTGTACTCAGAGCCATTACAGAAGAGGCAGTGACAAGGTATGCTTCCCTTGTATCTGCTCCACCAATATGTCTCCGCCTTGATGCCAGAGAAACCATTGAGAGGGGATTCACTCAAGCCTCTCCTGAGATCGCCAACGAGGAAGCCAAGTGTGTCAGCAGATTTTGTAGACAACTGCGCACTAGGATGCGAGAGGAGACCACCGTGCAATTTCCCATAGGCCACCAGACAGGAATTTCATAGTCATTGCTGCCTGGGTGAACCCAGTGAACTTGCAAAGCTCTGCATCCTCCCTTTGTGTCATTCAGCTCGCTGGGTGGCCCTGGTGGGTGGGTGGGTGTGGGTGTGCTCAACTCAAGGCTAACAGCAGCTCAACAGGGACAGCTCTGACCATTCAACAAAAAAGCCAGGAGTGAACCAAGGGTCAGAGGCACACAAATAGTGAGTCAACAGCTTACCCAGTTTCTTAGGATCCATAGTCAGTGGCAGGCCCATGGTGATGGAGCCAACGGGAACTTTTGCATGCTCAGAGCTGTACGGAGTATGGAGCTGAATGGGCACCCCCTAAAACACAAGAGAAAAAGGTCACTGACAGTGTGGGATGCTCTGCTAAGACACTTCCTGAAGGGGGCAGTCACCAAGGAGAGGAAGCTCAGGGGAAAAGGCCTCCACTGAATGATTACAAAGCCCTGCGCCCAGGAATCAAAAGGGGGACCTGGCAGGAAGCTGCTCTCAACAACGCTTGGAAGGATTTTTATTTGGTAAATGTCGATTTCACTGCACACACAAACGGAAGAAAAAAATGTTTCCATTGCTAATCGGACCAATTCACAGAGAGGCAAAGAAAAATGCTGCTTGAGAACTTACTAGAGTTTGATTTAAGGATATTTACTTGGTATCTAGTGACAGGTGATGCTAACAATGGTGTTTTAACGGTCACAAAGCTTTACCTTTTTGAGTCTCAGTGTCCGCTGTCATTAAATAACTGTCTGCTCCCTACGTAATTAAACTGCAACTGTGAACATGTAAAATCGACAAAAACTGAAAACAATGCTTAAAAATAAACATTGATATTATCCATCAAAATTATAAAAACAACAACAATCTAATTCTGCCAAGCCTGTTCTTTGCCAACAGAGAGGTCTCTTTCCACGAATACTTGGGAGTACCATGGCACCGGGATAGCATCTTACCTGGGAAATGGAGCCGATGGGCCGCTCCAGAACAGATGGGTGTTTGGTGGAAGAGATGAGAGGGGGAGGATTGGAGATGTTGGACAATCTTTGTAGCCCAGACCGAGAGCTCTCATGCAAAGTTAATGGGATTGGGTGCGCTATTGACAAAACATAAACGTTATTATGGACTGATGGTTATTTGCATCAGAGACACAGAGACCAGGGGACACCGAACGGGGACAGAGACAGAGACCAGGTACAGAGATTCTGTAGGTTGACTGGTGGTTGTAACTGTAGCTTTTTTGGCACTGCAGCCATTAATCCTGTCCATCTCCCATTGCATTCTGGGATCTGCTGTTTCCACACACGGCATCTCTGTATTATAGATGGGATTGGCTACTCCACGCTAGGCAAATCAGATGGGATTGCTAGGCTCCTGGCATGCCGCCTTTGAATGGCAAACTTTCAGCAGCTCTCCCCATCAGGAAGAAAACGTCTGCATGAATTTACTAAATGAGGTGACTTGAGACAAGAACCATGGGACCTTTTAGGCCACGCACCCCCAGTGGCTAAACCAAACTGGCTCCCCCTAGTGGGTGCAGACCCCTGAAGAAGAACGCAAGCCTGTACTCACCTGGCAGGTTATACTGAAACACATGTGGCTCAGTGTGTGGGGAGGTTTTGATCACATCCCTAGAAGACACTTGGTACGGCAGCACGGGGGGCCAGCATGACGTGGCAGTCTGCTCTCCGCTTAACTTCTGTCCTTCTGCAAGGGACGAGAAAGGCACTGGTTTTTCTGCAAGGAGAAAGAGAACTGATCAGCTTGCCACACACATGAACTCACACACACACACACAGCATTGCAAATCAACAAGATCTTACAGAGACCTGCAAAGGGAAACAACAAATGGGGCTCCTTTCTTTTGGTTAGGGCTTGCCTGCACGGTGAGTTACAGCAAGACAAGTCTGGGTGTGACTCTGCAGTGCACCTGCTGGCTGCCACCAACTCATCCTGTGGACGCCGCTAGCACACAGTGAATGCCCCAGAGTGCAGCTTAGCAGAAGTACACCATGCTACGTTCCAAGGCTTTCGTTGCCCAATGAAACCCTACCGCAGGGTAAGTCCGAGGGTCGGAGTGTCTCAGCCCAGCTTGCTGCGCAGTAACTCGCTGTGTAGACAAACCCATAGGGCGCATGAAGAAGGCCTGAAAAGTGCCCAAGTCATTTCTGAAAACGGGACCTAGATACTTCTGGAAATTTTACCTTAAGGCTCCACTTCAACAAAGCATATAAGCATGTGCTTAATTTTAAGCATCCGAGTGTTCAAAAAAGAGTTATCTAGCCAAGATTCTGCACTACGCTGTGTAAAAGGAAGGCGCTTTAGCAGTACCAGACCTCACTACAGCTCTGACTCTGCTAGTAAAGCTTTGCAGACAAGTGGGATGAGATGCATGGCTAGCAAAGGGCCCATTCGTAGGAATAATACAGAAAAGGCTCATTAACACTTGGAGCGCTCAGGAGCTGGGAGACTTAATCCTGTGCCCCTCCCACGGTGATGAAAAGAATCCAGCAGCAGCAAGCCTACGTACCTATCCAAGCCAGAGACTCTTGGGGAATGTTTGCACTGCAAGGGTAGGTGGGACTGATAGCTCTGGGTACGCATACCTGTGCTGGCTTTAATTGAGCTAGCGTGGGTAACCATAGCAGTGAAGACGTGGCAGCCTGGGCTTTAGAGCGAGCTACAAGCCTGCCAGGACTCACACTGCAAGCATGCACCAGGGTCCGTGCTGCTGTCTTCACTGCTCCTTACCCACGCTGTCTGGATTAAGGCCAGCATGGGTACGACCACCCACACTACAGTTACACCTTAAACTGGAGTGTAGACGTACCCTCAGATTCCAGAGGGGGTGGTGTAAGGGGCTAAGCCTCAGGGTCAAAACACCCAGACCCCCCATTTCACATCTCAAACGGATCAATTCACCCTTCCAGGGCATCTGAATTGGAGCACCCCACGCTAGTCACTGTGAGGATCTTTGGGGAAATCCTTGAAAACAAAGTCCCGGTCACGTTCTCCATGTGGACATCGAAGATCCCATGGCACTTCCCACCAGAGGAGGGCATTTGTCCTGAGACACAAGCTCTCCTCCATTCCCACTGCCGTGTGGTGCGCTGCGCACCAGCTGACTGCTGTGCTCTACGCCAGAGGCAGCTGCCTGGCACGGGTGGCATCCGTGTATCGTACAGCTGGGCGAAGATGCTCTGTAATCCCAAGATACTATTGGCCAAGCGCACGTGCACCTGGAGGCAGCATGGAAATCTTGGAAAAGTGGTTCCTCCTCCCCTGGGAGCTGTTCCCGCACACATGCCGCTGTGAAATCTAGGAGATGTGGCCAGTTGATTATTGACCCCACATTAAAGGTAACGATAACTCAGCCAGCTTTTGATAAAATAGCACTGATCC
Source organism: Chelonia mydas (assembly GCF_015237465.2). Lineage (NCBI taxonomy): Eukaryota > Metazoa > Chordata > Testudines > Cheloniidae > Chelonia > Chelonia mydas. The sequence goes on along the minus strand of NC_057856.1, from coordinate 24,390,420 downwards.
TGGGAAGAGCTCCTATGGCCATTTGTCAAGTCCCTGAAACCAGAGCTGAGAAGTCAGCGTTTATATCATCCATCACCCAAATTAATGCTTTTGGCTTCCAATCTCCAGAAAGGCCAAGTGAAATGAGCGTCTAAACCAACAGAAAACACATTGCTGGCTTTAAAACTGCCCCGAGATAGCCAAAAATAGGCGTGATGGCCACTCGGCGATGAGGGAAAGGATCCATCTGTCTGAGAGCATGCTCCAAATGGACAGGCCGCGACCCCCCAGCCCCACACCAGAGCAGCACTGTCAAAGCACCTTAGGAGGAGATACTAAACTGGCCGGGCTCCAGATAGATACAGCCCCAGCCAAAGGTCTGCAAGGGGCAGCCAACGCCTTGGCCAGGATGTGATGCTCGTGTCCAAGACAGTGCTTTGAAGCGGCTCCAGGATGGTGCGAAACTTGTCTGTCTCTGGAGAAGTTGCAACAGTTCACGCTCTCTTATCAGGCAGAGCCGTGCCAATCTGATCACAGCTTTGGGGGGAGTAGGAACAGCTGCTCTTGCTGCAAGACCAGCCCTCTGCTAGGATCACTCCACTTCTTCTGCAGCAGCACAATGAATGTACCCGGGGCCTGGTCTTCACAGCAATTCAGAGTCCAGATGGATGCCTGGTGCACGGTCACTTTAACAGGACATTCAAAGGAGGCTCCCGATTTTCTTACCATAAAAGGAGAGAGGAGGGATGCTCCCCTCCTCCCACCCCTTTCACTGCTTTGCCCTGACCGACTGGCTCCCTTGCTGCCTTCCAAACCTGCTGCTGGTGCCTCTCCCATATCTCCAGTTCAGAGCCAGGCTTGAGCCACTGGGTGAAATGCTAGCGCCATCCAAGTCAACGGCAAAAGTCCCTCTGGCTTCAAAGGGGCACAGATTCCACCCCTCTGCTCAGCTGTGTCTGTATGCGAGCCAGCCCGAACGCCAGAGGGAGCGGGGCCCTGACCCAGGGCCAATCATTTACTGAATGTTGATGGGAATGCCATGCAGTTCTCCAGCTCCCACTGCTATCTTGGATGCGTGACCGCTTCAAAACTCCGTCCCCGGGCACACGGGATATTGAGGGCGCAGTACGGCGAGCGAACCCCTGGGAGTCGAGACCTGCCATCTCCTCCTCCAGTGGCCTGGGCAATCTCCTTTCACCTCTCTGCCTAAGCTTCCCTATCTGTGCACCGGGAGATAATACGCAAGCACGGTGCAATTAGCTGAACTAATCGCTGCAGCAAGCTTGGAGGATTCAAGGCGCTAGGTGCGTGTCACCAGCAGCGTGTCACCAGCAGCGCGGGCACAGCACCCTAAGCCAGGTGCTTTGCAGACAGCAGAGCTGCGTCAACCTGCATCCATGTCAGATCTGGATGTTAACAAAGGAGCCATCAGGTTGCAGAGTTTAAAGGTTATTCTGAAACCTGACCTTTCACATCCTGGTCTACCCACTTCCACCTGGCATGGTGAGCCTCCCTCTTTCCTCGCTGCTCTCGGGCCCTGAAACCAGAGCTGAAAATCAGCTGGGGCAAAAGCTGGTGGGAAGATGAACCAAGCATCCCAGCGCAGTGGGAGCCCATAGAGGAACAATCCGTTGGGCTTCCAGGCTAGAAGGAGCTGTCGTAAGTGCTGGTTCTGCCATGAGACTCGACAGGAAGCTGAGCTGAGCGAGACGGGCTGCGCTGTATAGCGATGTGTAACAGCAAAAGCGTAGCCCTGATCACTTGCACTGGAGTGTAACTGAGTCTGCGTAATGAACATACGAAAGTGAGAGTGGAGAAGGCAGGAGAGGACAAGCTGGAGAATCTGCACCAGACAGGTATCAATCACGTGACTTACTGGAGTATCAAATTCCTTCAAGGTGAACAGCTATCTTCCTTACATTCAGATTGTTTTATTGTGCTGTGGCCAGTCTGTATGGCTATGCATGCTGTTATTTATTATCATGCAGAAAGCCAGCTGGCTGAGCAGCAGCAATCAGCTCTCCTAGGAAGTAACTCATTTTGCAACACTACTCTGTCTAACCTTTGGGCCAGCACACCACATATCAGCTTTGGGAAACCTTGGCTGACAGAAGTTGAACTAGCGTAGCTGCTCTTGTGACCCAACTTTTCCGCAACAACGGAGATCAAATTCCAACAAATTCAAGCTAATTGGTGTATTTTTTTCCTCCTTTCTCTTGCATGAGTGTGTGAAATTCTATGGCTGCAAACAAAATTCTTCTGTCTGGCTGCAGACCCAATATGGTGCTTACATCCCCAATGCCTAGATTTGCTACCTTATAGGTGGCGTCCTCTGGGACAAAGGCACTGAAAGTCACGATGTTCGCACCACCATGCCACAAAGCTGCAGCCATACATGGCAATGGCACGTCAGCCCATCCAACGCACCGTCAGCCCACAAAAATGACCACGGAGAGCAACCTTCCCCCCGCCCCCAACAACCTCAAATATCACCTGCCAAGGGGATTCTCTCTCTAAGGATCTGAGGCAAACCATTTCCTGTGAGTAACAGTCATCAATTCTGTCATAACCTGCACGATATGGGGACTGCTGTTGCCCACTCAGGGCAGGGCTAAGCACACCACACTCACTAGCCGGGGAAACCCCAGTGAGGTACTGGCTTGGCAGCATTGGATAGATGGGATCTCGGCTGCTGAAATGTTGAGGTGATTGCAATGGTCTCTTCCTCTAGTGGCTGGGGGTCTGGGAAGAAGGTACGAGCACAGGCACCCCTGGGGGGGGGAGTGGGGGGGTGGAGAGAAGGGCATGCGTTTGGTTAGCTGACGGCCACAGCGCCTGTTACTGTACCATCACAACTTACAGACCCTCCCCTGTGGGGTGCCGAACCGCCTCCGTTTTAACTGCACTTATCACGTCGCAGGTTCCGGCCAGCCTCAAAACTGACCACGCCCAAACCCTCTCATCAAGGTGCACAGGTTTAAAGAGCACATGCCAGGCCAACGTACGGACTTCCGACGGGAACCAGCTTTGAAATTACAAACAGCATCAGCAAGAGTGCCCAGTTCTCCTTAACCGCGGCCCCCAGGGGACCAATGCTCACGATGTGCTCTGGTGGGAAGCTCTGAATCCTTCGTTAGCGCTATCCCGAGGGGACGGCATTGAGAACCTTTACAGGAAGCTTTATGCGAGTCACAGCAGGAGTATTGATTTTTAAATGAAAGAATGGCCCCCGCCGAGCATTAAAAGCATTCTTTATAAGGAGCAAACAAGGTAGAAAAGAGCGACTGAAACCAGTGCCCTGGCGCGCCTCCAGGTCCTCTACTCTCCGAAAGGCAAACAAAGGCAGCCTTCCCATCCTCAGCGTTCGACGTTCTACCAGGATTTGCTGCAGGTTCAATGAGACACGATGCACTTCCTAATGAACACGGCCAATTAGCCATGCCAACATGATTCCGCTCCGCCACGCTATCAGCCTTTAAAGCTAGCTTCCACCTGCAATAGGACCCCTGTCCCCGCTCTGTGAAATCACACGCAGGCGCATCTTACCTTCTTTGTCACCCACAGCTGGACTCCTGCTCTTTCCCCTGGGGCTACTGCTTGGCTGCTGCTCCTGCTCAGTGGGCTGCTGCTGCGGCTGCTTGCTCTGGGCTACGTCATCCCGGGCAGATTCATGGGCTTTAGTAATCTGCTGCTGGTAGAGGGCCAAGGCGTGGTGAGGCACCTGAGGCTTCATGCTTCCGCTCTGTAACGTCCCGTCTGGGAATCCCTCAGAAATCTGCAGTGGGAGCAGAAAGAATGGGATGGGAGAAGCAGGACATATTGTCCCAGCTGCCGTTAACTTCCACAGCGGAGTCTGCAAGGAGGTTTAACTCCAAAAACTTGGCTCCTTTCTGGGGAGCTTTTCTCCCACCTCTGCAGACGCTCCGCTCAGCTCCCCAGGCGGGGCTCCCAGAGATTCGAACCAAGCCACTGCCCTTCCTACCACCGGCAGTAAACAAGAGAGAGTGAGGCAGCATGTTTATCTTTTGCCACAAGGCTAGCGTCCTGTTTGGGAAATGTTACAGGGGAACCTCTGATTTGGCTTGTTTAAGGCATGTAATCGCTAGCCCAGGACTGGCAGCTTAGAAGTGGTTTCAATACTATGCACCGATCTCAAGTCATGGCACAGAGATGTCTGAAAGGACGATGTGAAATTTTTGTTTGTAACGCCCTCTTTGGATCACCAAAGTACAATGGGATTTTGGCCATGTCCCACTCTGCAAACATTGCTCCTTGGCCACTGTTTTGAGTCTGGTGAAGAATAACTAGGCTGCTTTTTGTTTTTACTTCATTGTGAGGGCACCAGCAACAATGATCAGCATGGAGAATGCACCTTCTTGTGGGGGGCTGCTGCTGAATAGCTAAGCAGGGGGAGCACAGAGAAGATTTTGGGGGGACCAGCCAAAACGTCACCTCTCTATCTCTTGTGTTGGGTGAATTTACTGATTTCAGTGACCCCAGTGGAATTCCAGAGTAGCTCGTCAACAGAGTTGCTCTGGACTTGATGGTGTAACTGACATCACAATCTGGTCCTTAACATTCTGAGATAAAGGAAAACACTGGGCTGTGAAAGGTGTGTATGGCTGGGCTTTCTCCCGCGCCCGCTCCAACTAATGAAGGAAATGGCTGTACAGCAATGACAAGGTTTCTTATAAAGAAACTCATGATACAATTGAACATCTCTGGGGGAACTTTCTCAGAAATCAGGAAGGAGTTGTCTATAGAGAACCCGGTGAGAGCATGCCACATGGCTCCCAAATGCCCTTCGCACAGCACGCATAGAGAACCGTGCCCGACACCCCAGTGCTATCACCCACCCATGGAGAAACACACCTGGCCCATGCAGGAGCACAATCAAGCCCAGATGCCCACTCCCAAACTCATTCACTCACACCCGTTCCCGGGGCAAACAGATCGGAAACCCGCACTGTCCTCCTCAACAGATGCCCATATGAGAACACGCAGGCACGCACGCACATAGAGGCAGGAACCCATGGCCACGCGTGCACACCCATGCAGGCGGGAACCCATGGCCACGCGTGCACACCCATGCAGGCGGGAACCCATGGCCACGCGTGCACAAGGCAAACTTTTGCTTGGTGCCCTCAGTCCGAGGGTTTTAAAAACCCCACGGGATGCAGAACTTGGAGGGGAACGAGCCACTTTCCTGGGACCAGGTGACGAGGGGTCTTCCGTCCGGTACTTACAATGGGGGGGATAGCAGCAGCTCTCTGCTTCAACTGCTTCAGGTCCAACGGTTTCTGAGGTGAAGAGTTCAGCCTGGCATCGGTGGCCGCGTTGAGGAGGCTGGGCCTCGGAGACAGCAGCCTGCACACAGACACAGGTCATAAGGAGCCACGTACTTCTCACCCCCACGAGCGAGGACGCACCGGTGCCCGCACAGCCTGTGCTGGGAGGAGGCGCGGGGCGGGGAATCTTTTCGTGATGACTCTAGAGGTCATCGTCCTCACCAGCCCACCGAGAAGAAGCGGGTCACACCGACGCGTGTCGGTCTGTGTGCGCGTCACCCACTGGGGAGCGCACGTTACGGGTCCTCCCTCAGAGCCTGAGCCACAGCGGAGGAGAGTGCTACTGTCCCAGCTGGGGAGCGCTGGCTTTTCAGCTCAAGCTCCAGCAGCTCGTGCTGTTAGCTCTGGAGGTCCCCGGGGCGTCAGCCAGGACAGCAGCGGTCCCTGGTACAATATACTTCGTATATTCCTGGTTAGCGCCTCCCGTACCTCCCAAAGTGTCTCAGTATTGGGCACCTGCAAGGGTCTGCTTGCTGAATAGACCATGCTTCAAGGAGCCACTGCTCGCCTTCTTGCATCAGCAAGGAGCAGTATCGACTGGCTTGGTACCTGGAGTTCTTACTCGCTAGACTTTGATCTATAATCAGTGATAAAGTAGCACAAGTCCCGGGCCATCCTAATCTGAAACAGGAAGCACACAGCGGTACGGCTAACTACTACTGCACTGAGAGCACCGGCCAGGATACAGCACCGACCTTTGGAGATAACAGAGCACTGTTATCATGGAGCGCAGCACAGCGCAGCTTGCGACAGCCAGAGCTACTCGGCCATGGAGTGCAGCTGCAGCGGGAAAGGCAGGGCAGGACAGGGAGCTGGGATTACATAGCTACAGAAGAGGAAAAGCAGGCCAATTCCCGCCTGCCTTGCTCAGAAGGGTACGACTCCAGTGGGACCCCTGGCATAAGTCCAAAGAGCAGGATTTGGCTCAATGGGCTTGATTACTCTTTCACGTACCCAAGAGTAAATCAGGAGTAATGCTAATGAAGCCACTGCATTACCCTGGAGTGAGCCCAGGGACAAATCAGGGCCAACACAGGATGCCAGTTAGTTACAAAGTCAGGGTGCTTGGTTCTGATCTCGTACGGGACTCCAGAGGTCACCAGCATGTGTGAAATCTCCAGCCCCGGGCCTGCTTGTGATATCTCTTACAGTGAGACAGCCAAAGTTTGCATCCAAATTCAATACAACTGAGTGGCGTGAGGAACTGAGTGATCTGGCCCAGTCAGACAGGATCTCATCAGGTCCACAGGACAAGCCGGTGCATTCTGAGGGCATTTCCTGTCTGGGCTGGCCACTCTGCGACCAGCTGGCTATCAAGCCAACTCTCTCGGCTACATAATAAGTCACTGGTAAGAGCCAAAAGCAAAGAACAATCCTTGCACAATGTGCTGGGCTGGATGCTCCCTGCCTGAGAGCGAGAGACAATAAAGCTGCCCCCCCACCACTAGGGCATGGTTCCCAAACCTAGCCACTCAGCAGAAGATTTGGCTAGAGCTGCCAGGAAAGATTTATCCCAGGTGTGTGTCTGAGTGGGCTCCCACCTCCTCCCAGTGCCCTCAATCTCCAGATCTTTGGGTCAATCCTTCAGAAGCTGGCTCATCGCCACATTGGTGCACCTGAGCTTCCCTAAGGCTGCTGGGTGGTCCTGGCTGGGTCTGAGTCACATTTGGCCCGGCCTGGCCTCTTCTCCTTCAGGCTCTGCTTCCCTTCTCCGACATGCTGCTGCTCCTCCGGGCTGGGCACCCTGGGAAATCTCAGGGTGTATCTGTGTCTCTGTGAGCATGTGATTACCCAGAGGAGGGGGAGGAAGGGAACAGGAGCGGGGAGGAAGGCAGAGCTCGTGGGGGGGAGGCTGAAATCAGGCTGTCTTCAGTGCAGAACCCCAGAGGGGGGAGGAAACTTTCCCTCGCTTGAGGCTGGCCTCCAGTCGTGCCCTCCAGCCAAACACACTACTTCCCAGCCCCCGCACAGAGCTGCCTTCTTCACCTGGGGAGCTGCTGCCTGTGTTAGCGAATGGCCTGGCCACTGGTTCGTACCCCAGGGTCTATATTCACTGGGCCGGCAGGCTGCATGGGGCGCTGAACCCCTCCATAGCTAGCTGCAGTTCCCCGCGCCAGTGCAATGGAGCAATGCAATGCAGACTCGGCGACAGACCTGCCAGTGGCCTCAGCGGGAGCAGGCTGAGTCCTCACAGCACAGGCCACTGGGGTCGCCCTGTTCTGCGGAGCAGCTGCTAACTTACATGGCTCCCCGGTATTGTTTAGCTCACTCACCGCTTTTTAGCTTCCAAGCCAAACCCTCCTAGCACCCCTGGGGAGTGGGGAAGGCTCACCCCAGAGAGGGGCCGGGACTTGCCGTAGGCAGTCAGAGCTCCTGGCTGCCAGCCTAGTGCTCAGACCACTGGACCAGGCCTCTCTCTGACCCGTCTCTTCTCTCCCCCAACTACCAGCTAGTGAAGCAGTCCAGAGTTTTAAGGTTTACAGCCTGCTCTGTTTATCGGAGCTGCGAGCTGACTGCTCTTTTCAGTCTATAAATTTCAAGGTCATTCTGTGTTCAACCTTGGATGACAAACAAGTCCGGCGAGGCCATGTGAGGGGAATAAATATATCTTTGTGCTGTGCGCCCATCCTCCTTTCCCCGCCCCTTGCCCTAGCTCCATTCCCGCCCCACCAATCCTTCTCCTGCAGCAGATTCTAGTTACACGGCAGGACCTGCAAAACGCACAGCCTTGGATTCCCCCCACGAGCCTGGCCCAGGAGCTCTCTGAGGAGGAAACGAGAAGAGGGGAGGCTAATCAGAGCTGTCGTGGGAATAAATGCACAGTATCTGCCAGCTGCGGTGTATCGAAAGCTAGAAGCTTGACCGCTGTGGAAACGTAAAAGGATACATACCCCAGGGAGCCTATGCCCCACAACGGCCATGCAAAGCCATTGACGGGTGTAGGTAAGGGACCGACTGGTGCAAACTCTGGCTGGATTTTCAAGCGACTGGTGATTTTGGGGACTTCAGACACCGGAAGGGGCCCTGATTTTCAGGCTGGGCCAGGCACCCGCCCCCTCTTTACTTCCGGCCCCTGCAAGGCAGCTCTGGCTGAGCATCCAAATAGCTGGTCGCTTTTGGAAACTTTGGCCTCGGATTCTTTTAAAAACAAAACAAAACAAAAAACCCCCCACACTCTTTTCCCACAAAATCAAATTCCATTTCTTTCCTAGCAAACGTAGCTTCCAGACGCACTGATGCCGGGGCCACCTCCACACAGCTTCCACTGGCTGGGAAGAGCTCGCTGCACCTCCAACGCGGGCTGCCAGATCACATTAGACACAAACCCTGCCAAGCAGGTAACTCATCAAAATCCACAGTGCGAGCACTGTCCCCTCACTAATGAACAGGCCGACTGACCGGCGAGCTGTCTGGGAACGAGGACCGGGCTGCACTTCACTCATGAGCGCTGCTGAAGGCACAGCACCGATTTCGGTCACAGACCCTTCAGAGGCCATTCCAGTGATGTTAAAATGCAGGGCCGGATTCTGACAGCTTTGCTCACGTTCAGCAGCATTTTACTCCACAAATGGCCTCACTGGACAGCTAGCTCAGTGGCCTGATTGTCTATAGTGCTGGGCACCCAGCAGTTCCCATCTACAGACAGACCTAGCCAGCTCCTCAGCTGGTGGGAAGCAGTGCAGTTACTCAACAGGAGCTGCTTTACATCAGCTGAGGATCTGGCCCCAGATCCTCGTGTGCCTGAAGTGGCTTTAGAAGCCCAAATTTAGGCCCTCGGGTTTTAAAAAGTCTTAACTGAACCCTCTGAGCCTTGCCTTCCCCGTCAGTCAAATGTGGCAACCACCACCTGCCTCACCACGGTGCTGGGAGGCTGAGTTAATTCAGGCTTGTAAAGCAGTTGGAGAGCCTCAGATTCATATAATTCATATTGTTACAATGTCTGTAAATTACATAAACTGCCAATTGACTAAAATGATCACGTGCGTACAGCTCTACTTGCTGGGAAAGCAACAGATATCACTTTACTGTGTAAACCACCTGCCCATAAACCGGGCTCTGGAAATTTACTCAGCTAATCTGCATGTGTGTGAAGTGGAGAATGACATCTCCAGGACACTAACTTATACACACACACACCCCCACACTTACCTTCCATAGTTAATTTTGGGTCTCCCAAACCATGCTCTAGACATTGACAACCGAGCCCCGAAGAGCTGAGCGATGGAAAAAATCAGGGAGGGAGGTTTATGCAGGGTCCCTATGGATCTCTTGCCTGATTCAGCACCACAGAAGGGGGGCATGAACATTGGCTGGGTGCACACATATCCCAGGAAAAGGACGAGATGGAAGATTGGGACTAAACTGTAAAAGTGTGACATGTGGATCCATATGAAGAGTTCTATCACGGTGTCATTTCTCATTCTACTGCAGAGAACCCCCCCAAATACTAATCCATGCACTGCAGTAAGCAGTGTTGGGCATCAGTGTAGTAAATCCAAATTCCTACTCAGATCTTTCAAATACTTAGCCTCATGGCTCGGTGCAAAAAGTCAAGAGGCCTATGAACAGTTGCAGAACTGGCCCCGTTTTCCCGGTAGTGCTGCCAGGGAGCAGGTGTTAGGTACTTGGGTAGCAACGTAACAGTGGTTGGCACCATGTCTCCTGAGCACATAACTACCAAGCACAGGTGGTAAGTGCCTTCCTGTAACTTTTACAACTCAGTCTCCTGGTTTCTCTGCTAGCTGTAAACTTGCAATGGCTAAATCCGCACGGCATCACACATTCATTTACGTCTAGTGTGACCGACAGCTGAACTTCGTCTCTGGCATGGATAGTGGCCTTTTTAAAGAGATATATATGAAGACAATTATCTGTATTTTTAACACTGGAGAGTTAAAGCTGTGATTATCTTTACCCTGGCCTGCCACTGAGTTGCACGACCTGCAGAATGATGGAGGGCAGCCAGCGCAGCTGTCCCTAAGCATCACTCCTCCAGCCCGGTCCTCCCCCGTCCCTCCTCATCCTGCAGAGCTACCCCACCCCCACCTGAAGGAGAAAGCAAAACACTTTAAACCACTGAATGCACTTATAACTGGAGCAGAGAGCAAAGAGGGAGAAAACAGCTTCCAGCATCCCAGCAGACAAAACTCCATGTGTGCAGGTGTTTGCATACACACGCGTGTGTATACACACACACACACTGCACCCAGAGAAGATGGCTAGGTTCTTCACCAATCCAAAGTAAAGATAAGAGCCGAGGGCTTATCTCCACAGGATAGCCACCCGGGGTACAAGTCAAGGTGCGCCTTCAAACTGATAGAGGGGATGGTGACTGAGTAGGACTGCGGCGAGCATGCACTGAGCGAGCTAGCACCAGCACCATGAGCAGTGAAGCTGCGGCACATGGGCTACCTGCCCAGGTACGTCCCCAGGGGCCGGGGTGTGCACGGTACAGGCTGCACTGAAGCCCATCGGGCCACGGCTTCGGTGCTACCTTCTCACGCCATTTTCTAAAGCAAAGCCTTCCCACAGGTATAGACCTCTGACTGCAGAGTAGGTAATCTAGTAAAATGCCCCCTGCTGACAGTCAGTCTGGTAGAAGAGGGATTGCCCAGTTCGGCTGGGGTTGCTTTCTAAAGACTAAAGAAGCTACTTGTATCCCAGAGTAAGAGCGTGTCCACATGGGGAGTTATACCAGTATAATTAAACTGGTCTAGTTGTACTGGTGTAACTGGCCAAACTTTCCCAGACAGCCAAACCCTGAATCCCTGCAATATCCCATATTTCAGCACAATGGCTGCTAAGTGGAGTGGCACAAGGCCCCGGGGGAAGCCTGTTTAATGTTTAACGTCCCTGAAAACTGATATTAGTTTGCCAGGGCAGATATGTACTGCCTCTGGGGGGAGCCTGGGACAAAGCGCGGTTCCCGCGATTGGCTCCGGGAAGCTGATAAATGCTGTTGTGGTGGTGGTGTGAAGCTGGGTTAACAGTCAACCTGAGCACTGCCCTCCCCCTTTCTCACGGGGATTAGTATGGGGTTTGCGGGGAGGAGGGAGGCTGGGCTCCTTCCTCTGCCTAAAGGAGAAACAACAAATTCAAACAGGCCTGAACTCTGCAGCAGAAAAGCCAAGAGCGAAAGGGCCAGCCTTACGGCACTGTCAGAGTCGCCTTAGGCAGCACGGCCAGGACTCACCCGCAGCCCCATCTCTTAGCAGCTTTGCAGCAGAATCTGCCGTTCCCACAGGAAGTACAAACAGCATCTTTGACTCTATTCTGCGAACTGTGCTCACAAGTGCTCGCTAATAACCTCACCAGGCTCCATGCAAGTGCAGCAGCAAAGCCTAAAGAGCTCATATCTCCTTCAAGTACACGCTGGAGAGGGCAGGCTCATCGAGGGGAACTTGTTGCTTTCCCATTCTTTGGGCCAGCCAGGCTGTTAGCTCTCAGTACCAGCTTCCTAGCCCTGAACCACATGCCCCACTCCGATAGGCAGGGGGTTAAAAGGGGCCAAGCTAGGCTAATTGGGGAAGCAGCCACAGGTGTGGCCAGCTCAATTAGGGCCCAGCTGGCCCTGATAAGAGGGCTGGGGGACAGGAGCTGGAGGAGTCTCACTCTAGCCCTGGAGTGGGAAGGGCTGGCTGCCTGGGAGCAAGGTACCTGAAGCACAGCAGTGCTGGGGAAGGGCAAAGGGGAGCTGGGGAGCTCCAGCCTGGTAAACCCCCAGGCTGCAGGCCTTGGTAAAGGCCCAGAAAGGTACTGGGGCTGCCGAGATACAGCTGGGAGTAGGCAAAGGCAGCAGGTCCAATGATGAGTGGCCATTACAGACTGCAGTCTGCCCCAGTGAATGGGGGGCTGGATGACAACTGGCCGTAGCCACTGAGGTAAGGTGGGCTTAGAGGGTTGAGGGTTCCCCTGGGAGGGGAGACCCAGAGAGTGGGGGTACTGCTGGGGCAGAACTCCAGAGTAAGGGGCATCGGGGTCTGGTAGGGACACGGGGGCCTGAGGCAGGTGAGCCACCAGCCAGCAGAGGGTGCTCTGAGCTGGAATCAACCTAATTCTCAGGACAACCAGCAGGAGGCGCCGCACCGGTGAGTCATTTCGCTACATCCCTGCATCCTGCTTTGCTGTCAAACTGGCTTCCCTCCCCCACAAACCAGTTCCCCACGGGGAGTTGGGACACCTCCCTGGCTCTGTGTATGTAGGGGGGACAACTCCCATCGCCAGGGGCCCCTCCCCAAAAGCAATTCCTCACAAGGGGAGGGGAGGGAACCGAGATGGCTCCCACTCACCCATAGAACCAACCGCTGCTGAGGGAGGGCAGAGGGGACCAGTGATGGAAAATCAATTTTAGAATTTGTTTTTATAAATTACATCTTTCAAGGAGGCTGGGGATTGAGGAATCAGTTGGCTGAGGGGGAGGGTACAGTTGCTAGAATGCTGCCTCCTCCAGAAGTCTGGCCACACCCCTGAAAATCCTGAATATTCACCTCCTTGCTAATCTAAAACACCCTGCAGCTGTTTCCCTGTCTCCACATGCAGCCCCAAGTTATCATAGAACATCAGGGTTGGAAGGGACCTCAGGAGGTCAACTAGTCCAACCCCCTGCTCAAAGCAGGACCAATCCCCAACTAAATCATCCCAGCCAGGGCTTTGTCAAGCCTGACCTTAAAAACTTATAAGGAAGGAGATTTCACCACCTCCCTGGGTAACCCATTCCAGTGCTTCACCATTCCAGTGAAAAAGTTTTTCTTAAGATCCAACCTAAACCTCCCACACTGCCACTTGAGACTATTAGTCCTTGCTCTGTCATCTGCTCCCACTGAGAACAGTCTAGATTCATCCTCTTTGGAACCCCCTTTCAGGTAGTTGAAAGCAGCTATCAAATCCCCCCTCATTCTTCTCTTCTGCAGACTAAACAATCCCAGTTACGTCAGCCTCTCCTCATAAGTCATGTGTTCCAGCCCCCTAATCGTTTGTGTTGCCCTCCGCTGGACTCTTTCCAATTTTTCCACATCCACATCATAGTGTGGGGCCCAAAACTGGACACAGTACTCCAGATGAGGCCTCACCAATGTCAAATAGAGGGGAATGATCATGTCCCTCGATCTGCTGCCAATGCCCCTACTTATACATCCCAAAATGCCGTTAGCCTTCTTGGTAACAAGGGCACACTGTTATGGGAGGAGCCATGTCTTCATTTCCCCAGTGTCTAGGGGGGAAAATATGGGAGATCCCATTAAAAGTCCGATCACACTCATCATGGCAGAGGCGTAGAGAGTTGCAGCATGTGTGGGCCGGTGACCTGCCCTGCTTTCCTCATGGATAATTAATGTCTAGATGTTTAAATGCCTCTCTCCAGCCCAGGAACAATTCAGACCCCAGTCCCCTCTCCATGCTGTAAGTGAGAGATCAAAGCAGCTCCTTTCCTGCAAACAGGATGCAGCCACTGAAGGAGAAACTGCCCACTGGCTCTTACTGAAATTGACTGAGTCTATGCAATAAACCACAAATCCCAGGTCACAAGAGCCTGCCAGCGACAGAGGACAGGAGCGTATTGCAGCCAGTGACCTCTGTCTTACTGCTGTCCACAGCCATCTATCGTGGGTCTGTGACACAGCAGGGCAGCATAGTGCCCTTTATTCCACTTTCCCTTCAGAAGCTGTTGCCAGCACAAGGTTCAAAGACACAGGCATTAAAGAGCTTTCGACAAGGGCTGGCCCAATGAGAATGGGGATGGCAGGCAGTAGAGATGGGAACTACTTACTTGGTCAGCAAATGCACTCATTGCTAGTTCAGGATAAAGACCTAATTAATAAAAATGCTTCTCCCCCCCCTTTACTTCTGTCGCCCCCCTCCATCTTAGGGGTCCAAACATCAGTTAATTATGCCTGTCAAGCTCACTGTGAGGGAGGAAAGCCTTATCATCATCCCCATTTTATAGATAGGGAAATAGAGGCCCGGAGAGGTGAGGTGATTTGCCCAAGGTCATACAGTGTGTCAGAGGCAGAGCTGGGAGAAGCGCCCAGGAGTCTGGAGCTTTCTGCTCTGCGCCTTAGGCCCCCAATCACTTCCGCACACCCTCACCCAGAGCAGCACCATACTCCGCAAACGGTCTCGCTGATTTCTGTGGAGTGGGTGCACCTCAGCCTGAGCAAGGCTGGCACGATCAGCTTCTGTATGGTAGGCATGAAGGAGACAGGGCTACGGGACTGCAGAAGGACCCCACGGGATCTCGCCTTGCCTCCTGGCTCCAGCCACGGCCGATGACTGGCACTTCTCAGGAAAGACCTCATCTGTCACGCATCCCTGACTCTGGCCCATCACCGTACTTGGGAAAAAGATCTCCCCAGCCACAGCACGAGCTGCTGACATCCCATGGCCTGAGACATGACCTCCCCTGCAAGAGGCGTGCCAGCCACACAGCTGCCAAGGCTCCCACGGGCGGGGAGGTTATCCGGCCCCTTTGCCAAACCTGCTTTGCCGGCTCTGCTCCCCAGGCACCTCTTCTTACCTGTTTTTGTCCATGGCGTCCTGCTCGTCCATCTCATCTGCGCTGCAGGTGGCGCTGGAGTCGCTGTCGGGGTTGAGCCCGGCGGCTTTGCCTGGTTTATGACTCTCCTTCTTCTCAGCTTTGGGCGTCGCCTCTTCTCCCGCCGTGCTGCTGACGCTTTCTGTTTTCTTCTCGCTCGCCTTGTCTCTCTCTGGGGAGTCCTTGCTCTCCTCCTTTTTGATTTCGCTCTTGCAGGGCTCCTCGCTGGGCTTCTCCTCTGGCTCCTCCGTCTTCACCACGTCTACCACCAGCTCCTCCTGCGGCTTCTCCTCACTGCTGGCTGGCTCGGCAGCTGCCTCCTGGGGCTGCGGGGTGGTGGTAGCAGTGGGATTAGCTGCAGTAACAGCATCAGCATCCTCTGCCTTGAGGGCAGGTTCTGCACCGGAGTCTCGCCCAGGCGTGGGCTTGGGCCCATTCTCTCCACTTTCTTTGGCTTCAGGCCTCGGCGAGGGAATGCTCTCGGTATCCGAGCTGTGATTTACTGCAGCTGAAAGGAAATCAAACCAGAATCAATTTCTATAGCGTTCGTTACTATGCCATAGA